>NC_135233.1:773553549-774167924 GCF_051348905.1 Ranitomeya variabilis | reverse complement strand
TCTTTTGCGACGTCCAACAGTCCACGGGGACGACGGGCGTATAATAGCTCGAAAGGCGAGAACCCTGTGGAAGACTGGGGAACTTCCCTAATGGCAAACAGCAAATAGGGTAACAAGTAATCCCAGTTCTTCCCATCTTTGTCTATCGCCTTCCGGGGCATCTGTTTTAAGGTTTTATTGAACCGCTCAACCAACCCATCTGTTTGAGGGTGATAGACAAATGTATGCAACGGATCTATTTGTAAGAGTCTGCAGAGCTCCTTCATTACCCTCGACATAAAGGGAGTCCCCTGGTCGGTGAGTATCTGTTTTGGAATTCCTACCCGACTAAACACTTGCACCAATTCTTTGGCGATCGTTCTGGTAGCAGTGTTACGCAAAGGGATGGCTTCCGGGTAGCGAGTGACATAGTCCATGATGACGAGGATATGTTGGTGCCCACGTGCGGACCGGGGAAGGGGCCCAACCAAATCCATCCCAATTCTCTCAAAAGGGACCCCAATGATAGGGAGGGGTACCAAAGGGCTACAGTACCGAGGTTTAGGTGCCGAGATTTGGCACTCTGGACAGGACTCACAATAGTTACGCACATCATTGTGTATTCCAGGCCACACAAAACAATGCAATATTCTTTCTGTGGTTTTTTGTACCCCCAGATGTCCCCCCATTATATGTCCATGGGCCAGGTCCAGTACCTACCGCCGATAAGGTTTGGGTACCACTAACTGCTGCACAGTGTCTTCCCCTTTTTTTTCTACCTGGTAGAGTAAATCATTTTCAAGAACCATGTACGGGTACGCTAGCCTAGTGTCAGGTTCTACGGGTATGCTATCTATCATTTTTACATTTTTCCTAGCCTGAGTCAGGGTAGGATCTTTCATTTGTTCACTGTGGAAGTCATCCAACTGGACTCCCAAATCTGGTAGGCAGGGTGCGGGATGGCTGTCTGCCTCCGCCTCTCGCTGAGTTTCCTCAGTTTCCTCAGTTTCTCCCGCCATAACTGAGAAGGGGTACTGAAGGTTAGATTCACTAATCTCCCCAGCAGCATCTTCCTGTGGGGTCTCCTCCAGGAGCTCGGGACCTCCAGGTAGCATGGGAGAAGATTCACGGTCACAGCTACCGTGAAGGAGCAACTGATTCTCCCACAACTGCCAGAAAAGAGGAAAATCCCTGCCCAAGATTATATCCTGTAACAATGTGGGAACGAGTCCCACTTTGTGTTGCACAGACCCATAGGGAGTGGAGATACATATGACCACTGTAGGATATGAGCAGGTGTCACCATGCACACACGTTACAGAAAACTTGTCAGACGGACTAGTTGGATGTGCTATCAGACTGGCTTTCACTAGAGTCACCACACTTCCAGAGTCTAGTAATGCCACAACATTTTTCCCATCTATAGACAATTCACACAGATGTTTTACTGTATCATTTTGACCCGCATTCACACTTACTAGCCGTGTAACCAAAGACATGCATTTCTTAGAGTCCGTAACGTCGCACTGCATGGGTTCAGTGGTAACAGAACAGTTCGCAGAAACATGGCCCTTCTCATGGCAACGGAAACACCTAACAAGCCCCCTATTGAAACCAGAGTCCGACACCCTTGATCTCGGGGTGCGAGCAGTCCCGTGTTCCTCCCCCACAGTTTTTGGCAATTTTCCTTCCCCTGCAGTCCCTGGAACAGTCTTGCCGGTTCCACGAGGAGGAGGTACAGTTCGGGTAGTAGCGGTATCATCAGGAAGTCCTTCCGCCACGGAATAACGCTCCACCAAGTCCACCAGTTGATCCGCTGTCGCGGGATTTCCTTGGCTCACCCACTTTTTCAGCGCCGGTGGTAGTACTCTCAGGTACTTGTCCAGAACGACCCGCTGGATTATCTCCGGAGTTGTCAGTACCTCAGGTTGCAGCCATTTCTTTATCAAGTAGATCAGGTCGAACATCTGCGATCACGGCGGTTTATCTTGCTGATAGGTCCAATGATGTACCCTCTGTGCACGGACAGCCGTCGTCACACCCAGCCGGGCCAGGACCTCAGCTTTCAGCCTCTCAAAGTCCTGAGCGACTTCCGGGTCCAAGTCATGGTAAGCTTTTTGGGCCTCACCGGAGAGAAACGGAGCAATTAGATCAGCCCATCGTTCCTTTGGCCACTTCTCTCTCAACGCTGTCCGCTCAAACGTTGTCAGGTACGCCTCGACGTCATCTTCTGCGGTCAGCTAATGCCAGTATCGACTCACATGGATCCTCCTGGACTCTGCTTCCGGGTCAACCACAGGCATGCTCACCAAGCGTTGCGCCACCTGTTGGAGAAGCTGGCGGTCTGCAGCCATCAAGTCCAGTAACTCCTTCAGCTGTGCGGCCATCAAGCGATTAGCTTCCTGCTGTGCCGCAGTGGCCTGCTGCTGTATGGCAGTGGACTGTACTAGGGCTTTCACCACGTCTTCCATACTGTCGCCTGTGCCACGCGTTGCCCGCGTTCTCCACCACAATGTGACAAAACACTCCAGGATCGCCTTTGCTGGGGTCAAAGGTCACGTGGTTTGTGCATTGAACTCTGAGGCGACAGCAGGTTTCCAAGTTGACTGACCTCAGGTCAGGTTTATTAAAGTGAAAGCAAATACAGAAAACAAAACATAAAAATAAATCCTAGCCTGTCCGGCGTTAACTAAACAAATACGTTGCTATCTAACAACTGGGGGGGCTTCTCCCTCCCAGCTAACATTACACAGATCATGAGCACAGCTCTCACTCACGTTTGTCTCACACAGACAGGCATTCTGTGTGCCCCAGGCTGACACCTGAAACCTCCAGCTGGTCAGCCTTTATTCCTGCACTTATTAACCCCTCGGTATCCTGAAGATACTGAGCGGCCTAATTCACATAGGACAAATACCTGGGCGAGATATACCTGCCCCCGACTACCAGACCGACATGACTCTTACAGTACCTATTATTAATCAGGTTAGGCCATGTGCCATAGGTGTTTTGCATTTCCAAGCAATTTCATGTGATTCCCTGGATGCCATGTGTTCTATTCAGTTGTAAATTTTTACACTGTTATTGACTTGTATATGAGCAGGATTAATGAGGGAGATTGATATATTGTTTTTAAACTGTTTTTATCATTGTTATCAATAAAGCTTGCCTGTTTTTACGATTTCATGGGTGGTGTGCATACCATATAGTGGCTTCTTTTCTTTCACCCAATATCAAATTGGTACTGGAGATGTCAGTGTCCGTGTGTGTAAAATGTTTTGCACATGTGTGTCAAACATGTGGCACATGTGTGACAACCATGTGCTGCATCAGTACCACACGGAGGGCACCAGGGAAGCAGCGGTACAGTAAGCACTGTTCCCCGATGCCTGGTGCTGAATATGACTCTCATCCTTCTTGCCTGCTCTGTTGGCAATCAGCACAAGCAGGGGAGAATGATGAGAGTTGTATTCAACTAAGAACACTGACAGCCAGCGTTGGATTTTGGGACTTTTACTCAGCCCACACCTAATGCCGCTAATAACAGTGACAGCAGGAGCAGCTGATGGGAGTATTCCATACAGGTCGCCTGCGCTATAAATGAATACATAAATGAAAAAAATGGCATGTGTTCCCCTGTATTTTCTATAACCAGCCAGACAAAAGTGACAGCTGGGGTATGCAAATCTCAGCTGTCTACTTCAGCAAGGCTGGTTATCAAGAATAGAGGGGTCACCACACCATAGTTTTTATTTATTTAAATAAATATATATATTTTTTAAAAAGGCGTGAGGTTCCCCCATTTTTTACAATCAGCCTTGCTAAAGCAGACAGCTGGGGCTAGTATTCTATCAGATGCACCAATTCTGGCACTTTGCTAAGACTTTTCCCACTTGCCCTGTAGTGGTGGCAAGTAGCGTTCATGTTTGTTGGGTTGATGTCACCTTTGCATTGTCAGGTGACAGCAAGCCCACTGATTACTAATGGATAGGTGTCTATAAGACACCTATCCATTACTAATCCTATAGTTACATGGTAAATAAGGAAACAGCAAGATTAAAGTACTTTATTGGAAATGAAACAAAACACACTTGTTGACTTTAATCTGGCTGTGTCTTTATTTACCATATAACTATAGGATTAGTAGTCTTACAGACACCTCTCTAAGCTGTGGGCTTGATGTCACCTGAAAATACAAAGGTGACATCAAAACCACAAATATGAACCCCCACTTGCCACAGCAACAGGGCAAGTGGGAAGAGTCGGGCAAAGTGCCAGAATTTGTGCATCTTATAAAGGCCCCTTTTCTGAATGGCTGTGGGGTGCTATTTTTAGGCTGGGGGAAGCCAATATCCATGGCCCCTTACTAGCCTGAGAATACCAGCCTCCAGCTGTCTGCTTTAGCAAGGCTGGTTGAAAAAAATGAGCGGACCGCATGTCGTTTTTTAAAATTTTTATTTAAATAATTAAAAAATATGGCTTGAAGACCCCTCTATTCTTGATAACCAGACTTGCTGAAGCTGACAGCTGAGGTTTGCAGCCCCCAGCTGTGAGTTTATCAAAGATACTGGCGAACCTAAGCCGGGTTTTTTAATTATTTATTTACAGCACAAGAGTCTGCTGATGAATACTCCCATCAGCCGCTCCAGCTGATAACAGTAACCGGAGGTGAACGTTATACCTCAGATCACAACCGCCCGCTCAGGGTATTTGCACACATTCAGGATTTCTTGCAGAAATTTCCTGACAAAAACCGGACATTTCTGCCAGAAATCCGCATGCATTTTTTTCGCGTTTTTCATGCGTTTTTTGTGCGTTTTTTGTGCGTTTTTTTGCCAATGCATTAAATAGTGGGAAAAACACGAAAAATCTGCAAAATTAATGAACGTGCTGCTTTTTTTTACCACAATGTGTTTTTTTTGCGGAAAAAAATTCACCATGTGCACAAAAATTGCGGAATGCATTCTAAATGATAGGATGCATATGTATGCATTTTTTATGCGCTTTTATCGCTTTTTATTGTGAAAAGAACACAAAAAAGCGCAAAAAATCCTGAACATAATAATAATAATAATTTTATTTATATAGCGCCAACATATTCCGCAGCGCTTTACAAATTATAGAGGGGACTTGTACAGACAATAGACATTACAGCATAACAGAAATCACAGTTCAAAATAGATACCAGGAGGAATGAGGGCCCTGCTCGCAAGCTTACAAACTATGAGGAAAAGGGGAGACACGAGAGGTGGATGGTAACAATTGCTTTAGTTATTTGGACCAGCCATAGTGTAAGGCTCGGGTGTTCATGTAAAGCTGCATGAACCAGTTAACTGCCTAAGTATGTAGCAGTACAGACACAGAGGCTATTAACTGCATGAAGTGTATGAGAACATGATGCGAGGAACCTGATTATGTTTTTTTTTTTTGTTTTTTTTTTTAATGGGCCACACAGGGATAGTTAGGTTAATGCGTTGAGGCGGTAGGCCAATCTGAACAAATGAGTTTTTAGGGCGCGCTTAAAACTGTGCGGATTGGGGATTAATCGTATTAACCTAGGTAATGCATTCCAAAGAGTCGGCGCAGCACGTGTAAAGTCTTGGAGACGGGAGTGGGAGGTTCTGATTATTGAGGATGCTAACCTGAGGTCATTTGCGGAGCGGAGGGCACGGATAGGTTGGTAGACTGAGACCAGAGAGGAAATGTAGGGTGGTGCTGAGCCATGGAGTGCTTTGTGGATGAGGGTATTAGTTTTGTACTGGATTCTGGAGTGGATGAGTAGCCAGTGTAATGACTGGCACACGGTAGAGGCATCGGTGTAACGGTTGGTGAGGAATATGATCCTGGCAGCAGCATTCAGGACAGATTGGAGCGGGGAGAGTTTGGTAAGAGGGAGGCCGATTAGTAGAGAGTTACAATAGTCCAGACGAGAATGGTAGGCACGGTACTGTATAAGGAACGTGCCTCTGACTGCGGAGCCCTTAAGGGATAGCTAGAGGGGAAAACTGTGCAGTGCCCAATTCCCCCCTCCCACTACTGTCCCAGGTGAGGTCATGATTGGGACGCCCAGCGGACCAACCGGGGAGAGGAGGGAAGTCTGGCCACACCCTCAGGCGTTAAATTCTAGTGCCGGGCCCGGATTCTCCCTCTTTCTCCCCGGCTGACCCTCGGAAGCTGTTGTCCCACCCTCCCTCCCTTATAAAGGGCTGAATGTACTGTGCTATTATTGTTAAAATGTTTTAAATTATTTAAAAAAAAAAAAAAAATGTTTTGACGTTCTTTTTATATACGTCACAGCGGTAGGTAGAGGGGGGCAAAGGTTCGTAACCTCTCATCGGCTTGCTGGCCCAGCGGTCGTCGGCTGGGGCCTTCAGCAATGAGTCCGTCGCGAAATGTAATTGCCCTTCTCTACTTTGCAAAATAAACTGTGACCGACCTGTTCAACCCATCCAGGTTTCTTGGTATCTTTTATTACGGAGTGGTGGGACGGGGGAAGGCACGGTTTACGACACACGGGTCTCTGCAGTCTGGTAGGCACGGTACTGTATAAGGAACGTGCCTCTGACTGCGGAGCCCTTAAGGGATAGCTAGAGGGGAAAACTGTGCAGTGCCCAATTCCCCCCTCCCACTACTGTCCCAGGTGAGGTCATGATTGGGACGCCCAGCGGACCAACCGGGGAGAGGAGGGAAGTCTGGCCACACCCTCAGGGGTTAAATTCTAGTGCCGGGCCCGGATTCTCCCTCTTTCTCCCCGGCTGACCCTCGGAAGCTGTTTTCCCACCCTCCCTCCCTTATAAAGGGCTGAATGTACTGTGCTATTATTGTTAAAATGTTTTAAATTATTAAAAAAAAAAAAAAAAAATGTTTTGACGTTCTTTTTATATACGTCACAGCGGTAGGTAGAGGGGGGCAAAGGTTCGTAACCTCTCATCGGCTTGCTGGCCCAGCGGTCGTCGGCTGGGGCCTTCAGCAATGAGTCCGTCGCAAAATGTAATTGCCCTTCTCTACTTTGCAAAATAAACTGTGACCGACCTGTTCAACCCATCCAGGTTTCTTGGTATCTTTTATTACGGAGTGGTGGGATGGGGGAAGGCACGGTTTACGACACACGGGTCTTTGCAGTCTGAATAAGTGAAACAGTAAGAGTTTTTGCAGAGTCGAAAGTAAGAAAAGGGCGAATTCTAGAAATGTTTCTGAGATGCAGATAAGAAGAGCGAGCCAGTGATCGGATGTGGGGGGTGAATGAAAGCTCGGAATCAAGGATGACCCCAAGGCAGTGGGCATGTTGCTTTGGAGTAATGGTGGAACCGCACACGGAGATGGCAATGTCAGGCAAAGGTAGGTTAATAGAGGGAGAGAACACAAGGAGTTCAGTTTTTGAACATGTGCACATACCCTCACAGTGTCTTTTGTGGGAACCGTGGCTCTCTGATCGGCGGTGATGATTTCCCCTCCAATCAGAAGCGGTGTTTGCCTTGCTGTCAGGCACATGACAGCACAACAAGCACTCAGTGTTTGGGCAGCCAATCACAGTAATACCACACCAAAGATGATGCCAGCATTATTGAGATTGGCAAGCAAGCCCAGCATGTTCATTGGCTGCAAATAAAGCACCAAACATGCTCGAATATTACTGAGGCGAAGAGCAAATTACTTGCTGAGTAATGAATAGCCCGAATATCACACTATTCGTGCGAGTAACAAATAGTGCCAAATATCTTCGCTCATCACTATTTATAATAGAATAGAATTCTGCAGCATTGTCAGTTCTCTCTCAATAGTGAAATATACTGTTACTATTTATGGTGTATTTGTATAGAGCTAATATAAGATACTACATTCAGTTGAATTTTGAGTGTGTGGTCACTGTATTGGGTTGTAATAACTATTTGATGCTTCCCTCTTTTCGATCTCTCCGATTTATATGAAACTTATTGTTAGAGAGGCTATAAATCCTATAATTTCCAATTATTTGGTCTTCTGAGTAAATGAGAAAAGTTTACTAATACTTGTTTTACTTTACAGAAACAAGACTGACAGTCCTCTGAGAAGACTTTGTATTTTCCTTACATATGGTATGAGATTTGTCAATAAGGGTAATTTGTTCTCTATGCTCTCAGAACTAGACATTATCTGTTCCTTCAGGGAGAACAAAAAACTCATGGGAGAGATCAATCGACAGCAAATGATGAAATAAATTTTTGTTCTGATCTGATTGTTCCTCTATTTGCCCTTTTCTCCGTAAAAGCTGTCATGCTGAGTATCAATCATTTATTCCACTAGGCTGAACAACATGCAAGTATTTGGGCAGTATTCAACCACAGATTTTGTTAAAGAACCTACATTTATTTCTTGCTGAGCCTTATAGCTCCCATTATTTACTTCTAAATTGCATCTCTAATTCTCTATCCATTAAGTGGCAAACAAGCTGTGAAATAGAGGCAAAAACTTGCTTAATGTATTTTCTAATCATTGGGAATGTCACTAAATAAATTATTGATTTTGTGGAAGCTGCTTTCATGCTAAGTAAGGCCTGTAAACTCCAAAATAAAGAGAAGAGACCAGCAGCTGTGAAATCTTAGATGAGTTTGCTAAAGTTAAGGCATATGGTAATAGTTCTGTTACTTTTTTCTTGATTCTGAAAAAAAGCTAAAAAGTAAAAAACTAAGGCTAGTTTCACACTTGCGTTTTGATCTGCAGCGTTTTTAAAAAAAACGCATGTGGTGAAAAACCGCATGTAAACGCGGCAAAACGCCGCATTTTTTAGACGCATGCGTTTTTGCATGCAGAAAAAAAAACGCAGCGTTTTGCCGCGTTTACATGCGTTTTTTCCTGCGTTTGCATTTTTTAAACGCATGCTGAGAAGTGTGTGACAGCTGCCAATCATCAAAATCTACTAGAAAACCCACTAAAAACAGAAATAGCTAGGGTTAGGGTTAGGGTTAGGATCCCTAGTAACCCTAGGGATCCTAACCCTAACCCTAACCCTAGGGATCCTAACCCTAACCCTAACCCTAACCCTAGGGATCCTAACCCTAACCCTAACCCTAAGGGTTAGGATCGTAACCCTAACCCTAAGGGTTAGGGTTAGGATCCCTAGGGTTAGGGTTAGGGTTAGGGTTAGGATCCCTAGGGTTACTAGGGATCCTAACCTTAGGGTTAGGGTTAGGGTTAGGATCCCTAGTAACCCTAGGGTTAGGGTTAGGGTTTTCTTGTTTTTTCTTGTGTTTAGGGTTAGGGTTAGGGTTAGGGTTTTCTTGTTTTTTCTTGTGTTTAGGGTTAGGGTTAGGGTTTTCTTGTTTTTTCTTGTGTTTTTCTATAAAAACGCATGCGTTTTTAACGCAAGCAAACGCATGTGCTTAAAAACGCATGCGTTTACATAGACAGCAATACATTTTTTTGCCGCGAATAAACGCATGCGTTTTTTTGCGGCAAAAAAACGCGGCTAGAAATTACTACAGGTTGCATTTCTGCAAATGAACGCACGCGTCAAAAAAACGCATGCGTTGCCGAAAACGCGGCAAAACGCAAGCGTCAAAACGCATGCGTATTTTAATGTTAAGTATAGAAAAAAAAAAGCATGCGTTTTTTAGCGCTAAAACGCTGCAGATCAAAGCGCAAGTGTGAAACCAGCCTAAATGACAGCCAATAGAAATAGTAAATGGGCATTTTTAAAGTGGTTGATTTTAGAGATGAGAGAGCACTAAAATGCTCAGGTGCTCATTGCTCGAACAGAGTAAGGCCAAGGTCACACTTGTGAGTGCAATGTGAGAAACTCACATGAGGCTCTCACATCAATACCCGGCACTGCCACCGGCACTCGGAACCGGACTGTACAGCTGCATGTATTTCTATGTAGTTGAACGCGACGGTCCCGAGTGCCGGCGGCAGTGCCAGGTATTGATGCGAGAGACTCGTGCGAGTTTCTTGCATTTCACTCGCTAGTGTGACCCCCACCTAATTCCTAATACTTGAATGCTCATTTTGAATAACGAGTATAGTGGGAGTGAATGGGAAATCCAATCTACAAAGGGGTTTGGGTGGTAGGTAAAATGTTCAAATGGATGAAAAAAGAGCTGAATGGAATGAGAACAGCATGGGGAAGACCCATGGAAGCATCTCTGACTCCCAGATCACTGCTTAGAACAATGGTGTCCCACTTTTACTCCACTTTGAAGAGTTACAATAAAACATTCCAAACAGATGAGAAATTGCATTTTACAGGAAAAAAATGTTAAGAAACATTTTTTCCTGTATAATGACTTGTATATAAGGCAAAATTCAAAATGGATTTTAAAACAATTCTAATTTAAGTGAACAAAAATTGTTTTATTTTAATTAAAAAATAGGAAATTTCAGTTGAATTTATGATGGAAGCAAGAACTGGCAAAAATTAGAGACTCGGAGAATCAGATGCACCCTGTATTAGATATAAAGGAGGACCTCAATCATATTCTGTTCAAATTGTAATTTATTGGTACTCACAGACTTATAAAGATTATGCACTTTTGAGCGTGATATACCAACAAAAAGAACAAGAGATGAATGAACCTTTCCAAACAGCTAAAATTAGTGGCACATACCATGTAAAGTGGCATCAATTGACCCACAGTAAACCCACAGTAAAAATTTGCAAATCGCAAAGTAGCAGGCAGCCATGGGCTGCTGGCCCAGGCCCCTGATACCTCATGCAAGGCCCATGGCTGACTGCTGCTGTGCCATTTACAAATTTCTACAATAGTACTGTATGAAACTGATGCTTGCGCTATCTGAGTGTGGCTAGAATAAAGAAAAAAAAATTGGAGGTGTTGCATGAGATATCAGGTCTTTCAGCTAAAAAGTCTTACACTGCTCCCTTAACAAACAGGTCCTCATTGAAATTTAAATTCCAAGCTGTCAATGCTTATCCACAGAGTAGAAATAGTATAATGGCAATCTGACACGCCTTCCACTACAGGCAACCCACCAGATGGAGACCCAACTTGGATTCTCCAAATTTCAAAAGATTATTGCTACACACCACTAAAGTGGAATCAATTTCCACAGAGTAGAAATATTATAATGGCCCTCTGACACTCCTTCCACTACAGGCAACCCAACAGATGGAGACACAACGTGTATTCTCCACATTTCAAAAAAATATTGTCACGCATCACTAAAGTAGAATCAATTTCCGCAAAGAAGAAACAGTATAATAGGCCTCTGACACACCTTCCACTACAGACCACCCACCAGATGGAGACACAACTTGGAGTCTCCACATTTCAAAAAATAATTGTCACACACCACTAAAGTGGCATCAATTTCCACAGAGTAGAAACAGTATAATATGCCTCTGACACTCCTTCCACCAAAGGCCACCCACCAGATGAAGGCCAAACTTGGAGTCTCCAAATTAAAAAAATTGCTTGCAACATCAGCAGCAGCAGCAAAAGCAGGCACAGGAGCTTTGACAGAGATGGCACAGACTGCAATAATGCGAGATCAATGCTTTAAAACATTAAAAACAACACCATTGCCCAGTGTGCCCAGTCTGTGAAAAGTAATTGAAGATCCATGACTTGTTCATTTTGATGAAAGCTAGATGGTCTACACTTTCAGGAGACAGCCGGATGTGCTTATCTGTCTGGAAACCACCAGCAGCGCTGAAGACACGTTCTGATAGAACGCTGGCTACCGAGCATGACAAAACCTCCAAGGCGTGACAGGTGAGCTCATACCACTCTTCTATTTTTGAAGACCAAAATGCAAAAGAATCCAACCCTCCCCGATGGCATTTAAATTGAGTTTAAGATACTCCTGCGCCATCCTCTCCAGTCATTCACTATATACCACACTTGTACTCTGTTCTCCTGGTGCACGGGCTGGTCTAAAAAATGTGTAAAACGACTCACAGAAATAGATTATGTCACTTACACTGCTGCTGCTAATGTATTTGTGATGACATCTTCACGTTCACGGGTTTGGATGTCTAGAACTGAAATTCACAAAGTTTCCATGATATAGTCCTTCATGGCTTGCCTATCTAGACTAGAGATATTATACAGTCTGCTCTAAGGCAGCTGGGTCCCAGGATCAAGATTAACGGTGTAATATTAAGGATGATGGGGAGGAAGTTCTTGACACTTCTGCTCCGAGAACACATCCCCAAATTCAGACAGGTATTTAGGCACAGACTGGATGTCCACTCTAGCAAGCCAAGTACCCATGTAGCATCCTTGACAATACTCACTCCACTTTACCACTTCTCGAGTCTGCCAATCTACCACAGGATTGTGCAGAGTGAGCCAAGGAAGTCCACGAATCACAGGAGAGGGGAGACCCTCTAGCACATGAAAGTCAATCACTTCAGAGTGCATGGCCCCTATCTGAAGATGCAACCCTTGGAGGGCTCAAGTAAAATACCCCTGTCTCAAGGGGTCAGAGTCAATGTTGATTATGGGTATGGGTCTAGACAGTGTATGTGATTTGAGGCCCTGGACCTGGATGATCCTAGCGTAGATCAAGTTAAATCCCGCCACACTGGCCAAAAATGCAGACACAACCACCTTAATTTCACCCAGATGAATTTCATCTGGCAGAAAAAAACCTTGTGCCCTACCCGTGGAGTACACCTGGGTTGCTGACCTCCCTGCAGCCCCGGCTTTTAAGTTTTCTGGCAGCTGTTTACTGTCAGGTAGGGAAGGACACGTGCCCTCGAAATGGCCCTTTTTACTGCAGTAAAAGCACTCTCCCCCAAACAACAGACTGCTTTATAGGATGAGATGATGCACCCAACTGGATTGGTTCCTCAGATGACACAGACACAAACTCCCTTGGCCACAGTCCTCTCACATATTAGGGCGTCTCCCTGAAGTGACCGAGGGCAAGTTCGCCCATGTATATCCATGATCTGGCTCAGCAAAACTTCCACACCCAGATTCCATTTTAACAAACATATCTTTACTGTTAAACATTTTCTTAACACAGCGGAACACAATTGTAGACAATACAAAAAATGCCTATTCACAGAATTAACGTGTAATAACAAACTTTCCCTCACTGTCCCTATCCACACGTTACCAGTCTCTTTGCTCCAGGAGGTTATCTTCCCACGTCGCAGGCCTGTCTGTCTCTGCAGGGATTAAACAAAGCTCCGTCTCTCAGGTCCAGACTGTAGTCCTTGGGGTACGGCAGGTAGGGGTGGAATATTCGGCCTCTCAACAGAGGACCCGCTTACAGTTCCTGGGTTCAGGATCTGTGGAGATGTCACCGCTGAGTGAATATTCGGCCTCTCAACAGAGGACCCGCTTACAGTTCGTGGGTTCAGGATCTGGAAGTCAGCTTTCAAGGGAGAGGGATCATCCAGACAATCTGTTATATCGCATTCACAGGAGGGCACCAGCATACACAGACTTCTCTCTGCACAGACTGATTTCCCGGGCTCTTCTTCCTCTCTCCCTCCTTCCTGGTCACATGACATAACAGGGGGGAGCTTAGCCAATACAGTTTGTTTCTCTGTAATCACATTCGGCGTAGGTATAACTTCTGGCCACACGGGGGCAGTGTCTGTCACAGATTCTTCTATGTCAATGATAACAGAACAGTCAGAGCCGGCCAGCTCATTACACGCCCCCCCACTTGAAGGTTGGCAGTCCCTGTCAACGACTGTCTCCAGGGCGGCGATGGCTGTGGAGGTTGTAGGACCCGGCTGTGAAGAGGGCCACACATATTGGTCTCTGTAAGACTGTCCCGGGGGCACTCCTGCGGTGGTCCTCGCTGTCCGCCTAACGGGTGCTAGTCTCTCTCCCCGATCAGTCACTCCACTCTCCGCCCCAGTCGGTAAGTCAGTCGAGGAGGTAAGGGTATCAGACGTGTCAGTCAGGCGAGCAGGGGTAGGTATGTCTTCTACCTCTACATCCCCGGTGTCGGTGTCTCCCACAGTATTAGTGATATCCATCTCTCTAGGTATCACAGGAGAGGAGTCAGGCTGAGAACGGCAGGGGCGCAACATGTTGCGGTGCTGTCTTGTCCTAGGTGGAACTCTTCTCTTCCAGCCGTACCATTCCCTCCAGGGGCGTCGTTCCTTCCAGTTAGCAGGACCCTCAGAGGGGTGAGCGGATCTCTGCCACCGCTCTTCTCGGGTAGGGCAATTTCTGGACATGTGTCCCATCTTTCTGCACGTCCAGCACTCACGTCTGCGTCTGTCTGGAGGGCGCTTCAGCCTGTATCGTCGACCTCGGTAGGGGACATCTGTCATCTGCGGTTGTTCTTCACCCCAGGATACGGAGTTACACTCTGGGGCCACCACCGAAACCGCCTTCATGCTGCGTACCTCTCCTTTAACTCTTTCTGGCGGCTTCCGCATGTTATCTTGGGATAGGCCGCTGGTCCCCAGAACGGCAGTAAGGGCTTTCCCCAGACTCTCAATCTCCTCCCAGATTCTTCTTATCAGCCGCTGGTTCTGTTTTTCTACACCCCGTTCTCTGTCCCCCCCTGCTGCTCGAACCTCAGCTGCAGGGGTGTCTAGTTTAACGGCGGCCATTGTGGTGAGACCTGGCGTGGTGGCTCTGCTCGTGGGTGTAGCTGATATTCGGTTCGTCGTGGTAATTGATGGTTTGTTCGTTGAGGACAACGATTCGCCCTATGACGGGGGTCACCACATGACCAACACGGTCCCGCGGGACGGCTAGGTCGTATCCGCTGGTCTCTCTGTCGTTCTAGTATTAACTGTGACACCTGTTGCTGTAAATCTGCTACCATCTGTTTCAGCTCTTTGGTGTCACTGTTGGGCTGTTTACTGTTTAATATGGATCTGCACGCAGCGCTCTGAGTCCCCACATCCATGACGGGTCCCCTAGAACGTTCTATGGCTTCCTGCTGGACTTCAGCGAAGGTGAGAGTCGGCGTCATCCGAATCAAGTCCTGTAGCGTACGGTTAAGATACTGGTCTCTCAGCCCTATAACGAATTGGTCTCTCAGTACCAGGTCACGAGGAGCTATAGTAGCCAGTTGTTCCCCTTTTGCACAGACTTGTTCAAGGAGTACCTGAAGGGCATTTGCATATTGGGGAATGTCTTCCCATTCAAGCTGTGTCCGTCTGAAGAATAGGTACCGCAGTGTTCCCTGGTACGTAGTAGGTCCATAGGTCTTTTCCAGCACCCGCACCAAATCCTCCAACACACGCTGCCCCCTGACCGTCTCCAGTCTGACTGTCGTCCATGCCTCCCCCTCTAGTGTCAGTACCGCCATTTCTGCCAAGGTCTTAGGGTCAATATTATACATTTCTCCCAGTATCTGCACTTGTTCCGCCCACTCTGGTACGGGGTAGTTTCGCCCGCCAAATTTCCTGACCTGGTTTACAATGGACACCGGCGGCGGTTTCTGACTATATACTGGGCCTGGGTGGGAATCCTGCTGGGCACAGATCCTGCCGACTACGCCAGATGAAGTGACCGAGGGCAAGTTCGCCCATGTATATCCATGATCTGGCTCAGCAAAACTTCCACACCCAGATTCCATTTTAACAAACATATCTTTACTGTTAAACATTTTCTTAACACAGCGGAACACAATTGTAGACAATACAAAAAATGCCTATTCACAGAATTAACGTGTAATAACAAACTTTCCCTCACTGTCCCTATCCACACGTTACCAGTCTCTTTGCTCCAGGAGGTTATCTTCCCACGTCGCAGGCCTGTCTGTCTCTGCAGGGATTAAACAAAGCTCCGTCTCTCAGGTCCAGACTGTAGTCCTTGGGGTACGGCAGGTAGGGGTGGAATATTCGGCCTCTCAACAGAGGACCCGCTTACAGTTCGTGGGTTCAGGATCTGTGGAGATGTCACCGCTGAGTGAATATTCGGCCTCTCAACAGAGGACCCGCTTACAGTTCGTGGGTTCAGGATCTGGAAGTCAGCTTTCAAGGGAGAGGGATCATCCAGACAATCTGTTATATCGCATTCACAGGAGGGCACCAGCATACACAGACTTCTCTCTGCACAGACTGATTTCCCGGGCTCTTCTTCCTCTCTCCCTCCTTCCTGGTCACATGACATAACAGGGGGGAGCTTAGCCAATACAGTTTGTTTCTCTGTAATCACATTCGGCGTAGGTATAACTTCTGGCCACACGGGGGCAGTGTCTGTCACAGATTCTTCTATGTCAATGATAACAGAACAGTCAGAGCCGGCCAGCTCATTACATCCCTATGTCTCTGGCGAAGACAATCAATCTTGATAGCCAGAGACATGGCCGCTTCAAGGGAGACTGGACTCTTACAGGGCTAAGGCATCCTTCACCTTTACTGATAGTCCATCACAGAACTGGCTATGGAGTGGAATGACAGAGGGTCATTCCACCTACTGTCTGTGGATTACCTCTGAAACTCAGAACAATACTCTTCCACCAGGCGGTCTCCCTGCTGAGCTGACACAGTGTAAACTCAGCAAAGGAGATGTGGTTGGGGTCATCGTATATAAGACCAAGCCCCAGAAAAAATTCCTCCACCATCTGCAGCAACTGGGAATCAGACGGGACAGAAAATGCCCATGCTTGCAGGTCCCCTGAAGGAGCGAGATTATTATCCCCACAAGTCACTCCTCTGTTCCTGAGGAACCGGGACCTAAACTAAAGTACAACTTACAAACTTCCCTGAAAATAACTAACTTGTCATGCCCCCAGAAAACTTTGAGCTCCATTAAGGGTTGCATGGGAGTCATGATTCCCACACCTGATATGTTGGGGTGCTGAAAAAAGACACTATATAAATCTGCCACCTCCAGGTTGAGCTGCTGCAGTTGCCCTGTCAGAGCATTAATAGGATCCATAATGGATCAAAAAATGGTTTAGGTCAGAGCTAATGTCACGACTCTGTTGTCGGGTAACCTGGAATCAGGGGCTCCTTGCCTATCCCTAACACTAGGGGGCGCCCTAGTTCTCCCTCTTTCTCTGTTACTTCACTGGCGCTATGTACCTTGCCTTATCTCCTGAATCTGCCCTCTGTCTGTACTCTTCCCCCACCTAGGGAAAAGGGGAGTAGTTGTGCACTGTAGTACACCAGCTGGATGAACAAGGTAACAAGAACAAGTGAAACGAAAAATACCAGGCATACAAATATTCACTCACATACTGTATAACATAGGGATGCATCAGGAAGTGGAGTATGGGGTAAAACCAAAGCAGGAGAAGGAAAGGGAATTATCCCTCTTACTAAACCATCAACAGTCACAGATAAACCCAATAAACACATTCTCATATAACCACCAACTACTATCCTCCTAGCCATGCAGCATAAGCTAACTCTGACGATGTGTGTCAGTCAGGACCCAGATTATATAGGGGATAGGAGTGGTTAAACAGTGTTCAGCTAAGAGCCTTAGCTCCCAACATGGCCGAGTAACCCCTGTACTGCCAAAATAAATTTACACCATGTAAAAAGAAGGTGAAGTGCTCCTTTCAATGCAGGAGTAGGCGCAATAGGAAATTGTGGTCTTCTGTCTCCTCTCTGTCGCGGTAACTACGTGACACCATGGCTGCACAGTACGGAGGTGGGGAGGATTCTATCTGTACTGTTGGAACTCGTGATTAAGGGAGAGATTGAGGGCACAGGTGGAAGTCCTAGAGAACATGGAGGAGCCAGAAGCAGTAGAGGAACTGTTAGATACTGAGGTTTGCCCCGCAAACTTTGGGGATTCAAAGACTTGTGGAGCAGCCCCTTGGCTGCCTGCCCTTACAGCCACCAGAGTCACCTAGTGCCCAGTCAGTGAGATATAACGCCCCTGCCCATATTTGCCCATCCTGTTATCTGTGGTGAAATGCACCCTAGCAGAAATAGATTTTTTTCAGGGAATGGGTATGTTGTCTGCGACATGCTGGGGTAGGGCAGGCACATCTTACTTAGAGAAGTAATGACGAATTGGCAACTGGCACTGGGGGACTGCGACAGCTATCAACTTTCTGAAACCGGCTTTTCTTCTATTTATCTACAGTATGTAATATATATACTTATACAGTATGTGTTTGTGCCACTGACATCTATATATCTATCTATCTATCTATCCTATGTGTATATATCTATTATATCTATTGTAACCTGTCATTCTGTGATATAACTGTATGCAGCACATGAATTGCTGGCTTTTCAAATGCAATCCCTATGTAAAAATCGGACAGCACTCGCATGGTCCAAGTGCTGTGCGATTATTTTCTCGCACCTATTGACTTCTATTTCAGTATGCGATCCGATTTTCGATTACAATCGCAGCATGCTGGTTTTTTTTCCAGTCCGATCGTGATCTGATCCGAGCTGGAAAAAAAATTCAGATGAACACACAATGATAGAATAACATTGGTCTGAATGCAATCTGATTTTTAATTTGATTGCATTCGTCCAATTTCATCGCAAGTGAGAATGAGCCCTTAGAATATTTATGCCTCGCTTGAGGTTTTGATGATGCAGCGTGAAAACTACCTGCTGCTTGTCTTCACTACATTGGGTGAAGAAGTTCCATGAGTGAAAGCCCCTTTGAGCTGAATTTTGGGGGCTCATTCCCTTGGGGTCAGTAGCAGACGACATAATGACTATGGGCAAGCTGCTGTGGTTTTACACCTTGCTCCCTCTTTTGCTGTGCTGATCAAGAAGTGTGACCACCTCCTTTTTCTCCAAACTGCACACATCACTGTGAGGCCCTTCGATCCATGTGAGGCCGAGGCCCTGATCATCCGCTGGATCATCTTCCACCCAACTACTTGACCGTTGGCACACAGATGAAAGCCTCCACAGTTGGCACCTGTGTTTCCATTACCACAGGGATGCACTACGGTGGTAGGCTGATCATGTGCACTGGCACTCTCATGTACTCATCCTCCAACAGAATGAGTGATTGGGCATCAGTGCACTCAGTGTCTTCCATTTCTGGGGCAAGGCCAGGTGGAGGGGCCACGGAACAACAGCCAGCATGCTCATCAAACAGCAGAAGCGACTTCTGCATGACTTGGGGCTCAGAATGCTTTGATTATTTGGAAGGGGGTGAGGTGGAAAAATTATGACTGAAATACTCAGGTGCCAACTGAAAGCTTTCTGCAGGAGACTGCGTGGTGGGATCCAGGAAGCCGGGTTCCCTCTGCAGCTTATTCAGCAAGCGCTATAGCTTGCCGAATAAGAGGGAACTTGAACAAATTCGCTCATCTCTAATCACCACCAGCAGCACCACAACCACGTTCGCATCTCCTATTTGCTGCTCTCCTCATGATTTTCCCCCTTTAAAAAAATGTCTTGTAGGCAAGAGGCTGGATTTGGGAACTCTACTCAAGGCTATTATGCCAAAGTGCGACAGATTTTTATGGCACAGAGTACAAGTTTTTTCTGAAAGAGTACAAGCTAATTTACACAAAAGAGCAATAGGATTTTTTGCAACAGAGAACAAGCTTTTTACGCAACAAAGCAATATTCTTTGTTACAGAGAACAAGCTTTTTATTCAACAGAGCAATAGGATTTTTGGCAACAGAGAACAAGCTTCTTATGAAACAGAGCAATATTTTTGTTTGCCAGAGAACAAGGTTTTAATGCTAGAGCAATAGGATCTTTTTGCTTCAGAGTACAAGGTTTATATGGCACAGAGAAATATGACTTTTTGCTTCAGAGTATAAGCGCTATAGGGCATAGAACAATAGGATTGTTTTGCCACAAAGAACAAGGTTTTCATGTAACAGAGCAATAGGATTTTTTGCCACAGTGAACCAGTTTTTATACAACAGAGCAATAGGATTTTATGCCACAGAGAACAAAATTAATATGGCATAGAGAAATAGGATTTTTGGCCAGAGAACAAGCTTTTTATGCCATAGAGCAATCACATTTTTTTGCCAAAGAGAACAAGCTTTATATGGCACAGAGCAACCTGATTTTATGCCACAGAGAGCAAGGCTTATATGGCACAGAGCAACCTGATTTTAAGCCACAGAGAGCAAGATTTATATGGCACTGAACAATAGGATATTTTGCCATTTAACAATGTTTTTACAGAACAAAGCAATAGGATGTTTTTTTTTGCCGGAGAACAAGGTTTTTAAGCAACAGAGCAATAGGATTCGCTGCCACAGTTTACAAGGTTTGCATGGCCTAGAGCAATATGTTTTTTTCCTCAAAGTACAAGGTTTATATGGCACAGAGAAACAGGATTTTATGCCACAGACTACAAGCTTTTTATGCAACAGAGCAATAGGATTTTTTGCAATAGGGTACAAGGTTTATATGGCACAGAACAATAGGATGTTTTGCTTCAAAGTACAATCTTTTTATGGCACATACCAATAGGATTTTTGGCACAGAGAATAATGTTTTTATGGAACAGAGCAATAGAATTTTTTTTTCAAGAGAACAAGGTTTTTATGCAACAGAGCATTAGGATTTTTGCCACAGAAAACAAGGTTTACATTGAATAAAGCAATATGATATTTTTCCTCAGAATACAAGGCTTATATGGCAAAGAGCAATGGATTCTATGCCACAGACTACAAGCTTTTAATGTGGAACGCCCGCTAGGGCTATGGGGTACTCGGTACCGGGTCCGGTACTTAAAGGCATGTGTCACGGCAGCGGCGACAAAGTCTGGGACCCTGGGCCCCAAGTAAAAGAGATGGACCTTAAAGGGGTTTGTGAAATAATACAAGTTTATGACACCACCTGTGGTACTAGGTCAGGGGTGATTGACGCTGCTTAAAGGGGTCCGCTGGGGTGATGTTATGGCAGCTGGGATGTATGGCTTCCCACAGGTGAATGTGGCACCCCTGAAGGTCCAGACGCCACAGGGGTACTGCATCTCAGCCAGAGATGTGTTATCTCAACTCTTTGGTAAGAAGGGAACTTTGTACAGAACTCTAGCTCTTGCACCCAACAGACACCAGTTTAGACGGGGCATCTGGGTGAACCCTTAGGGAGGATGGCCTCATCCCAGTCTAGATATGAAAGGATGTTGGGGAGTGGGTGGAAAAGGTAGGAAAAAGGGGAGGAGCTAATCAGGCAGTGAAGAGTGTGAGAGCAGTTGGTTCTGAGAGACCAAAAGTAGAATGAAGTCTGAGACAGAGGGGAAAGGAAGAGGAGATTGTTGGGAACATGAGCTTAGGCGAAGTTTGTGAGAGAAGTGAAGCTGAGCAGTCGTGGGGGTCTGCAGCTCCTGACAGACTGAGAGAAAAAGTGACAATTGAAATGAAGGAGAAAAATCTCCCAGTAGAAGAGGTTCCAGGAACACGGTAAGTGCAGAGGCCACCCGTGGGATCCGTTTCCAGGCTGACCAGCATCAGTGCAGGGACCAGGCCACAGTAGGGGATCTGGACCCTGAATTAGTGGGAACAATCCAGGCTCCAGGTAAGAATCTGGAGGCTGCTGTGGACTCCTGACTCCCCGCTGTGACACTATCAGGTATTAACACCTTGATGGCCTGGTTACATTTGTGTATAGTCATTATGATGGATTATTTGGGGGATATTGATTTCTGTATGTATGTGGCCATAGGCCTCTAGTACACTTTAATATATTCTACCATGTATATTGTTACAGTGATGTGGTCTTGAGTCCTTTAGCATTTGTACCGCCATATGGTGCTTAACCTGTTACCCTCTGTTGTCCATTCATCTTTTCTGTGTTTTATTCATGCTATTTTGAGTATTTAATAAAGTTATACAATTTTATGGGAATATTTGACTGCAAGTCTGTGATGTCTTGTATTGTGATTGCAGGTGCAATTTGCACCTACTCGCCGAAAAGGTGAACATATAAGGTCCTAGGGACAGAGAGTATGTCGCCCAACAAGACCCGTGTTCACTGGCTTGGGACACTGGGTGGCAAGTGCCGAGACAGGAGAGGTGATAGCCAGTGCAGAAAGAAGGCCAAGAGAGGTATACATATATGTGGAGTTCTGGACAGGTGCCCAACTTGCCGGAGAGTTTTCTGGACTTATTACCAGGAGGACACAGCACCCCAGCTGGGGGCCCGAACTGTAAGTAAAGCTGTGAAAACTGCAACCTGCTATGTCCTTCCATTTCTTTCCGGCATCACCTACTCTGCACCTCTACCTGTCCCTAGCAACATTGACACCTGGACCTGGGGACCCCACTTCACCTGTGGGAAGCGTCACCATTAGGGTTGAGCGACTTTCATTTTTTTAAGATCGAGTAGGGTTTTGGGAAACCCGATTTTGTCCAGAGTCGAGTCGAGTGCAGTCGGCCGATTATCGCTAAAAGTCGGGGATCGACCGAAACACGAAACCCAATGCAAGTCAATGGGGAAGCATAGTCGGCAGTGAGTGGAGGCCAGGAAAACACCTACAGTGCCCATTTTAATGCCAAAAACATCCATTCTTGTTTCTGAAGCTTGCCAATCTTAATTAACTGTATAATAATAGTTGGGCATAGGGAATTGGGGGAAAGTTGTGGGGGGAGTAGGGCTGGCTCAAGTTTTTCGTGGGCCCAGGAAATGCGGACTACGTCACGGCGGTGTTGCAGGGAAAGGTAAGTATTTAAAAGTTGCAAGTGCTGTGATCCTGAGCAAGCAGGGGGGGGCCCACTCGTTCGCATTGCCACTGGCACAGGGCCCCTCAAAGTACGGCGGTGTGTTTGCATGGCGGGGGCGCCTCCCACCAGCAGCGACACTTTTGCGTACTCTGAGGGGCCCTGTGCCAGTGACGTCGCCAACGAGTATGCCCCCCCACCTGATGAAGGAACCTGCACTTTCATCTGCACCTTCCTCTTTGTCCCTGTGTAAGGTGGTATAACATGCGGGAAAGGGAACCTTACTTTCAGCAGGGACAGATTCTGGCTGTGTAGAGTACAAGGGGAATGTAGTGGTCTAGGTCAATGTACCAGCAGACTCATTTAGCAGTGGCTGGGCAATGGGCAGGATGAGGAGGAAACAGATATAGGGCCAAAGAATAAAGTAGACTACATGCAGTTCAAAATTGGTAACAGGACTAAACAGGCGGCATTGCTTTGTTCAGTGGAGTAGCAAACCCAAGAGCAGCAGACACTGTTTCAAGGGCCTAACCACACTAGTAGGCCAAATGCAGTTTAATATCTGATAGTATAGGGCGAAAGCCAGAATGTGGAAGCTCAGCTTTGTTCAGTTGAGGACAACACCAGGGAGGGGCAGACACCTTTAGTAGGCCGGAAAAGCCTATTGCATTTTTTAAAATGGTAATTTGGAGCAGAAGGTTGAAGCTCAGCTTTATTTAGTTGAGGGCAACACCAGGGAGGGGCAGAAGCCGTTAGTAGGCCCTAACCACCATTTTTTTTTTTTAAACCACTTAATGAGAGCCGGAAGGTTGAAGCTCAGCTTTATTTAGTTGAGGACAACACCAGGCAGGGGCACACAGACAGACACCTTTAGTAGGCCGGAAAAGCCTATTGCATTTTTCAAAATGGTAATTTGGAGCAGAAGGTTGAAGCTCAGCTTTATTTAGTTGAGGGCAACACCAGGCAGGGGCACACAGACAGACACCTTTAGTAGGCCGGAAAAGCCTATTGCATTTTTCAAAATGGTAATTTGGAGCAGAAGGTTGAAGCTCAGCTTTATTTAGTTGAGGGCAACACCAGGCAGGGGCACACAGACAGACACCTTTAGTAGGCCGGAAAAGCCTATTGCATTTTTCAAAATGGTAATTTGGAGCAGAAGGTTGAAGCTCAGCTTTATTTAGTTGAGGGCAACACCAGGGAGGGGCAGAAGCCGTTAGTAGGCCCTAACCACCATTTTTTTTTTTTAAAACCACTTAATGAGAGCCGGAAGGTTGAAGCTCAGCTTTATTTAGTTGAGGACAACACCAGGGAGGGGCAGAAGCCGTTAGTAGGCCCTAACCACCATTTTTTTTTTTAAAACCACTTAATGAGAGCCGGAAGGTTGAAGCTCAGCTTTATTTAGTTGAGGACAACACCAGGCAGGGGCACACAGACAGACACCTTTAGTAGGCCGGAAAAGCCTATTGCATTTTTCAAAATGGTAATTTGGAGCAGAAGGTTGAAGCTCAGCTTTATTTAGTTGAGGGCAACACCAGGCAGGGGCACACAGACAGACACCTTTAGTAGGCCGGAAAAGCCTATTGCATTTTTCAAAATGGTAATTTGGAGCAGAAGGTTGAAGCTCAGCTTTATTTAGTTGAGGGCAACACCAGGGAGGGGCAGAAGCCGTTAGTAGGCCCTAACCAAAGTTGAAGGCCAAATGCAGTTTAATTTCTGAAACTATATGCCGAAAGCCAGAAGGTGGAAGCTCCGATTTAGACAGTGGAGGACAATTTGAATTAGGGACTGCAGACAGACTTAGTAGGCTGTCCCCTGTGGACCATGCATCCACCACATTAACCCATTGCGCCGTAATGGACACGTAATCTTCCGTGGCCATGCCTACAGGTCCATGCGTCTGTTGTCAGGTGCACCTTTGTACTCACAGATTGCCAGAGTGCATGGACAATGCGGTCTTCTACATGCTGGTGGAGGGTTGGGATGGCTTTTCTCGCAAAAGAAGTGTCGACTGGTTAGCTTGTAGCGTGGTACAGCGTAGTCCATCATGGCCTTATTAATAGTAAATAAAATATATAACTAGGCTCTATGAACTTTTAAATAGGTTCCAGGGGTACACGGGCAGCATTGGTGTGGTCAGTGGAGGAGTATTGCAAGTAGGGGCTGCAGACAGGCTATCAAAGGCCTAAAATAACAAACAGTAGGCAGTCATGGCAGTTTTACATCGGTTACATGGATACACAGGCAGGCACTCCAGGCAGCATTGTGGTCAGTGGAGGAGTATTGCAAGTAGGGGCCGCAGACAGGCTATCAAAGGCCTAAAATAACAAACAATAGGCTCATTGCAGTTTTACAGCGGTTACATGGATAGACGGGCAGGCAGCTTGGTGGTGAGTGGAGGAGTATTTAAAGTAGGGACCGCAGACAGGCTATCAAAGGCCTAACATAACAAACAATAGGCTCATGGCAGTTTTACAGCGGTTACATGGATACACGGGCAGGCAGCTTGGTGGTCAGTGGAGGAGTATTTAAAGTAGGGACCGCAGACAGGCTTCAAAGGCCTAAAATAACAAACAATAGGCTTATGGCAGTTTTACAGCGGTTACATGGATACACGGGCAGGCAGCTTGGTGGTCAGTGGAGGAGTATTTAAAGTAGGGACCGCAGACAGGCTATCAAAGGCCTAACATAACAAACAATAGGCTCATGGCAGTTTTACAGCGGTTACATGGATAGACGGGCAGGCAGCTTGGTGGTGGTGAGTGGAGGAGTATTTAAAGTAGGGACCGCAGACAGGCTATCAAAGGCCTAACATAACAAACAATAGGCTCATGGCAGTTTTACAGCGGTTACATGGATACACGGGCAGGCAGCTTGGTGGTCAGTGGAGGAGTATTTAAAGTAGGGACCGCAGACAGGCTTCAAAGGCCTAACATAAGAAAATGGGCTGGCTGTAGGCACTTAATAATTGGTTCCAGGGGTACACGGGCAGCAGTGGTCTGGTCAGTGGAGGACTAGTGGAAGGAGGGACCGCAGACAGGCTTCAAAGGCCTAAAATAACAAACAATAGGCTCATGGCAGTTTTACAGCGGTTACATGGATACACGGGCAGGCAGCTTGGTGGTGGTGAGTGGAGGAGCATTTAAAGTAGGGACCGCAGACAGGCTATCAAAGGCCTAAAATAACAAACAATAGGCTTATGGCAGTTTTACAGCGGTTACATGGATACACGGGCAGGCAGCTTGGTGGTCAGTGGAGGAGTATTTAAAGTAGGGACCGCAGACAGGCTATCAAAGGCCTAAAATAACAAACAATAGGCTTATGGCAGTTTTACAGCGGTTACATGGATACACGGGCAGGCAGCTTGGTGGTCAGTGGAGGAGTATTTAAAGTAGGGACCGCAGACAGGCTATCAAAGGCCTAACATAACAAACAATAGGCTCATGGCAGTTTTACAGCGGTTACATGGATACACGGGCAGGCAGCTTGGTGGTGGTGAGTGGAGGAGTATTTAAAGTAGGGACCGCAGACAGGCTATCAAAGGCCTAACATAACAAACAATAGGCTCATGGCAGTTTTACAGCGGTTACATGGATACACGGGCAGGCAGCTTGGTGGTCAGTGGAGGAGTATTTAAAGTAGGGACCGCAGACAGGCTTCAAAGGCCTAACATAAGAAAATGGGCTGGCTGTAGGCACTTTATAATTGGTTCCAGGGGTACACGGGCAGCAGTGGTCTGGTCAGTGGAGGAGTATTTAAAGTAGGGACCGCAGACAGGCTATCAAAGGCCTAAAATAACAAACAATAGGCTTATGGCAGTTTTACAGCGGTTACATGGATACACGGGCAGGCAGCTTGGTGGTGAGTGGAGGAGTATTTAAAGTAGGGACCGCAGACAGGCTATCAAAGGCCTAACATAACAAACAATAGGCTCATGGCAGCTTTACAGCGGTTACATGGATACACAGGCAGCTTGGTGGTGAGTGGAGGAGTAGTGCAAGGAGTGTCTGTCCCAGTACTCCCAAAATATAAATAGATGTTAATGTCTCGCAAAACAACCACAACAAAAAAAAGGTGGCATACTTAGGTACAGGGGTGGGCTCATCTACTGAGTTTCTGACATAGTAATTTGGCAGTAACTATTTAATGGTGCCAATATAGGACACAGACACAGACTACTTTAAGTTGCATCATAGATGTCTACAAATTTGTATTGTCAGTGCCAGACATTGAATGATGTCAGCGAATAGACTAAAGATTGGTGGAGCTGTGCGACATAATTTTGGACGTGGTAGAGCACATTTTGAGCTGGGGTAGGGGGGAACTCTCTTGAGGCCGGCGGGACCGCCCCAGGGCCCCTCATGTTACAACGGTGTGTCTGACGTTGGGTGCGCACCACCACCGCCAGAGACACTACATTGTACTATGAGGGACCCAGTAGCAATGCCGTCAACCAAAAGCGAGCACACCCACCTCTTCAGACAAACAGCAGTCTCACGGGTGCTTGCGCCAAGTCGCGATACCACGGCCCCGTGTGGGGAGTTTTGCCATTTAGGGAGGTGTAAACATGTCGTATGCTGTACAATCAGCTGCAGCAAATTAGACATTAGAAAAGTAATTCACAGGCAAGAGCTTTTCATAGGAAAGCTAGGTGTCGGCCGGGCAAGGTGGGGCAAAAGATTTCGAAATCCAGTTGTGGTTCATTTTAATGAATGTTAGATCGTCAACATTTTGGGTAGCCAGACGAGTCCTTTTTTCGGTTAATATTGAACCTGCAGCACTGAATACTCTTTCTGATAGGACACTTGCTGCCGGGCAAGCAAGCTCCTGCAATGCATATTCTGCCAATTCTGGCCAGGTGTCTAATTTGGAGGCCCAGTAATCAAATGGGAATGACGGTTGAGGGAGAACATCGATAAGGGATGAAAAATAGTTAGTAACCATACTGGACAAATGTTGTCTCCTGTCACTTTCAATTGATGCAGCAGTACCTGTCCTGTCTGCGGTTATAGCAAAATCACTCCACAACCTGGTCAGAAAACCCCTCTGTCCAACGCCACTTCTGATGTGTGCACCCCTAACACTCCTAGTCTGCTGCCCCCTGGAGCTCGTGTGAGAACGATCACGTGCGCTGTGTGCTGGGAATGCCTGAAGCAAACGGTCAACAAGAGTTGATTGTTTGGTTGCTAATATTAGTTCCAAGTTCTCATGTGGCATAATATTTTGCAATTTGCCTTTATAGCGTGGATCAAGGAGGCAGGCCAACCAGTAATCGTCATCGTTCATCATTTTCGTAATGCGTGTGTCCCTTTTTAGGATATGTAAGGCATAATCCGCCATGTGGGCCAAAGTTCCAGTTGTCAAATCTCCGGTTGTGATTGGTTGAGGGGCAGTTGCAGGCAAATCTACGTCACTTGTGTCCCTCAAAAAACCAGAACCCGGCCGTGACACGCAACCAATTTCCTGTGCCCCCGGGAAAGGTTCGGCATTAAAAATATACTCATCCCCATCATCCTCCTCGTCCTCCACCTCCTCTTCGCCCGCTACCTCGTCCTGTACACTGCCCTGACCAGACAATGGCTGACTGTCATCAAGGCTTTCCTCTTCCTCTGGTGCAGACGCCTGCTCCTTTATGTGCGTCAAACTTTGCATCAGCAGACGCATTAGGGGGATGCTCATGCTTATTACGGCGTTGTCTGCACTAACCAGCCGTGTGCATTCCTCAAAACACTGAAGGACTTGACACATGTCTTGTATCTTAGACCACTGCACACCTGACAACTCCATGTCTGCCATCCTACTGCCTGCCCGTGTATCCTCCCACAAATAAATAACAGCACGCCTCTGTTCGCACAGTCTCTGAAGCATGTGCAGTGTTGAGTTCCACCTTGTTGCAACGTCTATGATTAGGCGATGCTGGGGAAGGTTCAAAGACCGCTGATAGGTCTGCATACGGCTGGCGTGTACAGGCGAACGTCGGATATGTGAGCAAAGTGCCCACACTTTGAGGAGCAGGTCGGAGAACCCAGGATAAGTTTTCAATAAGCACTGCACCACCAGGTTTAAGGTGTGAGCCAGGCAAGGAATGTGTTTCAGTTGGGAAAGGGAGATGGCAGCCATGAAATTCCTTCCGTTATCACTCACTACCTTGCCTGCCTCAAGATCTACTGTGCCCAGCCACGACTGTGTTTCTTGTTGCAAGAACTCGGACAGAACTTCCGCGGTGTGTCTGTTGTCGCCCAAGCACTTCATAGCCAATACAGCCTGCTGACGCTTGGCAGTAGCTGGCCCATAATGGGACAACTGGTGTGCAACAGTGTCATCTGCCGATGGAGTGGTTGGCAGACTGCGTTCTGTGGAAGAGCTGTAGCTTCTGCAGGAGGACGAGGAGGAGGAGGAGGAGGGGGTGCGAACGCCTACAGCCAACTGTTTCCTAGACCGTGGGCTAGGCACAACTGTCCCTAAATTGATGTCGCCTGTGGACCCTGCATCCACCACATTCACCCAGTGTGCCGTGATGGACACATAACGTCCCTGGCCATGCCTACTGGTCCATGCATCTGTAGTCAGGTGCACCTTTGTACTCACAGATTGCCTGAGTGCATGGACGATGCGCTGTTTAACATGCTGGTGCAGGGCTGGGATGGCTTTTCTGGAAAAAAAGTGTCGACTGGGTAGCTCGTATCGTGGTTCAGCGTACTCCATCAGGGCTTTGAAAGCTTCGCTTTCAACTAACCGGTAGGGCATCATCTCTAACGAGATTAGTCTAGCTATGTGGGCGTTAAAACCCTGTGTACGCGGATGCGAGGATAAGTACTTCCTTTTTCTAACCAGAGTCTCATGTAGGGTGAGCTGGACTGGAGAGCTGGAGATCGTGGAACTTTCGGGTGTGCCGGTGTACATGGCAGACTGAGAGACGGTTGGAGACGGTATTGTTTCCGCCGGTGCCCTAGATGCAATATTTCCTCCTACAAAACTGGTGATTCCCTGACCCTGACTGCTTTTGGCTGGCAAAGAAACCTGCACAGATACTGCCGGTGGTGCGGAAAATGGTGGCCTTACAGTGACGGAAGGGATGTTGCGTTGCTGACTAGCTTCATTGGCCGAGGGTGCTACAACCTTGAGGGACGTTTGGTAGTTAGTCCAGGCTTGAAAATGCATGGTGGTTAAGTGTCTATGCATGCAACTAGTATTTAGACTTTTCAGATTCTGACCTCTGCTTAAGCTAGTTGAACATTTTTGACAGATGACTTTGCGCTGATCAGTTGGATGTTGTTTAAAAAAATGCCAGACTGCACTCTTCCTAGACTCGGATCCCTTTTCAGGGATTGCAGACTGAGCTTTAACCGGATGGCAACGCTGTGCTCCAACAGGTTTTGGCTTTGACACGCGTTTTGGGCCAGATACGGGCCCGGCAGATGGAACCTGTTGCGATGTTGATGCCTGCTGCGGCCCCTCCTCCACCTCCACTTCTGAACTACTGCCGCCTGCACCCTGTTCCCCCAATGGCTGCCAATCGGGGTCAATAACTGGGTCATCTATTACCTCCTCTTCGAGCTCGTGTGCAACTTCGTCTGTGTCACTGTGTCGGTCGGTGGTATAGCGTTCGTGGCGGGGCAACATAGTCTCATCAGGGTCTGATTGTGGATCTGTACCCTGAGAGGGCAATGTGGTGGTCTGAGTCAAAGGAGCAGCATAGTACTCTGGCTGTGGCTGTGCATCAGTGCACTCCATGTCAGAATATACTTGTAATGGGCATGGCCTGTTAAATGTTTCACTTTCTAAGCCAGGGACGGTATGTGTAAAGAGCTCCATGGAGTGACCCGTTGTGTCGCCTGCTGCATCCTTCTCTCTTGTTGTAGTTTTTGCTGAGGAGGACAAGGAAGCGACTTGTCCCTGACCGTGAACATCCACAAGCGACGCGCTGCTTTTACATTTACCAGTTTCGGAAGAGGAGGCAAAAGAGCTAGAGGCTGAGTCTGCAATGTAAGCCAAAACTTGCTGTTGCTGCTCCGCCTTTAAAAGCGGTTTTCCTACTCCCAGAAAAGAGAGCGTTCGAGGCCTTGTGTAGCCTGACGACGAAACTGGCTCCACAGCTCCAGACTTAGGTGGAATATTTTTATCCCCACGACCACCTGATGCTCCACTACCACTACCATCATTACCAGCTGACAATGAACGCCCACGACGACCTCTTGCACCAGACTTCCTCATTGTTTTAAAATCTTAACCAAAGTAACTTTATTTGTTGCTGTCAAACAACTTACACGGTGAGCTATAACTTCAGTATGATTTCAATATCCCTTAACAGGTTGGTGAGACCACAAGGAAAATCAGGCACAATGTTACACACTCTGTTTTCTGTGGCACAAAATCACAGAGATGACACACACGCAGGACTGTCACTCAAGCACTAATGTCAATATTAATCTCCCACCTAATTTATGTTTTTTTTTTTTTCAGGGAGACTTTAGAAACCAAATAATATAAAAAAAAAAAAAAAAAAAAAGGCTTTCTATGGCCCACAATTAGAGAGAGAGAGGTGGCACACCCAGGAGTCAAGACTGGCACACAAGCTGAAAGGGCAATATTACTCTCCCACTGTTTTTTTATGTTTTTTTTTTTTTCAGGGAGACTTTAGAAACCAAATAATATTTAAAAAAAAAAATAAATAGGCTTTCTATGGCCCACTGAATGAGAGAGGTGGCACACCCAGGAGTCAAGACTGGCACACAAGCTGAAAGGGCAATATTACTCTCCCACTGTTTTTTTATGTATTTTTTGTTTTTTAAGGGAGACTTTAGAAACCCAATAATATTTAAAAAAAAAAAAAATAGGCTTTCTATGGCCCACTGAATGAGAGGGAGAGAGGTGGCACACCCAGGAGTCAAGACTGGCACACAAGCTGAAAGGGCAATATTACTCTCCCACTGTTTTTTTATGTTTTTTTTTTTTTCAGGGAGACTTTAGAAACCAAATAATATTTTTTTAAAAAAATAAATAGGCTTTCTATGGCCCACTGAATGAGAGAGAGAGGTGGCACACCCAGGAGTCAAGACTGGCACACAAGCTGAAAGGGCAATATTACTCTCCCACTGTTTTTTTATGTATTTTTTGTTTTTTAAGGGAGACTTTAGAAACCCAATAATATTTAAAAAAAAAAATAAATAGGCTTTCTATGGCCCACTGAATGAGAGGGAGAGAGGTGGCACACCCAGGAGTCAAGACTGGCACACAAGCTGAAAGGGCAATATTACTCTCCCACTGTTTTTTTAGGTTTTTTTTTTTCAGGGAGACTTTAGAAACCAAATAATATTTTAAAAAAAAAATAAATAGGCTTTCTATGGCCCACTGAATGAGAGAGGTGGCACACCCAGGAGTCAAGACTGGCACACAAGCTGAAAGGGCAATATTACTCTCCCACTGTTTTTTTATGTATTTTTTGTTTTTTAAGGGAGACTTTAGAAACCCAATAATATTTAAAAAAAAAATAAATAGGCTTTCTATGGCCCACTGAATGAGAGGGAGAGAGGTGGCACACCCAGGAGTCAAGACTGGCACACAAGCTGAAAGGGCAATATTACTCTCCCACTGTTTTTTTATGTTTTTTTTTTCAGGGAGACTTTAGAAACCAAATAATATTTAAAAAAAATAAATAAATAGGCTTTCTATGGCCCACTGAATGAGAGAGGTGGCACACCCAGGAGTCAAGACTGGCACACAAGCTGAAAGGGCAATATTACTCTCCCACTGTTTTTTTAGGTTTTTTTTTTTTTTTTCAGGGAGACTTTAGAAACCAAATAATATTAAAAAAACCAAAAAAAAAATAGCCTTTCTATGGCCCACTGAATGAGAGAGAGAGAGGTGGCACACCCAGGAGTCAAGACTGGCACACAAGCTGAAAGGGCAATATTACTCTCCCACTGTTTTTTTAGGTTTTTTTTTTTTTTCAGGGAGACTTTAGAAACCAAATAATATTAAAAAAAAAAAAAAAAAATAGGCTTGCTATAGCCCACTGAATGAGAGATAGCACACACAGCAGTGGCACACAAGCCCTGACTGAGGCCAATATTTTTCTCCCACTGATTGATGTAGTGTTTTTGTGTTGAGGTAGAATTTAGAACACAAATCACGGAAAAAATAAATAGGCTTTCTATGGCCCACTGAATGAGAGGGAGAGAGGTGGCACACCCAGGAGTCAAGACTGGCACACAAGCTGAAAGGGCAATATTACTCTCCCACTGTTTTTTTATGTTTTTTTTTTTCAGGGAGACTTTAGAAACCAAATAATATTAAAAAAAAAAAAAAAAAATAGGCTTGCTATAGCCCACTGAATGAGAGAGAGAGGTGGCACACCTAGGAGTCAAGACTGGCACACAAGCTGAAAGGGCAATATTACTCTCCCACTGTTTTTTTAGGTTTTTTTTTTCAGGGAGACTTTAGAAACCAAATAATATTTTAAAAAAAAAATAAATAGGCTTGCTATAGCCCACTGAATGAGAGATAGCACACACAGCAGTGGCACACAAGCCCTGACTGAGGCCAATATTTTTCTCCCACTGATTGATGTAGTGTTTTTGTGTTGAGGTAGAATTTAGAACACAAATCACGGAAAAAATAAATAGGCTTTCTATGGCCCACTGAATGAAAGGGAGAGAGGCGGCACACCCAGGAGTCAAGACTGGCACACAAGCTGAAAGGGCAATATTACTCTCCCACTGTTTTTTTATGTTTTTTTTTTTCAGGGAGACTTTAGAAACCAAATAATATTAAAAAAAAAAAAAAAAAATAGGCTTGCTATAGCCCACTGAATGAGAGAGAGAGGTGGCACACCTAGGAGTCAAGACTGGCACACAAGCTGAAAGGGCAATATTACTCTCCCACTGTTTTTTTAGGTTTTTTTTTTTTTTTAGGGAGACTTTAGAAACCAAATAATATTAAAAAAAAAAAAAAAAAAATAGGCTTGCTATAGCCCACTGAATGAGAGATAGCACACACAGCAGTGGCACACAAGCCCTGACTGAGGCCAATATTTTTCTCCCACTGATTGATGTAGTGTTTTTGTGTTGAGGTAGAATTTAGAACACAAATCACGGAAAAAATAAATAGGCTTTCTATGGCCCACTGAATGAGAGGGAGAGAGGTGGCACACCCAGGAGTCAAGACTGGCACACAAGCTGAAAGGGCAATATTACTCTCCTACTGTTTTTTTATGTTTTTTTTTTTCAGGGAGACTTTAGAAACCAAATAATATTAAAAAAAAAAAAAAAAAATAGGCTTGCTATAGCCCACTGAATGAGAGAGAGAGGTGGCACACCTAGGAGTCAAGACTGGCACACAAGCTGAAAGGGCAATATTACTCTCCCACTGTTTTTTTAGGTTTTTTTTTTTTTTTAGGGAGACTTTAGAAACCAAATAATATTAAAAAAAAAAAAAAAAAAATAGGCTTGCTATAGCCCACTGAATGAGAGATAGCACACACAGCAGTGGCACACAAGCCCTGACTGAGGCCAATATTTTTCTCCCACTGATTGATGTAGTGTTTTTGTGTTGAGGTAGAATTTAGAACACAAATCACGGAAAAAATAAATAGGCTTTCTATGGCCCACTGAATGAAAGGGAGAGAGGCGGCACACCCAGGAGTCAAGACTGGCACACAAGCTGAAAGGGCAATATTACTCTCCCACTGTTTTTTTATGTATTTTTTGTTTTTTAAGGGAGACTTTAGAAACCCAATAATATTTAAAAAAAAAAATAAATAGGCTTTCTATGGCCCACTGAATGAGAGGGAGAGAGGTGGCACACCCAGGAGTCAAGACTGGCACACAAGCTGAAAGGGCAATATTACTCTCCCACTGTTTTTTTAGGTTTTTTTTTTTTTTTTCAGGGAGACTTTAGAAACCAAATAATATTAAAAAAAAAAATAAATAGGCTTTCTATGGCCCACTGAATGAGAGAGGTGGCACACCCAGGAGTCAAGACTGGCACACAAGCTGAAAGGGCAATATTACTCTCCCACTGTTTTTTTATGTATTTTTTGTTTTTTAAGGGAGACTTTAGAAACCCAATAATATTTAAAAAAAAAATAAATAGGCTTTCTATGGCCCACTGAATGAGAGGGAGAGAGGTGGCACACCCAGGAGTCAAGACTGGCACACAAGCTGAAAGGGCAATATTACTCTCCCACTGTTTTTTTATGTTTTTTTTTTCAGGGAGACTTTAGAAACCAAATAATATTTAAAAAAAAAAAATAAATAGGCTTTCTATGGCCCACTGAATGAGAGAGGTGGCACACCCAGGAGTCAAGACTGGCACACAAGCTGAAAGGGCAATATTACTCTCCCACTGTTTTTTTAGGTTTTTTTTTTTTTTTTCAGGGAGACTTTAGAAACCAAATAATATTAAAAAAACCAAAAAAAAAATAGCCTTTCTATGGCCCACTGAATGAGAGAGAGAGAGGTGGCACACCCAGGAGTCAAGACTGGCACACAAGCTGAAAGGGCAATATTACTCTCCCACTGTTTTTTTATGTATTTTTTGTTTTTTAAGGGAGACTTTAGAAACCCAATAATATTTAAAAAAAAAAATAAATAGGCTTTCTATGGCCCACTGAATGAGAGGGAGAGAGGTGGCACACCCAGGAGTCAAGACTGGCACACAAGCTGAAAGGGCAATATTACTCTCCCACTGTTTTTTTAGGTTTTTTTTTTTTTTCAGGGAGACTTTAGAAACCAAATAATATTAAAAAAAAAAAAAAAAAATAGGCTTGCTATAGCCCACTGAATGAGAGATAGCACACACAGCAGTGGCACACAAGCCCTGACTGAGGCCAATATTTTTCTCCCACTGATTGATGTAGTGTTTTTGTGTTGAGGTAGAATTTAGAACACAAATCACGGAAAAAATAAATAGGCTTTCTATGGCCCACTGAATGAGAGGGAGAGAGGTGGCACACCCAGGAGTCAAGACTGGCACACAAGCTGAAAGGGCAATATTACTCTCCCACTGTTTTTTTATGTTTTTTTTTTTTCAGGGAGACTTTAGAAACCAAATAATATTAAAAAAAAAAAAAAAAAATAGGCTTGCTATAGCCCACTGAATGAGAGAGAGAGGTGGCACACCTAGGAGTCAAGACTGGCACACAAGCTGAAAGGGCAATATTACTCTCCCACTGTTTTTTTAGGTTTTTTTTTTTCAGGGAGACTTTAGAAACCAAATAATATTAAAAAAAAAAAAAAAAAATAGGCTTGCTATAGCCCACTGAATGAGAGATAGCACACACAGCAGTGGCACACAAGCCCTGACTGAGGCCAATATTTTTCTCCCACTGATTGATGTAGTGTTTTTGTGTTGAGGTAGAATTTAGAACACAAATCACGGAAAAAATAAATAGGCTTTCTATGGCCCACTGAATGAAAGGGAGAGAGGCGGCACACCCAGGAGTCAAGACTGGCACACAAGCTGAAAGGGCAATATTACTCTCCCACTGTTTTTTTATGTATTTTTTGTTTTTTAAGGGAGACTTTAGAAACCCAATAATATTTAAAAAAAAAAATAAATAGGCTTTCTATGGCCCACTGAATGAGAGGGAGAGAGGTGGCACACCCAGGAGTCAAGACTGGCACACAAGCTGAAAGGGCAATATTACTCTCCCACTGTTTTTTTAGGTTTTTTTTTTTTTTCAGGGAGACTTTAGAAACCAAATAATATTAAAAAAAAAAAAATAGGCTTGCTATAGCCCACTGAATGAGAGATAGCACACACAGCAGTGGCACACAAGCCCTGACTGAGGCCAATATTTTTCTCCCACTGATTGATGTAGTGTTTTTGTGTTGAGGTAGAATTTAGAACACAAATCACGGAAAAAATAAATAGGCTTTCTATGGCCCACTGAATGAGAGGGAGAGAGGTGGCACACCCAGGAGTCAAGACTGGCACACAAGCTGAAAGGGCAATATTACTCTCCCACTGTTTTTTTATGTTTTTTTTTTTCAGGGAGACTTTAGAAACCAAATAATATTAAAAAAAAAAAAAAAAAAATAGGCTTGCTATAGCCCACTGAATGAGAGAGAGAGGTGGCACACCTAGGAGTCAAGACTGGCACACAAGCTGAAAGGGCAATATTACTCTCCCACTGTTTTTTTAGGTTTTTTTTTTTTTTTAGGGAGACTTTAGAAACCAAATAATATTAAAAAAAAAAAAAAAAAAATAGGCTTGCTATAGCCCACTGAATGAGAGAGAGAGGTGGCACACCTAGGAGTCAAGACTGGCACACAAGCTGAAAGGGCAATATTACTCTCCCACTGTTTTTTTAGGTTTTTTTTTTTTTTTAGGGAGACTTTAGAAACCAAATAATATTAAAAAAAAAAAAAAAAAAATAGGCTTGCTATAGCCCACTGAATGAGAGATAGCACACACAGCAGTGGCACACAAGCCCTGACTGAGGCCAATATTTTTCTCCCACTGATTGATGTAGTGTTTTTGTGTTGAGGTAGAATTTAGAACACAAATCACGGAAAAAATAAATAGGCTTTCTATGGCCCACTGAATGAAAGGGAGAGAGGCGGCACACCCAGGAGTCAAGACTGGCACACAAGCTGAAAGGGCAATATTACTCTCCCACTGTTTTTTTATGTATTTTTTGTTTTTTAAGGGAGACTTTAGAAACCCAATAATATTTAAAAAAAAAAATAAATAGGCTTTCTATGGCCCACTGAATGAGAGGGAGAGAGGTGGCACACCCAGGAGTCAAGACTGGCACACAAGCTGAAAGGGCAATATTACTCTCCCACTGTTTTTTTAGGTTTTTTTTTTTTTTTTCAGGGAGACTTTAGAAACCAAATAATATTAAAAAAAAAAAAAAATAGGCTTGCTATAGCCCACTGAATGAGAGATAGCACACACAGCAGTGGCACACAAGCCCTGACTGAGGCCAATATTTTTCTCCCACTGATTGATGTAGTGTTTTTGTGTTGAGGTAGATTTTAGAACACAAATCACGGAAAAAATAAATAGGCTTTCTATGGCCCACTCAGTGAGAGATGGCACACACAGGGATGGCACTGTAGCAGAAATGCCAATCTTAATCTCCCACAAAAAAAAACAAAAAAAAAAAAAAAACTGTCCTACAATTACTATCTCCCTGCAGTAATGTAAGCCAGGTATGGCAGGCAGCAATAGGAGTGGACTGATGCACAAATTAAATAAAAAGTGTGGACAAACAAAAAAGATAGCTGTGCAGAAAGGAAGGAACAAGAGGATATGTGCTTTGAAAAAAGCAGTTGGTTTCCACAGTGGCGTACACACAGCAATACAGCTATCACGGAGCCTTCTAGGGCAGCCCAATGAGCTACAGCGCTGAGGGGAAAAAAAAAAAAAAATAGCTTCCACAGTCCCTGCACACCGAAGGTGGTGTTGGACAGTGGAAATCGCTGCAGCACAAGCGGTTTGGTGGTTAGTGGACCCTGCCTAACGCTCTCCCTGCTTCTGACGAAGCGGCAGCAACCTGTCCCTAAGCTCAGATCAGCAGCAGTAAGATGGCGGTCGGCGGGAACGCCCCTTTATAGCCCCTGTGACGCCGCAGACAGCAAGCCAATCACTGCAATGCCCTTCTCTAAGATGGTGGGGACCAGGATCTATGTCATCACGCTGCCCACACTCTGCGTTCACCTTCATTGGCTGAGAAATGGCGCTTTTCGCGTCATTGAAACGCGACTTTGGCGCGAAAGTCGCGTACCGCATGGCCGACAAGCACAGGGGTCGGATCGGGTTTCATGAGACGCCGACTTAGCCAAAAGTCGGCGACTTTTGAAAATGATCGACCCGTTTCGCTCAACCCTAGTCACCATCTTTGCTGCAGTAACATCTTCCCAGAGGACCCCTTTAAGCAGCGTTGGTCACCCCTGACCGAGCACCACAGGTGGAGTCACGAACTTTCACCACCTTACATATCACTTTAAAGACTATCCCTTTTACATGGGTGCCCAGGGCCACGGACTGGGTCACTGCCACCGTGACACATCCCCTTAAGTACCGGACCCGGAACTGAGTACCCAACGGCCCTGGCGGGTGACTCATGAAGCTGGGTTTCCAGGGCTCCCGTGGTGTTTAGCAAGGATGGTGTGGTGCCGGGAATAAATGGAGGACACAGGGTTGCAGTCTCTTTATGTGGTTTTCTGATGAATTCAGGCAGCCGCTGTCCAGGGTACCGGATCACAGGTGCTGTTATGGTCCGGTTGGCTTGGAAGTGAGTCTGGAATCCCCCTTACTAGGTGGGGTTGGAAGCCTTCCCTCTAGCACTGTGGTGCTGTAGTCCCTTGCTGCCTTAGGCCTCACACAAGGTCTGTTTTCTCTCTGTCCCCCTTGTTAGTAGGACACTACCCATACGACAGGTAGCTTGAGCCTTTTTACAGGATCTCTATCACGACCCGGGCTCTATCTGCTACTGTGTCCTCGAGCATTAATGGTGAACAGGTAACTTGCAATCTGCCGATTTCTGCCATGGGGCATAGAGTTACCCCCACAACCTCGGTCTTCCGATTACCGATATCTGCGCTCAGCGTGGAGAAAGCCCACTCGCAACTTCTCTCTCCAGCTCTTCACTCTCCTTTGGTGTTTAGGCAAGAGACTCGCGCGAGTTTCTCACATTGCAGTTGCAAGTGTGACACCGGCATTATGCAGACTGGCACAGCAAATGCAAGTGGATATGGCTGTAATACAGACTGACAAGGCAAATACTAGCAAGGAGGTTAGGGATGGAAAGACACAAGCAGGACTAGCGGAAAACATTATAAGAAATACCAAGCGTGTTTGGGAACAGACTAACAACTTTATACAGGCACCACCATGGAGGTGGAGGTGCCTTAAATAATAAGGGTCTACAAGCCATTGGCTTGGGACACTTTAGGACAGCGTGTGTGACCCCCTTTAAGAAGGAAAGCACTCACACACCCTAAGCACAGTGCCCGGGAATCTTCACTCAGCGTGCAGGATTGCCAGAGCAACACATGACAGCTTTTTATACAAAGAAATCCCATAACAATGTAAGACTGAATAATTGGAGCACACAAGTGCCAGGGTTGCACTTAAAGGGAACCAGTCACCAGGTTTTTGCAATGTTGCAAAAAGACCCTGAATCCAATGATGTACCAATTAGTTTACTGGGTGCAGCGGTTGTGACAAAATCATAGTTTTTAAATGTAGCATGAAGCAGAGCTGAAAAAGCTTCCCTCCCCACCAACACCAGGATCTCTGTGTACATTGTCTATTGACAATGGGCTACATATCAGAGGAGGGCAAAGTTGGTGAGACTTAATCCAGGGAGGGCTAATTTCCAGGTAATAAAACCTACATTTGTAATTAAACAAGAGCACACAGTGAAAAAAAAAAAATAACAGGTCTGACATCTGTGTTTCTGTAATAACCAACGAGAAAAACAATGACAAAAATTCCAAAAATAATTTAACCCCTTCACCCCAAAGCCTGTTTTCACCTAAGTGACACGGCCAATTTTTAGAATTCTGACCACTGTCACTTTATGAGGTCATAACTCTAAAACCCTTCAACGGATCATGGTGATTCTGACACTGTTTTCTCGTGACATATTGTACTTCATGATAGTGGTAAAACTTCTTCGATATGACTTGCATTTATTTGTGAAAAAAAACAAAAAATTGTTGAAAATTATGAAAATTTAGCAATTTTCAAACTTTTAGTTTTTATGCCCTTAAATTAGAGAGTTATATCTCATAATATAGTTAATAAACAACATTTTCCACTTGTCTTCTTTACATCAGCACAATTTTGGAAACATTTTTTTTTTTTGTTAGGGAGTTATAAGGGTTAAAAGTTGACCAGCGATTTCTCATTTTTGCAAGAAAATTTGCAAAACCATTTTTCTTACGGACCACCTCACACTTGAAGTGACTTTGAGGGGTCTATATGACAGAAAATGCCCAAAAGTGACACCATTCTAAACACTGCACCCCTCAAGGTACTCAAAACCATATTCAAAAAGTTTATTAACCCTTCAGGTGCTTCACAGGAATTTTTGGAATGTTTAAAAAAAATTGAACATTCAACTTTTTTTTCACAAAATTTTTACTTCAGATCCAATTTGTTTTTTTTTACCAAGGGTAACAGGAGAAATTGGACCAAAAAAGTCATTGTACAATTTGTCCTGAGTACGCTGATACCCCACATGTTGGGGTAAACCATTGATTGGGCTCCAAGTGCTTCACTGAAGTTTATAATGTAGAGCCGTAAAAAAAAAATTCATATTAATTTTCACAAAAAATGATCTTTTTGCCCCAAATTTTTTATTTTCCCAAGGGTAACAGGATAAATTGGACCCCAAAAGTTGTTGTGCAATTTGTCCTGAGTACGCTGATACTTCATGTATGGGGATAAACCACTGTTTGGGCGCATGGCAGAGCTCGAAAGGGAAGGAGCGCCATTTGACTTTTCAATGCAAAATTGGCTGGAATTGAGATCGGAACCCATGTCGTGTTTGGAGAGCCCCTGACGTGTCTAAACAGTGGAAACCCGCACAAGTGACACCATTTTGGAAAGAAGACCCCTAAGGAACTTATCTAGATGTGTGGTGAGCACTTTTAACCCCCAATTGTTTCAAGTTTAGAATGTAGCGCTGTGAAAATTAAAAAATCATTTTTTCTTTCCACAAAATGATGTTTTAGCCCGCAATTTTTTTTTCCCAAGGGTAACAGGAGAAATTGGACCACAAAAGTTATTGTCCAATTTGTCTTGAGTATGCTGATACCCCATACATTGGGGGGAACCACTGTTTGGGCGCACGGCAGAGCTCGGAAGGGAAGGAGCGCCGTTTGAAATGCAGACTTAGATGGATTGGTCTGCAGGTGTCATGTTGCATTTGCAGAGCCCCTGATGTACCTAAACAGTAGAAACCCCCCACAAGTGACCCCATATTGGAAACTAGACCCCCCGAGGAACTTATCTAGATGTGTTGTGAGAACTTTGAACCAACTAGTGTTTCACTACAGTTTATCACGCAGAGCCGCGAAAATAATTTTTTTTTTTCCACGAAAATGATATTTTAGCCCCCACGTTTTTATTTTCCCAAGGGTAACAGGAGAAATTGGACAACAAAAGTTGTTGACCAATTTGTCCTGAATACGCTGATACCCCATATATGGGGGGAAACCACTGTTTGGGCGCACGGCAGAGCTCGGAAGGGAAGGAGCGCCGTTTGAATTGCAGACTTAGATGGATTGGTCTGCAGGTGTCATGTTGCATTTGCAGAGCCCCTGATGTACCTAAACAGTAGAAACCCCCCACAAGTGACCCCATATTGGAAACTAGACCCCCCGAGGAACTTATCTAGATGTGTTGTGAGAACTTTGAACCAACTAGTGTTTCACTACAGTTTATCACGCAGAGCCGCGAAAATAAAAAATATTTTTTTCCACGAAAATGATATTTTAGCCCCCACATTTTTATTTTCCCAAGGGTAACAGGAGAAATTGGACAACAAAATTTGTTGTCCAATTTGTCCTGAGTACGCTGATACCCCATATATGGGGGGAACCACTGTTTGGGCGCACAGCAAAGCTCGGAAGGGAAGGAGCGCCGTTTGAATTGCAGTCTTAGATGGATTGGTCTGCAGGTGTCATGTTGCATTTGCAAAGCCCCTGATGTACCCAAACAGTAGAAACCCCCCACAAGTGACCCCATATTGGAAACTAGACCCCCCAGGGAACTTATCTAGATGTGTTGTGAGAACTTTGACCTAACAAGTGTTTCACAACAGTTTATCACGCAGAGCCGCGAAAATAAATTTTTTTGTTTTTTCCACGAAAATGATATTTTAGCCCCCACGTTTTTATTTTCCCAAGGGTAACAGGAGAAATTAGACAACAAAAGTTGTTGTCCAACTTGTCCTGAGAACGCTGATACCCCATATGTTGGGGGGAACCACTGTTTGGGTGCACAGAAGAACTCGGAAGGGAAGGAGCACTGTTTTAGTTTTTCAAAGCAGAATTGGCTGGAATTGAGATCGGACGCCATGTCGCGTTTGGAGAGCCCCTGATGTGCCTAAACAGTGAAAACTCCCCAATTCTAACTGAAACCCTAACCCCAACCCTAACCCCAGCCCTAACCCTAGCCCTAACCCCAACCCTAGCCCTAACCCTAGTCCTAACCCTAGCGCTACTTTCACACTAGCGTTTTTTTGCATACGTCGCAATGCGTCGTTTTGGTGAAAAAACGCATCCTGCAAAGTCATCTGCAGGATGCGTTTTTTCCCCATAGACTAACATTAGCGACGCATTGCGACGTATTGACACACGTCGCAACCGTCGTGCGACGGTTGCGTCGTGTTGTGGCGGACCGCCGGCAGCAAAAAACGTTACATGTAACTTTTTTTGTGCCGACGGTCCACCATTTCGGACCGCGCATGCGCCGCTGGAACTCCGCCCCCACCTCCCCGCACCTCACCGCGGATGCGTGGAAAAACAGCATCCGCTGCCCCCGTTGTGCGGCGTTTGCACAGCATGCGTCAGTACGTCGGGCCGACGCAGCGCGACGGCCCCGTACCGACGCTAGTGAGAAAGTAGCCTAACGGGAAAATGGAAATAAATATATTTTTTAAAATTTTATTATTTTTCCCTAACTAAGGGGGTGATGAAGGGGGATTTGATTTACTTTTATAGCGTTTTTTAGTGGATTTTTATGGTTGGCAGCCATCACACACTAAAAGACGCTTTTTATTGCAAAAAATAGTTTTTGCATCACCACATTTTGAGAGCTATAATTTTTCCATATTTTGGTCCACAGAGTCATGTGAGATCTTGTTTTTTGCGGGACGAGTTTTCGCTTTTATTGGTACCATTTTCGGGCACATGACATTTTTTGATCGCTTTTTATTCCAATTTTTGGGAGGCGGAATGAACAAAAACCAGCAATTCCTGAAATTCTTTTAGGGGGGCGTTTATACCGTTCCGCGTTTGGTAAAAAGAATAAAGCAGTTTTATTCTTCGGGTCAGTACGATTACAGCGATACCTCATTTATGTAATTTTTTTAAGTTTTGGCGCTTTTACACAATAAAAACTATTTTATATAAAAAAATAATTGTTTTTGCATCGCTTTATTCTGAGAGCTATAACTTTTTTATTTTTCTTCTGATGATGCTGTATGGCGGCTTTTTTTTTGCGGGACAAGATGACGTTTTCAGCGGTACCATGGTTATTTATATCCGTCTTTTTGATCGCGTGTTATTCCACTTTTTATTTGGCAGTATGAGAATAAAGCGTTTTTTTGCCTCGTTTTTTTTTTTTTTTTTTTTTTACGGTGGTCACTGAAGGGGTTAACTAGTGATATAGTTTTATAGGTGGGGTCGTTACGGACGCGGCGATACCAAATATGTGTACTTTTATTGTGTGATTTTTTTTTTATTTAGATAAATGTATTTATGGGAATATATTTTTTTTTTCTTTATTTGGGAATTTTTTTTCTTTCTTTTTTTTTTACACATGTGGAATTTTTTTTTTTAACTTTTTTACTTTGTCCCAGGGGGGGACATCACAGATCGGTGATCTGACAGTGTGCACAGCACTCTGTCAGATCACCGATCTTACAGGCACTTTACAGAGGCTTGCCGGCGCCTGCTATTAGGAACTCTCTGCAGGCGCCGGCAAGCTAGGGCATCTCATGACCCGGAAGGAGTTCCGTGGCCATCTTGGATCCGGGGACTCCTTCCAGGTCACCGGAGCAGCGCGATCTCATCGCGCTGCTCCGGTGGGAGAGCGCAGGGAGCCCCCGTCCCTGCGCGATCCCCCTCTATGCCGCTGTCACTATCGGCGATAGCGCCGATCGTGGGCATTGCTGCGGGAGGTCAGCTGTCATATACAGCTGACACCCTCACCCGATCACCGCGGCGCTCAGCGTGAGACCGCGGTGATCGGGGCGCCGTACTAGTACTGCGGCTGGCACTAATGCAGTGCCGGCAGCGCAGTACTAGTATGGCGCATGTCGGGAAGGGGTTAAATAACCAAAGAGTAAGTTTATTAAATAACCAGGTACAGATGGAAAAAAGAGGAGGGGGTTACATCCACTAGCACAGTGTTCCCCAACTCCGGTCCTCAAGAGCCACCAACAGGTCATGTTTTCAGTATTTCCTTAGTATTGCACAGGTGATGATTGCATCACCTGCACAGGCAATAATTCCATCACCTGCGCAATACTAGGGAAATACTGAAAACATGACCTGTTGGTGGCTCTTGAGGACCGGAGTTGGGGAACACTGCACTAGCACATACAAAAAGTAGGATGCTCAGGGGACATTATATGAACTATCAAACAGGCTGAAGGGTCATATCCAATGTTATGAAATGTGATCACACATATTGCATATCTCCCATATAGCCTAATCATACAATATCATAGTTCCTGTAAAATATATCAATGTTGCAAACACATTAACTGATGCCATTACCCGTAATCAGCCAGGAGTAAGTCCACGAGCATCCTCCCTAATACGCGTTTCGGCTATGCAGCCTTTCTCAAGGGGTGTAGGGTAAAGGGAAGTGCAGGTATAAAAAGCCCCCAAAACCAATCAGAACACAATTCCTTAATTAGTAAATGCCCAAAAACGCCAGGCGCCAATCAACATACTTAAGTGTCAGTATATGGAGTCCAGTGATACATTACATTGGGAGCACTGCAACCACTTCCTGTGATGCCTGCGATGCCATGGTGACAGGACGCCCGACGGCGGCATCATGTGCCGCATGACGTTACATCACATGACCGTCACTGCAGCAACAGAAGATGCCGAGAGTCGACGGACGTGCCGGGACCATGGCACGCATGCGTGCTGTGGTTTGTAAGCGCAAATGTTATTTTACAGGATAAGGTCTCTAAATAGTACATAATTAAATCTCCTATATGGCATAAATAGAATATCCATATGACACTTAAGGAATGCATGCTGTGGTTTACAGGCATAAATGTTACTTGGAGGGTACAATCATTAAATACCATAATATACAGCTGAATCACCAGTTTGGCACAATTATAGATATCCATATGACCCTTAAGAAATTATTAATACAAAGAATATATATATATATATATATATATATATATATACAGTATATATATATATATATACCCATGGTCATATATATTTATAGCACATATACAGAATACAAAATACATGATACAAGAATCATAAGTCATATACGTTAAATGCGCCATAAAATTACAATAATTATTAATATGAACTATAATGTGATAATCCATCAAGAGCTGTATGTAATTCAAAGTCTTGTATCCTTTCAGTGCCATAGCGTCATGATGTCCATTAATAGGATTGGATGCATAAACTCAATGACGTCAAAGGACCTCCACAGCATATTAGAAAATTCCTCAAAGGAAAGGCAAAGATTGAAGGGGCTGAATAAAACAATAAAACAAAAACAAATGAATATGAAAACATCTGCGTTTCTGTGTTTCAGCTTCTGTCGCCTGCTATCTTAAGATTACATAGCAAAAACCTACTGACTAGTGTTGAGCATTCCGATACTGCAAATATCGGGTATCGGCCGATATTCGCTGTATCGGAATTCCGATACCGAGTTCCGATATTTTTGTGATATCGGAAATCGGAATCGGAAGTTCCTAGTGTATGGTTCCCAGGGTCTGGAGGAGAGGAGACTCTCCTTCAGGCCCTGGGATCCATATTCATGTAAAAAAATAAAGAATAACAATTAAAAATATGGATATACTCACCCCTCCGGCGTACCCTGGACCTTAGCGGTGTAACCGGCAGCCTCCGTTCCTAAGAATGCAGTGAGTGTAGGACCTGCGATGACGTCGCGGTCTTGTGATTGGTCGCGGACCGCTCATGTGACCGCTCACGTGACCGTGACATCATCGAAGGTCCTTCACTCACTGCATTCTTAGGAACGGAGGCTGCCGGTTACATCGGTAAGGTCCAGGGGCCGCTGGAGGGGTGAGTATATCCATATTTTTTATTTTTATTCTTTATTTTTTACATGAATATGGATCCCAGGGCCTGAAGGAGAGTTTCCTCTCCTTCAGACCCTGGGAACCATCCAGGATACCTTCCGATATTTGTGTCCCATTGACTTGTATTGGTATCGGGTATCGGTATCGGCGATATCCGATATTTTTGGGATATTGGCCGATCCAATCCGATACCGATACTTTCAAATATCGGACGGTATCGCTCAACACTACTACTGACAGATTCACTTTAAGCCCTAAATATAGATGGCATGCAGTGGTACAAACACTAGATTATGCATACACCTTTAGACATAGTATACCAGTGAGAGACCTGGAAAAGGAACAGGCACTTCAACATCCATTTTACCAACACTGGGCTTCATCTTTATCATCTGTTGTTTATTATTGTAACGTTATTAAACTCCATTGTAAAGTGCTGCGGAATATGTTGGCACTATATAAATAGAATGATTATTAAATTCATGGAATTTATGGCATAGTTGTGGGTGCCGAAAATAAAGAGGAATTATAGATAACCTTTAATGATGTTGGCTCTTCATCCGCCTGCACACAGCCTCTGTTTCCAGCCAAGAACTCCTTCCCACAGGTGATCAAAATGCAAAGCAACACACTGCTCCATTTGGACAATGGCACAGATGATGTGTCAAATTGCCACAACACAGAATGAACTCGCACTGTGATGCTATCCTCTGTTTACCCTTGATTGTTATTGCACTATGCTCCTGATTTAGTGTAATCTACAATATAATACAATTGAGAAATAAAACTCTTTCTCATCTTGGTCCCAATATTTTTTGTTTACTTTGGTTAACCAATATTGACACGACTAGATTAATTATTTTGTTATAAATATTGACAGATACAATAAGAAAGTAATCAAGCAAAATTCATATTTTTACATTTTATTTGCTCCATTTGCAGGCATTTATTGTCAGTTGTTAGAGAAATGTTGTCCTTGACTTTAGTACAATAAACTGTCTTCTAGAAGCACTTGGTGGGAGGAAATTAAACAAAACAATTGTGAAAAATCTTCTGCTAACCTTTCCTTGTATATTGTACTCTGATTTTGAGTATGTTCTAATAGTTCTGATAATATCACTTACTCTTTAGAAATCTAAAAACACTATGTTATACATTAATAATAGGTATCCTAGAATTGATGAAGCTGGTGTGCCGACTTCACACCAGCTTCATCATGACTTTGAATTCATTTCATAATGCCTGTTTAATCCCCAAAATAAATTGATCACTTTTTCTGTCACGTTAAAGCTTAAGCTTATTCTATTATTGGGCCGTTGCTACACTTGCGAGTGCAATGCGAGAAACTCTACCTTGTAGAGCTGCCTGTTCACATTTATTTCTGCCATATATTCCACTAGCAATTCAAAACATAGAAAGTTAATTTCTATTGCAGCAAGAGTGTGATGAAAAACTACAACTACTAAACCATTGGTGAGAAAAGAACATTGTCAGATGACTGAGAATGAACATCAAAGCATGTGCAGCTTTGCGATTGCTGGGTGGTAATTTCCTGTACTAGCTTTTCAAACATAAAATCCCTTATAGATAGGTTTAACATTAGCTTCAACATGAGAAAACATTGCCTAGAAGTTATCTAACTGAACATGGGAGTTCTGAAAATTCGGTGATAAATATTATTTGATTCTCCTTGTAAACTTTATCTTTGATGGCATAACATAGTTATAGTACAATTAGCCAAGTTGAGAAAATGTGGAGAATTTATCAATGGTTTTATATCTGGGAAAAAGAATTCTCAAATTTTGGTGAACCACTTCTGCTGTTCTACTCTGCTTTCAACACTTTGTAAAAGTGGTGAGAAAAATGGATAGAATTTAGTGTGAGAGTTAGGATAGATTTGCTATAAAATTGTTCTATACTACATTTATCTTTAAAGAGTAAAGTATTTAATGCAGGCGTACTATGATTTATTTGTAGAGCAACTGTTTTTCCTCTGCTGTTAGTCCAAAGCCAGTGCGGCACACAGTGATCTGTAATTAGGTACCTTTGAAATTGGAGGCAGTTATATAATTTTCTTACATGGTAGAAAATGAGCTCAGTGGGGTTTTTTTTGTTGCAACATGCAAAATGGGATTCTATTATGTCAGTTCTGTGTATTGTTAAAGATGTTCATTGGGCAAATATCTAACTAAGAGCAAAGTAAAATTTCAAATAATACAGTATAAAAGAAGTATAGGTAATCAACAGATATAATGAGCCATTTCATAATTTCAGCTCTCCGTTTTCTTAGCACATAATGCAAGGAAAGTAACCTCTTTCTCTCCAACCACTTATGTTTTTCACTTAATCCTCATTACTGCAATACAGACTGCACTCTTCTTCCTGTTCTAGAAAGATATCATGAGTTTCAGCTACTCCAGCTCAGCATCCCTGGCGAATTGTAAGTAATGTCAGCTGATAGTGACCTCCAGAGAAACTAACTTCTCTTAATTTCTCTAAGCTTTTACGTCTGGCCCATCTCCATTATATTTTCTGTTAACAAGTAGAAGGAACATCCATAAGGTATTTGTAAGCCTGTGTACAAACAGTTGTACAAATTAAGTTGTTAATAAAATAACTATTGCCATATATACTGTAGAACATGGTTTGTGTGAAATTTCATTGGTTTGAAATAAAATCCAAGTATACCCTGCTACAGGTGTACAAATTTGGTTGTTCAAAAATTGACTAGTGTCATATATACTATATTAGCTTGCGTGAAATGTTATTGGTTTGAAATAAAACCCCAAATTAGTCTGCTTCAGGTGTCCAAATTTGGTTGTTCAAAAATTGTCTGTTGTAATATATACCATAGAACCAGCTTTTTGTGAAATTTTGTTGGTTTGAAATAAAATCCAAAATTGATTTGTTACAGGTATATACAGTTAAGTCCATATATATTTGGACAGAGACAACATTTTTCTAATTTTGGTTATATACATTACCACAATAAATTTTAAACAAAACAATTCAGATGCAGTTGAAGTTCAGACTTTCACCTTTCATTTGAGGGTATCCACATTAAAATTGGATGAAGGGTTTAGGAGTTTCAGCTCCTTAACATGTGCCACCCTGTTTTTAAAGGGACCAAAAGTAATTGGACAGATTCAATAATTTTAAATAATATGTTCATTTCTAGTACTTGGTTGAAAACCCTTTGTTGGCAATCACTGCCTGAAGTCTTGAACTCATGGACATCACCAGACGCTGTGTTTCCTCCTTTTTGATGCTCTGCCAGGCCTTCACTGCGGTGGTTTTCAGTTGCAGTTTGTTTGTGGGCCTTTCTGTCTGAAGTTTAGTCTTTAACAAGTGAAATGCATGCTCAATTGGGTTGAGATCAGGTGACTGACTTGGCCGTTCAAGAATATTCCAATTCTTTGCTTTAATAAACTCCTGGGTTGCTTTGGCTTTATGTTTTGGGTCATTGTCCATCTGTAGTATGAAACAACGACCAATCAGTTTGGCTGCATTTGGCTGGATCTGAGCACAGTATGGCTCGTAATACCTCAGAATTCATTCGGCTGCTTCTGTCCTGTGTCACATCATCAATAAACACTAGTCACCCAGTGCCACTGGCAGCCATGCATGCCCAAGCCATCACACTGCCTCCGCTGTCATGATTCTCAATGGCGAGAGAACATAGCCCAGCATATATGAGAACTAGCTCTTGGAAGATGGAAACTATACTGACCATGAACTAAACCTGCCGCACAACTAGAAGTGGCCGGGTAGCATGCCCACGTTTTTTAACCCTAGATGCCCAGCGCCAGCCGGAGAACTACCTAATCCTAGCAGAGGAAAAGACAGTCCTGGCTCACCTCTAGAGAAATTTTCCCAAAAGGCAGACAGAGGCCCCCACATATATTGGCGGTGATTTTAGATGAAATGACAAACGTAGTATGAAAATAGGTTTAGCAAAATCGAGGTCCGCTTTCTAGATAGCAGGAAGACAGAAAGGACACTTTCATGGTCAGCAGAAAACCCTATCAAAACACCATCCAGAAATTCCTTTAAGACTCTAGCATTAACTCATAACACCAGAGTGGCAATTTCCGATCACAAGAGCTTTCCAGACACAGTAACGAAACAGCAGCTGTGAACAGGAACAAAATGCAAAAACACACAAGGACAAAAGTCCAACTTAGCTGGGAGTTGTCTAGTAGCAGGAACAAGCACAGAAGGCTTCTGATTACATTGTTGACCGGCAAGAAACTGACAGAGGAGCAAGGTTATATAGCGACTCCCACATCCTGATAGGAGCAGGTGAACAGAGGGGATGATGCACACAAGTTCAATTCCACAAGTGGCCACCGGGGGAGCCCAGAATCCAATTTCACAACAGTACCCCCCCCTCAAGGAGGGGGCACCGAACCCTCACCAGAACCACCAGGGCGATCAGGATGAGCCCTATGAAAGGCACGGACAAGATCGGAGGCATAAACATCAGAGGCAGTGACCCAAGAATTATCCTCCTGACCGTATCCCTTCCATTTGACCAGATACTGGAGTCTCCGTCTGGAAACACGAGAGTCTAAGATCTTTTCCACAACGTACTCCAACTCACCCTCAACCAACACCGGAGCAGGAGGCTCAACGGAAGGCACAACCGGTACCTCATACCTGCGCAACAATGACCGATGAAAAACATTATGAATCGAAAAGGATGCAGGGAGGTCCAAACGGAAGGACACAGGGTTAAGAATCTCCAATATCTTGTACGGGCCGATGAACCGAGGCTTAAACTTAGGAGAAGAAACCCTCATAGGGACAAAACGAGAAGACAACCACACCAAGTCCCCAACACAAAGCCGAGGACCAACACGACGACGGCGGTTGGCAAAAAGCTGAGTCTTCTCCTGGGACAACTTCAAATTGTCCACCACCTGCCCCCAAATCTGATGCAACCTCTCCACCACAGCATCCACTCCAGGACAATCCGAAGATTCCACTTGACCGGAGGAAAATCGAGGATGAAACCCCAAATTACAGAAAAACGGGGACACCAAGGTGGCAGAGCTGGCCCGATTATTGAGGGCGAACTCCGCCAAAGGCAAAAAAGCAACCCAATCATCCTGATCCGCAGACACAAAACACCTCAAATATGTCTCCAAGGTCTGATTAGTCCGCTCGGTCTGGCCATTAGTCTGAGGATGGAAAGCAGACGAAAAAGACAAATCTATGCCCATCCTAGCACAGAATGCCCGCCAAAATCTAGACACGAATTGGGTCCCTCTGTCAGAAACGATATTCTCAGGAATACCATGCAAACGAACAACATTTTGAAAAAACAGAGGAACCAACTCGGAAGAAGAAGGCAACTTAGGCAAGGGAACCAGATGGACCATCTTAGAGAAACGGTCACACACCACCCAGATGACAGACATCTTCTGAGAAACAGGCAGATCTGAAATAAAATCCATCGAGATGTGCGTCCAAGGCCTCTTCGGGATAGGCAAGGGCAACAACAATCCACTAGCCCGAGAACAACAAGGCTTGGCCCGAGCACAAACGTCACAAGACTGCACAAAGCCTCGCACATCTCGTGACAGGGAAGGCCACCAGAAGGACCTTGCCACCAAATCCCTGGTACCAAAGATTCCAGGATGACCTGCCAACGCAGAAGAATGAACCTCAGAGATGACTCTACTGGTCCAATCATCAGGAACAAACAGTCTACCAGGTGGGCAACGATCAGGTCTATCCGCCTGAAACTCCTGCAAGGCCCGCCGCAGGTCTGGAGAAACGGCAGACAATATCACTCCATCTTTAAGGATACCTGTGGGCTCAGAATTACCAGGGGAGTCAGGCTCAAAACTCCTAGAAAGGGCATCCGCCTTAACATTCTTAGAACCCGGTAGGTACGACACCACAAAATTAAACCGAGAGAAAAACAACGACCAGCGCGCCTGTCTAGGATTCAGGCGCCTGGCAGACTCAAGGTAAATTAAATTTTTGTGGTCAGTCAATACCACCACCTGATGTCTGGCCCCCTCAAGCCAGTGACGCCACTCCTCAAAAGCCCACTTCATGGCCAAAAGCTCCCGATTCCCAATATCATAATTCCGCTCGGCGGGCGAAAATTTACGGGAAAAAAAAGCACAAGGTCTCATCACGGAGCAGTCGGAACTTCTCTGCGACAACACCGCCCCAGCTCCGATTTCAGAATCGTCGACCTCAACCTGAAAAGGAAGAGCAACATCAGGCTGACGCAACACTGGGGTGGAAGAAAAGCGGCGCTTGAGCTCCCGAAAGGCCTCCACAGCATCAGGGGACCAATCAGCAACATCAGCACCCTTCTTAGTCAAATCAGTCAATGGTTTTACAACATCAGAAAAACCAGCAATAAATCGACGATAAAAGTTAGCAAAGCCCAAAAATTTCTGAAGACTCTTAAGAGAAGAGGGTTGCGTCCAATCACCAATAGCCTGAACCTTGACAGGATCCATCTCGATGGAAGAGGGGGAAAAAATGTATCCCAAGAAAGAAATCTTTTGAACCCCAAAAACACACTTAGAACCCTTCACACACAAGGAATTAGACCGCAAAACCTGAAAAACCCTCCTGACCTGCTGGACATGAGAGTCCCAGTCATCCGAAAAAATCAGAATATCATCCAGATACACAATCATAAATTTATCCAAATAATCGCGGAAAATGTCATGCATAAAGGACTGGAAGACTGAAGGGGCATTTGAAAGACCAAAAGGCATCACCAAATACTCAAAATGGCCCTCGGGCGTATTAAATGCGGTTTTCCACTCATCCCCCTGCTTGATTCGCACCAAATTATACGCCCCACGGAGATCAATCTTAGAGAACCACTTGGCCCCCTTTATACGAGCAAACAAATCAGTAAGCAGTGGTAACGGATATTGATATTTAACCGTGATTTTATTCAAAAGTCGATAATCAATACACGGCCTCAAAGAGCCGTCTTTCTTAGACACAAAGAAAAAACCGGCTCCTAAGGGAGATGACGAAGGACGAATATGTCCCTTTTCCAAGGACTCCTTTATATATTCTCGCATAGCAGCGTGTTCAGGCACAGACAGATTAAATAAACGACCCTTAGGGTATTTACTACCCGGAATCAAGTCTATGGCACAATCGCACTCCCGGTGCGGAGGTAGTGAACCAACCTTGGGTTCTTCAAAAACGTCACGAAAGTCAGACAAGAATTCAGGAATCTCAGAGGGAATAGATGATGAAATGGAAACCAAAGGTACGTCCCCATGAGTTCCTTTACATCCCCAGCTTAACACAGACATAGCTCTCCAGTCGAGGACTGGGTTATGAGATTGCAGCCATGGCAATCCCAGCACCAAAACATCATGTAGATTATACAGCACCAGAAAGCGAATAATCTCCTGGTGATCCGGATTAACACGCATAGTCACTTGTGTCCAGTATTGTGGTTTATTACTAGCCAATGGGGTGGAGTCAATCCCTTTCAGAGGTATCGGAGCCTCCAGTGGCTCCAAATCATACCCACAGCGTTTGGCAAAGGACCAATCCATAAGACTCAAACTAGCGCCAGAGTCGACATAGGCGTCCGCGGTAATAGATGACAAAGAACAAATCAGGGTCACAGATAGAATAAACTTAGACTGTAAAGTGCTAATTGAAACAGACTTGTCAGGCTTCTTAGTACGCTTAAAGCATGCTGATATAACATGAGTTGAATCACCACAATAGAAGCACAACCCATTTTTTCGTCTAAAATTCTGCCGCTCGCTTCTGGACAGAATTCTATCACATTGCATATTTTCTGGCGTTTTCTCAGTAGACACCGCCAAATGGTGCACAGGTTTGCGCTCCCGCAGACGCCTATCGATCTGAATAGCCATCGTCATGGACTCATTCAGACTCGCAGGCACAGGGAACCCCACCATAACATCCTTAATGGCATCAGAGAGACCTTCTCTGAAAATCGCCGCCAGGGCGCACTCATTCCACTGAGTAAGCACAGACCATTTGCGGAATTTTTGGCAGTATATTTCAGCTTCATCTTGCCCCTGAGACAAGGACATCAAGGCCTTTTCCGCCTGAAGCTCTAAATGAGGTTCCTCATAAAGCAACCCCAAGGCCAGAAAAAATGCATCCACATTGAGCAACGCAGGATCCCCTGGTGCCAATGCAAAAGCCCAGTCTTGAGGGTCGCCCCGGAGCAAGGAAATTACAATCCTGACCTGCTGTGCAGGGTCTCCGGCAGAGCGAGACTTCAGGGACAAAAACAATTTGCAATTATTTTTAAAATTTTGAAAGTGAGATCTATTCCCCGAGAAGAATTCAGGCAAAGGAATTCTAGGCTCAGACATAGGTGCATGAACAACAAAATCTTGCAAATTTTGTACCTTTGTGGCGAGATTATTCAAACCTGTAGCTACACTCTGAAGATCCATTTGAAACAGGTGAACACAGAGCCATTCAAGGATTAGAAGGAGAGAAAAAGAGGAAGGCTGCAGTATAGGCAGACTAGCAAGTGATTCAATTAAGAGCACACTCAGAACTAGAGGAAAAAAAAAAAAAAAAAAAAAAATTGTAGCAGACTTCTTTTTTCTCTCCTTTCTCAGCCAGTAATTTAACCCTTTTTTGGGCCGGTCAAACTGTCATGATTCTCAATGGCGAGAGAACATAGCCCAGCATATATGAGAACTAGCTCTTGGAAGATGGAAACTATACTGACCATGAACTAAACCTGCCGCACAACTACAAGTGGCCGGGTAGCATGCCCACGTTTTTTAACCCTAGATGCCCAGCGCCAGCCGGAGAACTACCTAATCCTAGCAGAGGAAAAGACAGTCCTGGCTCACCTCTAGAGAAATTTTCCCAAAAGGCAGACAGAGGCCCCCACATATATTGGCGGTGATTTTAGATGAAATGACAAACGTAGTATGAAAATAGGTTTAGCAAAATCGAGGTCCGCTTTCTAGATAGCAGGAAGACAGAAAGGACACTTTCATGGTCAGCAGAAAACCCTATCAAAACACCATCCAGAAATTCCTTTAAGACTCTAGCATTAACTCATAACACCAGAGTGGCAATTTCCGATCACAAGAGCTTTCCAGACACAGTAACGAAACAGCAGCTGTGAACAGGAACAAAATGCAAAAACACACAAGGACAAAAGTCCAACTTAGCTGGGAGTTGTCTAGTAGCAGGAACAAGCACAGAAGGCTTCTGATTACATTGTTGACCGGCAAGAAACTGACAGAGGAGCAAGGTTATATAGCGACTCCCACATCCTGATAGGAGCAGGTGAACAGAGGGGATGATGCACACAAGTTCAATTCCACAAGTGGCCACCGGGGGAGCCCAAAATCCAATTTCACAACACTCCGCCATGTTTTACAGATGATGTGGTATGCTTTGGATCATGAGCTGTACCACGCCTTCACCATACTTTTCTCTTTCCATCATTCTGGTAGAGGTTGATCTTGGTTTCATCTGTCCAAAGAATGTTCTTCCAGAACTGTGCTGGCTTTTTTAGATGTTTTTTTTAGCAAAGTCCAGTCTAGCCCTTTTATTCTTGATGCTTATGAGTGGCTTGCACCGTGCAGTGAACCCTCTGTATTTACTTTCATGCAGTCTTCTCTTTATGGTAGATTTGGATATTGATACGCCTACCTCCTGGAGAGTGTTGTTCACTTGGTTGGCTGTTGTGAAGGGGTTTCTCTTCACCATGGAGATTATTCTGCGATCATCCACCACTGTTGTCTTCCGTGGGCGCCCAGGTCTTTTTCCATTGATGAGTTCACCAGAGCTTTCTTTCTTTCTCAGGATGTACCAAACTGTAGATTTTGCCACTTCTAATATTGTAGCAATTTCTCGGATGTTTTTTTTTCTGTTTTCGCAGCTTAAGGACGGCTTGTTTCACCTGCATGGAAAGCTCCTTTGACCGCATGTTTTACTTCACAGCAAAACCTTCCAAATGCAAGCACCACACCTCAAATCAACTCCAGGCCTTTTATCTGCTTAATTGGGAATGACATAACAAGGGGATTGCCCACACCTGTCCATGAAATAGCCTTGTAGTCAATTCTTCAATTACTTTTGGTCCCTTTAAAAACAGGGTGGCACATGTTAAGGAGCTGAAGCTCCTAAACCCTTCATCCAATTTTAATGTGGATACCCTCAAATGAAAGCTGAAAGTCTGAACTTCAGCTGCATCTCAATTGTTTAGTTTAAAATTCATTGTGGTAATGTCTATAACCAAAATTAGAAAAATGTTGTCTCTGTCCAAATATATATGGACTTAACTGTAACTTTTGTTGTTCAAAAAATGATTATTGTCATATATACTGTAGAATTAGCTTTGTGAGAAATTTTGTTGGTTTGAAGTAAAATCTAAAATTGGCCTGCTACTGGTGTTTAAATTTGCTTTAAACAAAATTGACTGTTGTCATATGTGCTGTTGAACTTGGTTTGGTGAAATTTCATTGGTTTGAAATAAAACCCAAAATTGGCCTGCTACAGGTGAATAAATTTTGGTGTTCAAAATTTAGCTATTGTCATATATACTGTAGAACCTGCTTTGTGTTATATTTCGTTGGTTTTAAATAAAATTTAAATATGGCATGCTACGAGTGTACAAATTTGGTTATTTAAAAATTAACTATTATAATATATCACGTAGAACCTCCTTTGTGTGAACTTTTGTTGGTTTGAAATAAAAACACAATATTGTCTTGCCACTGGTGTACAAATTTGGTTGTTTAAAAATTGACTATTGTAATATATACTGTAGAATCTATTTTGTGTGAAATTTCGTTTGAAATAAAACTTAAAAATTGGCCTGCTACAGGTGTACAAATTTGGTCCCTTGGTACTCGGTCCCCAGCCATGACTATTTCTCCTGGCATGGTGTTTACGCCTTGTATTAGCACGTGTCCAGGAACATTACCTGTCCCTTAGCAATGTATTTACTGGAATTGTCCACTTAACAACCAACACCTGGACAAGTGATTGTGGCCAGGGACACTACATTTTCTGATGGTATACTGGGTGAACATTGCAGAGGCCGGGGCCAAGTCCCACCCTAGCATGGCACATGTGCTACCCATTCCAATGTTTGCTGGCCCTACAACTAAAAGGATTTCCTCCACCTCCTACACCAGTTACTGCAACACCTCCTGCTCCTCCTCATTCTCCATCTCTTATGTGATATCTCTGTGCATGTCATTCACATCGGCCTGGAGGTTGAATTTTGCAGCACTGCCTCAGTGAAGCAGCAACAGGCTTTGCTGAAGTCAACTTGTCCAGGAGACAAACCACATACTGTGGAAGAGTTATTGAAAGGAAAAACAGACCAAACAGATCTGTGGCTCTCACCGCTGAACCGCCAAACAGGCATAGCCTTGTGTGATAATCACAACTTGGAGGTCGCTGTGAAGCTTGGCGATCTCACAAACATATCATGCTTGGCCCACATGCTCATCTTGGCAGTTCAGTGGTTTCTGAAAACTTTTCCAGATAGAGCTTTTATGATTATACAAGATCCACAACTACACTTTGCTAATTTTTTATGTGATTATTGGAAGGCTTTGCACTGTTTGCCTGTAGAGCTTTTGTGAGTGTAGAAGTACCACAACTACACTTTGTTCTTAATATTTGAATGAGGTACTAAAGTTGGTGTATGGATGACCCTGCTTGTAATTTATGGTAGGCTTTCCACTTATTGCATAGCATTTTTGAGTCTAGAAGTACCACTAAATGATAATTTGAACACAGTGTGCATGAGTCTGTCCTACCTCTAATACAGTGCATATCAGAGTCCATCTACCATCATATTTTTGGCAGTTCTTGTTTTCTTCATAAATTACACTGACATTTCTATTGTTTTAATAACAATTTAAATTTTTACTTACCGTATATACTCGAGTATAAGCTGAGATTTTCAGCCCATTTTTTGGGGCTGAAAGTCCCCCTCTCAGCTTATACTCGAGTCATACCCACGGGTTGGCAGGGGAGGGGGAGCGGGGGCTGTCTAATTATACTCACCTGCTCCTGGCACGGTCCCTGCAGGTCCCCAGCTCCCTAGCGCCCCAGCTTCTTCCTGTACTGAGCGGTCACATGGTACCGCTCATTACAGTAATGAATATGCAGCTCCACCTCCATGGGAGGTGGAGCCACATATTCATTACTGTAATGAGCGGTAACAGTGACCGCTCAGTACAGGATGAAACTGCGGCATTGGGGAAGCAGGGACTGCACTGCGCCAGGAGCAGGTAAGTATAATGGGGAGGGGAGCGCTGTGCTGCGTGATATTCACCTGCTCCCCATTCCAGCGCCGCTCCGTCTTCAGTGTCTTCTGCAGTGATGCTCAGGTCAGAGGGCACGGTGATGTGGTTAGTGCGTGCCCTCTGCCTGAATGTCAGTGCAGAAGACGCTGAAGATGGAGCAGCGCCGGAATGTGGAGCAGGTAAATATAGCAAGTGCCGGGGGCCTGAGCGACGGAGAGGTGAGTATGTGATTTTTTTATCGCAGCAACAGCAAATGGGGCAAGTGTCTGCATGGAGCATCTTCTGGGGCTATAACGTTTGTGCAGCACTATATGGGGCAAGTGTCTGTATGGGGCCATAACATTTGTGCAGCACTATATGGGGCAAGTGTCTGTATGGGGCCATAATTAACATTTGTGGAGCATTAGGGTATATGGGGCAAGTGCCGGTATGGAGCATCTTATCGGGCCATAGTCAAGGTTTGTGCAGCACTATATGGGGCAAATATCTTTATGGAGCATCTTATGGGGCAATAATCAGCATTTGTGCAGCATTATATTGGGCAAATGTGTCTATGGAGCATCTTATGGGGCCATTATTAACCTTTATGCAGGATTATATGGGGCATATTTTAATATGGAGCATCTTATGGGACCATCATAAACTTTATGGAGCATTATATGGGGCTCCTGATTCAATATGGATATTCAAAAACAGTTAACCTACTGATGTGTCAATTAATTTTACTTTTATTGGTATGTATTTTTACTTTTGACATTTACCGGTAGCTGCTGCATTTCCCACCCTAGGCTTATACTTGAGTCATTAAGTTTTCACAGTTTTTTGTGGCAAAATTAGGGGGGTCGGCTTATACTCGGGTCGGCTTATACTCGAGTATATATGGTAAATTATTATTATTTTTTAAATCTTTTTAAAATTTTGCCTTATCTACAAGTCATTATAGAGGAAAAAATGTTTCTTTAATGGAATAAAACTGTGACACCTTTGTTCTCAACAGCAATCTGGGAGTCAGAGATGCTTCCAGGGGTCTTTGCTTGGGTACTCTTCCATTCAGCACATTTTTTTTATCCATTTCAACATTTTCACTGGCCCCAGACTTTCTTCTAAGGTCTGCCAGAAAAATGCTCAGATTTCCCATTGTCTTCCATATTCAAGCATTGGGCATTGCTCAGTTGGAGAAATGGCCATCATAGCACTTTAGTGCTTTCTCATCTCTAGCTTTGATAAAAAATAAACTATTTGCACTTGTATTTTTAAAATCATTCTTATTATCCAGCAGTTTTTCTGCACAAGTGTAAAACTGTTGCGCAGTCCTGTACATTTTTCTCTTGTAAGTTGGTAAAAATATGAATTCTGTCTTTGAATAAAGCCATCGGTATTTTCTAATGGGGATTTAAATAAATGCACTTAGACCTGCTTATTAATGACAGTGGATATAGAGATGCTGTGTTAAAAATGTCCTGTCACTTGCCATAAAGGTTATTTTTTTTATCATGTGTAAATGCTGCTGTGCTGTACAAAATGTTTGTACCTCTCTATTCCTGCGTTATGACCTCTTTCTTCCCTGTATTTAAATCTAATTTTTTACCCAAGTGGGAGTGGTCTTCAACTTTTGCTCAAGTGTTCTTGAGGATAATGCTATTAGCTAATAAGACTATATAAACACAAAAGAGGAGGTCATACATCAGTAATGGAGAGGCACAGAAAAAAAGAAAATAATGCCAGATTCAGGAGAACAGTAGCATTTACATCAGTTAAAAAATACATATTTATGGCAAGTGAGAGGTCCTTTTATTAAACCTATGTACCTATAGACCTCTGTATATGGCATACTTATTGGACCATTCAACTAATATGCTGTAAATGACATGTGTTTTGATGGAGCTAAATAACCAAATCAAAATGGGACCGATTTATCAAAGCTTCACAGAAGTACCCACTTCTGTGAAGCTTTGATAAATTGGTCCCATTTTGATTTGGTTATTTAGCTCCATCAAGACACATGTGATTTGCAACTAAGGCAGAACAGGGTGTAGTCAGGCTTGTCCATCCGATTCATGAATAGTTGCGGTATGTCTTTTGCCAGAAATGCTACTCCAGTCAAGAAATGCTACCCCAGAATAGCATTTCCAAGCAACCACACAGAGGCGCATGCCAAAAAGAACGAGCACTGAATTTAAGTGGCGTTCACCTCTTTATGAGTTCAGCGTCTTCTGCTCCATGACAACTGGTGTGGCGTTAGTATGCTCAACAGCAATCTTTAATCTTGATTGATCAGCAACAAGTACTTTATCGGAAACGTTTCTTGGGTAATTATTTGCCTGGAGTTTTTATCTGCGGTGACACATTTGCCACATTTGCAAACACCTGTTAATGAAGGAAACAGTCGGCATTTGTAATTCTTTCTTTGCAGCCTAAAGGGAGCAGGTATTTTATATGGCCTGTATGTGAAGCTGTGTTTTTTTAAGTAAACAACTTTTGAGAAATGGATCATTGAGCAAGATATTTCAATGAGGTTAAGTAATTCTCTAGCAACAGAGTATCCCGTTCTGTTGGTGGTAATAAAGTTGACATTTTGATAGAAGTAATAGTGATATCTTGTGATTTCTGCCGAAGATATTGGCCCTTTAAAAGGTTTTTTTTTGTTACAGCACGTAGAAGTAAACTAGAGGTTTTCTTTAAAGAGTTTTTTTTTTCAAATTCTAGTCTGCTCCGTGTTCCATTTATACAATTTTCATAAGTCTCTTGAATCAGCCAAACAGAATGTTCTATAACCACAGGGTTGTTCGCTGTTTATTCTAACCTAGAAGTCTCCACTCTACGGAGAGCAATGTTTCTCCCATTTTTTACAGATCAGCCTAATAAAATTCACTATGATTTAATGTTACATAATCGGTTGAAAATCTCTAAAGCCAGTGTTTATTTCATTATGTAGGATTACTTTAGGCACAGACATTGCCTATGGAAGCATGCTATACAGTTTTAGATGAAGTCATATTGATAAGAATTGGCAACCAATTACAGCAATGCAATCTTTTCTTTGAGCTTCCGATAGCCGGGTGAGTTCATTAAAAATAAATCTCATTGTACTTTTATGTCTCTTACATTCAGTATACGTACACAATACTTTGTATACTCCAAGTAATAGCTGAATGAAAGCAGCATGCATGTGACCAGGGAAAGATAATAGCTGTCAGGAAAGAACAAATTATCCTACACTATTTTATAGAAAGCAATCAAATATGCTCATGTCATTTCATAAAATATGCAAGAGGAATTAATGTATTGTGTCCATGGACTTCCATAATCAGGCAAACTATAAATGATGCAGTCATCTTTTAATATACAACTATAATATATGTTAGGTCTGCAAACCTTTTGGATATATCAATTACTGTGCATTGTTAAGGCTCCATTAGAGGAGCTGTCCCAAATTGTGTACTTCCCTATGGTCTCACAATAGTCATACTGTACGATGGAGAGAGACTCTTTCATAATATAAACTGTCAATTACATTGATTATATAGAACTGACAGGTTATAATTCATAAAATTAGCAAAGGAATGGAAATAAATGACTTTACTTGAAGAAGGTATGAAATGTATTACTATAGGCATATTATTTTTGAGATATTAAACATTTACGTATGTGTAATGTGCCAGATTTGTTCCAGGAATTTCTGCAAATGTTCTATACAGCAGAATAGGGAAATTAAAAAAATATACAAATGCTGTAGAGTCTTAGGGTACATAATCTATGTTCACATATCTGATATTTGTACCTTACTAAGAATTATCTTCTTAGTAAAAAAATCCACATTTATTTAATATGTAAAGGAGGACGCTTCAGTGCACACTTGGCGTGGTCTATGCCTTGGTGCACTGATATGCCATAATATTTGCAAATTAAAGGTAGTCCATTGTATTGATTGAAAACAGCGAGTGCTCCAATGGACAGTCCAGGTGTGCACATAATGTGGCTATGGATGTGCTCTGATCCTGGATCCTGTCTGTGGATGGTCGCGGCGCGATGCACTTGGAAGTGTAGAGAGTGGCTTTAGGGAGGACAGCACCATGTGAGGTGTACATGCTGTCTGTTCAATTAAACACCCCTCCTCCTCCTCATTAAAGCTGCTCGAGCGGCGGCCAAAGACAGACAAGAACCAGAAATAAGAACGCACCTGCAGCCTCATTGTGTGCCCAACTACATTGACTTGGAGCGCAATGATTTTAGATACTGTTCGCTCTTAGCAATCGAGCACTATCAATCAAGACAGGGCTCTGACTTTAATATACAAATAGAAGGATGGCATAGGCCACGACAAAGGAGCACCAATGCGCCCTTATTTGCATAAAAAAAAAATATATATTTTTCATTATTAGGTTAAACTGTGTATGCTTGGTATGAATTTTATATGGGCTACGTTCCCTAAATAAAAATTTATGTAGTTTAATTGTCATTTAGGGGGTGAGAGATGCCCTTTAAATATCATCTTTCTTGGCAGCACATAGTCCTGTGATCATATGCTGCCAAGAACAATGTTATTCTATGTGCGCAGGACGATCATGTAAAGATCGCCCTATGTGCATGAAAGTGCGGACACAGACTGTGGCTTATAAACGACTGACAATCTGCTTGATCAGTCATCATTTAAAATCTGCGTTTAGCCAATGTATTTAGTCACTCTTAGATCTAGGTACCTCACAGGTCCTGGTGCCATGATGACATTTCCCATCCACAGCTCATCTCTGCAGACTTCTATCTTCTTCGGTCTTGCGCCACACATCCTGACAAGATGACTTTAAAAATAAGTGTAATTATAATGCTCCTGAATAAAAAGAACAACACATGCTGTGTGTTAAATGGGCCTAATGCTTTGCCCCAAAATAAAAAAAATTCTCTTCACTGTGACCCTTGCACAAAAAAATTACTGCACACTCTCTCTCTTATGGTACATGGCCCCCACACTGTCCTTTCCTATAAAATATTCCCACCACCCCCTTGACATACTATGACCACTACACCTTCTCCCCTTCTATACTATGACCAGCACACTGTCCCCACTTATGTAATATGAGCACCATGTCACCCCCATTTATATGCTATGAGCACTGTGCTGCCCCTTCATTATATACTATGAGCACCACATCATCCCCCTTATGAATTCTAGCCATTACACCCTCCTCACTTATGATGTACGACTTCCACACTGTCCTCACCGCATGCTGCCTCCTCTTTGAAATATCTCCATTATGTTAGCCTTCTATATACTGAGCCCATTTCCCCATACTAAATTCCTAATGCTACTCCTACATACTGAGCCCATCCCATGCTGCCCCTTCTGTGTAGTGATCCCACCACATGCTTCCCCTTCTTCATAGTGATGCAATGCTGTCCGTTTTTCAGAAACATCCCACTCTGGTTTTCTTATGAAAACTGGGGAGGGAAGACTTTAATTTTTTTTTTTAAAATCTTGAGCTCAGCACCGCTCCTTGCAACTCTCCACCCTAGGCACCAGATTATATCTTGAGTTCTAGCTCAATAGCATGTCGTTCTGCTTAGCTCATTGTGCTATGGTGATGAATAGTGTTGAGCGATACAGTCCGATATTTGAAAGTATCGGTATCGGATTGGATAGGCCGATATCCCAAAAATATCGGATATCGCCGATACCGATACCCGATGCCAATACAAGTCAATGGGACACAAATATCGGAAGGTATCCTGGATGGTTCCCAGGGTCTGAAGGAGAGGAAACTCTCCTTCAGGCCCTGGGATCCATATTCATATAAAAAATAAAGAATAAAAATAAAAAATATGGATATACTCACCCCTCCAGCGGACCCTGGACCTTAGCGGTGTAACCGGCAGCCTCCGTTCCTAAGAATGCAGTGAGTGAAGGACCTTCGATGACGTCGCGGTCACGTGAGCGGTCACATGAGCGGTCACGCGACCAATCACAAGACTGCGATGTCATCACAGGTCCTGTACACTCACTGCATTCTTAGGAACGGAGGCTGCCGGTTACACCGCTAAGGTCCATGGTCCGCCGGAGGGGTGAGTATATCTATATTTTTTATTTTTGTTCTTTATTTTTTACATGAATATGGATCCCAGGGCCTGAAGGAGAGTCTCCTCTCCTCCAGACCCTGGGAACCATACACTGGGAACTTCTGATTCCAATTTCCGATATCACAAAAATATCGGAACTCGGTATCGGAATTCCGATACAGCGAATATCGGCCGATACCCGATATTTGCAGTATCGGAATACTCAACACTAGTGATGAACTCAGGTCTATCAGTGCACTTCGTCAAAAATCTACATTTCTATCACTATATTTGCATGTAAGGATAACAGGGCCTTTGAATAAAGCACATGGTTCTCAAAGTTGGGAGCAGTGATTAGGAGAATTGCTTTGAAATAAAAAACAGATGGGAGCATGGTCTTGTGATTTTGCAGGACTGATAATGTCAACTCTATGTAAACGTTGACAGGGAAAGGGAGGTGAGCAGCTAATTGCTTTATAGAAATTAATAGGCTGGGGAGAGGGAACTGGGATCTCATAGTTACATAGTTACATATTTATTAAGGTTGAAGGAAGACTTTAAGTCCATCTAGTTCAACCCATAGCCTAACATGCCCTAACATGTTGATCCAGGGGAAGGCAAAAAAAACCCATGTGGTAAGAGTAAGCTCCACCATGGGGAAAAAAATTCCTTCCCGACCCCACATACGGCAATCAGACTAGTTCCCTGGATCAACGCCTTATCAAGGAATCTAATATATATACCCTGTAACATTATACTTTTCCAGAAAGGTATCCAGTCCCCTCTTAAATTTAAGTAATGAATCACTCATTACAACATTATACGGCAGAGAGTTCCATAGTCTCACTGCTCTTACAGTAAAGAATCCGCGTCTATTATTATGCTTAAACCTTTTTTCCTCCAGACGTAGAGGATGCCCCCTTGTCCCTGTCACCGGTCTATGATTAAAAAGATCATCAGAAAGGTCTTTGTACTGTCCCCTCATATATTTATACATTAACATAAGATCACCCCTTAGCCTTCGTTTTTCCAAACTAAATAGCCCCAAGTGTAATAACCTATCTTGGTATGGCAGACCCCCCAGTCCTCTAATAATCTTGGTCGCTCTTCTCTGCACCCGCTCCAGTTCAGGTATGTCTTTCTTATACACCGGAGACCAGAACTGTGCACAGTATTCTAAGTGTGGTCGCACTAGTGACTTGTATAGAGGTAAAATTATGTTCTCCTCATGAGCATCTATGCCTCTTTTAATGCATCCCATTATTTTATTTGCCTTTGTAGCAGCTGCCTGACACTGGCCACTGAATATGAGTTTGTCATCCACCCATACACCCAGGTCTTTTTCATTGACGGTTTTGCCCAGAGTTTTAGAATCAAGCACATAGTTATACATCTTATTACTTCTACCCAAGTGCATGACCTTACATTTATCCCCATTAAAGCTCATTTGCCATTTATCAGCCCAAGCTTCTAGTTTACATAAATCATCCTGTAATATAAAATTGTCCTCCTCTGTATTGATTACCCTGCAGAGTTTAGTGTCATCTGCAAATATTGAAATTCTACTCTGAATGCCCCCTACAAGGTCATTAATAAATATGTTAAAAAGAAGAGGGCCCAATACTGCCCCCTGTGGTTCCCCTGCCGATGTTAAATGGAAATTGTCAGCAGTGTTTACCCCCTAAAACCATTTTTATGCTGCTTGTACTTCTTTCAAAGACAAGTCCAGCAATATTTTACATAGCCAGTCCATTCCTCCATTGCTGAGAAATTTGCTTTTGAGTTTATATGTAAATGAGACGGAAGAGCTAACGTCTATCTGAAGCCTCTGCCACTTCAGCTCTAATTCTCTGCTATTGCCACCTCTACATGCTTGACTCACAGTCTCTATGAATAAGGGATTAGGAAGCACATAGCACGGGGAAGAGAGTGGTGTCACCCAATGGCACCATTCGTCTACCCAGGTGATCGGGCCACCGAGTCAGGTGCTTAGATGTGCCTGTAATTGTGTGGCGGTGAGACTTCATCCTTGGTTTCAGTTTCTTTGCTGTTTCTCCAACATAGGGAGACCACCAGCAGGATATTTAGTGCACAGAATTAGGTACATCATATTGGATGTAGTGTATGTGAATGTCCTTGGGATCCTTTAGTCCTGCTGTGTGTTTGGAATCTTTATTCTCTCTGTGGTCTTTAGAAGAGTACAGGTTTTGCAGATCTTTACATTGCAAGGATAGGTATCAGAAGGCAATAAGATTCTTGCATCTGGAGATTGACTGTTGCATACTAAGGGAGTGTCTTTAAATATTGTTTTTAGCTGGTTATCCTCGCATAGGATAACAGGAAATTTTGCTAGCAGTTTTTCTCAATACCTCAAGCTGGGGGCTCTAGGTCACCACCAGAGGTGCACAATTATTTTCTTTTTCTCTATAGCATTGTTCCCCAACTCCGGTCCTCAAGAGCCACCAACAGGTCATGTTTTCAAGATTTCCTTAGTATGGCCCAGATGATAATTGCATCACCTTCACAGGCAGGAATTTCATCACCTGTGAAATATTAATTAAATCCTGAAAACATGTCCTGTTGGTGGCTCTTGAGGACTGGAGTTGGAGAACACTGTTCTATAGTATTGAAGTTGAAGTTGACTTCCAGGCATCCTGGTGGTTCTAATGGTCTGATCATGAAGAGAAGTGATCTGGGTGCTTTTATTTAAAAATATCCTTTTAAGATGGGTTAGGCATTCATCGCTGTGTGCTGGGCTCAACAGGTTTCATTATATCTGATGAACTAGCTGTTGACAATGTTTTTTTTATGTTTTTGTTTGTCGAAGCTGTCCCATCTGATGTATATAAGCCCCTCATAAAGTTTGCAATACAGGGATGACTGTATGGGACTGTTCTAAATTTGTTTATGTGGTGTCCAGAACATTTCTTTACATAAGTGGTCTGATGTCAAGTTTATCTTAGGATGACAAGCAATGTATCTTTTATGGAATTTTATTGCTCTTCTTCAAAGTCTGTCTGAATTATTAAAAGGGAACCTGTCAGCAGCATTGTGCACAGTAACCTACATAAACTGTCAGGTCGGCACCATTATACTGAATAAAATGATACCTTGGTTGATGAAATCCGTCTTGTGGTTGTTGTTTAATCTTTATTTTCAGTTTTGAGTTAATGATATGCTCGTGCTCCGGGCGGTCTTCATGTGGTGCTCTGCTTAGCTATTCATCTAAACTTGTGTGCATGCAGCATGTAAGTGCACATTTAACTGGCTCTAAACATAAAAAAAGACAGAAACATAATGATTAAATATCCTACAGTAAATAAATAAACATCATAGTGCATGAAAATAACATACGGTACTTAGTTAAAATGTTTTTTTGATCCAAAAAATATGAAAGCCATCCCACCTCATCACGGCAATCGTAGTTGGAAAAGTCATAAATCTAATATTAAAACCCTTACTGTTTGTAAAGTGACATGCATGTGGATAAGAGCTGAAAAGGACTGGGCCCAGCTAGTGGACACACAGTCAAGGGAGACCACATCAATAAAGCCCAGCTCTAGTGATGAGCGAGTATATTCGTTGCTTGGGTTTTCCCCGAGTATGCTCAGGTGGTCTCCGAGTAATTTGGCATGCTCGGAGATTTAGTTTTTGTTGCCTTAGCTGCATGATTTGTGACTGCTAGACAGCTTGAAAACATGTGGGGGTCGCCTGTTTGTTAGGGAATTCCCACATGTATTCAGCCTGTCTAGCAGCCACAAATCATGCAGCTGAGGCAACGAAAACTAAATCTCCGAGCATGCCAAAATACTTGGAGGACACCCAAGCAATGAGAATACTCGCTCATCACTACCCAGCTCAAAAGAAAGTCATGCCACATCCTTATATGCACATGATGCAAACAGACAGGAAAAAACAAAAGGTATGAACTGGGATATAAACTGGTGGGCGTGCAGCGTGTAAGTCACGTTCACACTAGCCACTGAACAGAAAAAAACAAAGGCAGAAACATAATAATTGAATACACTGCAGTAAATAATTAAATAGCATAGTGCATGAAAATAATATATGGTAAATTTATTAAAAAAAAATCTGTTTCAAAATCACGCCTACGGAGTAGTAGATATCGGTGATCTGATAGATGCTACTGCGTGGATGCTGGTGGCGCCATCATGGAGGAGGCAACTTTTTTTTCTCTATCAAGATAGAAACCCCAGCGCCTGCACAGTAGCATTTATTGGATTGTCGATAGATGCTACTGTGCAGGGGCAGCTGGCGCATTTTTGAGATTATTTTTTTAATGAACTTATTTATACCAGCAAATAAAGAATGAAATGCACATTATAAATGCAATCATGCTGCACTGCAGGCAATGCCAGCCGGCGCCAGTCTACTGAAGGTGATTTTTTTTCAATATAAATAATATTCATTATGCAAAATGGGGGACCGGTCACTGAGTTATCGATGACCTGTCAGAAGCCATCAGTCTGAATACCTAATCAGAACACTTCATGAAAACCCCTCCCCCCACCACCAGCACAGGCCGCCCCGAAACACAATCATATCATTATCTCAAAACTGAAAATAAAGATTACACAACAACCACAACCTTGCTGAATAGCTATATCCACAATGCATGAGATCTGCTATGGCAGCAAAATGGCACAATAGTACTCCAACTATTTCATAGCTAAACTGAAAAGTGTCTTTTTTGCGTTCCTGAGGATGTAGATAACATTGAAATTGAGATGTGAGGCATGGTGGGCATTCGTGTTTTGCGGTACAACCTTTTGACAGTCCGGATCCACTGCCTGTAGATGAACAGCCAAAGAGCTAAATGTGGCCCATGCCCCTCAGTTTGCCCAGTTATGTGATGGTTCATAAAAATAAATAATGCTTGCCACGTTTATTCTTTAAAATAAAATGGCCAAGGAAAAAGTTATGACATTTTGTTGTGTAGTACATTGCTACCTGGTTTTAAACATTTTTCAGCAATTGGTAGTATCATAATTAGTTGAATGCTGCTGGTCACACATGCTCAGTAAAAAAGGACAACCAGCTCACCTCTACTATACGACTGAAATCCTCAGTATGCGGGAAGCCACTCCTGCTAGACTCGGCGCGGTACAGATCCACATAGAGCAATACTTTTACACTGTATTGCTGGATAAAATCAAATGTTATCCATTTTTCAAACGCAATGGAATAAAGTTCTATATTTTACATGGATTTTCAGCTGGAGGAGTTTTTTCGATTAGATACACACATGCTCAAAAAATGATTTAATATTTGGGTGACAATTTGTCTTTCCTAAAATCAAACACCAGTCTTACTGGTTGACAATTAGAACTTTGGATGTCATGTACAAATTATGAGTCGGCATGAAGACCTTTCGTCTTTTCTTCAGAGATCGTTTAGTCTGCTCTCCTCCTCTTGTGGGTTCTGAACTCTGTCAAGGTTGAGAGGCAGAGAGATGTTTTAGAGAACTAATCTCAGTCAATGTTTCTAGCTAAATCCTTACATCAATGCTTCTGTTATAAACAGACCAGACAGAAGTTCCTTGATTCCAAGTAAACCACATTACAGTAAATTGGACCATGTTCTAAGAAATAACGGTGCTTGTTTATTTGTTAAATAATTACAGTGCAGGATGTTTTGCAATTTGCATAACCCCGAGGCAAGATTTCACTTCAGTGGTTTAAATGTGAGCAATACAATTTTCAAGCACAGTAACTTTATTTAGAAAATGAACTTTATTATAATATCTCTGCCTTCTAAACAAAATGATAAAACTGCCTTATTACACACTAGATTACTAAATTTAATAAGGAGACAAGTTTCCTTATTCACTTAGGCAGCAATCTACTGTCATACCAACAATGATTCAGTTCAATCAAAGCTACTACATAATAAAAAAATGATAAAATACTAAAACGTAATAGAATTACACAATTTACTTAAATTACATATTTTGCAAATAACTCTCCAGAAGGATAAAAGCTAAACTATAATGTGCTTTTAAAAGCTATTGTCTTGCATCAGAATAGTGTTGCGACACACAGAAATAACAATCATTTGTGTAAGGGGCAACGTTTCTCCTTGCGGAGAGTGACATACCAGCTCTGGCTTGTCAAGGTAAGGAGGCTTATTCACCGTGCAATGCTCCTCTGGGTAATTTAATATGCAAATTGCCTCTTCAGAGAAAAAGAGGACTTAAACTCTATAGCGCCACCTGTTGGAAGTAGCAATCCTACAAGTCAAAATCAACCCTTTAATGAGTGTTGTAATATGACTTAGGATAAAAGCCAAATCAGTATCTCAATTCGCAGGCACGGTGTTTCTGGCTGTTGGTCCTCTTCAGTGCAAAGCATGAGAACTATTTGGCTAGATGAGAGGCTCTGGACTGGGGTTTGAGGAGTAACGTTTCTCCTTATGGAGAGTGACATAGCAGCTCTGGCTTGTCAAGGGAGGCTTATTTGCCATGCAATGCTCCTCTGGGAAATTTAAGACTGCTACTTCCAACAGGTGGCGCTATAGAGTACCAGAAAATGTTCAGTGCAATATAATCATTTTATTGACAGACCACCCAAAAAACTTGATTAAAACAGTTTAGAAGAGAAGACATAGCACAAGTTAAAATGTATACTATAGGGGCGTACTAACATTTTTTTTCATATAATATTATGTAAGAATTACATTCATTGTATAAATACTTTCTTTATTAAATATTTTAACAAATTGGATAAATTAGGATTCAGACTCCATAAACTAATTAATAAAATTACTGGTGCTCAAATAATAAATATAAATGTAAATAATTGACCGCTTCACAACATATAACATATATTCACATCATATATTGTGTCCTTGACTTAATTGCTGGCTCCGTTGCTGAGCCAATATATTACCTCGCACATGACAGCTGGTTTAATCAGTTGTCATGTGCCTTTTACAACTGTGGGAGGATCATAGCTTCATCCACGGCTGTTAACCACTTAAATCTCGCTGTCCATCTGATGGGTTGTCATGACAGCTGGGGTATGCAGAAGACCCTGTTTCCTGTCAATAAGATACTCCTGTGAACACTGGCTCGTGGCAGGCATTCATAGAAGATTGTGATTTTAGCTATACATAGCAGTGCTGAAGCACTGCTATGTGTAGCACAAGCGAACAAATGATTACAGCTTCAAGTCTCCTAATTGGACTATTAAATATTATAAAAAGTGTGAAAAAATGTTTTTAAAAATATGAAAAAATAAAAAAACACAAAAGTTCATATCACATTTTTTTTGCTCCATTTAAAAAAATAACAATTTAAAAAAACACATATTTGGCATTGCTGCATTCAGAAATGTCCTAAATATCAAAATATAAAGTAAATTAATGAGATCGTCTAAACAGCGTAACAAAAAAAAAATTAAACTCCAGAATTACCATATTTTTCCGACTATAAGACGCACTTTTCCCAAAAAAATTGTGAGGAAAATGGGGGGTGCATCTTATAGTTGGAGTGCAGGCTTACCCGCAGTGTGGCTGTGGCAGAGGTGCGGGGATGATGAGGCGCGGTGAGCGGTATGGCGTGAGCAGGGTCCCTTCCACATTTTTTCAGTAAAATCCATTCCATTGATGGCTTGATAAAAATAGTCATTGGTCATTATTTCTTCAAAAATAATTGCTGCTTAAAAAAAAAAAAAGGAAACATTTTTTAAACGCTTGTGAAAAGTAGAGATGAGTGGATCAGATCAGATTTAAATTGACCAAACTGCTCAGATTTTGCCTGGAAATTTGATTTTCAACAAATTTATTCTCCTTGATTTGAATGTCCCTTAATATGCTTTGAGGTCTAAAGAGACCTCATGGCAAAATAAACGTAAGATGTAGATAAAAAATACAACTAATACTCACTTACTCACTATCCCATGTATGCTCTTCAGTAACTTTTCTTACCACCGCTGTACTAAAATCCCAGGTATCTTCATGCTAGGCCAGGACTTCCAGCTGCAACTTAGCATCAGATGTCCCTGTGCACAGTCTCTGACTGACACTGATTTCAGATTTTTTTTAAACTAAAAAATATTGTGCAGCTTTTTAGTAAATTCAGTATGAAGAAAAAATGTGTAATTCAAATGCAGCAGGACAAATGCCATCTAAATCATATCCCTGACCAATCACACTGGCACTAGTGCTGGCAAATCTGCAATCTCTCCCACCCTATGTATTGAATCTATGAATTTTTCACATACTACATCTAAATCTAAATACTGTGTTTTTATATCTACTGTCTAGCACAGTACAAAGATATATATCTTTTCTGTATCACATACTACAAAATTAATCTTCAGTTCTGTAGGTACATTACTGCCTGGAGTATTTGCCAATGTTTAAGGATTTCACTTCCTATATCTATTGCTGAGCTTTGAGCTCTGATATCCTTTCATTATCCTAAATCATCTTAGTATGGCTGATTCATTCTCTGCCTCAGCTTTTATATGGGCTGTGAATGTCCCTCCTTAGAATACAAATTCTATGTATAATGAAAATGATTTTTTTTGATGATTCGCTCAAATCAAATCACAAAATTGCACAAATTCGCTGGTAACTTAGAATTTCACAAAATTCCAAACAAATTTAATTCAGATCAATTGCTCCTCCCTCTGGGCACATATGGTTTCTGATTATATGTCTATATCCATTTCATGATTATCGAACAGCAGTCATATTGGTATCTAATTCTTATATAACACAATTGATCCATGGTATTGATATTTGTAATGTTTTCCTGCATTTAACTTGTTGTATGTCCAACTTCGCTTTAAGTTTCTATTAAGGTGATACAGATCACAAACTGTCTTGCTGTGGCCTGCTGTAATTTCCCAGAAATATCTACACACTTCATAAAAAAATACTTACAGGCAATGGCTAAGGTAAATTGGTCCATGATAACAGTCTGTGGTTTGCCTGGCAGCATTGTAAAACATTTAAAATATTAACTGCTCATTCAGTATATATAAGCAGGGAATGCACAAAGCGTTTTAATGGATTTAAGTAACAAAAACTCATAAACAGTTGATGGATATTGTAAGAAATAATATGCATTCAATATTCCCACATACTAAGTTAAAGCAAAGTTGCATATTGAAAAAAGACTGTAGAGAAGAAACTCATTACTGACTGCTGTACTTATCACACCAACAAAGTGGACAACTAAACAATAACGTAGAAAAAAATGAACACTTGTAAAAAGCAAAACATTAAAAACATTTACAATTCACTTTATTTATTTTTATATTATTTAGTTATTACAGCAAAAATCTCAAAAAGAAATGCATTTTCTGTTTTTCTAACAAATAGGTACACCTTCAGCTCATGAATAGTGATGAATAGAATACATAGAAGTGACACATTACTGCAAGTTGAAAGTGATAACTTAGTTTCACATATTTTTAAAGATGAAAACTTAAAGCTTTATATAAGGTCAACTAATGTTCAGTAATAGTGTACAGTTTTTTTTCTATATAAAAGAGGTTATTAATAATTTTACTCCTAAAGGGAACTTGTCACGTCCAGAAGGGCAATTTACATGGATAAATATATATCTATATATCTATATCTATATACTGTACAGACCTAAAGTTTGGACACACCTTCTCATTTAAAGATTTTTCTGTATTTTCATGACTATGAAAATTGTACATTCACACTGAAGGCTTCAAAACTATGAATTAACACATAGAACCACCACGTGGAATTATATATGTCTTATATTCTAGGTTCTTCAAAGTAGCCACCTTTTGCTTTGATGACTGCTCTGCACACTTTTGGCATTCTCTTGATGAGCTTCAAGAGGTAGTCACAGGGAATGGTTTTCACTTCACAGGTATGCCCTGTCAGGTTTAATAAGTGGGATTTCTTGCCTTATAAATAGGGTTGGGACCATCAGTTGTGTTGAGCAGATGTCAGGTGGATACACAGCTGATAGTCCTACTGAATAGACTGTTAGAATTTGTATTATGGCAAGAAAAAAGCAGCTAAGTAAAGTTAAATGAGTGGCCATCATTACTTTAAGAAATGAAGGTCAGTCCGTCTAAAAAATTGGGAAAACTTTGAAAGTGTCCCCAAGTGCAGTGGCAAAAACCATGAAGCGCTACAAAGAAACTGGCTTACATGAGGACCGCCCCAGGAAAGGAAGACCAAGAGTCACCTATTCTTCTGAGGATAAGTTTGTCCGAGTCACCAGCCTCAGAAATCGCAGGTTAACAGCAGCTCAGATTAGAGACCAGGTCCATGCCACACAGAGTTCTAGCAGCAGACACATCTCTACAACAACTGTTAAGAGGAGACTTTGTGCAGCAGGCCTTCATGGTAAAATAGCTGCTAGGAAACCACTGCTAAGGACAGGCAACAAGCAGAAGAGACTTGTTTGGGCTAAAGAACACAAGGAATGGACATTACACCAGTGGAAATCTGTGCTTTGGTCTGATGAGTCCAAATTTGAGATCTTTGGTTTCAACCACCGTGTCTTTGTGTGACACAGAAAAGTTGAACGGATGGACTCTACATGCCTGGTTCCCACCGTGAAGTATGGAAGAGGAGGTGTGATGGTGTGGGGGTGCTTTGCTGGTGACACTGTTGGGGATTTATTCAAAATTAAAGGCATACTGAACCAGCATGGCTACCACAGCATTTTGCAGCGGCATGCTATTCCATACGGTTTGCGTTTAGTTGGACCATCATTTATTTTTCAACAGGACAATGACCACAAACACACATTCAGGCAGTGTAAGGGCTATTTGACCAAGAAGGAGAGTGATGGGTTGCTACGCCAGATGCCCTGGTTTCCACAGTCGCCAGACCTGAACCCAATCGAGATGGTTTGGGGTGAGCTGGACCACAGAGTGAAGGCAAAAGGGCCAACAAGTGCTAAGTATCTCTGGGAACTTCTTCAAGATTGTTGGAAGACCATTCCCGGTGACTACCTCTTGAAGCTCATCAACAGAATGCCAAAAGTGTGCAAAGCAGTCATCAAAGCAAAAGGTGGCTACTTTGAAGAACCTAGAATATAAGACATATTTTCAGTTGTTTCACACTTTTTTGTTAAGTATATAATTCCACATGTGTTAATTCATAGTTTTGATGCCTTCAGTGTGAATGTACAAATTTTATAGTCGTGAAAATACAGAAAAATCTTTAAATGACAAGGTGTGTCCAAACTTTTGGTCTTACTGTACATATACATATTTAAATTGTCACATCAAGAAGGACAATTTACATGCATATATATGCAGATATACAGTGGGGAAAATAAGTATTTGATCCCTTGCTGATTCTGTAAGTTTGCCCACTGACAAATACAGTACATGAACAGTCTATACTTTTAAGGGTTGGTTAATTATAACATTGAGAGAATATCAAAAATAAAATCCAGAAAATCACATTGTGTAATTTATATAAATGTATTTTCATTTTGCTGTGAGAAATAAGTATTTGATTCCTCTGGCAAACAAGACTTAATAGTTGGTGGCAAAACCTTTGTTGGCAAGCACAGCAGTCAGACGTTTTATGTAGTTGATGATAAGGCTTGGACACATGTTAGGAGGAATTTTGGTCTACTCATCTTTGCAAATCATCTCTAAATCATTAAGATTTTAAGGCTGTCGCTAGGCAACTCAGAGCTAAAACTCCCTCTATTAGTTTTCTATGGGATTAAGGTCTGGAGACTGGCTAGGCCACTCCATGACCTTAATATGGTTCTTTTTTTGAGCCACTCCTTTGTTGCCTTGGCTTTATGTTTTGGGTCATTGTCTTGCTGGAAGACCCAGCCACGACCCATTTTTAATGCCCTGGTGGAGGGAAGGAGGTTTTTAGTCAGGATTTTATGGTACATGGCTCCATCCATTCTCCCATTGATGCGATGAAGTAGTCCTGTGCCCTTAGCAAAGAAAAACCCCAAAACATAATGTTTCCACCTCCATGCTTGCTAGTGGGGATGATGTTCTTTGGGTCATAGGCAGCATTTCTCTTCCTCCAAACACGGCGAGTTGAGTTAATGCCAAAGACCTCAATTTTTCTCTCATCTAGCCACAGCACCTTCTCCCAATCACTCACAGAATCATCCAGGTGTTCATTGGCAAACTTCAGACAGGCCTGCACATGTGCCTTCTTGAGCAGGGGGACCTTGTGGGCAGTGCAGGATTTTAAACCTTTATGGCATAATGTTACCAATGTTTTTCTTGGTGATTATGGTCCCAGCTGCCTTGAGATCATTAACAAGCTCCCCCTGTTTAGTTTTAGGCTGATTGCTCACTTTCCTCATGAGCACAGATACCCCACGAGGTGAGATTTTGCATGGTGCCCCAGATCGATATTGATTGACAGTCATTTTGTATTTCTTCCATTTTCTTACTATTGCATTAACAGTTGTCTCCTTCTCATCCAGCGTCTTACTTATGGTTTTGTAGCCCATTCCACCTTTTGTGTCTATGATCTTGTCCTTGACATCCTTATAAAGCTCTTTGGTCTTGCCCATGTTGTAGAGGTTAGAGTCTGACTGATTAACTGAGTCTGTGGACAGGAGTCTTTTATAAAGGTGACTAAGCAAGACAGCGGTCTTTAATGCAGGTAACCAGTTGATTAGGAGAGTCTAAAAAGTGTTGTTTAAAGTTTGCAACAAGCCACCTGGGAGACACACCAAACATGTGGAAGAAGGTGCTCTGGTTAGATGAAATCAAAATCGAACTTTTTGGCAACAATGCCAAACAATATGTTTGGCGTAAAGACGACACAGCTCATCACCTTGAACACACCTTCCCCACTGTCAAACATGGTGGTGGCAGCATCATGGTTTGGGCCTGCTTTTCCTCAGCAGGGAAAGGGAAGATGGATACAATTGATGGGAAGGTGGATGGAGCCAAATACAGGACCATTCTTGAAGAAAACCTGTTGAAGTCTGCAAAAGACCTAAGACTGGGACGGAGATTTGTCTTCCAACAAGACAATGATCCAAACATAAAGCAAAATCTACAATGGAATGGTTCACAAATAAACGTATCCAGGTGTTAGAATGGCCAAGTCAAAGTCCAGACCTCAATCCAATCGAGAATCTGGGGAAAAAGGTGAAAACTGCTGTTCACAAACGATCGCCATCAAACCTCAATGAGCTCGAGCTGTTTGCCAAGGAAGAATGGGCAAGAATTTCAGTCTCTCGATGTACAAAACTGATAGAGACATACCCCAAGCAACATGCAGCTGTAATCGCAGCAAAAGGTGGTGCAACAAAGTATTAAGTATTATTATTTATTAAGTATTAAAGGGGCCGAATAATATGTATGCCCCACTTTTCAGTGTATGAATTTATGTTTTGATATGTGAGAAAAGGTTGAAAAGTTCCAGGGGGCCGAATACTTTCGCAAGGCACTATATATACAGTATATATATACTGTATATAGATATATATATATATATATATATATAGATATATATATATATATGATACCAAGAATACCGAAGTCATATTATAAGTTCTGGGTAAAGAAATAAGTATCTATAGTAGAAAGTACCCAGACAGCTTATTATTCGCTCCATTCGATCAACACACAAGGAGGAGGACAAGGAGCACATAGTAAGAGTACATGTGAGCAAAAAATCTTTATTTTTGTATAAATATTAAAACATGGACAGCAGTGTAAAATGCACGTGTAACACGAAAAAATCACATAAAGGGGGACACCAACCCTCCCTGCACCAATTAAATACTCAAATGAAATATATGTTAGGAGCCGAGAGAAGCAGCTCTAAATACATGATGTAAGTACAATGGCAAGCTGAATGGTAACTGTTGCACACGGTAGGTAGAAATAAATGCCAGCAATCATGCCATGCCAAATCGATAAATAGCTGATACCGCGGCAACAACGATAGAAGACATAAGGGCTTACCGGTGTAAGAAGGAGGTGGAAGGAGGGGGTCCCGCCGGTGGAAAGTCCCAGATGCGCATTTCGTGGCATTTAAACCGCCACTTCCTCAAGGGGATGTGAAAGGGAGTGACCAGGACCTGCTAATAACCTCCCCTGACCCCTATCACATGTACAGCACCGGCCAATCGTGATGGCGCCGACGGCGCATGCGCATTGCGGCAGGGAAGTCCGTGGTGAAGGCCAGGCGTCAACCCCAGTGCGCATGTCCAGAAAAAGGTCCCGGACCGGCGAACAAGGTAATAGACACCCGCCCACACATCAGGACTGCCCGCATGCAAGGCGTTGCGCACAGCCACACGAGGGCGTGCCGTGGTAAGCTAGTCAAAGAAAAAAGAGGTGTGCCTCATACCTATAGCAGCCCAACCTGAAGGCCCGAAATACAGAGCCACTAGTAAAGAGCCCTATACATATATCGGGCCCCATCATGGTGGCAAATACATAAATTGATAGGGATAAATATCCTGCTATATACACAGCGCATTAATGCATAGATTTTATATATGGAAAAAGCACAATATATACAATTTGTTTAGAGGCAATCCTGCACATATAATGCTATAATAAGCAGAAAAATCATGTGGAATGTCCATATATGTAAAGCAGGCACCAGAAAACCAATTCTTGTCCGTAGAAGGCCTCCACATATTCTTTAGTTGGCCCAGATGGTGACGTACAGATGCTGATGGTATGTGACGAAGAAGAGGAGAGATCAAAAACAGGTCCCATGGATATAAGGTGCTACTAGTAATGCAGAGAAAGAAACAAAAATTAACAAATTAAAAGAGAATTAAAAAAGAATAAATAAAAACACAGATATCCACCAGAGGGATAATGATGGAAGATGGCACAATCATCGCAAAGAGCCAGGAAAATAATAATATTTCAAAGATAAGGGACAAAACTAAGGGATTCATTTAAACACTTAGGGGTCAAAGTATCAAGCAGAACAATCCACTTGGTCTCGATCTGTGCAAGCCGCTTTTTATTATCACCGCCTCTTATACCCAGGTGCAGTACATCAATGCCCCTAACTGTAAGCATCTTCTCATTACAATTATGGTGTAGATGGAAATGTCGGGGAATTGTCTTTAATTCTGTCACTGTGGACGCCGTCCTGGCCGCGCCAATGTCCCGCACATGCTCTCGTACACGGACTTTAAGTTCACGGGTGGTAAGACCATCGTATATCCTGGGGCAAGGACAAGTTGCGTAATATATGACATTGGTAGTCCCACAGGATATACGCTGTCTGATTTGGAACACTTTTGAGCCGTCACTTGAACTAAAATTAGAGCAGCGCAGGACATTGGCGCAGGCAAGACAGTGCCCGCAGGGGATACACCCTGGGCGGGGGCCGCCTGTACCAAAGAAATTGGTTGGAGCAGGAATGTAATGGCTCCTGACCAACATGTTGCTGAGGTTTGTACCCCTCCTGGGAGTCATGAGGGGAAAAGTGCCCAGGGCGGCACGCAGGGAAGGTTCCGTGCAAAGGACAGACCAGTGTTTTTGGAGAATGGAGCGCATACTCTCCCATTCATGATTGTAGGTGGAGATGAACCTGATATGTCCATCTCCACCCACCTGACGACGTCGAGTGTTGGAGTGCAATAGATCACTCCGTGGGGTTCTACACGCACGGTCATAACCAGCTTTTATGGATCTCCGGCTGTACCTGCGCGCCAGAAACCTATCATTAAGGTCTGCTGCCTGTAATTCAAACCTGGTTTCCGTAGAGCAGATTCGCCACATCCTGAGGAACTGTCCGACCGGGAGGGCCCTAATGGTGGCTGGATAATGCACAGAGGTAGCGTGCAGAAAAGAGTTGACAGCAGTGGGCTTCCTGAACACGTCCGTCTGAATGCGCCTATCAGAATCAACCTCCAGACGGACATCCAGGAAGTCAATTGACACCTCATCGGAGGTGTATGTAAGTCGTATATTCTGCACGTTACTATTAAGGCTCTTCATAAAATCCCCAAGCTGGTGGGTAGACCCCCCCCCACAAGAAAAGAATGTCGTCAATATAGCGATACCAGCACAGCACATGTGCAGCAAGCAGTGGGCCCCCGTCGCCAAAGATATCCCTCTCCCAGGCGCCAAGGAAGAGGTTTGCGTACGAGGGCGCACACGCCGCGCCCATGGCTGTGCTGCGCTTCTGTAGATAGAAATTGTCTTTGAAGATGAAGAAATTGTGGGTGAGGATGTACTCCACCAGCTCAAGATCAACTCACAGAAAGGGCCGCCCAGGTCGGAGGCCCCCAGGAAACGGGGAACAGCATTTAAACCATGGGAGTGATCTATGCACGTATATAGACTCTCGACGTCGGCAGTAACAAGTGTAGTGCCCTGGTCCACAAGGATGCCGTCGACCCTTGACAGGACGTCCGTAGTGTCCTTAATGTACGACGGTAGAGTCTCCACCAATGGTTTGAGATAATAGTCAATAAATTGACACACGGGGTCGCATATACCATCGATCCCGGACACAATAGGACGCCCCGGAGGGTCGAGAGCATCCTTGTGGACCTTGGGCAAAAGATAAAACGTTGTAACCCTCGGTGACCTGACAATCAACCCATCAAATATCTGCTTAGTGATCACATTCTCATCAAGGGCCCCCACTAAGATGTTCTGTAATTCCCGGAGGAAGGGGACCGTAGGGTTGGAGGGCAGCTTGAGATACGTATTAGAGTCTCTGAGCTGCCAGAAAACCTTCCGCTCATATTTAACACACGGCCAGATCACCATGTTTCCCCCTTTGTCCGCTGGTTTAAATACAACGTCTTTCATAGACTTAAGTTGTTGTATTGCGTGACGCTGTCTCGATGAGAGATTATCAAATGTCCGCCGTGCGGACAGTTTTTTGAAATCCTCACCAAACAATTTGGTGAAGATTTCTATTGCTGGAGACAGTGACAATGGGGGAAACTTGGTAGATCTAGGACGGGTAGAGGGGGGAAACTTACTTAAGTCCGGTGTTTCTTGTTCTGCAAGCAGATCCTCCAAGTCCTGAAGCGTCTCCCTTTCAATTTCATTCATCCCCTCAACAGAATCTCTGCTGGTGTGGAGCTTTTTAAGAATCAATTTCCGGGAAAATAAGTGGAGGTCCTTCAATGCTGAAAAATAATTAAAAGAGTTGGTGGGAGAGAAAGTCAGGCCCCTACTGAGGACATCCACCTGGTCCCCCGTAAGGGCATATGTAGATAAATTAAGCACTTGTAAGTGTCCCTGCGTACCAACCTGGGCAGCCCTCCCGCCAGATGACTTAGTTTTATTAAGTTGTCTTGTGACCATTCTGTTATCAATGGATCCCAGGGGTGTAGAACTAGGTTGAGGGGCAGTGATGGCATCCTCGTCACGCGTTGATCTATTTGAGCGGGCAGAGGCAGACCTAGATCTAGACTGATAGCTATTTCTAGACCTGGCACGAGACCGTCCAAGTGGATTCTGCCACCTATAGACTCTACATAATTGTTTGTCCTGCGAATCTCACTGGAATTTTTTGGCTTTAATCCATTGTATGTCCCTAGCCCACTTCTGGAGCTCGACATCAACTTCATCATTCAATTTCTTTAAGGCGTCTCCAGTCATGTCAAAGGTGGCCTGTAGACCATCAATTTCTCTCTCAATAAGTTCCAGGGATTTCTGATTCATCTGTTTAAGAAGAGTCATAAAACCCCTGGAACAAGTATTGGTAAGGTCCTCCCATTTACTCCTAAATTCCTCGTCATCTACAGGGAAGGAAGGGAAGACTTGAATGCGTAGTCCTCTTGGAATGAGATTTTTTTGGATATATTTATCCAAAAATTCGTAATTCCACCAGATGCGCGTTCTTTTGCGCAATAATTCCTTGAAACGTGTTATAATCTCCTGTAGCTCTCTGGTGGACCCATCATTACCCCCTTCTGTGTCATCGTGGAACACCTCATTAAGTTATGCACGCCAGGTGCGGTCACGTGCACGAAAGTCCATAGTTGCAACGGAAAGAGCTGTGAAACACACAGAAATAATTAATGATACCAAGAATACCGAAGTCATATTATAAGTTCTGGGTAAAGAAATAAGTATCTATAGTAGAAAGTACCCAGACAGCTTATTATTCGCTCCATACGATCAACACACAAGGAGGAGGACAAGGAGCACATAGTAAGAGTACATCTGAGCAAAAAATCTTTATTTTTGTATAAATATTAAAACATGGACAGCAGTGTAAAATGCACGTGTAACACGAAAAAATCACATAAAGGGGGACACCAACCCTCCCTGCACCAACTAAATACTCAAATGAAATATATGTTAGGAGCCGAGAGAAGCAGCTCTAAATACATGATGTAAGTACAATGGCAAGCTGAATGGTAACTGTTGCACACGGTAGGTAGAAATAAATGCCAGCAATCATGCCATGCCAAATCGATAAATAGCTGGCACTGCGGCAACAACGATAGAAGACATAAGGGCTTACCGATGTAAGAAGGAGGTGGAAGGAGGGGGTCCCGCCGGTGGAAAGTCCCCGACGCGCGTTTCGTGGTGTTTAAACCGCCAGTTCCTCAAGGGGATGTGAAAGGGAGTGACCAGGACCTGCTAATAACCTCCCCTGACCCCTATCACATGTACAGCACCGGCCAATCGTGATGGTGCCGACGGCGCATGCGCATTGCGGCAGGGAAGTCCGTGGTGAAGGCCAGGTGTCAACCCCAGTGCGCATGTCCAGAAAAAGGTCCCGGACCGGCGAACAAGGTAATAGACGCCCGCCCACACATCAGGACTGCCCGCATGCAAGGCGTTGCGCACAGCCACACGAGGGCGTGCCGTGGTAAGCTGGTCAAAGAAAAAAGAGGTGTGCCTCATACCTATAGCAGCCCAACCTGAAGGCCCGAAATACAGAGCCACTAGTAAAGAGCCCTATACATATATCGGGCCCCATCATGGTGGCAAATACATAAATTGATAGGGATAAATATCCTACTATATACACAGCGCATTAATGCATAGATTTTATATATGGAAAAAGCACAATATATACAATTTGTTTAGAGGCAATCCTGCACATATAATGCTATAATAAGCAGAAAAATCATGTGGAATGTCCATATATGTAAAGCAGGCACCAGAAAACCAATTCTTGTCCGTAGAAGGCCTCCACATATTCTTTAGTTGGCCCAGATGGTGACGTACAGATGCTGATGGTATGTGACGAAGAAGAGGAGAGATCAAAAACAGGTCCCATGGATATAAGGTGCTACTAGTAATGCAGAGAAAGAAACAAAAATTAACAAATTAAAAGAGAATTAAAAAAGAATAAATAAAAACACAGATATCCACCAGAGGGATAATGATGGAAGATGGCACAATCATCGCAAAGAGCCAGGAAAATAATAATATTTCAAAGATAAGGGACAAAACTAAGGGATTCATTTAAACCCTTAGGGGTCAAAGTATCAAGCAGAACAATCCACTTGGTCTCGATCTGTGCAAGCCGCTTTTTATTATCACCGCCTCTTATACCCAGGTGCAGTACATCAATGCCCCTAACTGTAAGCATCTTCTCATTACAATTATGGTGTAGACGGAAATGTCGGGGAATTGTCTTTAATTCTGTCACTGTGGACGCCGTCCTGGCCGCGCCAATGTCCCGCACATGCTCTCGTACACGGACTCTAAGGGTACTGTCACACAGTGGCACTTTGATCGCTCCGACGGCACGATCCGTGACGTTGCAGCGTCGCTTGATTATCGCTCCAGCGTCGTAGACTGCGGTCACACTTTGCAATGCACGGCGCTGGAGCGATAATTTCATGACGTAGTTGCGATGTAGAAGTCATACGGGACATTGGGAATATCGTGCACACCTTTGTTACACGCTGCGATCATGCCGCCACAGCGGGACACTTGACGACGAAATAAAGTTTCAAATGATCTGCTACGACGTACGATTCTCAGCGGGGTCCCTGATCGCAGTAGCGTGTCAGACACAGCGAGATCATAACTATATCGCTGGAACGTCACGGATCGTGCCGTTGTAGCGTCCAAAGTGCCACTGTGTGACAGTACCCTAAGTTCACGGGTGGTAAGACCAACGTATATCCTGGGGCAAGGACAAGTTGCGTAATATATGACATTGGTAGTCCCACAGGATATACGCTGTCTGATTTGGAACACTTTTGAGCCTTCACTTGAACTAAAATTAGAGCAGCGCAGGACATTGGCGCAGGCAAGACAGTGCCTGCAGGGGATACACCCTGGGCGGGGGCCGCCTGTACCAAAGAAATTGGTTGGAGCAGGAATGTAATGGCTCCTGACCAACATGTTGCTGAGGTTCGTACCCCTCCTGGGAGTCATGAGGGGAAAAGTGCCCAGGGCGGCACGCAGGGAAGGTTCCGTGCAAAGGACAGACCAGTGTTTTTGGAGAATGGAGCGCATACTCTCCCATTCATGATTGTAGGTGGAGATGAACCTGATATGTCCATCTCCACCCACCTGACGACGTCGAGTGTTGGAGTGCAATAGATCACTCCTTGGGGTTCTACGCGCACGGTCATAACCAGCTTTTATGGATCTCCGGCTGTACCCGCGCGCCAGAAACCTATCTTTTAGGTCTGCTGCCTGTAATTCAAACCTGGTTTCCGTAGAGCAGATTCACCGCATCCTGAGGAACTGTCCGACCGGGACGGCCCTAATGGTGGCTGGATAATGCGCAGAGGTAGCGTGCAGAAAAGAGTTGACAGCAGTGGGCTTCCTGAACACGTCCGTCTGAATGCGCCTATAAGAATCAACCTCCAGACGGACATCCAGGAAGTCAATTGACACCTCATCTAATATATAAAGCTGAATGTGTGTGTGTGTATGTCCGGGATTGGCATCTGCACCGTCGCAGCTGCAGCCACAAAATTTTGCACAGTCTGGACCACGAGAGCGTCATAGGCTATGTTGTGAGGCAAAATTTTAACCCCGCGTGTTCCAATTCACCAAACAATTTTGCCCCTATCTACATAATGGGGAAAAAAAGTGAAAGGAAAAGTGTTGGAAACAAATTGACAGCTGCCAGATGTGAACAAGGGGGACTTAAAGAGTGAGAGCAATGGCGCCAAAGAGTATATATTGTAAAATTGCAAAGGTGGGGCCCCGACATGGGATACTCACCACACACGGGGATATGAACACACACACACACAAAATGTGCCAAACACTACCACCCTCAGCACACATTTCACCACACATGCACCAACCTCGCCACATAAAAGTTAAAACACAAAAGTCACCGCTCAAAACTCGCCACGTGCAAAATTCGCCACATGCAAAACTCACCACATGCAAAACTAGGCTCAAGCAAAACTCACCTCATGGAAAACTCGCCACACGCAAAACTTGCACACGCGGAAAAATTGCCACATGCACAAAAGTTGCAACACATGCAAAAGTTGCCTCACACAAAACTTGCACATACTCAAAACGCACCACACATAAAACTCGCCACGAGCAAAACTCGCCATGCGCAAAACTTGCTGCACACAACTTGCTACACTAACCTGTCACATGCAACTCGACACAAAAAGTTGCTACACGCATGTCGCCACACAAAACTCATCTCACAAAAGTCGCTACATGCATGTCGCCACACGCAACTCAACACACACAACTTGACACATGAAACTCGCCCTAAAACACACACAAGTCTGGTATTATCCTACAAAAATAAAAATCTGATTAATAAGCAGACAAACTACAAGAGCAACAAATGTACCATATAGGAAATACGGCATCTGTCAGTCACATGACCTGTCTATTATGTGTATGTGTGAGCTAATATATACTGCCAGGGGGGAAGGCTTCCTGTTGGCTGGGGATTTATCAGGCTGCCAATTTAGCTTACAAATACTGAGGTAAAAATACTGAGCAAATAACGTGTGAACGAGGTCTAATACAGGAGGAGATGACATACAGATACAGTCATATGAAAAAGTTTGGGCACCCCTATTAGTCTTAAGCTTAATGTTTTATAAAAATTGGTTTTTTTGCAACAGCTATTTCAGTTTCATATATCTAATAACTGTTGGACACAGTAATGTTTCTGCCTTGAAATGAGGTTTATTGTACTAACAGAAAATGTGCAATCTGCATTCAAACAAAATTTGACAGGTGCATAAGTATGGGCACCCTTATCATTTTCTTGTTTTAAATACTCCTACCTACTTTTTACTGACTTACTAAAGCACTTTTTTTGGTTTTGTAACCTCATTGAGCTTTGAACTTCATAGCTAGGTGTATGCAATCATGAGAAAAGCTACTTAAAGTTGCCACTTGCAAGTTGTTCTCCTGTTTGAATCTCCTCTGAAGAGTGGCATCATGGGCTCCTCAAAACAACGGTCAAATGATCTGAAAACAAAGATTATTCAACATAGTTGTTCAGGGGAAGGATACAAAAAGCTGTCTCAGAGATTTAATCTGTCAATTTCCACTGTGAGGAACATAGTAAGGAAATGGAAGAACACAGGTACAGTTCTTGTCAAGGCCAGAAGTGGCAGGCCAAGAAAATCATCAGAAAGGCATTGAAGAAGAATGGTGAGATCAGTCAAGGACAATCCTCAGACCATCTCCAGAGAGCTGCAGCATCAACTTGCTGCAGATGGTGTCACTGTGCATCGGTCAACTATACAACGCACTGTGTTTTTTTGCCACCATGCATAACTCCTTTTTGTATTACCAAACAACTCAATCTTGGTTTCATGAGTCAACAGGACCTTCTTCCAAAAAGAAATTGGCTTCTCCAAATGTGCTTTTGCATACCTCAGCCGACTCTGTTTGTGACGTGCTTGCAGAAACGGCTTCTTTTGCATCACTCTCCCATACAGCTTCTCCTTGTGCAAAGTGCGTTGTATAGTTGACCGATGCACAGTGACACCATCTGCAGCAAGTTGATGCTGCAGCTCTCTGGAGGTGGTCTGAGGATTGTCCTTGACTGATCTCACCATTCTTCTTCTCTGTCTTTCTGATGTTTTTCTTGGCCTGCCACTTCTGGCCTTGACAAGAACTGTACCTGTGTTCTTCCATTTCCTTACTATGTTCCTCACAGTGGAAATTGACAGGTTAAACCTCTTAGACAGCTTTTTGTATCCTTCCCCTGAACAACTATGTTGAATAATCTTTGTTTTCAGATCATTTGACAGTTGTTTTGAGGAGCCCATGATGCCACTCTTCAGAGGATATTCAAACAGGAGAACAACTTGCAAGTGGCCACTTTAAGTAGCTTTTCTCATGATTGCATACACCTAGCTATGAAGTTCAAAGCTCAATGAGGATACAAAACCAAAAAAAGTGCTTAAGTAAGTCAGTAAAAAGTAGGTAGGAGTATTTAAAACAAGAAAATGATAAGGGTGCCCATACTTATGCACCTGTCAAATTTTGTTTGGATGCAGATTGCACATTTTCTGTTAGTACAATAAACCTCATTTCAAGGCAGAAACATTACTGTGTCCAACAGTTATTAGATATATGAAACTGAAATAGCTGTTGCAAAAAAATCAATTTTTATAAAACATTAAGCTTAAGATTAATAGGGGTGCCCAAACTTTTTCATATGACTGTATATAATATATACAGGAGGAGATGACACACAGGTATATAAGGTCATAAGTCCAAATATATGCAAAATACAAAAAACTTCATTGATCATAACAGGCTAAAATAACAGCAGATAGGAAAGAAGTCCCCGTGCCGTCACAAGCACATACAAACAAAGGACAAGGGTGAGTGCAAAGAGGTTATATCAATAGTGACAGCAAACATAATGTCCACATATAGTCATCATCAATATGACAGTACCATCACATAAAGCCAGCAACAAATATCCGCATAATCAGACAGATGTATAGAGTATACATACCCAGAAATGTAGAAGCACAAGTGTACAAGCACCTCACACCCGTCCACCCCGACGCGCGTTTTGGCAAATGCTTTTCTCAAGGGGTACGTAGATGTATACATGGGTTGGGAATATATAAATAAACAGGGCTGGAAATGATTGTACCTACCCCCCAGCACGTCATTATCGTCACCAGCCCGCATGGCCGCACAGCACCGGAAATACACGGGCCCCATGCAGTCCAGATGTGGCAGCACCGCAATAGCCGAGACCGGAAATGACGTCTGGGGGCATAGCACAGAATGAAATTAAAATAAACATGCGCAGATTATACCGCGCGGCCATTTTACTGGAGACCATACCTGGGCATGCATATGCGATGAAGTGGCCATCTTGGAGAGGAATTTATACAAGCGCATAAGGTGCCAAATCACTATCTTCAAAGGTATGATTGCGCAAATATAATAAGGTCAAATTACAAGAATGGCACACCACTTAGTATGCAAAACCGGGCAAGTCCACAGAGTGACACATTACATATTTAAAAAAAAAAAATAACGACCCAAGAAATAAGAAGAAACACTTATGGCACATAATCAGTATCGGGCGCAAAGAGGTGGCATTTACTAGCAAACAATACATTAACATAAATTAGATGGGGTACCAAATTATCCAACACATAGCCCTCCATATATTATATATTGCCAATTACTATCAGACACATATATATCCATGAGGGCACTATATGGGCAACACAAATACATATGTACATACAACCAAATACACCTCAAGAGGTGTCATACATATAGATATATATAAAAGTATAACAATACTGGCACCATACCAATATAACCAAATATATATCTCCCTCCCACATATAGATGTAACGCCCACCTCATGACATATAATGCGCATAAAACAAGATCATCCTAAATACAATGAGTAATAGTACCCATACACTAACAACCCCATATATTTAGACATGGATTTAGCAATCAGTAATAAACGATCCATAGCACATTGTCCAAAGGCATCCCATATCAACTTGTAATAGTGTCATTTTCAGGGGTCCTTGCAATGATCCAAGTAGGCTACAATCTTCCAAAGATGGTTACCCGTCTTCATATGCCACAAGTGATAGTACTAGAAAAAGATTAAAAACCCATTAAAATCAAGCTAAATAAAAACATGCGGAGGAATACAGAGGGAACAAATTAGCAGCAAAAATTGGATTACAGAAATGGGGCAAGGGATATATTTTCGTTGAGACCATCAGGCTGAACAGTTTGGAGACGCCATATCCACTGCGTCTCAAGTCTCCCAAGTCTCTTGGCCAATTGACTGCCCCTGATATTAATCTTAAGGGCATCTATTCACCCGGCCCTCAAAAGTGCTGCATTACATCCGTGAAAGTCCCTAAAATGCCTGGGTAAAGTTTTTAGCATAGATGCATCCTTGTGGCCAGAGGCCGCCTGTATCCCCAAGACGTGTTCCCTAATGGGGACCTTGAATTGGCGGGTAGTAAGGCCTACGTAAATAAGTCCGCACGGGCATGTGGCATAATATATCACATACCGTGTAGTGCATGTGATATGTTGTCTGATAGAAAAAGACCTGGTGCCCTTAGAGTTAGAGAAAGAATTACATCTTTCCACGTTGGGGCAGGTGACACAGTGGCCACACGGACTACATCCAGGCCCAGGTGCAAATCTATCCAAGAAAGTCAGGGGATGTTGATGCATATGATGACTATGGACCAAAATGGTCCCTGAGATTCCTGGCCCGTCTGTATGTCACGAAGGGTCGGTCTGGTAGAAATTTCTTAATGATGGAATCCACCATCAGTATAGGCCAAGCCTTCTCCAATATCCGCCGAACCTGATCTGATTTAGAACTAAAGGTGGTGATAAACCTTAATTTGCCACTGCCATCACTTCTCTGGTGATTTGGTGCTGCATATAATAGGCTCTCACGTGGAGTGTGCTTAGCCCTCAAGTATGCTTTTTTAATAGATTTACCGCTGTATTCACGCTCTGTAAAGCGCATCCGTAATTCGTCAGCTCTTTTTTCAAAATCCCCATCCGTGGAGCAGATCCTTCTAATTCGAAGGAACTGCCCCACCGGGTTAGAACTAATCATATGTCTCGGATGTCCCGAGGTAGCGTGTAGCAAAGTGTTGGTAGATGTTTTTTTGCGGAAAATATCAGTATTTAGGGTCCCCGTAGGGTCCCTCCTAATCGTCACATCCTAGAAGTTAATAGACTCAGTGTCAAAAGCAAAAGTAGGGTGAATATTCTGATCGTTGCTGTTAAGGAGAGACATAAACTGCCCAAGGTTGACAGATGTGCCCTGCCAGATGAAGAAGACATCATCAATGTACCGTGTCCATAAAGGGACAGGGTCAATTGACCCCTGTTCATCTGAAAGGGGGAGGTCCCTCTCCCACAGCCCCAGGAAAAGACCAGCATAGGCAGGCGCAAAAGCCGCCCCCATAGCGGTCCCCTGGAGCTCTAGGTAGAAGGACCCCTTGAAAATAAAGAAATTGTGGGTGAGGGTGAACTCTAGAAGTTCCAGCAGAAGTGCTCTCATACCCAAGGAAAGTGACGAAGTTTCAAGGAAAAATCATATGGCACTGATGCCATCATTGTGCCTAATGTTGGTATAGAGAGACTCCACATCTGCTGAAACCAATAGAGCACCCTCCTCAAAACACAATCCGTCGACCCTGCGCAGCAAGTCCCCAGTAGAAGGAAGGATGGAAGGCTGGAAACGAATGGCTGAAGATGGAAATCTATCCACCTATTAACATGCTCCAGTAGGTTCCCTCTAACAGAAATAATCGGTCTGCCCAGTGGAGATTGCAAACCTTTATGGATCTTGGGAAGCAAGTATAATGTTGGTATTGTTGGTTCTTTAACCACTAGAGCTGATGCCAGATCCTTGGTGATAACATCATCCCATAAGGCCCGCTGGATAATAGAATCCAGTAGTTTAGAAAACGAAGAGAGAGGATTATAAGTAAGCTTCTTGTAACAGACATTGTTGTCCAACTGTCTATAGGCCACTCTCTCATACATATCCACGGGCCACAGGACGACGTTACCACCTTTGTCTGCTGGCTTTATGACCAAATCAGGAAGATTTTTAAGTGACTGTAGTCTCTCCCTTTCAGCCCTGGACAAATTATCCCGAAAAAAGGAGTTTTGAATGTTACCAAGATCCTCCGTCACCACCTGGACAAATAAGTCTATGTTGGTACATGACAATAGCGGAGGGAACCTGCTGGAGCGAGGGCGGATAGATGGAGGAATCTTACCTCCATCATGTTTATGTTCCACTGCCAGCTCCTCCAGAATCCTCAAAGCATTTTGTTCTTGCTCTGTTGGAAACAATAGGTGCAGTTCATTATTAAAATGTTATCTCCTGAAAAGCAACGATCGAGCAAATAAATGAAGATCTTTAATAGTAGAAAATAAATCAAAATTAGACGTAGGTGAGAATGAAAGACCCCTCTCCAATAATTGAACTTCTGTATCAGATAGTGTATGATTACTTAAATTAATCACCTTGTTATCTCTCCTTGATGTACCAGAAGGCATATTATCCCTCCTATACGGATGATATGAATGATTCCGCCATCTGCTATCGCCACCACCAGTCGTTGAAACTGAGGACAGATCTGAACGTCCACTCAGGGATGATAGGGGTACGCTAGATGTTGCTCTTTCCAATTGTTGGTTCACCTTAGTTTTCCATAGGTAATCCCTTTTTGTTTGATAGTCTTTAGTATCCCTATTAAACTTAGATACTTGTGAATCCTGTATTTTCTTGGCAAATAAGTCCAATGATTTGTCAAGGTCACACTCAAATTGTTGCAATTTGTCAGTTGGACAGCCAGTCCTAACTTCAGCCTGTATGGAATCAATTGTTTTATCAAATTCTGCAATACCACCAGTATTAAAATTGATCAGTAGTTGCATGAGTGTGGTGGACTCTAAACAGCAAAAGCACAAAAAGAGAATTCAAAGATCCTCCAAAAATTAGAAAAAACAGCAAAATAAGGCAGAGATGCTTACCTGCCTAGGCCTCAAACAAATGCACTATCAGGATGCAGTGGACCCATGTGGTTGAAGATACACAGGTGCAGCATAACCGATGAGGCAGCCACTCTCAACCTGCCAAACTAATGGAGGGGGTGGCCGCTTGGCACATTGCTGCACATATAAGACTTGTATGCGGCGCTGTTCACACAATGGAGATGCACAGCATCCAGGCAAGCCTAGTAGTAACACCCTTCTATTAGATCAGGCGGGCCTGCCCAGCGCTATCCAAATGCACCCCATGTGAACAGACACCACAGTTTACAAGACAAAAATGGGCCCAACTGCATCCCGAAAAAAAGTGCAAAAAACACATAAGAAAAAAATCTTTATGTGAGGTATTAGTTGATATTTTGGCCAAAATACGGAAGCTCATGACCCGCGTCAAGGGTCCCCACGCTCATGAGTCCTAACTCTAAACAGCAAAAGCACAAAAAGAGAATTCAAAGATCCTCCAAAAATTAGAAAAAACAGCAAAATAAGGCAGAGATGCTTACCTGCCTAGGCCTCAAACAAATGCACTATCAGGATGCAGTGGACCCATGTGGTTGAAGATACACAGGTGCAGCATAACCGATGAGGCAGCCACTCTCAACCTGCCAAACTAATGGAGGGGGTGGCCGCTTGGCACATTGCTGCACATAAAAGACTTGTATGCGGCGCTGTTCACACAATGGAGATGCACAGCATCCAGGCAAGCCTAGTAGTGACACCCTTCTATTAGATCAGGCGGGCCTGCCTAGCGCTATCCAAATGCACCCCATGTGAACAGACATCACAGTTTACAAGACAAAAATGGGCCCAACTGCATGAGTGTGGTGGAACAGAGGGTACATGCTTCCTCCCATTTCGTAATAAATGATATATCGTCTATTGGGAAAGATGGAATTACCCTGACCCTAAGTCCCCTAGGGACCATTTTGTTTTTAATATTTTTCTCTAAGAATAGTCTGTTCCACCATAGATGTGAGCGCTTTAATAGCATCATCTTGATGGCCTGTAATTTATCATCCCATTTGGAATCCACTGATTGCTGCAAATGAATCCCACTGCCATTAAAAACCTGATCCACTTGATCGAGCCATGTACGTTCCTTGGCTCTATAGTCCATGTTGATATCCACGTAACCTGTACGTAACACAGTGAATAAGAATAACCATAAACACTTTATGGAATGCATGCCAGTCACCACGATAATTATTTTCCCAATAAGGAATAAAGTATCAAAAATAATGGGACCAAATAGGTCCATAATGGACAAACTGCCTATTCATAGAGAATACACTATCCACACATACGCAGTCATAAGTCCAAATATATGCAAAATACAAAAAACTTTATTGATCATAACAGGCTAAAACAACAGCAGATAGGAAAGAAGTCCCCATGCCGTCCCCAGCACGTACAAACAAAGGACAAGGGTGGGTGCAGAGAGGTTATATTAATAGTGACAGCAAACATAATGTCCACATATAGTCTGTTAGGGCTAGCGGAACGCACCGAGTAAATAGAGATGTTTTTATTGATATTGGTGCGTTCGCAGCCCGGGGTCCACCGTGCAGGAGTACCTGCTGCTAGCAAACAGCGGCACTATATGGCGGTATGGACTAACTCAGTTAATTCACCGAGTAGCCGTGAAAGCAAAGCACTGTGCCCTGTTAGACTTCACAGAGGCACAGGCTAACTGCCCAAACAGAGAGCAGTCAGTGGTCATGCATGCACACAAAACTCCTCACCGGAGGTGCCAGCATTCTAGGGGCTTATTTCAGCCAGGTCCCTGAATACATACAAACACAAACTCCTCGCCAGAGGTGCCAGCATTCTAGGGGCTTATTTCAGCCGGGTCCCTGAACACACTCTCACGTGACCACACTGGCGCAAAGCACATAACAAAGAACAATACTAGCGTATGGCCGAGCAGCCATGCGAACCTTAAATAGTTGCAGCACGTACAGGACCTTCTCAGAAGGACCAATGAGAGGCTGCCACAGAGCGTGAGCACCTACAGGACCTTCCTGAAGGACCAATGGCCTTAGCTGCAGTATCTGATCATGTGACCCTCGATCTCCACTGAGAGATCCTACTCTGGGCATGCTCAGAATGAGAAAAGCAGGACTTAGTCCCAGAAGCGTCTGCTCGCTGCTGCCCAGCACTGACTTCAATGGCAGAAGCAGGAAAGGCAGCAGTAACTCTTTGTACAGAGTCAGACTGAGCGAGATGCTGGGACCGATGTCTCTGCTGAGCAGGCTCCACTGCGGCAGGAGAAAAATGGGCGACCGCAGCGGAGATGGCCCGAGATTCCCCCTGTGCAGAGGTGTGAACTCGACCCCTAACATTACCTCCCTCCTTGGGCCTCGCTACGTTCGAAGGCAGCAATGAGCTGCGGAGCCCGAATGTGCTCAGCAGGCTCTCAGGACCGTAACGCTTCCAGTCCACCAAATAAAACTTTTTGCCACGAACCACCTTGCACTCCAAAATAGCGTTCACCTCGTAATCGTCCGTAGATGAACCCGATGTCCCGGCAGATGACTCAGAAAACCGGGACATGTATACGGGCTTAAGGAGGGACTCATGAAAGGTGTCAGTGATACCTAGGCGTGGAGGAAGGGCCAGATGGTAGACCACAGGATTAACCTGTTCGAGGACCTTGAAGGGACCCAAGTAGCGAGGAGCAAACTTAGTGGACTCAACATGCAGCCTGATGTTACGAGCGGAGAGCCACACTAAGTCGCCAGGAGCAAAGGTCGGGGCAGGGTGCCTATGTGCATCGGCGGAGGACCTCATTCTCTCCTTGGAGGCCCGGATGGCATCCTGAGTGCGGTCCCAAATGTCTCGTGTCTCCACTGCCCAGTCTGCCACCCTGGAGCCAGCAGAGGACACGGGAATAGGCACAGGAACCCGGGGATGCTGGCTGTAATTAAGGAGGAAAGGAGTCTGACCGGTGGAGTCGGCTACAGCATTGTTAAGGGCAAACTCTGCCCATGGTAACAAGGATGCTCAGTCATCCTGCCTGGCAGAAACAAAATGTCATAAATAAGTGACCAGAGTCTGATTGGCTCTCTCAACCAACCCATTCGTCTTGGGATGATAAGCCGAGGAGAGATTTAACTCAATACTGAGTAGATGACAAAGCTCCCTCCAGAATCGAGATGAAAACTGGGGACCCCAGTCACTGACAATCTTGTACAGCATACCGGGTAAGTGAAAGATATGCTTGATGAACAAGGCTGCCAGAGCCCGTGCAGAAGGTAGCCGTGGAAGAGGCACCAAATGAACCATTTTGGAAAAATGGTCGGTGATCACCCAGATAATGGTGCAACTATGAGACTTGGGTAAGCCCACCACAAAGTCCATCCCGACCATCTCCCAGGGCCTATCTGCCACCGGCAGAGGGTAAAGTAACCCAGCTGGCCGTTGCTGAGGGGACTTGTTCTTGGCGCAAGAGACACACGCCCGAACATAGTCTGTGACATCACGAGCCATATACGGCCACCAGTATGTCCTCGCCAGTAACTCATGTCCTTTTGGAACCAAAATGTCCACCCACCCTGGACGAGTGTGTCCAAGAGAGAACCTCTGGTCGCAAACTGGATGGTACAAAAGTCTTGCCTGGAGGCACAGACTCTAGCGAAACCGGGGCCACAGTTCTCAGGCTCTCGGTGGGGACAATAAGCCGAGGCTCCTCTTCCTCCTCCACAGATGACACAACGGAGCGAGAGAGAGCGTCGGCACGAATGTTCTTCTCCCCAGAAAGAAAATAGAGGGTGAAATGAAACCGGGAGAAGAACAAGGACCATCTGGCCTGGCGAGAATTTAACCGCTGGGCTGTCTGCAGGTACACAAAATTTTTATGATCTGTGAAGACTTGGAAGGGAAAACCAGCTACTTCCAAGAGATGTCTCCACTCCGAGAATGCCAACTTCATGGCTAGCAACTCCATGTCCCCGACGGAATAATTCCTCTCTGCTGGTGAGAAGGTCTTAGCAAAGAAGAAGCAAGGATGCTTCCGACCTTGAGCATCCTTTTGGAAGAGGACTGCTCCAGCACCAACAGATGAGGCATCCACCTCCATGATAAATGGCTTATCTACATCGGGGCGATGTAGGATGGGAGCGCTAGCAAAGTGTGACTTTATGGAGTTAAGGGCCTTGGAGACCTCCTCAGACCACAATTTGGGATTTGCCCCTTCTTGGTGAGGGCAACCAAGGGAGCTACCAAAGTTGAGAAGTGCGGAATGAACTGGGGATAATAATTAATGAACCCCATAAAGCGCTGCACCGCTTTAAGAGAATGGGGTTCCTGCCAGTCCATCACAGCCTGTAGTTTGGCAGGATCCATAGCCAATCCCTGGGCAGAGATGATATAGCCTAGGAAAGGTAAGGACTCCTGCTCTAACATGCACTTCTCCAACTTGGCATAGAGGGAGTTTGCCCATAGGAGGTTGAAGACTTTGCAAACATCTCTCCGGTGGGAGTCAATATCTGGAGAGTAGATGAGAATATCATCCAGATAGACTACGACCGAGGTGGTGAGAATATCCCGGAAGATGTCGTTCACAAAGCCTTGGAAAATGGCTGGGGCATTACAGAGCCCGAAGGGCATCACCAGATATTCATAGTGCCCATCCCTGGTGTTAAAAGCCATCTTCCATTCGTCCCCCTCACGGATGCGAATCAGGTTGTAAGCACCCCGCCGATCTAGTTTAGTAAACACCCTTGCTCCCCGAAGCCTATCGAAGTGCTCAGATATCAAGGGCAAAGGATACTTATTCTTAACGGTGATAGCGTTAAGACCCCTGTAGTCTATACATGGACGCAGTTCCCCATTCTTCTTCTGCACGAAGAAGAACCCAGCCCCAGCAGGTGACACTGACTTCCTGATGAACCCTCTTGCCAGATTCTCTTGAATGTACTGAGACATTGCTCCATCCCTGAGAGCGATAACGGATAAACTCGACCCCGGGGAGGCTCAGCACCAAGCAAGAGATCAGTAGGACAGTCATAGGGGTGATGGGGCGGAAGGGTCTCCGCCGCCTTTTTTGGAGAACACGTCTGCATAAGACCAATATTGCTTGGGGAGAGAGGATAGATCTGCGGGTACCTCTGTAGTCGCAACCTGAACGCACTCCCTCTGACACCTACCCCCACAAGATTCACCCCATCCCAAAATTCTGCCTGAGGACCACTCGATATGAGGAGAGTGGTACCGTAGCCAAGGTATCCCCAACAGGACCTCATCAATTCCCAAAGGAATGACGAGCAGAGATATAATCTCCTGATGGGATGGCGACATGGAGGGATGGTCTGGTGTGCTATCTGTGAGGGCAGTGTCAACCCATTCACCACTCGTACCTTTACTGGTTGAGCTATCATAACCAGGGGTATTGCATGACGTTGGGCGAAGGCAGAAGACATAAAATTGCCCTCCGCCCCAGAATCCACGCAGAGCTCTACCGAGTGGGAGGATGAGCCTATAATAATTGTCCCCTTAAAGGACAATTTGGAGGCAAACATCACTGTGTCTAGTGTACCTCCACCTACTACCACTAGACGCTGATGTTTCCTCGACCGCTGGGGACATCTTGTGGCAAGATTTCCTGACTGCTGGCAAACATGACAGACCTTGAGTGCACAAGCGGTCCGGGACTTTGATCCCGCTCGTGACACTTCCATGGCCTCATGTGACTCAGGAACCAGGACCGGAGATTCCAGAGGTTTGGCGAAGGTGGGAGCCAGTCAAAACCTCTGCCTACACTGGGCTCGCTCTAACCTCCGCTTGTTAAAACGGCGGTCAATTCGAGTAGAGACAGTTATTAACTCCTCCAGTGTGGCAGGAATCTCCCTAGTGGCCAGAGCGTCCTTAACGTGATCAGCCAGGCACCTCCAAAATATGGGGATAAGGGCTTTATCCGACCACTCCAGCTCAGAAGCTAAAGTACGAAAGTGGACGGCAAAATGGCTGACCAAGGACTCACCCTGAGTTAATGCCAGCAGTTGGAGCGCCGTGTAATGGGTGACTTGAGGTCCTAAAAAGACCTGTTTCAGAGTGCTCAGGAACAGCGGAGCACTCTGCACCACATGATCGCCTCGCTCCCACAGCGGCGTAGTCCATTCCAATGCCCTGTCCGACAAGAGAGACAGAATAAATCCCACCTTAGCCCGATCAGTGGGAAAACGTGCAGCCAGGAGCTCGAGGTGAATAGAGCACTGACTCATGAATCCCCTACAAGATTTGCTATCTCCAGAATTTTTTTCTGGCAGCGGGAGGCGAGATAATGTCGGAACAGGGGTGGCAGTGGACAAGGTTGCTGCAGCCATGCTAGCAGCCTGTACAGCAACTGCGGTAACATCCACAGCTGAGGTTGAGCTCTCGAGAGCTGCCAACCTACCCTCCAGCTGCTGGATATTCCGCAAGGATTGCTGAATGTCCTCCATTTACTAGCCAGACCCTGGAGCTAGTATTCTGTTAGGGCTAGCGGAACGCACCGAGTAAATATAGAGGTTTTAATATAATTGATGCGTTCGCAGCCCGGGGTCCACCGTGCAGGAGTACCTGCTGCTAGCAAACGGCGGCACTATATGGCGGTATGGCCTAACTCAGTTAATTCACCGAGTAGCCGTGAAAGCAAGCATTGTGCCCTGTTAGACTTCAAAGAGGCACAGGCTAACTGCCCAAACAGAGAGCAGTCAGTGGTCAAACATGCACATAAAACTCCTCACCGGAGGTGCCAGCATTCTAGGGGCTTATTTCAGCCAGGTCCCTGAAAACATACAAACACAAACTCCTCGCCGGAGGTGCCAGCATTCTAGGGGCTTATTTCAGCCGGGTCCCTGAACACACTCTCACATGACCACACTGGCGCAAAGCACATAACAAAGAACAATACTAGCGCATGGCCGTGCAGCCATGCGAACCTTAAATAGTTGCAGCATATACAGGACCTCCCCAGAAGGACCAATGAGAGGCTGCCACAGAGCGTGAGCACCTACAGGACCTTCCTGAAGGACCAATGGCCTTAGCTGCAGTATCTGATCATGTGACCCTCGATCTCCACTGAGAGATCCTACTCTGGGCATGCTCAGAATGAGAAAAGCAGGACTTAGTCCCAGAAGCGTCTGCTCGCTGCTGCCCAGCACTGACTTCAATGGCAGAAGCAGGAAAGGCAGCAGTAACTGTTTGTACATAGTCAGACTGAGCGAGACGCTGGGACCGACGTCTCCGCTGAGCAGGCTCCACTGCGGCAGGAGAAGAATGGGGGACCACAGCGGAGATGGCCCGAGATTCCCCCTGTGCAGAGGCGGGAACTTGACCCCTAACAATAGTCATCATCAATATGACAGTACCATCACATAACGCCAGTAACAAATATCCGCATGATCAGACAGATGTATAGAGTATACAAACCCAGAAACGTAGAAGCACAAGTGTACAAGCAACTCACACCTGTCCACCCCGACGCGCGTTTCGGCAAATGCCTTTCTCAAGGGGTATGTAGATGTATACATGGGTTGGGAATATATACATAAACGGGGCCGGAAATGATTGTACCTACCCACCAGCACGTCATTATCGTCCCCAGCCCACATGGCCACACAGCACTTGAAATACACGGGTCCCATGCAGTCCAGATGCGGCAGCACCGCGATAGCCGAGACCGGAAATGACGTCTGGGGGCATAGCACAGAATGAAATGAAAATAAACATGCGCAGATTATACCATGCGGCTATTTTACTGGAGAGTGGAGACCATACCCGGGCATGCATATGCGATGAAGTGGCCATCTTGGAGAGGAATTTATACAAGCGCATAAGGTGCCAAATCACTATCTTCAAAGGTATGATTGCGCAAATATAATAACGTCAAATTACAAGAATGGCACACCACATAGTACGTAAAACCGGGCAAGTCCACAGAGTAACACATTACATATATAAAAAATAGACGAGGAGGAAGGATGTACCCTCTGTTCCACCACACTCATGCAACTACTGATCAATTTTAATACTGGTGGTATTGCAGAATTTGATAAAACAATTGATTCCATACAGGCTGAAGTTAGGACTGGCTGTCCAACTGACAAATTGCAACAATTTGAGTGTGACCTTGACAAATCAATGGACTTATTAGCCAAGAAAATACAGGATTCACAAGTATCTAAGCTTAATAGGGATACTAAAGACTATTAAACAAAAAGGGTTTACCTATGGAAAACTAAGGTGAACCAACAATTGGAAAGAGCAACATCTAGCGTATCCCTATCATCCCTGAGTGGACGCTCAGATCTGTCCTCAGTTTCAACGACTGGTGGTGGCAATAGCAGATTGCGGGATCATTCATATCATCCGTATAGGAGGGATAATCTGCCTTCTGGTACATCAAGGAGAGATAACAAGGTGATTAATTTAAGTAATCATACACTATCTGATACAGATGTTCAATTATTGGAGAGGGGTCTTTCATTCTCACCTATGTCTAATTTTGATTTATTTTCTATTATTAAAGATCTTCATTTATTTGCTCGATCGTTGCTTTTCAGGAGATAACACTTTAATTATGAACTGCACCTATTGTTTCCAACAGAGCAAGAACAAAATGCTTTGAGGATTCTGGAGGAGCTGGCAGTGGAACATAAACATGATGGAGGTAAGATTCCTCCATCTATCCGCCCTTGCTCCAGCAGGTTCCCTCCGCTATTGTCATGTACCAACATAGACTTATTTGTCCAGGTGGTGACGGAGGATCTTGGTAACATTCAAAACTCCTTTTTTCGGGATAATTTGTCCAGAGCTGAAAGGGAGAGACTACAGTCACTTAAAAATCTTCCTGATGTGTTCATAAAGCCAGCAGACAAAGGTGGTAACGTCATCCTGTGGCCCGTGGATATATATGAGAGAGAGGCCTATAGACAGTTTGACAACAATGTCTGTTACAAGAAGCTTACTTATAATCCTCTCTCTTCATTTTCTAAACAACTGGATTCTATTATCCAGCGGGCCTTACGGGATGACGTTATCACCAAGATCCCAAGATCCAAAAAGGTTTGCAATCTCCACCGGGTAGACCTATTATTTCTGGTAGAGGGAACCTGCTGGAGCATGTTAATGCGCAGGGTCGACGGATTGTGTTTGGAGGAGGGTGCTCTATTGGTTTCAGCAGACGTGGAGTCTCTCTATACCAACATTAGGCACAATGATGGCATCAGTGCCGTACGATTTTTCCTTGAAACTTCGTCACTTTCCTTGGGTATGAGAGCACTTCTGCTGGAACTTCTAGAGTTCACCCTCACCCACAATTTCTTTGTTTTCAAAGGGTCCTTCTACCTACAGCTCCAGGGGACTGCTATGGGGGCGGCTTTTGCACCTGCCTATGCTTTTCTTTTCCTGGGGCTGTGGGAGAGGGACCTCCCCCTGTCAGATGAACAGGGATCAATTGACCCTGTCCCTTTATGGACACGGTACATAAATGATGTCTTCTTCATCTGGCAGGGCACATCTGTCAACCTTGGGCAGTTTATGTCTCTCCTTAACAGCAACGATCAGAATATTCACCTTACTTTTGCTTTTGACACTGAGTCTATTAACTTCTAGGATGTGACGATTAGGAGGGACCCTACGGGGACCCTAAATACTGATATTTTCCGCAAAAAAACATCTACCAACACTTTGCTACACGCTACCTCGGGACATCCGAGACATATGATTAGTTCTAACCCGTTGGGGCAGTTCCTTCGAATTAGAAGGATCTGCTCCACGGATGGGGATTTTGAAAAAAGAGCTGACGAATTACGGATGCGCTTTACAGAGCGTGAATACAGCGGTAAATCTATTAAAAAAGCATACTTGAGGGCTAAGCACACTCCACGTGAGAGCCTATTATATGCAGCACCAAATCACCAGAGAAGTGATGGCAGTGGCAAATTATGGTTTATCACCACATTTAGTTCTAAATCAGATCAAGTTCGGTGGATATTGGAGAAGGCTTGGCCTATACTGATGGTGGATTCCACCATTAAGAAATTTCTACCAGACCGACCCTCCATGACATACAGATGGGCCAGGAATCTCAGGGACCCTTTGGTCCATAGTCATCATATGCATCAACATCCCCTTACTTTCTTGGATAGATTTGCACCTGGGCCTGGATGTAGTCCGTGTGGCCACTGTGTCGCCTGCCCCAACGTGGAAAGATGTAATTCTTTCTCTAACTCTAAGGGCACCAGATCTTTTTCTATCAGACAACATATCACATGCACTACACGGTATGCGATATATTATGCCACATGCCCGTGCGGACTTATTTACGTAGGCCTTACTACCCGCCAATTTAAGGTCCGCATTAGGGAACACGTCTTGGGGATACAGGCGGCCTCTGGCCACACGGATGCATCTATGCTAAAAACTTTACCCAGGCATTTTAGGGACTTTCACGGATGTAATGCAGCACTGTTGAGGGTCAGGGGAATAGATGCCCTTAAGACCAATATCAGGTTCAGTCAATTGGCCAAGAGACTTGGGAGACTTGAAACGCAGTGGATATGGCGTCTTCAAACTGTTCAGCCTGATGGTCTCAACGAAAATATATCCTTTGCCCCATTTCTGTAATCCACTTTTTGCTGCTAATTTGTTCCCTCTGTATTCCTCTGCATGTTTTTTATTTAGCTTGATTTTAATGGGTTTTTAATCTTTTTCTAGTACTATCACCTGTGGCATATCAAGACGGGTAACCATCTTTGGAATATTGTAGCCTACTTGGATCATTGCAATGACCCCTAAAAATGACACTATTACAAGTTGATATGGGATGCCTTTGGACAATGTGCTATGGATCGTTTATTACTGATTGCTAAAACCATGTCTAAATATATGGGGTTGTTAGTGTATGGGTACTATTACTCATTGTATTTAGGATGATCTTGTTTTATGCGCATTATATGTCATGAGGTGGGCATTATATCTATATGTGGGAGGGAGACATATATTTGATTATATTGGTATGGTGCCAGTATTGTTATACTTTTATATATATCTATATGTATGACACCTCTTGAGGTGTATTTGGTTGTATGTACATATGTATTTGTGTTGCCCATATAGTGCCCTCATGGATATATATGTGTCTGATAGTTATTGGCAATATATAATATATGGGGGGCTATGTGTTGGATAATTTGGTACCCCATCTAATTTATGTAAATGGATTGTTTGCTAGTAAATGCCACCTCTTTGCGCCCGATACTGAGTATGTGCCATAAGTGTTTCTTCTTTTTTCTTGGGTCGTTATTTATTTTTTTATATATGTAATGTGTCACTCTTTGGACTTGCCCGGTTTTGCATACTATGTGGTGTGCCATTCTTGTAATTTGACCTTATTATATTTGCGCAATCATACCTTTGAAGATAGTGATTTGGCACCTTATGCGCTTGTATAAATTCCTCTCCAAGATGGCCACTTCATCGCATATGCATGCCCGGGTATGGTCTTCAGTAAAATGGCCGCGCGGTATAATCTGCGCATGTTTATTTTCATTTCATTCTGTGCTATGCTCCCAGACGTCATTTCCGGTCTCGGCTATCATGGTGCTGCCGCATCTGGACTGCATGGGGCCCGTGCTATTTCTGGTGCTGGGAACAGATAGGGCAATCTGTCACAAAGACAGGCATCGTCGGACGGTGTGCTGCCTACCTGGCGCTCGAGTCCGACACATCGCTGATCGGGTTGACAGGTTATTGGGAGGGGCACAAATGACAAAGTTAGAGGTAGGTGGAAGGTCCTTAAAGATGATTTCAGGGAACTAGGCTGCAAGCTGAAAGCAAGGACCTCCAACGTGGTATTTTCCGAAATACTGCCTGTACCACGTGCCACGCCAGAGAGGCAACGGGAGATTAGGGAGGTTAATAAGTGGCTCAAGAATTGGTGTAGGAAGGAGGGGCTTGGGTTCCTGCAGAACTGGGCCGACTTCTCAGTTGGCTACAGGCTCTACGCTAGGGACGGGCTGCACCTCAATGGGGAAGGTGCAGCTGTGCTGGGGGAGAAAATGGCTAGAAGGCTGGAGGAGTGTTTAAACTAGGGATTGGGGGGGAGGGTATTCATTTTATAGGAGGGGAAGATAGTGCAGATAGAGACCTGGGCACAAATAAGGAAGTTGGAGGTGGCGGTGGCATGGGGGGTGGGGTTAGAACAGTTAGTAATTTAAGAAAGAATAGAGGTACAGAGAGGAACATCAAGTGCATGTATACTAATGCCAGAAGCCTCGCCAACAAAATGGACGAATTAGAATTAATGTTGTTGGAGCATAATTATGACATGGTGGGGATATCTGAAACATGGCTGGATGAGAGCCATGACTGGGCTGTTAACTTGCAGGGCTATAGCCTTTTCAGAAATGACCGTACAGATAAGCGAGGGGGTGGGGTGTGTCTGTATGTAAAATCGACCTTAAAACCCATCCTGCGTGATAATATAGGTGAATCTAATGAAAATGTAGAGTCCCTGTGGGTGGAGATAAGGGGAGGGGGAAAAAATATTAAATTACTGATAGGGGTTTGTTATAAATCGCCAAAAATAATGGAAGCAATGGAGAATATCCTCGTAAAGCAAATAGATGAAGCTGCGACTCAAGGAGAAGTCATTATTATGGGGGACTTCAACTACCCTGAAATAGATTGGGGAACAGAAACCTGCAGTTCCAGTAAAGGTACCGTATTTTCCGGCGTATAAGATGACTTTTTAACCCCTGAAAATCTTCTTAAAAGTCGGGGGTCGTCTTGTACGCCGGGAATCGCCTTGTACGCCGGGTGTATATGGTGGGTGGGGGGAGTGGTCCTGATGACGACGAGGGGGCGTCTCACAGGAAAGTGAGTATCCCCCATTACCTTATCGTAGCGCTGCAGCGTGGGGTCTCTGTGCTGGGAGCGGCGGCTGCTGTGCTGTGGTGCGGCGGCTCCTCTTCTGCAGTGTGGGGCCTCTGGTGCTGTGGGGCGGTGGCGGCGGCGTATCTTCATGCAGTCAGGGCTCCTCCGGCATCTCAAAGCCTGGAAGCCCCGCCGGCAACTCCATCGGTGTAATGCGGTGGCCTCCGGGAAAATGGCCGCTGCTTAGATTCAGATCTCGTGTCCCGAGATTTCGGGACGAGATCTGAATCTGAGCATGCGCAGCCCCCAGCGGCCATTTTCCCAGAGGCCACCGCATCGCACCTATTGAGCTGCCTCCGGGAAAATGGCCGCTGCTCAGATTCAGATCTCGTCTCCCGAGATCTCGGGACGAGATCTGAATCTGAGCAGCGGCCATTTTCCCGGAGGCCACCGCATTGTACCGATGGAGTTGCCGGCGGGGCCTCCAGGCTTTAATGAGATGCCGGAGGAGCCCCGACTGCATAAAGATACGCCGCCGCCGCCACCCCACAGCAGAGGCCCCACACTGCAGAAGAGGAGCCGCCGCACCACAGCACAGCAGCCGCCGCTCCCAGCACAGAGACCCCACGCTGCAGCGCTATGATAAGGTAATGGGGGATACTCACTTTCCTGTGAGACGCCCCCTCGTCGTCATCAGGATCACTCCCCCCCCCAAAAGGCACATATTCACCGGCCCTATAAGATGACATATGGTGTATAAGAAGACCACCGACTTTTAAGAAGATTTTATTTTTTAACTGGTAAAGTTGGGGGGTCATCTTATACGCCCAGTCGTCTTATACGCCGGAAAATACGGTAATCGGTTTTCGACAACTATGAGAGACAATTACCTTTCACAACTGGTTCAGGACCCAACAAGGAGGGGGGTACTGCTAGACCTAATATTAACCAACAGGCCAGACCGCATATCAAATATAAGGGTTGGGGGTCACTTGGGGAATAGTGATCACAAAATAATACGTTTTCATGTCTCCTTTAATAAGATGTGTAGTAGAGGGGTGACAAGGACACTAAACTTCAGGAAGGCAAATTTGCAACGGATGAGAGAGGATCTTGGTGCAATTAACTGGGACGATATCCTGAGGCATAAAAATACACAAAGAAAATGGGAGACATTTATTAGCATCATGGATAGGACCTGTGCACAGTATATACCGTATGGGAATAAACATACTAGAAATAGGAGGAAACCAATATGGCTAAATAGATCTGTAAGGGGCACAATAAGGGACAAAAAGAAAGCATTTAGAGAATTAAAGGAAGTAGGTAGTGAGGAGGCATTAAATAAATACAGAAAATTAAATAAATTCTGTAAAAAGCAAATCAAGGCAGCAAAGATTGAGACAGAGAGAATCATTGCCAGAGAGAGCAAAAATAATCCCAAAATATTCTTTAACTACATAAATAGTAAGAAACTAAAAAATGATAGTGTTGGCCCCCTTAAAAATAGTCTGTGTGAAATGGTGGATGAGGATGAGGAAAAAGCCAATATGCTAAATGACTTTTTTTCATCAGTATTTACAAAAGAAAATCCCATGGCAGCCAATATGACTAGTGATAAAAATTCCCAATTAAAGGTTACCTGCTTAACCCAGCAGGAAGTACGGCGGCGTCTAAAAATCATTGAAATTGACAAATCTCCGGGCCCGGATGGGATACACCCCCGAGTACTGCAGGAATTAAGTACAGTCATTGATAGACCATTATTTTTAATCTTTAAAGAGTCCATAATAACAGGGTCTGTACCACAGGACTGGCGTATAGCAAATGTGGTGCCAATATTCAAAAAGGGGACAAAAACTGAACTCGGAAATTATAGGCCAGTAAGCTTAACCTCTACTGTGGGTAAAATCCTGTAGGGCATTCTAAGGGATGCTATACTGGAGTATCTGAGGAGGAATAACCTCATGACCCAGTATCAGCACGGGTTTACTAGGGACCGTTCATGTCAGACTAATTTGATCAGCTTCTATGAAGAGGTAAGTTCCGGACTGGACCAAGGGAGCCCAGTGGATGTAGTGTATATGGACTTTTCAAAAGCTTTTGATACGGTGCCACACAAAAGGTTGTTACATAAAATGAGAATAATGGGGATAGGGGAAAATATGTGTAAGTGGATTGAGAGTTGGCTCAGGGATAGGAAACAAAGGGTGGTTATTAATGGAGCACGCTCGGACTGGGTCGCGGTTAGCAGTGGGGTACCACAGGGGTCAGTATTAGGCCCTCTTCTTTTTAACATATTTATTAATGACCTTGTAGGGGGCATTCAGAGTAGAATTTCAATATTTGCAGATGACAATAAACTCTGCAGGGTAATCAATACAGGGGAGGACAATTTTATATTACAGGATGATTTATGTAAACTAGAAGCTTGGGCTGATAAATGGCAAATGAGCTTTAATGGGGATAAATGTAAGGTCATGCACTTGGGTAGAAGTAATAAGATGTATAACTATGTGCTTAATTCTAAAACTCTGGGCAAAACCATCAATGAAAAAGACCTGGGTGTATGGGTGGATGACAAACTCATATTCAGTGGCCAGTGTCAGGCAGCTGCTACAAAGGCAAATAAAATAATGGGATGCATTAAAAGAGGAATAGATGCTCATGAGGAGAACATAATTTTACCTCTATACAAGTCACTAGTTCGACCACACTTAGAATACTGTGCACAGTTCTGGTCTCCGGTGTATAAGAAAGACGTAGCTGAACTGGAGCGGGTGCAGAGAAGAGCGACCAAAGTTATTAGAGGACTGGGGGGTCTGCAATACCAAGATAGGTTATTACACTTGGGGTTATTTAGTTTGGAAAAATGAAGGCTAAGGGGTGATCTTATGTTAATGTATAAATATATGAGGGGACAGTACAAAGACCTTTCTGATGATCTTTTTAATCATACACCGGTGACAGGGACAAGGGGGCATCCTCTATGTCTGGAGGAAAGAAGGTTTAAGCATAATAACAGACGCGGATTCTTTACTGTAAGAGCAGTGAGACTATGGAACTCTCTGCCGTATGATGTTGTAATGAGTGAGTCATTACTTAAATTTAAGAGGGGACTGGATACCTTCCTGGAAAAGTATAATGTTACAGGGTATATATATTAGATTCTTTGATAGGGCGTTGATCCAGGGAACTAGTCTGATTGCTGTATGTGGGGTCGGGAAGGAATTTTTTTCCCCATGGTGGAGCTTACTCTTACCACATGGGTTTTTTTTGCCTTCCCCTGGATCAACATGTTAGGGCATGTTAGGCTATGGGTTGAACTAGATGGACTTAAAGTCTTCCTTCAACCTTAATAACTATGTTACTATGTTACTATGTTACTATGTTACTATATACAGGAGGAGATGACACACAGATATACACTAAATACAGGAGCAGATGACACACAGGTATATACTATATACAGGAGGAGATGACACACAGGTATATACTATATACAGGAGGAGATGACATACAGGTACATACTATATACAGGAGGAGATGACACACAGGTATATACTATATACAGGAGCAGATGACACACAGGTATATGCTATATGCAGGAGGAGATGACTTACAGGTATATACTATATACAGGAGGAGATGACACATGTATGTACTATATACAGAAGGAGATGACATAAAGGTATATACTATATAAAAGAGGAGATGACACATAGGTATATAGAGGATTAGATGACATACAGCAGGTATATACTATATACAGGGGAGATGACATACAGGTATATACTATATACAGGAGTTGACATACAGGTATATACTATATATAGGAGGAGATGAAATACAGGTATATAGTATATACAGAAGAGATGACATACAGGTATATACTATATACAGGAGGAGATAACACATAGGTATATACAATATACAGGAGGAGATGACTTACAGCAGGTATATACTATATACAGGAGGAGATGACACATAGGTATATACAATATACAGGAGGAGATGACATACAGCAGGTATATACTATTTAAAGGGGGAGATGACATACAGGTATATACTATATACAGAAGATGAAATACAGGTGTATACTATATATAAGGGAGATGACAAACATGTATATAGTGAGGGGAAAATGAGAGGTGTGAGGTGAAAATGAGGGGTGTGAGGTGAAAATGAAAAGTTGTGAGTGCAAAATGAGAGGAGTGAGGGAAAATAGTGGAGTGATCGGAAAATGACAGATGTGAGGTCAAAATGACAAGTGTTAGGGGGGAATGAGAGGAGTGAGGGGGAAAATAGGAGGAGTGAGGGGGAAATGAGAGGTGCAAGGGAGAAAATGAGAGATGTGATGGGGAAAATGAGAGGCGTGATGGGAAAATAAGAGAAGTGAGGTGCTGTAACTAACCACAGATATTTACTATGCCCAGGCAACGCCGGGCTCTTCAGCTAGTATATATATATATATATATATATATATATATATATATATACATATATATATATTTATTTATTTATATACACACACACACACACACGAGTGCTGCTTAGTGCTTCCATAACACCTCAGCAGTTCCACAGGCTGATTGCCCCCATACCATCAAGTTTCAAGTCCCCTAATAGGTCTTATAAATACAGCAAAAATTTTAAAAAAAAGTTTACAAATATATGAAGAAAAAAATCAAAATTATAAGATTAATTAACACTCCTATACCATTACCACATAATATCACCGCATAGTAACTAAATACTGACTAATATAGGGGTTATACACCCTTCAGTACATTTTCGGCAAGTAGTATTGCAGCCTGAGGAATCATAACAGTGTGTAATGCACACACTGTTAGGATTTGTGTCTGCTTGCAGGTTACAGCAGTTGTCACATGATTGCTAGTATGCAATGTCATGTTTGGACTTGAGTCTCAGATGCTTTATTCAATGTGTTCTTTTTTTGTCAAATGGCTGTAAGTATGGAAATCACATACTTGTAATCATGTAATAACTTCTGGAACTTGAAAGCGGAGCTATTTCCTAATGATGTGTATATTTCACACTGCTAAGATTCAGTAGGCTACAATGCTTTTTACAATTTCAAAACAACCTCAGGTGTGTACAACCCTTTTAACAGACACAACTGTACCAATACCAATATTGGCAGCAAAATTTCAATTAAATAGACAATTAATACCTCCAGACCATAACCAAATATTGCTAGCATATACAATAGCAATGACACCAACTTTCTGATTATTAATAAAAACTGCTGTACTAGACTGATATACTGATATACCAAGAAGTGACCATGTAATCGTAATATCAGTTCCATACTAGTGTTCTGTAGACCATATATATGTATACTGTACAAATATTCACTAGTGATGAGTGAGCATGCTCGGGGATAGTTATATCCGAGCATGCTCGGGTGTTATTCGAGTATCGTGGGGGTTCGGCCAGCGTCAGACGAGCGTATGGCATCTGATGAGAGAGCATCGGATGCGATATGCTAATGACCCTCAGCTGCTGTTCTCCATCTTCTCCATTGCCGAGGTCAGCGTGTATCGCACATCACTCAGATGATATCCGAGTGATCTGTGTTGTCTCACTCGCACCCGAGTCTCGGCCGAGTGTTTGTGACAATCGCAGCATGCTGCGATTTCACTTGCACACTGAAAATGGCTAAGAAAAAATACGGTGATATGAGCTGCCTCATAGATGAATACTGGTCCGAGTGCTATGCGATTTTTTTTTTTTTATCGCATAGCACTCGTCCGTATTCAACGGTAGTGTGACCCCGGTCTTCAAGTAATATTCTTGAATGCAATCTCTGCATGTGTTGTGGATGTCTAACAGCCGCAGGAGCTTGAACATATTACTCGGATACTCGGATAACCCTTCCCGAGCAAGCATGAATAGCGCTACATCCAAGCACGCTCATCACTAATATTCACCTGTGATGTTCTCACTGATTGTTGTCATTCATTTTCCCTTTTCTTTTCCATTCAGCCCAAACAACAATTTCTTCCATCCATTACTTGGCCCTGTAAAATGTAACAGACATCTATGGATTACCGCTTTTCCAGCACCCTCCTCACATTCTACTACCTCTACACAAACCATATAGTGCTATTATCAGTACAATATACAAAAATAATTCTCATTCTGTACCCTGCCCAGTAACAGTACCCACCCTTTGTGCCCAATAAAATGACAGTACCAGTCATACGCAGTAACAATGTTTCCTCTGTACTTCCTCATAATAATAATGCTCCTATGTTCCTCCTTATAATATTCCCGTCTGAAAAATTAGCTCCAATCGTTAGCGGACACTATGTCGCGTTTGGAGAGCCCCTCTGTGCCTAAACAGTAGAAACCCCCCACAAGTGACCGCATTTTGGAAACGAGACCTCCAAAGGAACTTATCTAGATGTGTGTTGAGCACTTTGAACCCCCAAGCGCTTCACAGAAGTTTATAACGCAGAGCCGTGAAAATAAAAAAACATTTTTCCTTCCTCAAAAATAATATTTTAGCCCAGAATTATTTATTTTCCCAATTGTAAAAGGAGAAATTTGACCCCAACCGTTGTTGTCCAGTTTCTCCTGAGTACGATGATACCCCATAAGTGGGGGTAAACTACTGTTTGGGCACACGTCTGGGCTCGGAAGGGAAGTAGTGACGTTTTGAAATGCAGACTTTGATGGAATCCTCTGAGGGCGTCACGTTGCGTTTGCAGAGCCCCTGATGTGTCTAAACAGTAGAAACCCCCCACAAGTGACCCCATTTTGGAAACTAGACCCCCAAAGGAACTTAACTAGTTGTGTGGCGAGCACTTTGAACCCCCAAGTGCTTCACAGAAGTTTATAACGCAGAGCCTTGAAAATAAAAAATAATTTTTCTTTCCTCAAAAATAATTTTTTAGCCTGCAATTTTTTATTTTCTTAATGGTTACAGGAGAAATTGGACCCCAAAAATTGTTGTCCAGTTTGTCCTGAGTATGCTGGTACCCCATATGTGGGGGTAAACCACTGTTTATGCACATGTTGGGGCTCGGAAGGGAGAGAGCACCATTTGACTTTTTCAAAGCAAGATTGGCTGAAATCAATGGTGGCGCCATGTCGTGTTTGAAGACCCCCTGATGTGCCTAAACAGTGGAAAACCCTCAATTCTAACTCCAACGCTAACCCCAACACACCTCTAACCCTAATCCAAACTCTAACCATGACCCTAATCACAACCCTAACCCCAACACACCCCTAACCCTAATCCCAACCCTAACCATAACCCTAAATACAAGCCTAACCCTAATCTTAACCCTAATTCCAACCCTAACCCCAACACACCCCTAACCCTAACCCCAACCCTAACCAGAACACACCCTTAACCCTAATCCCAACCGTAACCATAACCCTAACCACAAGCCTAACGCTAACCCCAACACACCCCTAACCCTAATCTTAACCCTAATTCCAACCCTAACTCTAATTCCAACCCTAACCCTAAGGCTATGTGCCCACATTGCGGATTTGTGTGCGGATTTCTCCGCACCGGTTTTGAAAAATCTGCAAGTAAAACGCACTGCTCTTAACCTGCGGATTTACCACAGATTTCCAGTGTTTTTTGTGTGGATTTCACCTGTGGATTCCTATTATGGAGCAGGTGTAAAAAGCTGCGGAATCCGCACAAAGAATTGACGTGCTGCAGAAAATACAACACAGCGTTTCTGCACGGTATTTTCCGCACCATGGGCACTGCGGTTTTGGTTTTCCATATGTTTACGTGGTACTGTAAATGTGATGGAAAACTGCTACGAATCCGCAGCGACCAATCTGCTCTGGATCCCCAGCCAAATCTGCACCGTGTGCACATAGCCTAATTGTAACCCTAACCCTAATTGTAACCCTAACCATAATTCTAACCCTAACCCTAATTCTAACCCTAATTGCAACCCTAACCCTAATTCTAACCCTAATTGCAACCCCAACCCTAATTGCAATCCTAACCCTAATTGCAACCCTAACCCTAATTGCAACCCTAGCCCTAATTCTAACCCTAACCCTAAGTGCAACCCTAACCCTAAGTGCAACCCTAAGTGCAACCCTATCCCTAAGTGCAACCCTAACCCTAAGTGCAACCCTAAGTGCAACCCTAACCCTAAGTGCAACCCTAACCCTAAGTGAAACCCTAACTCTAAGTTCAACCCTAAGTGCAACCCTAACCCTAAGTGCAACCCTAACCCTAAGTGCAACCCTAACCCTAAGTGCAACCCTAGCCCTAACCCTAACCCTAGTGGAAAAATAAAAATAAATATATTTTTATAAGGAGGGGTTATTTACTATTTTTTTTATTTTGATCGCTGTGATAGAACCTATCACAGTGATCAAAATGTACCTGGAAAGAATCTGCCGGCTGGCAGATTCGGCGGGCGCACTGCGCATGCACCCGCCATTTTGGAAGATGGCGGCGCCCATGGAGAAGATGGACGGACACCAGGAGGGACATCGGAGCTTGTTAAGTATGGGGGGTGGGATCGGAGCATGGGGGGGATCGGAGCACGGGGGGAGCAGACAGGAGGACGGGGGGGAGCGGACAGGAGGACGGAGGGGTGCAGGGGACATGACAGGATGGAGAGGAGGAGATTTTCATAGGTGAAATATTAAAGATTGCTCTGATTGGCTGTTTCACTTTCAACAGCCAATCAGAGCGATCGTAGCCACGGGGGGGTGAAGCCACCCCCCCTGGGCTGAAGCACCTCTCCCCCTGTCCCTGCAGATCGGGTGAAATTGGAGTTAACCCTTTCACCCGATCTGCAGGGACGCGATCCCTCCATGACACCACATAGGCGTCACAGGTCAGATTGGCACCGACTTTCATGACGTCTACGTGGCATCAAAGGTCAGGAAGAGGTTAACCCTCGGAGCTTTTTTCGTTTTCGATTTTCGCTCCCTTTCTTCCCAGAGCTATAACTTTTTTATTTTCCATCAATATAACCATTTGATAGCTTATTTTTTGCAGGATGAGTTGTACTTTTGAACAACATCATTGGTTTTACCATGTCGTGTTACAGAAAGCAGGAAAAAAGTTCCAAGTGCGATGAAATTGCAGAAAAAGTGCAATCCTACACTTGTTTTTTGTTTGGGTTTTTTGCTAGGTTCACTAAATGCTAAAACTGACCTGCCATTATGATTCTCCAGGTCATTACAAGTTCATAGATACCAAATATGTCTAGGTTCTCTTTTATCTAAGTGGCAAAAAAAAAACAAAATTTGATAAAAAATAAATAAATTGCGCAATTTTCCGATACCAGTAGTGTCTCCATTTTTCGTGATCTAGGGTTGGGTGAGGGCTTATTTTTTGCATGCTGAGCTGACGTTTTTATTGATACCACTTTTGTGCCTAACAAACAGGCATTCCTCACATGTATTCAGCTATCTGGAAGCCATAAATCATGCAACTGAGGCGATGAAAACTATATCTCCGAGCAATAACAAATACTTGGAGGTCACCGGAGCGTGTTTGGGAAAAAGCAAGCAACGAGTACACTCACTCATCACTAGTGCCGACCACAGGGTGGAGCTCATAGCAATCCATCATCAACAATCATAGAGGTCTTCAGGAGACCTCTGGTTGTGATGGCAACGCACCAATGACCCCCGATCACGCGACAGGGATCAGCGGTGCGCGTACTTCCTGCTGTGTGTCTGGCAGCGCTTGTTAAATGCCGCTGTCACAGTTTAACAGAGGCATTTGACTAGTTAATGGGCATAGGCGGATCGCGATTCCACTCGCGCCCATTGCGGGCTCATGTCAGCTGTTGAAAACAGCTGACATGTTGTGGCTTTGAGGTGGGCTCACCGCCGGAGCCCACCTCAAAGCAGGGGATACTGCCAGCTGACATTCTATTTTGTCAGTTGGCAGAAAGGGGTTAAATAATAATGTCTCGTGCCTCCTTTAAAAATAACACCCCCTTTGCTTAATAATAATAATAATAATAATAATAATAATAATGAATCCAAGGGTTTTTAAAATAATAAAACCCCTCTGCCCCACTGCTTTCTTATATTATTAAAACCCCTGTAGTTACCTATAATAACTCCTCAGTGTGCCTATATAAAATGACCTCATATGCAGTACAATAGTGACAAAAGCCCCCCATACAAAGTATGATGTATCATTGTTACCTTTACACAGAGTGATGTCTCCAAATCCACCCTATGCACATTATGATGGCCATGACAGCCCCCTTAACCCATTGTGATTCCCCACAGCCCCCAAAGCACAGTATGATGGCCCCCACAGTGTATTGCCTCACACAATGCCACCACAGCCTCTCCGACTGCTGGTGAGGTCCATGGTAATTATGCATTTAAAGATGCTGAATTTTTTCAGACATTATTTCTCTCAGAACAGAGTAAGATTTAGAATCAGGCTTATTCTGATACTTTGGTCGTGGTGAAAGAATATTTGGGCCTAATGCACATGTGACATTAAGATCCTTAAACAAATATTTATTCCACATGCAAAAATCCACTTGTCACATGTGCACGGGAGCCAAATATTTTTTAGTATAAGTTTAATAACACAAGTACATACTAATTTACATAGATTGGGCAACATGCATCAGATGTCAGGTTCACTTTAAGTATAGATGAGCAGATCGTTCCATGGAGGATGGAGCTTGAGTTGAATTTCCATGAAAAATGTGGTTCATGTGAATTTGAACATTTTGAGATTTGATTCATGATTCACAAAAAAAACTTTGCTGGGCACAATTTCCACACTGATGAAGCACCAGAGAGCAGGTGAATGTTTTTTTCATTGCCACACAGGCTTTTCCATAGTACCATATAGATATGACATCTTAAGGATTATATCATGCCATCTTAAGGATTATATCATACCTTGTAGAGTGGTGGTCAATAACTAAGCCACTACAGACTATCAGATCCCAGTGGTACACAGTTTGCATTGAAGAGTCATTTCCCAACTCCAGCGACACTGGGTAAGTCTGTCTCTTCTGTAGAGTGTAAGCTTTTATGGTCAGCAGGGTCCTCTTTTCTCTCTCGTCTGTAGAATGTAAGCTTTTATGGTCAGCAGTGTCTTCTCGCTCTACTGCAGAGTACAGTGTAAGCTCCTTTGGTCAGAGAGGTTGTCTCTCTAGCCGGTAGAGTATAAACTATTATGGTCGGTGGGACTTCTCTCACTCTCTCTTGCAGATTGTAAGCTTTTATAGTCAATGGGGTTCTCTCTCTCTTCTCTCCCCCACATGTATCTTTTGAGCAATTATAATCTTTCTGGTATTGAGTTTATTTGGCGCAAATCAAATTTTGGGGGAAAATTCTGAGGTAGGCAAACTTGTATTTCAAAAGATGTGATCAGCTCTAATTATAAGGTGTTAATTATGCAAGATAATGTATTACTTCAGAAGTTTATGGATTTAGCAGTATAACATTTGTTTTATTTTACTGTTAAGATTTTATTTTACCAAAGAGCAGAGAGATAATTTACATTTGAAAATATTTTGTTTTATATTTTTGATTTTAATACTTCTTCTTTACCATTTTCTAAGTCACACTAGTGGACTTGAACCTGTAGATCCATCTCTAGTATAGTACATTGTGTTAGGGTTAGCGGATTGCACTAAATAGATTTAATGAGAAGTGTAATCACAACCCGGGGTCCACCGTGCAGAGATCTAAAACTGCAACTAATGTGAACAATGGCGGAGAATGCAGTGAGCGATTGCTTGCTCGCACTGAGTTAAAAGTCAATCAGTGAGCAGTACATGAAGTAGTGTCACTCACACACAGTAACAAAACTGATGTTCTGCAATAGAACTGTGTCACTCGCACACAGCAAATAAGCAGATGCTCAGCAATAGAGCCTCTTTCACACAGCAACGGAAGATATGACACTACACATGATCCCTGTTAACTTCACAGAGGATCGAAGCTCACCATCGGAGCAGGTAGCAACAGTGGTCAGACAGCCAGTAACAGCACTCAAACAACTCCTCTCCGGAGATGCCAGATTTCTAGTGGCTATACGCCAGCCCTGAATCCATATAAACAAACTCCTCTCCGGAGGTGCCGGAATTCTAATGGCTATCAGCCAACCCTGAGCACATGCTTACACAGAAAACACAGTTGCAAAGTACACAAACACATGAGATTAGGTTGATACTAGTGCACTGGCGTGCACCTCTGAAAACATTTTATATGTGCAGCTCAAGTCCAGTCGGACAGGACCTTGCCCACTGACCAATCCGGTCCTGCCACATCACCAGATCAGCTGACAGCCAACCACCAATGAGACGTCGCCACATCACAAGCATGCTCAGTAGGGTGATTTCTGGACTTAGTTTCCAGAGTGCTTGCTCGTCACTGACTACCGCTGGTTACCATAGGCTTGGCTGAAGAGCCAGCAGTAACCAGACAAATAGCACAAGATTGAGCAAGACTCTGGGACCTACGCCTATGAGCAGCAGCACCCGCAGCAGTCAAGGCAGAATGGGAGACCGCAGATGCAGGCAAGGCTTGGTATCTACCCTGTGAAGAGGGAGAATCCCAGCGCCTAACACAATACACTTTCATACTTTTATAAAAAGCACTTAATAGGAGTGTAACGACAGCAGATTTGGGGGCCTTATTCAGTCTGCACCCCATCTTACGAAAAAGTGGGTATGGGCAATGGATGGGTGTGACAGTAGACTATTTCTCTAAAACCACTTAGTGTGATTGCAATTAACTGCAACATCTAAGGTTAAATGGCTGTGATAACATAGCTGGGACCAACCTTGTATGGACCAGGCTCATCTCTTGGGCTCAATCCTTACACTTCCTGCACACATGTTGAAGCGCATACACATCACATCACCATGGAATTAGCTATGGTTTATCCTTCACTTTTACAAATATTTGTCTGGTTTCATAACCAGTAATTCTACTGTATTTTGCAGCTTTCTAAAATATGACCACTCAATATGATTATATCTTGCATCACAATTTGGAATAAGAATATATTTCAATTTCAGACTGATCATGAATACTATCAGGTTTACATGATTCCATTACATGTTATTTGTGAACTGTTCTAAATTTTGACCAAAGTAAACTTATGTCTCAAACGGCTTTTACATGTTTCTTGTTTGGTTCTCTGAACTGTAGATCTGCATTAGCTGCATGTAAATGTAATTGCAGTCTTATAAAAATAAACTCTGATACATAATGTGTGCTTAAAAAAGTTAAAGTATGAATAGAAAGAAAAAAGTAAAGTCTGGCACCCATGTCTCTGATGACCACAGCCATCTGGTATACACAGTACATTGAACTGCTGTCAAAGTAAATTATGCAATTTATTCTGATTGTTGTATGTCAAACCCCTGGGATGCAGGCATATGGAAAAAAGTCACCTACTACAAAAGCCCAACTGTTTTCTCAGGATAGATATTAAAATACATTGTTATTAAGCTTTTATTGTTGTTTTGGATTAAATAGAAAAAAGATAGTGAGGGTTTTTAAACAGATTTGCCTAAAAATCTGGATTCACAATACAAAAATAAACTCATAGGATGATATACTATTAAAAAATGTGCAAATTTATGCATCTACCACTTGCATCAAGCAAAATATTTTCTTATTAATATCCTAAGCTAACAATACTATGATAATGTGTTATGTGATCTAAAAAGTGCTTATTCCTTTAACTCACTAATAGTCAAAATGAGTTCAGTCTAAATAATATTTCACTTCACTTCTGTCGTTTGTTTTTGACTATATTTAAGAAATTAAGGCTAGGTTTACACCTATATATAAGCTATATTTCAGGCTCATCATTGGGCTGCCACATAAAGCGGTCAACGCATATCTCATGGGCCGGCATTTTTCACACCTTGGAGTTAGATTCAACCATTTTCTGAGCCGCTTGTTTCACTGACTGATAGCTCGGAGAACATGTAAAACGACTGCATTCAATAGTACACATATCTTTAAGACTTGAGCGCAATTGAAGCTCTGAGCACCAGTTCTTCCAGGAGAAAGCCAACCTGGACATAAAGTTGCATATGTTTTCAGCATATGTTAGGTGGAACATTTTAAACTGTCTTGATTTATGCAATGATAATGAACAAATGTGGAGTCAAACTAAACTCATACATGACCCCCTGACGAAGGCAGATGCCGAAACGCGCGTCGGGGCTTGGCACATCCCAGGGACAGCTACTCCATATAGCAGGTAATTACCAGTTGGTTTTGGCATTTTATTTCATTTATACCTCTTTGCCCGCTTGGTTCTTTATTCTATACTGGTCATTACACTCTTTTTGTCACACATCGGCCACATTTGTTACTAATACTTAGTACCAGTACCCAGCGTGGGCAATTATATTTGGTCTCTTTTTGCCACTAATCAATTTTTTTTTGCACATGCACTTTATTATATATTTGGTACATCTGCTATTCATATTTATATTTATATCTATATGGCTCACATACACAAGTATGCACATATATGCTGAGTTCCCACTATGGTCATATATTTAATTTATTTCTAGTGCCATTTATATGTCCCTGGTGTTGTGCTTTTCATGGTATTCTTTCCCACCGTGTTACTATATTATATATTTTAATAAATATTGTTATTTATACTTTATCTTGGACTTTGTTTCGGTTTTTTCTTCATGTCCTTTAGTGTTATCCCGATTTGTCCGATACACTTCCTATTGGTGCGCATTGGTGGTGTTTTTTCCCCCTTTACATAATTGTTTATGTGTACCACGCCTTGAGATTTATTTAAACTCATACATACCTGATAAGAATAGAATTAACAAACTAAAACTCATAATGTTACTCAGTGTTCTCAAACTAATTGACTATTCAGCCAGGTGGATTGTTCCATTAGTAGAATTTCATTTTAGGGTCAGAATCAAATCAATGGAAGTTAACAAAGTGAAAGTTTTACAGTACTATGAAAAGTTTTAAACAGGGGTGGTAAAAATGTTGCACAGTACAGATGGATTTACATTACGCAATCTGACAACATATAATAACTGCCAATCAGTTAACCTTCAGTCGCTTAAATTTTACACAGGCAGGCTTCACTTGTCTATGTGCAGTCCGTGATAGATAGTTCAGTATGCGTATGCTGTCTGTCACGATCCAGGTTTGGATCTGTGGCAGATCTGGTTTCACTCTGATTTAAACCTTTTTCCCTTTCTGGTCATTTGGGGTTAATGCAGTCTTCCCCCCGGTGGCCGCTGGTGTTATTGCATTGCATTGCTGCTGGGTCAGCTGATGTTGGTGACTAGTGTTGAGCATTCCGATACCGTAAGTATCGGGTATCGGCCGATACTTGCGGTATCGGAATTCCGATACCGAGATCCGATACTTTTGTGGTATCGGGAATCGGAATCGGAAGTTTCCAGTGTATGGTTCCCAGGGTCTGAAGGAGAGGAAACTCTCCTTCAGGCCCTGGGATCCATATGAATGTGTAAAATAAAGAATTAAAATAAAAAATATTGATATACTCACCTGTCCGGAGGCCCCTGGACATCACCGCTGGTAACCGGCAGCCTTCTTTGTTTAAAATGAGCGCGTTCAGCACCTTCCATGATGTCACGGCTTCTGATTGGTCGCGTGCCGCTCATGTGACCGATACTTTCCGATACCGATACTTTCAAGTATCGGACGGTATCGCTCAACACTATTGGTGACCACTCCCACCATCCTTCATAAGGTCACCTTATGCATCAGCTGACTGTTGGTTATACAGGTCCTTTGGATACCAACCTTGCTGGAAAATGAGATTGCTGAGTGCTGTTGTTCTTCAGCTGAATTCTTATCTGATGCCTTACTCTGCTGTTTGGTGCATTGAAGCAGAAAAAGCTAAGTGTGGTGCTATTGTTTCTTTGTCCCTTTGTTGTGTAACTTTCCCTGTGTTGTATTAGTGCAGAGGTGGGACCAGTGCTCTCACCTGCCATTTCTACTTACCCAGGGATAGGTGCAGGGCGAGTGAGGGCTAAGGTATCCAGCTCGGCGACAGGTTGAAAGAACCTGTATAGGGACGTCAGGAAAATTAGGGCACATCCTTAGGAGAGTGCAGGAGGTGTCCATTTCCCCATTCTCTATCGCAGGGCCCACCATTGTTAAAGTGTCCCCGGTGTACCCTTGTGTGTTCTGCTGTTTTGTGACCGACCACTTGTCGTGTCGTATCACGCTAGGACAGTCATTTTGTGACATTATAACCAACCGACCCATTTTTTCTGGTGAGCCATGGCTCAAATGCAAGCCTTTTCCCAACTGCTTCAGGCCCTCACCGAGAAGTTTAAGTTGCTGCGTGGTGAGGTGGTGCAGCTGCAGCAGTTGGTGGGTTTTGGGCTTCAGCCCAGGTACATGCTCAACCAGAACCTAAGATATCTCTTCCTGACAGGTTCTCTGGAGGGAGAGATACATTTTTGGCTTTTCAGGAAGCCTGTTAGCTATACTTCAGGCTTTGCCCTCGTTCATCAGGGAGTGAGGAACAGCGTTTGGTGATTATAATCTCCCTTCTTAAGGGTGTTCCCCAATCCTGGGCTTTCTCCCTGCCAGCCGGTTCTCCATCTTTACAGTCAGTGGATGAGTTTTTTGCTGCTTTGGCACTTGTGTACAGGGATCCTGATGGCGTCTCCCTGGCGGAATCCCGACTGCGTAAAATCAAGCAGGGGGCTCGGCTGGCTGAGGAGTACTGCTCAGAGTTCAGGAGGTGGGCCACTGTGGAATGACCCTGCCCTTAGGAGCCATTTTAGGCAGGGTCTGTCTCCAAGTTTGCGAGATACTCTTGTGCAGTATGCCGCCCCCGGGTCGTTGGAGGCCGCCATGTCCCTTGGCATCTGGGTAGATTGATGCTTGAGGGAGAGACATACACCTAATGTGCCTCTGGTAGTCCTTGCTAGGGAGGGGGACACACCTGGGCAGGTGGACAAACCCATGCAGGTGGGAGGAGTTGTTTCCCAAAAGGGGTTGCCTGTGGGTCGCTGTGGTATGGGGGCATGTTTTTACTGTAGGTAGACTGGTCATTTTATCGGTGTCTGCCCAGCTCGCTCCAAAATACCTGTACCACCTAAGAAGTCACGTCCCCCTGGTTGTGTGGAGGGAGGTGACCAGGGAGTGCATATTTCCTCCATATCTTTTCCTCAGTGTACCCTGTCAGCTGAAGTAGTGGTTGGTGGGGTAACCGAGTGTATACCGGTGCTTGTGGACAGTGGAGCAGGTGTCAATCTGGTGGATGCTCATTTTGTCCAGACCCATGGCCTGAGGTGTAGAATACTAGCTAAACCCCTAAGCATCCAGGCCATTGACTCCGTACCACTCAGCCAGGGGTGGGTGATCCAAGTCGTGGATGATATACACCTGCTTATAGGGACTCATCATGAGGAGTTCCTGTCATGCTACGTCTTGGAGGGAATACCAACACCTATCGTTTGAGGACTCCCTTGGTTGAAAAAACACAACCAGGTCATAGATTGGTGGTCAAGGGAAATGGTCAGCTGTGATCAGTCTTTTGAGGGCTGCTGCCTGGGGACTACTGTCTCTGCCGTCCTTCTACAATCTACCCCTTCTTCTCCATTGGGGGCAGCAGAGGTGCTCCCAGGGAGTAGGGGCAGGACTCAACCCTCTCCACAAGCTAACCCTGAATGTCGGAGTCCTCTTGGGAGGAGGGATCAGGGGTGGGTGGTGGTTCCCTCTGAGCATTGTGGGGGTGTGAGTGTGGTGACACAAGGGAACACCTCTGTTGACAATTCCTCAAAGAATTCACCATCTTGTGGCAAATGTATGCGTGGAAATAAACGTCCAGGTCTGGACCTGTGTGTGAATGAGTACGTATGCATGTCAACCAAAAACATCAGGTGGAAGTGTGCAACTGGGACCTGGAGTTTCAGGGTGATTGGGCCATATCGAGTGTCGGCCATTCTCATCCCGGGAACTTACCAACTGGAGTTACCCCCAGTTATGCATGTACACAACTGATTCCCCAGGTCGGCACTCTGGAGATTTGTGGTGCCTCCGGAGCCTACGTTGTTGGTATCCCCATCGTGCCCCATTTGCCATAAAACTGAGACTCAGGTAACTGTCGAGGTGAACTCTGGTGGATCGAGGTGTCCTCACCGTAGGTTGTTTTCTGGTGAGGATTGGTGTTGAGTGTCCAGAGGCCCCTCATTGGAAGGGGGGTAATGTCACGATCCAGGTTTGGATCTGTGGCAGATCTGGTTTCACTCTGATTTAAACCTTTTTTCCTTTCTGGTCATTTGGGGTTAATGCAGTCTTCCCCCTGGTGGCCGCTGGTGTTATTGCATTGCATTGCATTGCTGCTGGGTCAGCTGATGTTGGTGACCACTCCCACCATCCTTCATAAGGTCACCTTATGCATCAGCTGACTGTTGGTTACACAGGTCCTTTGACTACCAACCTTGCTGGAAAAGGAGATTGCTGAGTGCTGTTGTTCTTCAGCTGAATTCTTATCTGATGCCTTACTCTGCTGTTCGGTGCATTGCAGCAGAAAAAGCTAAGTGTGGTGCTATTGTTTCTTTGTCCCTTTGTTGTGTAACTTTTCCTGTGTTGTATTAGTGCAGCGGAGGTACCAGTGCTCTCACCTGCCAATTCCCTACCCACGGATAGATGCAGGACGAGTGAGAACTAAGGTATCCAGCTCAGCGACAGGTTGAAAGAACCTGTATAGGGACATCAGGAAGATTAGGGCACATCCTTAGGACAGTGCAGGAGGTGTCCATTTCTCCTTTCCCTATCGCAGGGCCCCCCTTTGTTAAAGTGCCCCCGGCGTACCCTTGTGTGTTCTGCTGTTTTGTGACCGATCACTCGTTGGGTCTTGTCATGCTAGGACAGTCACTTCATGACACTGCCATTGTCCTTGGCAGCGTGAGTCCAGTTTTCACAGGATGATCAGGTACCAAGATTTATGATCTTTTCTGAAAGCCAAAAGATTATTTCAGAAGAAAAGCTAGCATTTTGGTTCCTCATTGCACATTATTTTTTAAGGAACTCAGCAGAGAAGTTGTTCCAAAAATCTTGGAAAACTAACCACAGATCTTCTGTGGATGTAGCCTTGCACAAATTCTTTGACCCTACATTTAATCCCAGACAGACTCAGTGATGTAGAGATTAGAGCTCTGTGGAAGCCATATGATCATTTCCAGGACTCCTTTTTTTGGCTGAAGATAGTTCTTAATGGTATTGGTTGTATGCTTGAAATCATTGTCCTGTGGCAGAATACAACTGAAGCCAATCAGACAACTTTCTAATGGTACTGCATAATGAATAAGTATCTACCTGTATTTCTCTTGTTTCCCAGCATTGAGGACATTGCAAATCCTGACAAATTCCCCAACTACATTTTCTGAAATGCAGTCCCAAACTTGCAAGGAACCTCCACGATGCTTCTGTAACGGGTTTACCACAACAGATAAGCCAGAAGACCACAGCATCTGAATTCTCCTACTTCTGCACTGGACAAGAAAAGAAAACTGGAGTACATATCCGAAATAGTATAAAAGGGTATACGTTTATTACATACTATATCAAAGACAAAAAATGCATTTTTAATACAATATCAAAAAATTGTTACATGTTCAGCAAGGAATGCTAAGCACTTTACTCTAGATTATATTTGCAGCAGTATTAGGAGGTCACACTGTTCTTTGGTTCTATCTTGTATTCCTTGCTGAACATGTAACAATTTTTTTATATTGTATTTAAAATGCATTTTTTGTCTTTGATATAGTACAGTATGTAATAAACGTATACCTTTTATACTATTTTGGATATGTACTCCAGTTTTCTTTTCTTGGTGATGATGATTCAGATTTGGGAATGTCCTATTACTTTTCTGGTGTGGTCTGTCTACCATTAGATCACCCACATGACGTTGAGCATGTTGAGAGGGTCACTGCTATGTCCTCCATTTTAGGCTGTATTTATTATTTTATTCTGCGCTGAATAGAAGCACTTCACCTTTGTATTTAACGGTGTAAATTTCTTTGGGCAGTGCAGGGGTTAATATGCTCTCTTGAGAGCTCTTGGAGCTAAGGCTCTCAGCTGTGCACTGTTAGCCACTCCCATCTTCGATACAATCTGGGTCCTGACTTACACACATCATCAGAGATAGCTTATGCTGCATGGCTTGGAGGTTGGTTGTTGATGGTTATTTCAGAAGGCGGTTGGTGGATTTATCTGTGACTCTTGCTTGGTTTTGTGAGTGTGATAATTCCCATTCTTCTCCTACTCTGGTTTAACCCCATCCTTCACTCCCTGGTACATACCTCTGTTATATGTGAGTGTATATTTGTATGTTTGGTATTTTCTATTACCCCTGTTTGTATTACCTTGTTAGTCTGGTTGGTGTACTATGGTGCACTACTACTCTGCTCTTCCCTGAGTGGGGGAAGGGTACAGACAGAGGGCAAATTCAGGAGCTAAGGCAAGGTACGTGGCTCCGGCATCTTCACCTTCAGAAGTAACCCAGGGAATACGGTGAACTAGGACACCCCCTAGTGTTAGTGACAGGGAAGGAGTCCCTGCTCCCAAGACACTCGACAATAGAGTTGTGATAGCTTCACTGTTGCCTGCAATAATTATTGCACCACTGTCCAGCCTTTTGCTAAACAAACTGCCTTCTGTTACACTCAAATATTTCCATTTTTCACTCGTCATCAGTCCAGAGCACCTGCTGTCATTTATCTGCACCCCAGTTCTTAAGTTTCATGTGCAGTTGAGTCACTTAACCTTGTTTAAATATTGAAAGCATAGCTTTTTGGCTCCATACTTTCATGAATGCCAATACTGGCCACATGTCTATGAACAATAGATGGGTGCACATAGGTCCAACTGGTTAATATCAGGTTGGAATTGATGTCACTGCTGAAGATTTTCAGATTTGGAAGTGAAGTAAGGCTACGTTCACATTAGCGTTTGGCTAATGTGCGTCGGGTTTGCGTCGGCGACGCAGCGGCGACGCATGCGTCATGCGCCCCCTATACTTAACATGGGGGACGCATGCGTTTTTTTTTGTTGCGTTGTGCCACACATGCGTCTTTTTTGCCGCAAGCGTCGGACCAAGAAAACGCAGCAAGTTGCATTTTTCTTGCGTCCGATTTTCGGCAAAAACCGACGCATGCGTCGCAAAACGCAGCGTTTTTGCGTGCGTTTTGCCGCGTTTTTGAGTGCGTTGTGCGTTGCGTCGCCGACGCAGCGGCGCACAACGCTAGTGTGAACGTAGCCTAAGCACGATGTGGTTTTTGTCTACTGCATTAAGTTCCCTTTGCCAACCATAGCATCTATGATTTTTAGTGTTGCTCATTTGTTGGTGCTTTTCCAAAAGACCTTGAACAGTACGTCTTGAAACCCCAGTCCACTTTGAAATCTTTGTCTGTGAGGCAACTTGCAGATGTAGTATGCAGTGTACGTAATATGTAGTGTGCATACTGTATGTGTTTTGTTTATGTGCTTAACCTTGCCATGGTGTATGACCTGTAAGCTATTCCTCACCTGGTTTTAATCCTCTGAAATACAGCTGTTTTTCTCAATTATTTTGTTTTAAACTATTTATAATAATGGTAATCTTTATCACCTGTTTGGTATAATTGGTTACTCATACACCTGGCTATAATCCTGCAAAATTCCTCTCTTTGTGCAACTGTTCCTAGAAGAATTGATGCTGTTTTGAAAGCAATATGTGGTCACACCAACTTTTGATTTGATTTAGATTTCTTTTTGTCTCATTTACTTTGCATTTTGTTAATTGCTAATAAACTTTTAACATATTAGAATGAATGCATTCTTTCCTTGCAGCATTTTTCCACCTAATACGTTTAATAGAATTTTCTATTTCAACATTCAATTTCAAGTAGCAACACATATACAGTATTGTGCAAAACTTTTAGACAGGTGTGGAGAAAATGTTGCAAAGTAAGAATGCTTTCACAAATAGAAGTGTTAATGGCTGATTTTTTATCAAGTAACAAAATGCAAAGAAAGTTAACAAAAGAGAAATCTAAATAAAAAATATATTTGGTGCAACTACACTTCTTCAGGGCACACCTGCATACACTTTTTAAATGATCTTGGTAAGGAAGTTATTAGAAATGTCTTGGAGAGCTAACCATAAGTTTTGTTGATGTAGGCTTGTGCAAATCCTTCTGACTCTTCATGGTACCCCATACAGACATGATGATGTTGAGATCATCTCTCTGTGAGGGTCATATCATAACTTGCAGGACTCCTTGTTCTTCTTTATGGTGAAGATACTTCTTAATCACATTGGTTGTCTGTTTGGGTTCATTGCACTGCTGCAGAATAATTTTGGAGCCAATCGGATGCCTCCATGCCAAGTTCCTTCAAAAATTGTTTGCAAATGTACCTAGAAGAATTGATGCTTTGATGGTGTATTGAAGGTCACACTATTGATTAGATTCAGCATTTTATTTTGTTTATTTTATTAATTGATAAAGATAAGCTATTAACACGTCTATTCTTACTTGCAACATTTTTCCAACGTCTGCTTAAAATTTTGGTACATTACTGTATAATGTGTGATTTTCATAATTTTATAGATAGTGATGAGTGAACCCATGGATGTTCTGGTTAGCAGGGTTCGGGCAGACTTTTCAAAAAGTTTGGGACCTGACTTTTGTTGGCAGATATGCAACAGATACAGACTTATTTGTGTGCAGGAGGATTTACACTTTTCTGATAGTATATGGCGATCTAATCACCAAATGTCCAACTATAGTGTCTGGCACTTCACAATACGTATAACTCAAAGTTCAGTCTGACCTGACCGGACAGCCGAAATAAAGCGATCCAGAAAAATAATTAAGTTAAAGCTTTATTGTATACAGTTCAAATTATATGCCTCTATGCCCAAAGCACCCTAACAAAGTGGGAGGCTGGATAGTACATATCAAACTCAATAGTCCGTAATACAGGAAGATATCATTATAGCCCTTAAGTCTATCTTATACGTTTATCGCTGCCTCAGCATACACATAATACAGATAATAGTAGAAACAAGGATAATATCTACCTGTGATACAGCATCCCACCTCACCCAAACGCGCGTTTCGCTTCTTCCGGGCTTGTTACTGTTTGTATGCTTAGTTAAATGCAATGCATATACTTTTTATACTTTGGTTTCACTTTCTCTCTGGTAAAAAGGTCCTTTAGCCTTCCTGTTATTCTGTATTAAGAAGCTGAAGAGAATGTTTCAGATGTAAGAAAAAGGGACATTTAAAGAAAGACTGTACTATATGGAAAGCATACAGAAATTACACCAAAAGAAGAATTAACAAAAAGTAAAAAGCACAATTTCTTACCCACAGATCACTGGAAGGGTGCATTTAAAGTAACTGATAAAGAACCATGGTCAGGCTGGTTTATTGACTCAGGAGCAACAAGTCACATGACTAGTGATAAAAGCTTCTTTACTGAACTTGATGAAAATAAGAAGGAAGCAATTTATCTTGCAGATGGGAGTAAAATAACCACAGAAGGTATTGGACAAGGAATGCTAATCTGTCCTGATAGATTTGGGCATAATTCAAAAATTGCTAGTAAAGGATGTGTTATATGTTCCAGTGTAGAAGGAGGATTGTTATCGTGCAGCGCCCCAGAGTCCTGGTCGTTGCAGTAATGTCATTCTTCCACCTGGGGGAGTGATATTACGTCTGAAGGCAATAAAGGAGATCTTCCTACCAGGTATCACCAATCATACACTACACTTCACACTCCAGACCAACAGGGGGAGCCTTGCTCATATCTACTAGGGCACTCCTCACAGAAGGGTAAAACTGGTGGGCTGGATAGAAAGTTAGAGAGACGTTGGCTGGACTTTACCCAGGCAACACCTGTCAAGCAGACAGGGGGAAAGGAGGAACATCTGAGCTGCAGACAGAGGGTCCCTGTCAGGGGTGGGATCCTGACAGAGGCCTAGCGAGACAGAAAGCTACGCAGCTGCGCCTGCCCCACATGCGGCAGCATCCTAAGAAAGGACACAAAGAGAATTGTATTGTAGAGAGTGAGAATTGAAGTCACAGCACAAGAAGATAACACCGGGAGGAGTTCTGCCCTGAAATAGGCTGCCTCCTTCTGAGGCACGTAGCCGGTGGCCGGAACACCGATGGAGTAATTGTCTCTACGCATTACTTCAGAGACCGGCAGGACAGTCAATTCCAAGTTGGCTGCCCAACCTTAATACCTAAGAAGACACAGTGGCAACTTGTGGGGGTCAGGGCATCTCTAGCCCCTTTCTGACCTCGGACGGGATAGTACGTCAGAGGTCAGAAGCCCCTCTTTGATGCGGGCTCCGGCGGTGAGCCCGCATCAAAGCCGGGACATGTCAGCTGTTTTGAACAGCTGACATGTGCCCGCAATAGGCGCGGGCAGAATCGCGTTCTGCCCACGCCTATTAACTAGTTAAATGCCGCTGTCAAACGCAGACAGCAGCATTTAACCACCGCATCCGGCCGGGTGGCCAGAAATGACGGCATCGCCGACCCCGTCACATGATCGGAGGTCGGCGATGCTTCAGTATTGTAACCATAGAGGTCCTTGAGACCTCTATGGTTGCAGATCCCCGGCAGCTGTGAGCGCCACCCTGTGGTCGGCGCTCACAGCACACCTGATTTTCTGCTACATAGCAGCGAACAGCAGATCGCTGCTATGTAGTGTTGAGGAGAGCCATAAGATCAAATACTTAATTAACCTCAACACATAAGGTAATTGAGGAAAGCAACCTATAACATGTATTGTTTAACCTTACATAAGTTTTCCTCAGACAAAGTAAGACACTTAAGATGGCTGCCATCTCCTCTACCAGAGCCGTGTGCTCAGGTATATGAACAATGAAGACACTGAAGATGGCTGCCATTTCCTGTCTCAGCAGACCATGCGGTCTGGTATCCAAGATGACGCCCACTCTGATGACCTCATGGATCCACCCACAGCGACGCCCACTCTGATGACCTCACGGACCAACCCACCTTGATGACCTCATGGATCCGCCCATGGACTTGCTCATGCCCAACCCACTAACCAATGGAATACATCCGATCACTCCCATTTTAGAGCTAACCGAGCCCCCTTACAGGAGATATATAACATTGTGTTTGACTAATAAAATCCCTTCTTGGAGCTGAGCCATACATTGATCAAGGAGAGTTACAGCTGACTGTGTCTGGTGTATTTCTTTAGTGCACATGATCAATATCCATTAGGCCAGGAGTAGGCAACTGGAGAATTGAACATTTATATTAATTGTTCAACCCTAATATTTGGCCGCCCAACCTGGGGCCAGCAGAGGAAGAGCCCTGAACCCTGAAAACCGGCGAGTGGAACGGCTGGATGCACTGAGTACCCCGAACCTGGAGACTGATCAACTCCTTAACAGCACACGGTAAGTCTGCTGATTTTTTTTATAATCTGTAGTCTTTACCTGTGTCCTTCGGGGTATCCTGTGCAGATTGCCTGACCGTGTCCGGTTTCCTTGGTATCTGTAAGACGGCAGAAAGGGTATCTCCGCTGCTGGTCATTTAATTGCAAGAACCGTCACATGTTCTAGTTGCCTACTGCCTGTTACATGTTGTGAAGAGGGGAGATGACAAATAGAAAAGAAGAGAAGTATTGTGTAAGGACAGTCAAAGCAGGTTTCTAAGAAAGAAAAAAAAAAGCAAGTGTTTACATAGGGCTAGAGGCAAGTGATAAAACAGGAAAAACAGGTTTGTTTTTAGAGAAGGAAAAGCATTGTGTTTGGAACAGGAATAGCAGGATTCTAGGAAAGAATGAGCAAGTGTTTACAGAAAGAAAAGCATGTGGAGAACGGGATAAGCAGGTTTTTTTTATAGAGAAGGAAAGCAAGCAAGTGTAGAAAAATAATTTTTGTCTGTGGTATACGGTTGTCGCCTGTGATAAGATTTTCAGTTCTGTACAAGTAAGACTAGGACCTTGAGTGATTGACTCGGCCTAGGGGGGGCCCGGTAAATCTTGGAGCGAATTGGCTCAGTTCGGGCATAATAAATTGTGTAGCGGCTCATCAAAGCTTGGAGTGATTGACTCAGTTTGAGCCAATTAAATTTATAGTTTTCCTTTTTTTTGCCCCGTGACATCGAGTGAGTGACTCTGCACGGGGACCGGTAAGTTAGGGAGCAATTTGACAAAGTAGGGAATAATTGGTTTGTAAAGTACGGAGCACGGAAGTCAGACAGGGACCACGTGACAAGAAGCAATAGGAACTGGGTACTGCAGACTCAGTTCCCTTTAGAATCTCAGGTTTGAGTCATCTCCCCCGTCTTATTGTTTGTTTGGTGTTTGTTATCTTGATAGATAGATAGATATATATACTGTGTATCTATAGAAAGATGGAGAAAGTAATGCAGTTCTGCCGTATGGGCACTAAGCCAAATTCAGATGGCAAGTTAGACTCATGCACATTAGTGGAAATTGTGTGGAATGCCAGAAGGGGGATGGTTACAGCCCCTGGAGTGGAAGCTTGTCTTGAAAAAAAGAAAAGGTATCCTAGAAGATAATGGATTGTTGTCTATTGCTAGGACAGGAGAAAGAGTCTCTGAAAGTCTGTATATAAAAAAAAAAAAAAAGGAAAAATTGGAAATTGGGTAGAAGAGAAAAGGAATAGAAAGAATAGAGTTTTGAGTTGTGTATTACAAAACCATTTTGTTAATGGCGAATGTGTTAAATGTGATAGCAGCCAAAATGGTGGCCCAGAGCCAGGTGCTAAATGTAATGGCGGCCATCTTGGTGGTGGTAAATATAGTTCTGACGGCGGCCATCTTGTTGGTGATAAATATAGTTCTGACGGCGGCCATCTTGTTGGTGATAAATATAGTTCTGACGGCGGCCATCTTGTTGGTGATAAATATAATTCTGACGGCAGCCATGTTGGGGATGGCGAATGTGCTGCTCCTGGTGGTGAACACCTCAGATTAAGGCTACACGCCACATCACCAAATCCTTTTTACCCAGTAATGACCACTAACGGCCAATACTATATTCCTTCGGGAAGTGAACAGGCTTTACCCATGTTTCCTATCTCAGTGTTTCCAATGGGGCACCAACCCTTTCCTCTATCACTCCTGTTGTGAATCCAGCAGTCCTCCCACCTGGATCGTCCCCAGCACCTACCCTTTCTACTGTCACTTCCACTGCCAATTTAGCCGCACACCCACATGAGATGCTCCAAGCAGCGGCCTCTCCTCCCAATGCTTCCACAACAGCACTCTCACGCAGCCTACATAACCCTATGCCCAGTACCTCACAGGCTGTCTCACAGCCAAGCGCACACCTGTATGGGACGGTGGCAACTGTATCAAGGGGGGCTCAATGTGGGAGGGGGATACCAATAGCACAGGAAGCACAAAGGGGAGGGAATGTTGGCAACCTATTTTTGAAAAAGAACTTCCTGAGGGACCCTTGTTAGTGGTGGGAAAGGGTGACATAACATTGGAGACAGACGCTATTGTTAATGCTGCCAATTCTCGGTTAGAGCACAATGGAGGTGTAGCTAGAGCTATAGTGGAAGCAGGAGGGGCGACTATTCAAGCTGACAGTCATATCATTGTTGAGTCACGTGGTCAGATAGCTGTTGGGGACATAGCGGTGACTAAAGCTGGCAATCTTCCATGTAGAATGATCATACATGCTGTGACCCCTACTTATGACCCTATTCATCCAGACGTTAGTGCTCAACAACTTCATGCAGCAATAACTCGCATTAATGAGGACAGGACTGTTAAAGCTTTTAAGACTACCTGCGTCACCTGGAGCCCATACCATGATACTGGAGCTGCCCAAATAGAGCCCCTCATTCCAGGACTGTTACCTCCTCCGGCTCCTCATACACAAGGGACTACATCTGCACTCCCGGTGCCATCTCTACTCCCGCCTCAGGTGCCACCGCCAACAGTGCCAATGCTCATGTCTGAGGAGCCCACCATCTATGTCAAGTTTACACCCCAGCAAGCTGCTACTCTGTTGAACCAAGTTCTAGATCCAGAAAAACAGCCGATGCCTTTCTACAGGAGCATGACGAGACATGGGACTCTGGTGTTGAGTTCTGCCAAGAACCTAAGACAAGGGCCTCGGATGAGTTGGCTGACCTATCAATTATTATTGTTGCCAAAGGTTTCCAGATGCCTCAAAGCTGATGCAGCCATTGTACGATGACCTCAAGACGTCAGCGTTTCCACTATGTACTAAATCCGTGGAAGCTTTCTACGCTCTTAAACAGGCCATACAGTCTGCACCAGCTCTTGGAATCCCAAATTATCAACTACCTTTTTACTTGTTTGTCAGTGAAGTAGCAGGACATGCTTCCGGAGTCCTAGCACAAAAACATGGGGGAAGAACAAGACCAATCGGCTACTACTCTGCCCGCCTGGACTCTGTGTCTCAAGCTTCCCCGACTTGCCTCAGAGCTGTTCATGCTGCACATATGCTTCTGGACAAAACTTCTGATATCATCTTAGGACATCCGGTTCTCTTAATGGCTCCACACGACATAAAAGCTATTCTAGGCCAGACTCAACCTAAACACCTGTCGCTATAGCGTCATATGAGACTCCAACGTTGGCTCTTGGTTCCGGATAATGTCACTCTTGTCTGCTGCAGCATCTTCAAACTGTCCACGCTGCTTCCTCTTTCCAGGGGGGATGTGGATGATACTGATGCTCTCGGAGAAGATGCCTCTACACACTCAGAGGATCATGACTGTCTCGAACAAATGCAGGAAGAAGCAGCCTCCAAGAAAAACGTGTCTGAAGACCCACTCCCACATGCTGACCTGACATTCTTCACTGATGGTTCCAGATTTGCAGATGAAACAGGAAGATTCCATACGGGATATGCCGTGGTTACACATGACCAGATCATCTCAGCTGGATCGCTACCACCGCACATGTCTGCACAAGAAGCGGAACTTAAAGCTTTGACACTGGCTTGTCAGGAAGCGACGGAGAAGGTGGTCAACATCTATACGGATTCAAGATACGCTTTTGGAGTGGCTCATGACTTCGGCAGTATCTGGGCAGCCAGAGGATACCTAACGTCCAGTGGAACTCCTGTAAAACATGCTGCTACCATGCAAGAACTTGTGGTCGCTCTAGATCTACCTTTGGAGGTTGCAGTAATCAAGATCAAAGCTCACGGGAGATTGGATTCTCCAGAAGCAAGGGGGAACTTCTTTGCTGACAAAACAGAAAAAACCTATGCTGTGGATCCATTTAGGAAAGAGAAAGCAGCGGTGTACGTGTCACAAGACACTGAAGAAGGGACTAAAGCCTCTCTTATGAGGATTATCCATCTACATCAAGACAAGACATCAGATGATGAAAATAAGTCATGGCAAGAAGGAGGAGCTAAAAAAGGATGAAGATGGAGTCTGGAGGGTGAACACAAAGGTCTACCCCGTAATCTGTACCCCTCAGTGACAGAATGGGCACACGGTATCACCCACAGAGGCAAGAATCGGATGAATGACCTGATTGGAAGATTTATATGGCACCTGGGATCTCTACTGTCACCCAAAATTATTTCAAGTCCTGCCTTGTGTGTGCAACATGCAATCCAGCACCGCCTCAGAAAGTTACTCAGAAACATTTGGCTAAACCACTTTATCCCTTTCAGATTGACCACATTCGAATGCCAAAAGTAGGGAAGTACGAGTATGTACTGGTAGTGACTGACATGTTCTCAGGATGGCCCGAAGCCTAGCCAGTAACCAACATGACTGCCAGAGTGACTGTTAAGAGACTGATGCATGAAGTAGTAAGCAGATATGGGGTCCCAGAGGTAATTGAGAGTGACCAAGGACCTGCGTTTACTGCAGCACTGACTAAGGAACTATGGACACTGGTGGGAGCTGATTTGGGTTTACATACTCCATATCACCTACATAGCAGTGGGAAAGTAGAAACACTGAATGGCACCTTCAAAAATAAAATACTGAAAGCCAGTTAGGAGGTCAGACTTGGACAGACATTTTGCACGTTGCCTTATACTCAGTCAGAAACACTCCAAGGGGTCCCACTAAACTCACACCATACGAGATTCTTTTTGGGGGGCCTCCAAGATTGGGTCAATGCTTCCACAACAGCTAGCCTTGGGAAGTGATACTCTTGTAAATTCTGTAATTGTTGTTAATTGTTGTTACTAAAGAACTGTCAGTAACACATGTACGAGTTTTATCATCCATTCCAGGTCCAGATTCCAGTGAAGGTACCCATACTTTCTAACCTGGTGACTACATGCTGGTAAAGAAGTTCATCAGAAAGACATCCCTGGAGTCGAGATTTGAGGGCCCCTACCAAGTGCTCCTGACTCCTCATACTTCAGTCAGGGTTGCTGAGCGCCTCCTGGATCCATCTCTCACATTATAAACTTGTTAGACAGTTAGGGACAGAGTAGGATCTGACCTGCTTGTCAAAGTCCAGCTACAAAGGGAGGTTTTCCACAAGGGAAAACTTGTCTCAAACTGGTGAAAACTCCAATTCCCCCTCCCGGGCAAGACGGTCAGATCTAGGATGTGTACATCAGGGTTAGTCGCATGTGTATTTTACTCTAAGTAACCATGGAGATGGGAGATTGGAGAGTAATAGATCCAGCAGGTTGGGAAGTCCCGAGGACACTGGTAACGCGCTCTGATATACCTCTGCAGTATACCCATAATTAGTCACACATTCTCTGATGTCATAATAACACTTAACATCGGTGGGTTAGGGAACCACCGTGGGATCAAGATAAAAGAAAAGGTTAATAAAGTATTTAGGGGGGACTGTTGAGGAGAGCCATAAGATCAAATACTTAATTAACCTCAACACATAAGGTAATTGAGGAAAGCAACCTATAACATGTATTGTTTAACCTTACATAAGTTTTCCTCAGACAAAGTAAGACACTTAAGATGGCTGCCATCTCCTCTACCAGAGCCGTGTGCTCTGGTATATGAACAATGAAGACACTGAAGATGGCTGCCATTTCCTGTCTCAGCAGACAATGCGGTCTGGTATCCAAGATGACGCCCACTCTGATGACCTCATGGATCCACCCACAGCGACGCCCACTCTGATGACCTCACAGACCAACCCACCTTGATGACCTCATGGATCCGCCCATGGACTTGCTCATGCCCAACCCACTAACCAATGGAATACATCCGATCACTCCCATTTTAGAGCTAACCGAGCCCCCTTACAGGAGATATATAACATTGTGTTTGACTAATAAAATCCCTTCTTGGAGCTGAGCCATACATTGATCAAGGAGAGTTACAGCTGACTGTGTCTGGTGTATTTCTTTAGTGCACATGATCAATATCCATTAGGCCAGGAGTAGGCAACTAGAGAATTGAACATTTATATTAATTGTTCAACCCTAATAGTAGCAGAGCCGATCGTGCTGTGCCTGCTTCTAGCCTCCCATGGAGGCTATTGAAACATGGCAAAAGTAAAAAAAAAAGTTAAAAAAATGTGAAAAAAAAAAAAATATATAAAAGTTTAAATCACCCCCCTTCCGCCCCAATCAAAATAAATCAATAAAAAAAATCAAACCTACACATATTTGGTATCGACGCGTTCAGAATCGCCCGATCTATCAATAAAAAAAAAGCATTAACCTGATCGCTAAACAGTGTAGCGAGAAAAAAATTTGAAACGCCAGAATTACATTTTTTTGGTCGCCACGACCTGGAGAATCATAGTGGTAGGTTTTAGCATTTAGTGAACCTAGCGAAAAAGCCAACCAAAAAACAAGTGTGGGACTGCACTTTTTTTGCAATTTCACTGCACTTGGAATTTTTTTCCTGTTTTCTAGTACACGACACGCTAAAACCAATGATGCCCTTCAAAAGTACAACTCGTCCCGCAAAAAATAAGCCCTCACATGGCCAAATTGATGGAAAAATAAAAAAGTTATGGCTCTGGGAAGGAGGGGAGTGAAAAACAAACACGGAAAAACGAAAAATCCCAAGGTCATGAAGGGGCTAGGGTCCCTATAAACAAGCCTCAGGCCATCAGTCATACGGGTTTGTCCTATCCACACCATCTGGGGGACAGAGAGGAAGAAATAACATCTAGAACATCTACAAGAGTTGTGAGGACCTTACCGAGTTGCTCAGCAGGGAGGGACTACAACACACAGGTGCTAGTAGGAAGGCTACTGATTTCCATCTGGATCAGGGGACTCTGGATTTGCCTTCGGACCGGCCGGACTCTGCCTACTCTGTGGTCTGTACCGTGGACTGTGGATGCTGAAGCCTTCAGTAAAAGGTAAAGAGACTGCAACCTTGTGTCCTCATTATTCCCTGCGCCTTACATCATCCGCCATCACCATCTACACCCCTGGGAAGCCCTGGGGATACACTTCACCTGTGGGAAGATATACCATCTTGCTGCCATAACATCACCCCAGCGGACCCCTAAGCAGCGTCGGTCACCCTGACCGAATACCACAGGTGGTGTCACGAACATTTTCCCTTTAAAGACCTTTCCCCATTTATCAACGGACGCCCCTAGGGCCCCAGACCGGGTCAGCCACCATGACATCCCCACTGAGAACCGAAGGGCCCGGCTCCGAGTACCCCACGGTCCTACTGGGGGTGCTCCAATCGCGTGTTATGTAAAGCGTCCGACAACCAAAGGACTTACTGTAAAATTCAAAGATGATAATTGTACAATCCTAACGGGAGATAAGGTAATACTTAATGTTAAAGCAAGTGAACAATTATATAATCTAGACACATTAAAGGAACAGATGAAGTTATGTGTACATGATCACAAGAATTGCATTCACATGTGGCATAGATGTCTATGACACAGACATCCTGAGAGTAAAATGGCGTTACAAAAGAAGAATTTGACAAAAGACCTATTAAAATCTGATTGTTCAATTACCGTAAAATGTAAATGTTGCATAAAATCTAAAGCTACAAGAGTATCTATACCTAAAGAGAGTGAGACAAAAAGCACAAGACCAGTTGACTTGGTACACACTGATGTATGAAAGTAACCACATGAGGAGGTAATAGATACATGGTGACCTTCTTAGATGACTACTCAAGATACAGAGTCACGTACTTGATAAAGAACAAAAGTGAAGTTTTTGAAAAATTAGAAGACTATGTGACAAAGTCAAATAACAAGTTTCAGAGGAAGTCAGAAGTGATAATGGAGATGAATTTGCAGGAAAACAAATAGAAAACTACTTAAGACAAAATGGAATAGAGCATCCAAAGACTGTTCCATACACACCTGAACAGAATGGGGTAGCAGAAAGGAAAAACAGAACTCTGACTGGAATGATAAGATGTATGCTAACAGACTCCAAACTACCAGAGAAATACTGGGGTGAAGCAGCAATGACAGCTACGTATCTGCAAAACAGACTTTTTTTTTTAAGAAAACTGAAAACAACCCATATGAACTGTGGCAAGGTAAGAAATCAAGTGTGAATCATTTAAGAACTTTTGGTTGCAAAGTTTTTGTGTTTATTCCAGAAGAAAAACGCTCCAAACTTCTAAACAGAGCCATTGAAGGAATATTTGTCGGATATAGTGACAATTGCAAAGGATACAGAATCCTTGATTCCAAGACAGACAGAATCACAGTGAGTAACAGTGTAACATTCATTGAAGATCTAAATGATGACATAATTACATTACTGGAAATGAAAAATGAGAGCAACGACAGTGATATAACTGCAAGAACATCTGATGAGAAAAAAGTGGAAATCGATAAAAATCAAAAACTGAAAGTCAAGAGTTACAGCTCCATATGAACACAGAACCAAGACACTCAATAAGAGAAAACAAGGGAAGACCACCTCAACGTCTTTCATACAAGGCAAGTACAAATAAAGTATGAACCTATATCTTGGGAGGACGTATCTTAACTTTCAGAAGAGGCCAACAAATGTATAAAGGCTGCAGAAACCGAAATAAAATCCATGCATGATTCAAACACATGGACACAGACAGAACTACCAAAGGAAAAAAGTCTGTAGGATGTAAATGAGTTTTTAAAGTAAAGTACAAAGCAGACAGCAGAGTTGATCGATACCAAGCAAGACTCGTAGCTAAATGCTATTCTCAGAAGTATGGAGAAGACTATGATGAGACATTTTCTCCAGTTGTGGAACACACCCCAATCAGAACTTTGTTTGCAGTTGCAGCAACAAAACAAATGCAGTTGAAACACCTGGATGTAAAGGCAGCATTTCTGAATGGAGACTTAACAGAAGACATTTACATGGAACAACCCACAGGATTCAAGGATAAAAGGAAACCAAACATGGTTTGTAAGCTACGGAAAAGTATATATGGTTTAAAACAAGCCGCTAAAGCATGGAATGATAAAATCACAGAAGTACTCATAAAAGAACATTTTCAAAGAAGCAAAGCGGATCCTTGTCTATATACAAAGAGACTGACAGACAGATGGATCTATGTGCTGATATATGTGGACAATATTTTAGTTTGTTTTGAAAAAGAAAGGGATGAAGCAGAGATAGTGAAAACTTTGGATCAACATTTTGAGATCAAAGATCTGGGAAATGTGAAACAGTACCTCGGAATACAGATAGAAAGAGAAGAAGACGGGAGTTTCCTTTTTAATCAAAAACACATGATTCAAGACATAATCGAAACATTTGGATTGAAAGATGCAAATCCAGCAAAGTCTCCAATGGAAACCAACTATGTTAAGGAAATAAAAAGTAAACAGAATCTGTTACCGAATAATGAACAGTACAGAAATGCAATGGGAAAATTATTATATCTTGCGACTGTTACAAGGCCAGACATTGCAGCAGCAGTAGGAATTTTGAGCAGGAAGGTGTCAAAGCTCAACAAAATCGATTGGAATGCAGTGAAGAGAGTAATCCATTATTTGAAAGGGACTAGCAGTGTTAAACTGAAACTACCTGCAAGTGAGAAATGCGTTTTAACTGGATACATTGATGCAGACTGGGCTGGAGATCCAATTGACAGGAAATCTACAAGTGGCTATCTTTTTTTGCTCTCAGGCAGACCCATTAGTTGGACTAGTAAAACATAATCTATAGTAACACTGTTGTCGACAGAAGTAGAATATGTTGCCGCAGCACATGCCAGTCAAGAAGTTCTATGGTTACTGCTAACAGACTTAGGACAACAACAATTGGGACCAACAAAGATGTATGAGCACAATCAAGGATGTATAGTTCTTGCTCAGATGGAGTTAATCCAAGAACTAAACACATTGATGTCAAGTTTCACTTCTTGTGAGAGCACCAGGAATTGCCCCTCAGACTATGAGGGGTCATCACAACAGAGACCCCAATCAGAGGACAATAAAACATTCCTTATCTAAGAACTGGCTCAACATTTATGGACATAACTGTTAATCACTCATGGTTATTCTGCTTCATGCCACCTGTCTTATCCTTGTTTTTTTTTGTGTGTGCTATGTTGTGCATAAATATGTGATTCTTCAGAATTTGTATTAGTCTATGCCTGATGAAGAGACCGGAGTAGTCTCGAAAGCTTGCAATTTGTTACCATCTTTTTGGTTAGCCATTAAAAAGTATCAACCACTGAGGACTTTCAATTCTAAACATCTTTCCACCAGGAACAAGGAATTCTAAATTTAGAGTACTGCCCAACTGAAGATATGACAGCAGATATTTTTACAAAGGCATTGAATGCTGAAAGACATCAGAGACTGATGAAGAAATTAGGCTTAACTGAATAAGTCCTTTCTGTTGAGAAAGCATGTTGGCAGATATGCAACAGATGCGACTTATTTGTGTGCAGGAGGAGTTTACAGTTTTCTGACAGTAGATGGTGATATTGTTACTGTTATCCTTAGTTAAATGTATTGCATATACTTGTTGTACTTTGGTTTCACTTCTCTCTGGTAAAAGGTCCTTTAGACTTCCTGCTATGCTGTATTAGGAAGCTGATGCATGTACCTCATGTTCTGTGTAGATAAAAGCTGAATTACCCCATATAATCTACTCTCAAAAGTTTCTTCTGCGACCAAACTATGCAACAACTTTGACCCCGGACTCCAAACGCTATTCAAGTTAATGGCTGTAAAATGATTGGAGTAAGGGCTAGGGGGCTGGAAAAGGAATGTAATGGGGGTAAGAGCAGAACAATTGTCCTGCAGACAAATAAGGATATAAAAAGGGTTCTGCCACCATATCAATCATGGTAAAATAGCAAGTAGGTGAATAATATTACAATTCTAACAGTGCCCTCTCAGAGACTGAGGCTTGCTAATGCCAGTCCAGTTAAAAATTTCACCCAAACACCATGGGACATAGTACCTCTACATAAGCTAAAAATAAATTTCACCAACAGAGTATAGGGCAGAGTGCCCTTACATTAGCAGCTTACAAATTTCACCAACGAGCATGGGGCACAGTACCCCTACATTAGCAGCATACAAATTACACCCACAAAGCATAGGTCACAGTACCCCTACAGAATGCTATAAAGAATTTCACCTACTTGCAGATCATGGTGCAGACTACCCCCACAGAAGCAGCTTACAAATTTAAGCCACAGAACATGGAGCAGAGTATCCCCACATTAGCAGCTTAGAAATTTCACCCACAGAGCATGGGTCATATACCCCTACATAAACTTATAAAACTTATAAAAAAAATTCACCCACAAAGCATGGAGCAGAGAACCAGCATGGGGTACAGTACTCCTACTGAATCTTGTAAAAAATTTCACCCACAGAGCATGGAACAAGGTACCCTTATAGAAGCAGTTTACAAATATCACACACAGAGCCAAACTTTTATCTTCAGTAGCATACAGTAGAGCAATAACCACACATAAAAAGCTTGTAGTTTGATTCTGAATACAGCTGGCGGTCCGCCACGAAGCTTGCTACCGCTAGTCCCAGGCCCTTTGATTGGGATGCCTTCCCAATGCTATTGCCTTAGGGTACTGGAGACTTGAAGTCTTTCCCTTGAAAAAATAGTGATTAGAGTTCAAAGCAGGCAACCACGCCTGCATGATGCTTTTTGTTTGTTCGAGCTGGGGCCATGATTAAGGGGGGATCCTGTTGGAGCACAAAGTAAAGGAACTGGAGGTACTCTCAGCCATCCAGTCTCAAACTGCCCATAGGTGAGATTACAGAGCACACACAGGTAACAGAGAATCAGGGTTCTATTTCAGAGAGGCAACCTGTTAACCATGTAACACATCCAAGGAAGGAAACAGTCAAGCAAATTATCATTTCTCAACTGAGTCAGTAATTGATGCAGTGAGACAGAATAGCCATCCTTGACAATTTAGAATCTCTGTAATTGGAATGAGTAGTTTAATCATTTAATGAGCTTTAGGCCCAACCAGAAAGGTAGAGTAAAATTATATTTAGGCACCCTACTTGTACAGACACGGCTGCAGAGTACACAGAGGCTTTTGGGCACAGTACTCCCACAGAAGCTAACAACAAATTTCAATCACAGAGCATGTTTTCACATTTCACCCACAGAAGCTGATAACAAGTGTTATCCACAGAGCATGTTTCCACATTTTCCCAAGAGATGCTGATTAAAAAATTTCAAACCCAGACAATGGGGCACAGTACTCCCACAGGCAGGGTTGCCGAGTACTCACAGCTGCTTTTGCTACACTACTCTAGTGGGATTGCAGAGTGCACACAGGTAACGGAGAATCAGGATTCTATTCCAGAGCTGCAACCTGATAAATGCAACATCCAAGTAAGGCAGTAGTCACTCAAATGAATTACTTCTCAACTGAGTCAGCAGCTGATGTAGCAAGACAGAATAGCCATCCACAACAATTTAGAGGCTATGTAGTTGGAATGAGTAGTTAAATACTTTAATGAGATTTAGACCAGGCCAAAAAGGTAGAGTAAAAGTATTTTTAGACACTCTACTCATACAGACATGGCTGCAGAGTACACAGAGGCTTTTGAACCAATGAGTGTATTACACCCCTCTAGGGATAAAAATGTATACACCTAAATTACCAAAAGGGTAAACAGACCATAACTTAAAAAAATGCAGTGAGTAGAATTTAAATCTACACTAGTGTTACTGTATCATTTCTCTATATGAAGTATGACCCATATACTCAGTATATTTCGCTTATCACCAAAGTACCTTCATAAGACTAAGATATCTATGCCACGGCTGCAGAGAATGGGTAGAAAAATCTTAACCAAAACAGATATAGTCAGGGATATATACAGGTTTCACTAGTGCTGCCTAAAATAATCACATAGCCCCCCTAACAAGTTTTGCCTCAACAGTAGTGTTGAGAATTCCGATACTGCAAATATCGGGTATCGGCTGATATTTGCTGTATCGGAATTCCGATACCGAGGTCCGATATTTTTGCGATATCGGAAATCGGAATCGGAAGTGTGCGGTGCGTATGGTTCCCAGGGTCTGGAGGAGAGGAGACTCTCCTTCAGGCCCTGGGATCCATATTCATGTAAAAAATAAATAATAAAAATAAAAAATATTGATATACTCACCCCTCCGGCGGCCCCTGCTCTTAGCGGTGCCTCCGTTCCTAAGAATGCAGGGAGTGAAGGACCTTCGATGACGTCACGGTTTGTGATTCGTCGCGTGAGCGGTCACATGAGCAGTCACGTGACCAATCACAAGCCCCGACGTCATCGAAGGTCCTTAACTCTGCATTCTTAGGAACAGAGGCACCGCTAAGAGCAGGGGCCGCCAGAGGGGTGAGTATATCAATATTGTTTATTTTTATTATTTATTTTATACATGAATATGGATCCCAGGGCCTGAAGGAGAGTTTCCTCTCCTTCAGACCCTGGGAAACATTCCGATATTTTGTGTCCCATTGATATGTATTGGTATCGGCGATATCCGATATTTTTTGGATATCGGCCGATCCAATCCGATACCGATACCTTTGCATATCGGAAGGTATCACTCAACACTACTCAACACGCTTCCTCAGGGTGTTGGGGCTATAAAGATAGATAGATAGATAGATAGATAGATAGATAGATAGATAGATAGATAGATAGAAAGAGGTGCTACTCACAAAATTAGACTATCAACAGAAAGTTAATTTATTTCAGATCTTCAATACAAAAAGTGAAAATCATATATTATATAGAGTCATTACAAATAGAGTGATATATTTCAAGTGTTTATTTCTGCTAATTAATGTTGATAATTATGGCTTATAGCCAATGAAAATCCAAAAGTCATTATCTCAGTAAATTAGAATATTTTATAACACCAGCTTGAAAAATGATTTTAAAATACAAAATGTTGGCCTACTGAAATGCATGTTCAGTAAATTAGAATATTTTATAACACCAGCTTGAAAAATGATTTTAAAATACAAAATGTTGGCCTACTGAAATGCATGTGCACTAAATACTTGGTCAGGGCTCCTTTTGCATCAATTATTGCATCAATGTGGTGAGGCATGGAGGTGGTCGGCCTGTGGCACTGCTGAGGTGTTATGGAAGCCCAGGTTGCTACAATAGCAGCCTTCAGCTTGTCTGCATTGTTGGTTCTGGTGGCTCTCATGTTCCTCTTGAAAATACCCCATCGAATCTCTATGGGGTTAAAGTCAGGCGAGTTTGCTGGCAAACCAAGCACAGTGATACTGTTGTTTTTAAACCAGGTATTGGTACTTTTGGCAGTGTAGACAGGTGCCAAATCCTGCTGGAGAATGAAATTTCCATCTCCAAAAGTTTGTCGGCATAACATTTCCTGGTAGACAGCTGCACTGACTTTGGTCTTGGTAAAACACAGTGGACCTACACCATCAGATGACATGGCTCCCCAAACCATCACTGATTGTGGAAACTTCACATTAGACCTCAAGCTTTTGTATTGTCTGCCTCTCCGCTCTTCCTCCAGACTCTGGGACCTTGATTTCCAAATTAAATTCAAAATTTACTTTCATCTGAAAACATCATCTTGAACCACTAAGCATCAGTCCAGTTCTTTTTCTCCTTGGCCCAGGTAAAGCACTTTTGGGGCTGTCTATTTGTCATGAATGGCTTGACATAAGGAATATTACACTTGAAGCCCATGTTCTGGATAAGTGTGTGGTGGATCCTGAAGGAATGATTCCAGTAGCAGTCCACTCCTTGTGACTCTCCCCCAAATTTTTGAATGGCCTTTTTTTTCAACAATCCTTCCAAGGCTGTGGTTATCCCGGTTGCTTGTGCACCTTTTTTACCACACTTTTTTCACTCAACTTTCCATTAATATGCTTGGATACAGCACTCTGTGAACAGCCAGCTTCTTTAGCAATGACCTTTTGTGGCTTACCTTCCATATGGAGTGTGTCACTGACTGCCTTCTGGACATCTGTCAAGTCAGCAGTCTTCCCCATGATTGTGGAGCCTACTGAAACAAACTAAGGGACCTTTTTAAATGCTTAGCAAGCCTTTGCAGGTGTTTTTTGTTAATTATTATTTTACTGAGATAATGACTTTTGGGTTTTCATTGGCTATAAGCCATAATAATCAACATTAACAGAAATAAACACTTGAAATAGATCACTCTGTTTGTAATGACTCTATATAATATATGAATTTCACTTTTTGCATTGAAGAACTGAAATAAATTAACTTTTTGATGACATTCTAATTTTGTGAGAAGCACCTGTAGATTACATGCTCTGATGGTGAAATTTGTTATCCACTTCTGTGAGATAAATGAAGGAACATTCTTTGTGGGTGACATTTTTAAATGGACTGCCAATAGCAAGCCTCACTGCGGACCACCTGGTTGTTCCAAGATCATACCACCAGATTTTCATTGTTCGTATTTGTAACATATGCTACAGGAGCAGACATTTTGGAGCTGTTTGGAAACTGTGCCTGTCACAGTTCACAGGGAGGATATCTTTATCATCCCCACCGCTCACACCAATTTGAAATGAACTGGGGTTGTTTGGTTGCCCCTGGTTCTTTCTGAAGGGGATTTATCTTCAGTATATCCCACTTCCCAGATCCTGTTTGGAACTTGCATCTCTCTGGCGTCCCCTTGCCCTCAGGTCAGACAGGGTACTGCACCTAGGATAATTAGTCGTCAAAAAGGCTGCCTTATCTTGTACTGGCTAATGGGAACACTGTAGTGAGGGCGATATAACTACTCCCACTCAGCTGGGATCAATAATTATCAACGCCGCCATTGCTACAAAGCCTCCCAAAAGCACAGGACAAATTCTGCTGCCACCAGCTCCGATTTCTTAATTAATAACAGGTCCGGAGCCCACCCAAATTAGTAACGTAATTCACCTCAGAGGATGTGACAGTCCGTTATAGAGCAAGAAGAGACAAAGCTAGTAATTTTATGTATTTTACTCTTAAAAAGGTAGCAGTGTTTACAGAAGTATAAAAAGATATTATAAAGACAAGTATCGCATGTACAGTAAAATTACAAATAAAATGAGACTAAAGTTAAAAAACACTTACATTTCGTTCACATCATTTACTCTCATGGCTGACCGTGTGCTGTGGGGGAGGGGGGCACATCTAGATGCATATCACACCCATCTCACAGCTAGAACCAGGACCAAAGACAAGGGAAGACTGATGTCTCACTTATTTCCCAACCCAAAACCAAGGCACTCCCCCTGTGGTGACCTCACTCAGAGGTTGAAGCCTCTCCTTTCTTAGAGTTATGACAAACCATTTCTATACATAACTCGCTATATGAACCACATATAAGAACGACACCATGATCAGGATGTTCCCCACATCAGGGGGTTCTTTTAAGTATAAACACATCATAGATACATGACCCACTTGCAGAGAAATCCACTCCTTGCAACTCGTTGGGTTTAGCTCTTAGCGATTTCAGTGAGCTTTAAATCTCTCGGTGGACATCCGGAATATATAATCCTTATATCACTAGCCCTGATCGGTGCCAGTATACATAACTTTAAAAGAACAATAGAGTCCCTTACAGTTTGGAAATGGCTGTACCAGTTTTAGCTAGAATCTGGCCGGAGGGGGTTAAGGGGTTTATGGAAAGACTGGCTTTCGCAGCAGCTCCGAGCCATAAAAATTCTTCAGCAATTCCAGTGAGTGTTGCTGGCACACTGGGATCACATTACAGCCATATAGCAGGGGGAGGGAGTTGCCTGCAGGCTAAGAGAGTTAAGAGCTTTCTAGGCAGAGTGAAGAGGTGTGGGATCGGAAAAGCCATGGACCTTTTAGGTATATACTCAAAACATGGCATATTCATATTATCGTGACAGTGCCCCATTGTTTGGGCATATAATTTTTAATCAGCTTTCTCAGTGAAATGTGAAAACTTGGGACACAGTACCCCTACGGGCATGGTTGCAGAGTACACACTGTGGCTTAAAGTCACAGTGCTCCCACAGATATGAGTTAAAAAATACACACAGTGGCTTTTGGCACAGCACTATCATAGACATGGTTGCATAAGAGTAGAAAAATATGTTTGCACGCACATCACTTCCACTTCCTCATTGAGGAGTTTAGGACCTGCGATGACGTCGCGGCTTGTGATTGGTCGCGTGAGTGGTCACATGAGCGGCACGCGACCAATCACAAGCCGCGACGTCATTGAGGGTCCTAAACTCCTCATTCTTAGGAACGGAGGCTGCCGGTTACAATCGGTAAGGTCCAGGGGCCGCCGGACGGGTGAGTATATCCATATTTTTTATTTTAATTCTTTATTTTTTACATGAATATGGATCCCAGGGCCTGAAGGAGAGTTTCCTCTCCTTCAGACCCTGGGAACCATCCAGGATAGCTTCCGATACTTGTGTCCCATTGACTTGTATTGGTATTGGGTATCGGTATCGGCGATATCCGATATTTTTCGGGTATCGGCCGATAAAATCCGATACCGATACTTTCAAGTATCGGAAGGTATCGCTCAACACTATTCATCAGCCAATGCCTGTTCAGTAAATAAAAAAAATGACATGAGTTCCCCTCTATTTTTGATAACCAGCATATGCAACCACCAGCTTTCAGCTTTATATTGTCTGGTTATCAAAAGTAGAGGGGTCCCCATACCATACTTTTTAATTATTTAAAGAAATTATTAAAAAACATGGCATGGTGTCCTACCAAGCTAAAGTAGACAGCTGGGAGCTGGTATTCTCAGACTGCTAAGGAGCCATGGATATTACCCCCACACAGCCTAAAAAAGCAGCCCCAGCTGCCCCAGAAAAGGCGCATCTATTAGATGTGCCAATTCTTGTGCTTTTATGGGCTCTACCCACTAGCCCTGGTGTGGTGGCATGTGGGGTAATAGGTTTGGCGTTGATGTCAGCTGTTTTTTGGCAGCTATGAGATGCTCCGATTAATAACCTCACAGTCAGATTATAAAAAATATAGAGCCAAAATAAAGTCATTTATTTGAAATAAAAACTCCCGACCCTCTTTAACCCATTTATTTACAAAAAATAAAAATGCAAAGTTGTACTCAACTTTCCACTGACAATCCATCGATGCCCATGTTCTACTGTAAAACACAAAAAAATAAAATAAAATGACATCTTTCTCACCTGTCTGCCGGTAATGCATCAATGCCCATGTCCCACTGTAAAAGAAAAAACCTAAAAACCACCATATTTTATACCTGCCCGATGATAATCTATTATTATATTTCTCATCCACACAATGCTAGGGTTGGCGGAATGCACCAAATAATATAAAGGAAGACATATGGTGCGTTCGCAGCCTGGGGTCCATCATGCAGAGATGACGCCTGCTGTTCAGTAATGGCAGAATATATGGCAGTATAATGTGAACTCACATGGGTTAACTTCACCCGATAAGATAGGGGGCAAACCTTGTTGCTTCACAGGGCCGCAATACTGCTGAGTGAACGCTAGTATTAGGTCAAAGGACTCTGCCCCAAGGACACAGGGTTAGAGTCCCGCTAGACCACTAGCGCTCGGCGTGGCAACTGCGGTGCCAGGGAGAAACCTGAATATAAAGATCTAGGGCACTGAGTGCGCGCAGCGCTGCTCTGGCAGACACCACCAACCGCCCTAGCTAGGGACCGGAATGCGCACTAGATGTGCACGGCGCTGCACTGGCGGACGCTGCTGAGATGATGCAGTATAATCGTGCCTTGTGCAGGATGGCACAAACTGGTGCTAGTCAACTCCAACACCCAAACCACATAAAACAACGCTAGGGAAGGGATTGATTAGGAGCTTTCACCGGATGTAAGTTTTCACAATATAAGTTTTATACTAGCGCATGGCTGAGTGGCCATGCAACTTTTTTGCGGCATCCTTCCGGGACCTTCCCAGTGGTCCAATTAGGGCCGCTTCAGGACCTGGGCATGTGACCCATGACTTCCAATGAGAGGTCGTCCCACAGGCATGCTCAGTTGAGAAAAAACAAGACTTAGTCCCAGGAGCATCTGCTCGCAGCTGACCACTGTTTGTTATAATAGTAGAACCAGGAATGACAGTGGTAAGCAAACCCACAACATCAGCCTGGGCAAGACGCTGGGACCGACGTCTCTGCTGAGCAGGCTCCTCAGTGGCTGGGGAAAAATCGAATACCACAGAGAACATGGTTCGAGATTCCCCCTGTGCAGTGGTGGGAACTCGACACCAAACATGGCCCCCCTCCTTGGGCCTTGCTATGTTCAAAGGCAGCAATGAGTTAAGGAGCCTGGATGTGCTCAGTAGTCTCACAGATCCTGTCCTCTGGGCAATGACCCTTCCAATCCACTAGATAATACTTTTTGCCATGTGCCACCTTACACCCAATGATAGCGTTCACCTTGTAGTCATCCGTGGATGAGCCCGATGTCCCGGCAGATGACTCGGAAAACCGGGACATGTGAACGGGTTTTAGGAGGGACACATGAAAGGCATCAGTAATACCTAGGCGTGGAGGAAGGGCCAACCAATAGACCACAGGGTTGACTTGTTCCAGGACCTTGAAGGGGCCTATGTAGCATCCCTTAGTACACTCAACTTGCAGCCTGATGTTATGGGCGCCAAGCCACACTAAGTCGCCAGGTGCAAAGATTGGAGCAGGGCGATGGTGTGCATTGGCAGAAACACTCATTCTCTCCTTGGATGCCCGGATGGCATCTTGTGTGCAGTCCCAAATGTCATATGCCTCCACCGCCCAGTCTGCCACCCTAGAGTCGGTGGAAGACATGTGCATGGGCACAGGAACCCGCGGATGCTGACCGTAGTTATGGAGGAATGGGGTCTGCCCAGTGGAGTCTGCCACGGCGTTGTTCAACACAAACTCCACCCACGGTAGCAAGGATGCCCAGTCATCCTGCCTTTCAGAAACAAAATGTCGCAGGTATGTGACCAGGGTCTGGTTGGATCTCTTCACCAACCCATTCATCTCGGGATGGTAAGCTGAAGAGAGATTCAATTCAATGCTGAGTAAGTGACAAAGCTCTCTCCAGAAATGAGATGCGAACTGGGGACCCCAGTCACAGACGATTTTGTCATGCCGTGTAGGCGGAAAACGTGCTTAATGAACAACGCTGCCAAGGCCCATGCAGAAGGTACCCGCAGGAGAGGCACCAAGTGCACCATTTTGGAAAAATGTTTTTTTAACGACCCAAATAATGGTACAGCTGCGAGACTTGGGTAAGCCGACCACAAAGTCCATCCCGACCATTGCCCAGGGCCTATCTGCCACTGGAAGGGGGTAATGTAGCCCAGCAGGCCGTTACCAGGGAGATCGGTTCTTGGGGCAGGAGACACACACCTGAATATAGTCTCCGATGTCATAGGCCATATGCGGCCACCAGTATGTCCTCGCCAGGAACTCAGATGTCCTCTTGGTCCCAAAATGTCCACCCACCCAGGACGAGTGAGCCCAAGAAAGAACCTCCGGTTGCAAATTAGGTGGTAAAAAAGTCTTGCCTGGAGGCACAGACTCTAGGGAGAGTGGGGTCTTAGTTCTCAGGCTCTCTGAGGGGACAATTAGCAGAGGCTCTTCCTCCTCTACTGATGACACTATGAAGCGAGCAAGAGTGTCGGCATGGATCTTCTTCTCATCAGAAAGATAATGGAAGGTGACTTGGAAGCGGGAGAAGAACAAGGACCATCTAGCCTGGTGAGTGTTTAGCCGCTGGGCTGTCTGTAAATAAACCAAATTTTTGTGGTCAGTATACACTTGGAAGGGAAAAAATGCCCCCTCCAGGAGGTGTCTCCACTCCGAGAAGGCCAATGTCATAGCTAGCAACTCCCTGTCCCTGATGGAATAATTCCTCTCTGCCAGTTTGAAGGTCTTAGAGAAAAAGAAGCAAGGATGCTTAAGACCTTGAGCACCCTTTTGGAAGAGGACTGCTGTATCACTGATGGATGACGCATCCACATCCATTATAAATGGTTTATCTACATTGGGGCCATGTAAGATGGGAGCGCTAGCAAAATGCGACTTAATAGAGAGGAAGGCCTCGGAGACCTCCTCTGACCACAATTTGGGATTTGCTCCTGTCTTGGTGAGGACTGCCAAGGGAGCTACCAAAGTTGTGAAGTGGGGAATGAACTGGCGATAATAGTTAATGAACCCCATAAAGTGCTGCACCACATTGAGAGAATGGGGTTACTGCCAGTTCATCACAGCCTGTAGCTTTTTCAGGATCCATAGCCAATCCTTGGGCAGAGATGATATAGCCCAGGAAAGGCAAGGACTCCTGCTTAAACACACGTCTCCAACTTGGCATAGAGAGAGTTTGCCCATAGGAGGTCGAAGACTTTGCAAACATCTCTTCGGGAGGGGTCTATATCTGGAGAGTAGATGAGAATATCATCCAGATAGACTATGACCGAGGTGGAGAGCATGTCCCAGAATGTGTCGTTTACAAAGTCCTGGAAAACAGCAGGGGCATTACAGTGCCCAAAGGGCATCACAAGGTACTCGTAATGGCCATCCCTGGTGTTAAATGCCATCTTCCATTCATCCCCCTCACGGATGTGAATCAGGTTGTAAGTACCCCGAAGACCAAGTTTAGTAAAAACATTTGCTCCCCGCAACCTATCAAACAATTCAGATATCAGGGGCAGAGGGTACTTGTTCTTAACATTGATGGCATTAAGACCCCTATAATCTATGCATGGCTGTAGTTCTCCATTCTTCTTCTGCACGAAGAAGAAACCCGCCCCTGCAGGTGACACTGGCTTCCTAATGAATCCTCTTGCCAGATTCTCCTGGATGTACTGAGTCATTGCCACCATCTTCAGGAGAGATAATGGATAGACTCAACCCCGGGGAGTCTCAGCACCAGGCAAGAGGTCAATAGTGCAGTCATAGGGGCAGTGAGGCAGAAGGGTCTCCGCAGTCCTCTGGGAGAACATATCCGCATAGTGCTAATAGTGATTGGGGAGAGAAGAGAGATCTGCGGGTACCTCTGTAGTAGCAACCTGAACGCGCTCCCTCTGACATCTACCCTCACAGGATTTACTTCATCCCAGAATTCTTCCTGAGGACCACTCTATATAAAGAGAGTGGTAGAGTAGCCATGGCATCCCTAAGAGAACCTCATCAATTCCCTCGGGAATGACTGGAAGGGAGATGATCTCCTGATGAGATGGAGACATGGATAGAGTAAATAGGATGGTCTGATGAGTTATCTCTGAGAGCAGTGTCGACCCATTTACTACTCGTACAGTTACTGGTTTGGCGAGCATAACCAGACAAATTGTGTGCCGTTGGGCGAAGGCAGAAGACATAAAGTTGCCCTCCTCCCCAGAATCCACGCAAAGCTCTACCATAGGAGTGGATGGTCCAATGGTAATTGTCCCCTTGAGGGACAATTTGGGGGAAAACGCCGCTGTGTCTAGTGAACCATCTCCTACAGACACTAAAAGGGGATGTTTTCCCGACTGCTAAGGACATCTGGAGGCAAGATGTCCTGACTGCCGGCAGACATGACAGACCTTGAATGCACGAGTGGTCCGGGACTTAGATACCACTTGTGACACCTCCAATGCCTCATGTGGCTTGGACGCCTGAACTTTAGATTCCAGAGGTCTGGCGAAGGTGGGAGCCAGCTGAAACCTCTGCCTACACTGGGCTCGCTCCAACCTTCGCCAGTTAAAACAAAGGTCGATGAGGGTAGGTTATTGCTATTAGCTCCTCCAATGTGGTGGGAATCTCCCAAGTGGCTAAAGCATCCTTCACATTGTCAGCCAGTCCCCTCCAGAAAACAGAGATGAGGACTTTATCTGGTCACTCCAGCTCTGATGCTAAAGTCCAGAAGTGGACGGCATAATGGCTGACTATGGACAAGCCCTGTCTCACTGCCAGCAGTTGGAGTGCTGTATCATGACACGAGGTCCCAAAAAGACCTGTTTCAGAGTACTCAAGAACTGTGGAGCATTCTGTACCACATCATCGCTCCCACAGTGCCGTAGCCTACTCCAATGCCCTGTCCGACAGGAGGGATATTATAAATCCCACTTTAGCCCACTCTGGGAAAACATGCAGCCAGGAGCTCAAGATGTATAGCAGACTGGCTCATGAATCCCTGACACAACTTACTGTCACCAGTAAACTTATCTGGCAATGGGAGGCGGGATAATGTCAGAGCAGGGGTGGCAGTGGACAAACTAGCTGCAGCCACGCTAGCAGCCTGAACAGCTAATGCGGTAACACCCACAGCCGAAGTTGTGCTCTCGAGTGCCGCCAACCAGCCCTCCAGCTGCTGGATGTACCACTGCAGTCACTGTTTGTCCACCATTACTAGCCATTCCCTGTCACTAGGATAATGTTAGGGCTGGTGGAACGCACCAAATAATATAAAGGAAGATATATGGTGCTTTCGCAGCCCAGGATCCACCATGCAGATATGACACCTGCTGTTTGGTAATGGCGGACTATATAGCGGTATAATGTGAACTCACACAGGTTAGCTTCACCAGGCAAGATAGGAGGCGAACCCTGTTGCTTCACAGGGCTGCAATACCGCTTAGTGAACGCTAGTATTAGGTCACAGGACTCTGCCCCAAGGACACAGGGTTAGAGTCCCTCTAGACCATTAACGCTCGGTGCTGCAACTGTGGTGCCAGGGAGAAACCTGAATATAAAGATCTAGTGCACTGAGTGCATGCAGTGCCACTCTGGCGGATGCCACTAACCACCCTAGCTAGGGACCGGAAAGCGCACTAGATGCACACGGCGCTGTTCTGGCAGACACTGCTGAGATGACAAAGTATAATCGTGCCTTGTGTAGGATGGCACAAAAGGGCGCTAGTCAGCTCCAATACCCAAGCCACATACAACAACGCTAAGGACAGCATTGATTAGGAGCTTTCACCAGATGTCAAACACATCCACACACACACGATATGTTTTACACTAGCACATGGCCGAGCTACCATGCAAACGTTGTATAGCATCATCCTTCCGGGACCTTCCCAGTGGTCCATTCAGGGCCGATTCAGGACCTGGGTATGTGACCCACGACCTCCAATGGGAGGTCATCCCACGGGCATGCTCAGCTGAGAAATAGCAGGACTTAGTCCCAGGAACGTCTGCTGACCGCTGACCACTGTTGGTTATAATAGCAGAACCCGGAATGACAGTGGTAACCAAATGTACAGCATCAGCCTGGGCAAGACGCTGGGACCGACGTCTCTGCTGAGCAGGCTCCTCTGCAGCTGTGGAAAAATAGGAGACCGCAGAGGACATGGTTCGAGATACCCCCTATGCAGCGGCGGGAACGCGACACCTAACATACAGTATTATGTGTTCTTGAGTACGTTTCAGTGGGATATAACCCTGAAAAAAAATTGTTTAAAACTGTATTGGTGTTCTATCACTCATCCATAGAGTGTTAAGTGTTCTTGGGTACATTTTGGTGGTATGTAAACCTCCAAAAATTGTATCAATTTTTTTCATTGATAGAGTATTGCAGGTTCTTGAGTGCACTTCGATGGTATCTAACCTTCCACAAAAATATTCAAATATGTATTGGTATTATATTGCTCATCCATAGAGTACTGTATTACATGTTTTTGGGTACATCTGGTATCTAACACTCAAAAAAATTGTAATACTCTCATCCTAGAGTATTACATCTTCTTTGGTGCATTTCTCTGGTATCTAACCTTACAAAATATTGTTCAAAAATGTATTGGTATCATATTGCTCATCCATAGTGTATTCCATCTCCTTGGGTACATTTCGTTGGTATCTAACCCTCCAAAAATTGTTCAAAATTGTATTGGAATTATATAGCTTATCCATAGAGCATTACGTGTTCTTGGGTGCATTTTGATGGTATCTAACTTTCCTAAAAATTGTTCAAAAATATAGTAATATTATATTGCTCATGCACAGGATATTACGTTTTCTTGGGTACATTTCGGTGGTATCTAACCCTCCAAAAGATTGTTCAAAAATGTATTGGTATTATATTTCTCATCCACCAAATCAAATTTAACCTTTCTCCACTAATTGTACATTTTGTCTCTATTTTAACTATAATCCACAATGTTATATGTGTCAAGGAAATCATCCAGCCCTTTTTTAATAGCTGTCATAGTGTCTGCCATTACTGCCTCTTGTGGTAGGGTGCTCCACAGTCTGACTGTTTCCTGTTTAGCTGCCAGAATCTCCTTTCATTCGCCCATAATGAACGCCCCCTGGTCCATAGTGTGGCCTTTGGAAGGATTAAGTCATGTGCAAGTCCTTGGTAATGACGCCGATGCATATATTTACACATGTAAATGAGATCTCTTCTAAGGCATCTTTTTTCTAAAATAAACAAGCCCAACTTTTCCAACCTCTCATCATATGAGAGGCCATCCATCCCTTGTAATAATCGAATTGCCCGCCATTGTACTCACTCTGACTTCTTAATATCTTTTTTTAAAATGTGGAGTCCGAAAGTGGATCCCATATTCTAGATGTGGCCTCTAGCAGCAAACAGGTATTTAAAATTGCTGGCGCACCTGGAGTCCTGCGAACCTCAAGGTTTTTGCAAGATTCTACTATTTGGCCACTCCTAAACAGTGGTCACAAGCAGAAGAAGTTGCAGGGAGTCCAGACATATATGAAAACTAATTTTAAAACAGTCTTGTTTACTGATGAGCGCCATGCCACCTTGGATGGTCTGGATGGATGGAGTAGTCGATGTCTGGTGGATGGCAACCATGTCCCAAAAAGGCTGCAATATTGGTCTGGAATCATTGGGAGAGAGCTGGTAAGTCCCTTAGGGTACCAGAGAGTGTGAAAATGACCTCAGCAAAGTATACAGTGGGTGCAAAAAGTACTCAGACCCCTTTAAATTTTTCACTCTTTGTTTCATTGCAGCCATTTGGTAAATCAAAAAAGTTCACTTTTTTCTCATTAATGTACACTCTGCACCCCATCTTCACTGAAAAAAAACAGAAATGTAGAATTTTTTGCAAATTTATAAAAAAAGAATAACTGAAATATCACATGGTCATAAGTATTCAGACCCTTTGCTCAGACACTTATATTTAAGTCAAATGCTGTCCATTTCCTTGTGATTCTCTTTGAGATGATTCTACTCTTTCATTGGAGTCCAGCTGTGTTTAATTAAACTTATAGAACTTGATTTGGAAAGGCACTGGGTGACTCTGGTGGCTGTGGGGGCAGACGGGTTAGGGCTGCTCGACAGGGTCTTTGAATCCCTAAGGCTTGCAGGACAAACCTTTGTATCTATCAGTTCCTGCACTGCTTCTGGCTCCTCCACCTCCTCTAGAGCCTCCACCTTTGCCCTCAACCTTTACCTTAATCAGACTCGAGTTCCAACAGTGCAGATAAATTCCCTCCCCACCTCCGTACTGTACAGCCATGGCTCACAGCAATCAAGCAATGTTTAAATTAAGATGCCTTGGAGATTGCAGTCACACAGCTCAAGAATTGTGGACACTATCCAGGCTGAGTTAGAGCAATGGCTTGCTCCACTGAACTTGGAGCCAGGGAAGGTCGTGTGGAAACAGTGCAAACCTGGTGGCAGCCCTACACTGAGGCAGCCTCACACATGTTCCTTGCATGGCTCACATCCTCAACCTGGTGGTACAGCAATTTATTCACCACTAACCTGGCCTGGATGTGCTGCTGCAGAAAGCACCATCATTGTGTGCTCACTTCCAATGAAATGACTACTGGGTTTCCACTTTGTTAGATCCATGGAACAAGAGTAAATTTTGCCAGATGCTTCCCCTCCTGGAAAGGGACAGGCATATGCTGGAATATCGAAATAAACTTGTAGATAATCTTAAGAGTGGTTTTCCCTAAGACAGCAGTGAGTCACATAGTGTGCATCACAGTTCTATACGTTCAACCCCACATCACAAAAACATTAGCAACAGGAGCCGTGGAAGTGATTTAACACATTTTTCAGACCAGCATGTGCACCAGCACAACAGAGTACGAGTCTGATACGTTGTGAACAACTAGAGAGAGTGGTGCAGGAGTATCTGGAGCTCAATATCAAAGGTATCAGTGGGGTAGGCTCTTTTGCATTTTGGTCTTCAAAAATGGAAGAGTGGCCTGAGCTCGCCTGTCATGCCTTGAAGGTTTTATCATGCCCTGCAGCAAGCTTTCTCTCAGAACGTGTCTTTAGCTCTGCTGGTGGTGTCCTGACAGATAAGTGCATCCGGGTGTCCCTTGAAAATGTAGACCACCTAACTTTCATCAAAATGAACAAGTCATGGATCTCCATTGTCTTTTGCTCCCCAGTCGCAGACTGGACAGACTAGGCGATGGTGTTGTTATGCATTGATCTCGCAATATTGCAGTGTCTGACACTTTTGTCGTGGCTTCTGTGCCTGCTGTTGCTACTGCTACTGATGCTAATTTTGTGGAGACTCAAATTTGGGTCTCCATTTGGTGGGTTTCCTGTATTGGAAGGTGTGTCAGAGACCTATTATACTATTTCTACTCTGTGGAAATTGATGCCACTTTTGTGGTGTGTGACACTAATTTTTGGAAATGTGGAAACCCAAAGTTAGGTCTCTACCTGGAGCGTTGCCTGTAGTGGAAGCTGTGTCAGGGGCCTATTATACTGTATCAACTCTGGGGAAATTGTTGCCACTAGGGTTGAGCGACCTTTACATTTATAGGATCGGGTCGGGTTTCACGAAACCCGACTTTTTCAAAAGTCGGGTCGAGTGAAATCGGCCGATCCTATAAAAAAGTCGGGGTCGGGGTCGGCCGAAACTCGAAACCCAATGCAGTGCATTGGGTTTCCAATGGTTCCCAGGGTCTGAAGGAGCGGAAACTCTCCTTCAGGCCCTGGGATCCATATTTAAGTGTAAAATAAAGAATTAAAATAAAAAATATCGCCATACTTACCATCTGATGCTCCCTGGTACTAAGCGGGAACCTTCCTTCCTTAGAATCAGCCTTCCAGGACCTTGCGGTGATGTCGCGGCTTGTGATTGGTCGCGCGGCCGCCCATGTGACCGCTCGCGCGACCAATCACAAGCCGCGACGTCACCGTGACGTCACCAAGGGTCCTGGAAGGGCTGATTCTTAGGAAGGAAGGCTGCCGGAAAGAAGCCGAGGGTGAGTATATTCCTATTAGGTATATACTCACCCTCGGAGGCGCCCTGCTTCTTTCCGGCAGCCTTCCTTCCTAAGAATCAGCCCTTCCAGGACCCTCGGTGACGTCACGGTGACGTCGCGGCTGGGGATTGGTCGCGCGAGCGGTCACATGGGCGGCCGCGTGACCAATCACAAGCCGCAACGTCACCGCAACGTCACCGCAAGGTCCTGGAAGGCTGATTCTAAGGAAGGAAGGTTCCCGCTTAGTACCAGGGCGCATCAGATGGTAAGTATAGCGATATTTTTTATTTTGATTCTTTATTTTACACTTAAATCTGAATTCCGATACCAATTTCCGATATCTTAAACATATCGGGAATCGGTATCGGAATTCCGATTCCAGATTCAGAAGATTGCCGACTTCATGGCCGACCCCACACAGGGGTCGGGTCGGGTTTCATGAAACCCGACTTTGCCAAAAGTCGGCGACTTCTGAAAATTGCCGACCCGTTTCGCTCAACCCTAGTTGCCACTTTTGTCGTGTGACAATAATTTTTTGGAATGTGGATAATTCAAGTTGTATCTCCTTCATGTGTGTTGCCTGTAGAAGTAGGGATTCCAGACAAACAAGCCTGCAATTACTTTAACTCAACTACCTGTGTTACTTTCTTCACATTTTGCTACCAATATTACTGTATGAAACTGGTGTTTCTACCATTTGAGTTTGGCTGGAACAAAAAAAAAATTGAGGTGTTGCTTGAGGTATTAGGGCTCTCTGCATAAAAGACTTACACTGCTCTTTTGACCACCAGGTCCTCATTGAGGCTCCAATACAAAACTGAAAATGCTAGCCCAGACCCTGACACCACATGCATGCCTCATGGCTGATGCAATTATAAAAGTTTCCACTGTGGGTCAATTGTTCAGTCAACTACCTGTGTAAGTTATCTTAGATTTTTATAACAATAGCAATTTATGAAACTGATGTTTGTGCCATCTGAGTGTGGTTGGAAAAAATGGAACTGTTGCATGAGGCATCAGGGCTCCCAGCAACAAAGTCTTACACCATTCCCTTAACCACTAAGTCTTCATTGGAACTTCAATTCAAAGCTGTAATTGCTGGCCCAGACCCTTATACCTCATGCATGGACCATGACTGACTGCTGATGTGCCATTTATAAAATTCTACTGTGGGTCAACTGATGCCACTTTTCATGGTGTCTGTCCCAATTATTAGATATGTTGGAAGCTTTTTTTACCCCTTAAGGTGTTGTGTATACATTTGGTTTGGCCTCCTATTGAATGTAATGGGGTTAGTGTACGCTCGTCGAACTGTTCGGCGAACGTAAAATTGGTTCGCTCATCTCTACTCTCCATTACTACTCCTATAGTTATATTGTAAATAAGCACAAAGCCAGAATACAGTTCTTTAATTGAAAAAATTACACAGGCTCCTTTCATGAATGTAAATTAAACCATACTCCCGTCATCTCACATTCCACTGAAGCCATGCTTTCCCATAATAAGCAGAAGTAAAAAAACAACCATATCACTCACCTGTCTGTGGTTCTGTCTCTCGCTGTAATCTATGTCTGGGGAAAAACAGTTTTCAACCTGGACGGTGTCAAGTTGAGACTGTCCTGGCTGAGAGCCACTGAGGAATCAGCTGCTGCGAGCTCAGCTTCAGTGACTATCAGTGACAATATCAAGATTACCACAGGTACTAAGGCTGCGTTCTCAGCTGGGACCCTGAATTGTGGTGACCTCGGTGAGTTCAGACCTTTTTCTCACTGTGCTAGCGGTGATCTCACAGATTCTTTCATTCTTTCAATTAAAGGACTTTATTATGGATGTATGTTTATTATAATATAACTATAGGATTAGTAATGGAGAGGTGTCTTATAACTGCCTCTCCGTAACTAAGCCGTGGGTTTGATGTCACCGGACAATACGAATGTGACATCAACCCCACAAATATGAATCCCACTTGCCACCACCATAGGATAAGTGGGAAGAGCTGGGAAAAGTGCTAGAATTGGCACATCTAAAAGATGCACCTTTTCAGGGATGGCTGTGGGGTGCGATTTTTAGGTTGGGGTGTAATATCCAAGGCCACTTATCAGCCTGAGAATACCAACCCCCAGCTGTCAGCTATAGCTTGGCTGGTTGTGAAAAATGGGGATGACCCCACACTGGTTATTTTATTTTTTTATTTAGATCATTAAAAAAGCAGCGTGAGGACCCCTCTATTTTTGATAACCAGCCTTGTCAACGCTGACAGCATCAAAAATACAGGGGAACCCATGTCAATTGATACCACTTTTCCTGGTGTCTGCCCCTAATTTTAGCTGTTTTGGCAGCTTTTTGGCCCCCCTGAAGGTGTTGTCTATGCGTTTGATTGTGCTTCCATTGAAGTCAATGAGGTTCGGGTGTGTTCGTCGAACCGTTCGGCAAACATGTTGGTTGAACATTGGGACATTAGCCAATCAAAACCAAACCGGTCCTTGAAATATTCGCTCATCTCTAATTATGAGGTCATAAAGGGTTGCTAAATGAATTTGACTTATCTCATTACATGCTTAGATTTTGGTTAAGTTGAGTTTCTCCTTCCAGTGCAGAGGTGCACAACCTTTTTAAGTCTGAAGGCCGCATTGTCAGATTGAACCAAAAGAATATGCCATAAATATCTAATAGTAGAAAGGTGGTAGGGGAACAAAAGTGCACAAGACCATCGGGTGATACCCTTTCAGGTGCAAAGGATAGTAAAAGGAAGGTGCTTACCTGAGCAGGTTGTGTGCAAGCAAAAATCCTATGAACACCTGAAAATATCAGCTGCTTCCTAATGGCTGGGAGATGATCTCCGCCAGAATAGATGATAAATTTGAACAATATTTGGCTGTGCTGCTGTAATGAATAATCCTCATAACCAGTATGAGTTGAATGTTTTTTTGTATCCACAACTCATTTCAATACTTGACTAGCATTTTTTTTTTCAAGTGAAAAAAGCAATAGCATAAATATCTAATAGGCACTATTTTTTTTCTAGGACTCCCACCTATCAGTAGGATGGAAATCTCTCATTTTCACAATTAAGAACGGAAGTTTATACAAGACAATGAAACAGCAATGTTTCCCTTCTCCCCTAAACTACAATAAATACAGTTGCATTCATGTATAGCCTCTTCTTTACCTCATTTACAACTTTCTGTGCTAAGAACTCCTCATTATGCAAAATATATGAATTCCAAAGAAGGCCACACATTATGCCATTTGTATCTGTCCCTACGGTGCTATCCATCACTTCTTTTCTCCTTAAAATTTCAAATACTGGCGACCAGCTACCAGGTTCTATCAAGCAAGTCCATGACCAGATTGTTAAGGGTCACACAGAATGGTTTTGTGGGTAGCATGTGGACTGCGGGCTGCACATTGTACACCCTTGCTCTATTCTGATATACGGTATTCTTGTATTGATTGCATGTGTATGACTTGGTTCTCTACAAACTGACTTCTGCCTGCCTGCCTTTTCTTGACCTTTGGATTCTATGCCTTGTACTTTGATCCTCACATCTGTTTCTAACACCTAGCTCCATGTAACCATATTCAGTCTTAAAACCCCATTCTTGTATTCAAGGCTGTGTCCACTTGCCCTTCCAGTATCCACCTTTCAACTGATTACTATTTTGGGGACTGTAAACTGGTATTACCCTCAAGAAAAAAACACACTTCTTCGCTTGGGAAATAGCTGAAGTCATTTAGATTCTACACCCCAATCAATCCACAAATAAACCAGTTGCAGCCATAGGGTTCCACAAGCTGAGGCATGCATTACAAATGTTACCATCCACCTCTCGTGTCTCCCCTTTTCCTCATAGATTGTAAGCTTGCGAGCAGGGCCCTCATTTCTCTTGGTATCTATTTTGATCTATGTATTTATTGTTATGCTGTAATGTCTATTGTATGTATAAGTCCCTTTTAAAATGTAAAGTGCTGCGGACTATGTTGGCGCTATAGAAATAAAATTATTATTATTATTATTATTATTATTATTATTATTATTATTATTATTACAGGACATATGCCTGCTTAGTTTTATCCAATTTCCTTATCCCTTGTGGCTTTTAGAAATATTTAATGTTCCTATGTGAATATCTTGGGCAGTTCAAAGATTTGATGATATATACTGTATATAAGCAATGAATGTTCCTTTAGAACTTTGATCATAAGAGATTGACTTATGCATCACAAAAAGTGAATGTTCAAGAATTTACTTTGTATATCTTGCATATTTTAGTTTATCTTTTTAAAACATTAGTTCAGAACCTGATATCAGTTATATCAGTTTGCAATAGATGAGATGTTTGCACAAAGATCTGAGAAACTAATGCAAAGCTGTCAAAATTCTATTACTCACCTAAATATTAAAAATGAGTTTACCAATTCTTTCACAGAGGAAATTCCCATCCTCCTGTGGCCTTATTAAACAGATAGGAAAAGCTCTACACTGTTTATATTCATTCAATTAATTAAAGATGGCAAAGAACATCCAACTAGAGAGAAGGAAGTTTTATTTTATACAGATCATCAAACTCCTTGACTGACAGTGACAGCAGCAGTACACAAGGGAAATGAGGAGTTTAATGCTTTAAAGCTGTATATCACTTGGTATCTATAAATTAACCTTTAGACACTAAATGGCTGTACAAAAGTTCTCTGAATATATTAAGTTAGACATATCTAAGGTGCTAACAACATATTAACATAAATGAGCACATTGACATTTATTTGCCAATTAAAATATGACAATCAAAGGCAAATTAGCCCTGTAATCCTCGAATTTGTCAATCCCACATATGCTTTAATAATTATAAGAAATTGCCATATGATCGTGATACACCATAGTATAATATTTCTGTAAAATATGTGGTCTTCACAAAGTTATTTAGCTGTATGTCAAGTACCTTTTAGAATATTATCACATGATTGCTTTTGTAAATTTACATACAGTAAATGCAAAGACTTTTTTGCTGCTGAAAATTTAGTCTATGGAGCCTCACATTATGATTCTATATACTCATAACTTTGATGTTTTGTCAGAGCAGATATACAACTTTCCTGCTCCCTTACCATAAGCAGAAAAGGGCTGAGGAAAGACAGTAACTCATGAATGCACAACTTAAAAGAAGGAGGAAAAAGATGTTTTGACTAAATTACCAAATTTTTATAGTCAATGGCAGACTTCTGTTTACTGAAAATGTGATCTGGAAGATTGATTTTTATAAATTTGTGATAAGCTAGACTACTCATCTTCATTGGCGACTTTGATCAAGCAATTTACAATATTTACTATATTCATTCTATAAACTTTAGACTACACCCATAGTTTGTTTGTAGTCGTAATTTTGAAGACACAAATGTCTAAATAATATCTGTAAAACCAAATCAGCAGATAATGATAGATGGATAGATGTGATTTAACCCCTTCACCCCCGGAGCTTTTTCCGTTTTTCCGTTTTCGTTTTTCGCTCCCCTCCTTCCCAGAGCCATAACTTTTTTATTTTTCCGTCAATTTGGCCGTGTGAGGGCTTATTTTTTGCGGGACGAGTTGTACTTTTGAACGACATCATTGGTTTTAGCATGTCGTGTACTAGAAAACGGGAAAAAAATTCCAAGTGCAGTGAAATTGCAAAAAAAGTGCAATCCCACACTTGTTTTTTGCTTGGCTTTTTTGCTAGGTTCACTAAATGCTAAAACTGACCTACCATTATGATTCTCCAGGTCACTACGAGTTCATAGACACCTAACATGACTAGGTTATTTTTCACCTAAGTGGTGAAAAAAAATTCCAAACTTTGCAAAAAACAAAACAAAACAAAATTGCGCCATTTTCCGATACTCGTAGCGTCTCCATTTTTCGTGATCTGGGGTCAGGTGAGGGCTTATTTTTTGCGTGCCGAGCTGGCGTTTTTAATGATAGCATTTTGGTGTAGATACGTTCTTTTGATCGCCCGTTATTGCATTTTAATGCAATGTCGTGGCGACCAAAAAAACGTAAATCTGGCGTTTCGAATTTTTTTCTCATTACGCCATTTAGCGATCAGGTTAATGCTTTTTTTTTATTGATAGATCGGGCGATTCTGAACGCGGCGATACCAAATATGTGTAGGTTGGGTTTTTTTTTTATTGATTTATTTTGATTGGGGCGAAAGGGGGGTGATTTAAACTTTTATATTTTTTTTATTTTTTTCACATTTTTAAAAACTTTTTTTTTTTACTTTTGCCATGCTTCTATAGCCTCCATGGGAGGCTAGAAGCAGGCATAGCCCGATCGGCTCTGCTATGCAGCAGTGATCATAAGATCGCTGCTACACAGCAGATTTGCAGGTGTGCTGTGAGCGCCGACCACAGGGGGGCGCTCACAGCCACCGGCAATCAGTAACCATAGAGGTCTCAAGGACCTCTATGGTTACCTTCCTGACTCATCGCCGACCCCCGATCATGTGACGGGGGTCGGCGATGCGCTCATATCCGGCCGCACGGCCGGATGCGGTAGTTAAATGCCGCTGTCTGCGCTTGACAGCGGCATTTAACTAGTTAATAGCGGCGGGTGATCGCGATTTCACCCGCCGCTATTGCGCGCACATGTCAGCTGTAAAAAACAGCTGACATGTCGCGACTTTGATGTGCGCTCACCGCCGGAGCGCACATCAAAGCGGGGGTCCCGACATGTGACGTACTATTCCGTCACATGTCGGGAAGGGGTTAATATTTTCAGCAATCTCATAGTGCAAAAATGAAACACCAGACAGTCTTTGAAATCTTTTCAAGAAAATGTATGACTTTTTTATTGCTCTGTATGTAGATTAAGATTTTAAAATTTGTGAAATAATCTTAAAAATAAGATTCTGCTATTAACGTTTAAGTTAAATTCCAAAATTTTGCAACTTAAAGTAATATAAATAATGTCCCCATAGAGCACAGAACATTCAAATATTATCAAAGAGAGAAAATGTGATGGAGATGCAAATAATGGGCATATAAATGGTTAAAACAGTCAAAATTTAATTTAAACATTTAATAAAACATTTAGCACAAATGAACAACAAGATATAGGAAAATAAACTAAAATTTAATGGGTGAACTGTTGTGGGGAAAAAAAAACCCTTGAAGTTTGAATACCCATATACAGGTGCTTCTCACAAAAGTCGAACGTCATCAAAAAGTTATCTTATTTCAGTTCTTCAATACAAAAAGTGAAACTCATATATAGAATAGAGTCATTACAAACAGAGTAATCTATTTCAAGTGTTTATTACTTTTAATGTTGATGATTATGACTTACAGCCAATGAAAACCAAAAAGTCATTATCTAAGTAAATTAGAATAATTAACAAAAAACACCTGCAAAGGCTTTCTACGCATTTAAAAAGGTCCCTTAGTCTGTTTCAGTAGGCTCCACAATCATTGAGAAGACTGCTGATTTGACAGGTGTCCAGAAGGCAGCCATTGACACACTCCACAAAGAGGGTAAGCCACAAAAGGTCATTGCTAAAGAGCTGACTGTTCACAGAGTGCTGTATCCAAGCATATTATTGGAAATTTGTGTGGAAGGAAAAAGTGTGATAGAAAAAGGAGCACAAGCAAGTGGGATAATCACAGCCTTGAAAGGATTGTTAAGAAAAGGCCATTCAAATATTTGGGGGAGTTTCACAAGGATTGGACTGCTGCTGGAGTCATTGCTTCAAGAGCCACCACACACAGATGTATCCAGGACATGGGTTACAGGTGTTGCATTCCTTGTGTCAAGCCACTCATGGCCAATAGACAACACCAGAAGAGTCTTACTTGGGCTAAAGAGAAAAATAACTGGACTCTTGCTCAGTGGTCCAAGGTGTTATTTTCAGATTTCATTTCATTTGGAAATCAAGTTCCCAAAGTCTGGAGGAAGAGTGGAGAGGCACACAATACAAGCTGCTTGAGGTCTAGTGTGAAGTTTCCACAATCAGTGATGGTTAGGGGAGCCATGTCATCTGCTGGTGTATGTCCACTATGTTTTATCAAGACTAAAGTCAGCATCCACCAGGAAATTTTAGAGCACTTCATGCTTCTTTCTGCTGACAAGCTTTTTGGAGATGGAAATTTCATTCTCCAGCAGGACTTGGCACCTGTCCACATTGCCAAAAGTATCAATACCTGGTTTAAAAACAACAGTATCACTGTGCTTGATTGGACAGCAAACTTACCTGTCCTTAACTCCATAGATTCTCTATGGGGTATTGTCAAGAGAAAGACGAGAGACACCAGACACAACAAATGTAGACAAGCTGAAGGCTGATATCAAAGCAACCTGGGCTTCCATAACACCTTAGCAGTGCCACAGGCTGATCGCCTTCATGCCATACCACATTGATGCAGTAATTGATGCAAAATGAGCTCTGACCTCTGACCAAGTATTGAAAGCATTTACTGAACACACATTTCAATAGGCCAACATTTCGGATTTTAAAATAATTTCTCAAGCTGGTGTTATAAAGTATTCTAATTTACTGAGATAATGACTTTTGGGTTTTCATTGGCTGTAATCCATAATCATCAACATTAGCAGAAATAAACACTTGAAATACATCACTCTGTTTGTAATGATTCTATATAATATATGAGATTCACTTTTTGTATTGAAGAACTGAAATAAATTAACTTTTTGATGATATTCTAGTTTTGCGAGAAGAACCTGTATGTACGATCTGACAGTCACAGGTGCCATACATGAGGGGAGATATTAGTCACAAAGGTTGCTTTCCTTCGTGATGTGAAAGCCATATGTGTTTTCTCCAGCATGATATGTGCTGTTAGCAATCCAGTCGCTATATGGGCATGGCTTTTATGGTGGGTAGGTCAGAGATGGATGGGATGCCTACCCACCATATCTCCTCCTCCAGGGTGTGGATGGAGGGAGTTAAATGTCCAGCTAGTTTTTTTTCTCTGTCTGTGTTGTGTGAAGCTCCTGAGAGAGCTGCCATAGATGTTGTCCCAGAGGCACTGGGCAGGGCTGTTTACTTTCTTTTGAGCCAGAAAGGCTGTTTTTTCTGTTAACAGTTTGGTGTTTTGGTTTATGAAGTAATAAACCATCCAGAGACTTTAACCAAAAGAGGTTCTGTTCTGTGTCTACCTCGAGGAGCAGCTAAGTGAGCCGACCTTCCACAGCATACATACGCAACATGCATTGACATGTACATTGTCCACATGGAAAGAAAAATCCAGCTCCAGGAATAAAAAGTATCAAAAATTTATTTAAACATATTAAAATTTGGAAAACTGCTGACAGGTGAAAATAATTCAGCTAAATACTTTGGGTCAATACCATGTCGACTTTGCGGGAGGGAAAGAACCTTTTTGGAAGTGCATTTGAACAGCAAGGTGGCTTGTTGTTGAAGGGAAATAGAGGAAAAAAAAAATCTTTAAATCTTCAGCATAGCGAGTGTGAGCGAGCTGAGTGTGACCTGAGCATAAGTGGTGTGGACGGCGGTAAGTGTGACTTGTGACTCAGTGACTTTGGAATCAGGGAGTTTCCAAGGGAGGAATTGCTGTTCCAAGTGTTAATTAATACTTTGTATTTATTTTTATTTAACGTTTCTGTCTGGTGCAATCCCCATTAGGAAATGTGCTCCACAATTGTTAATGCCATCCAGTGCACATCTTGCCTCATGTATGCAGTCCTTGATCAGCCGGTCGAGGGTGCATACTGCTGTGCGAGATGTGAGCACGTTGTGCATTTGGAAACCCAGATACTGGATCTAAATGTGCAGCTGGCAACACTGAGATCCATAGACAATATGGAGAGGAGTCTTCTGCTTACAGAGCAGACGCTCAATGGGATAGATGAGGAGGGGGATGGTAGGATGGAGCTGCAGGACAGTGAGGCAGTTAGCTGTGTGACAGTTAGGAAGCGGGGTAGAGGGAAGAGTGCCAGGGAGGCTAGTCCTGATCTTTCACAACCCAATAAGTTTGCTAAGTTGGCAGATGAGGGGGGTGCCAGTACAGGGGTAGCACTGCTGTAGCCAGGCATGTCCTCTGAAAGCCGGAGGAGTGACTGCTCCAGTAAGGAGGGAAATAGGAGAGCAGGGCAGGCCAGACAGGTGCTGGTAGTGGGGGACTCAATTATTAGGGGAACAGATAGGGCAATCTGTCACAAAGACAAGGATCGTCGAACGGTGTGCTGCCTACCTGGCGCTCGAGTCCGACACATCACTGATCAGGTGGACAGATTACTGGGAGGGGCTGGTGAGGACCCAGCGGTCATGGTGCACATTGGCACAAATGACAAAGTTAGAGGTAGGTGGAAGGTCCTTAAAGATGATTTCAGGGAATTAGGCTGCAAGCTGAAAGCAAGGACCTCCAACGTGGTATTTTCTGAAATACTGCCTGTACCACGTGCCACGCCAGAGAGGCAGCGGGAGATTAGGGAGGTTAATAAGTGGCTCAAGAATTGGTGTAGGAAGGAGGGGTTTGGGTTCCTCCAGAACTGGGCCGACTTCTCAGTTGGCTACAGGCTCTACGCTAGGGATGGGCTGCACCTCAATGGGGAAAGTGCAGCTGTGCTGGGGGAGAAAATGGTTAGAAGGTTGGAGGAGTGTTTAAACTAGGGAATGGGGGGAGGGTATTCATTTTATAGGTGGGGAAGATAGTGCAGATAGAGACCTGGGCACAAATAAGGAAGTTGGGGGTGGCGGAGGCATGGGGGGTGGGGTTAGAACAGTTAGTAATTTAAGAAAGAATAGAGGTACAGAGAGGAACATCAAGTGCATGTATACTAATGCCAGAAGCCTCGCCAACAAAATGGACGAATTAGAACTAATGTTGTTGGAACATAATTATGACATGGTGGGGATATCTGAAACATGGCTGGATGAGAGCCATGACTGGGCTGTTAACTTGCAGGGCTATAGCCTTTTCAGAAATGACCGTACAGATAAGCGAGGGGGTGGGGTGTGTCTGTTTGTAAAATCGACCTTAAAACCCATCCTGCGTGATAATATAGGTGAATCTAATGAAAATGTAGAGTCCCTGTGGGTGGAGATAAGGGGAGGGGGAAAAAATAATAAATTACTGATAGGGGTTTGTTATAAATCTCCAAAAATAATGGAAGCAATGGAGAATATCCTTGTAAAGCAAATAGATGAAGCTGCGACTCAAGGAGAAGTCATTATTATGGGGGACTTCAACTACCCTGAAATAGATTGGGAAACAGAAACCTGCAGTTCCAGTAAAGGTAATCGGTTTTTGACAACTATGAGAGACAATTACCTTTCACAACCGGTTCAGGACCCAACAAGAAGGGGGGCACGGCTAGACCTAATATTAACCAACAGGCCAGACCGCATATCAAATATAAGGGTTGGGGGTCACTTGGGGAATAGTGATCACAAAATAATAAGTTTTCATGTCTCCTTTAATAAGATGTGTAGTAGAGGGGTGACAAGGACACTAAACTTCAGGAGGGCAAATTTCCAACGGATGAGAGAGGATCTTGGTGCAATTAACTGGGACGATATCCTGAGACATAAAAGTACACAAAGAAAATGGGAGACATTTATTAGCATCCTGGATAGGACCTGTGCACAGTATATACCGTATGGGAATAAACATACTAGAAATAGGAGGAAACCAATATGGCTAAACAAAGCTGTAAGGGGCGCAATAAGTGACAAAAAGAAAGCATTTAGAGAATTAAAGGAAGTAGGTAGTGAGGAGGCATTAAATAAATACAAAAAATTAAATAAATTATGTAAAAAGCAAATCAAGGCAGCAAAGATTGAGACAGAGAGACTCATTGCTAGAGAGAGCAAAAATAACCCCAAAATATTCTTTAACTACATAAATAGTAAGAAACTAAAAAATGATAGTGTTGGCCCCCTTAAAAATAGTCTGGGTGAAATGGTGGATGAGGATGAGGAAAAAGCCAATATGCTAAATGACTTTTTTTCATCAGTATTTACAAAAGAAAATCCCATGGCAGCCAATATGACTAGTGATAATAATTCCCAATTTAATGTTACCTGCTTAACCCAGCAGGAAGTACGGCGGCGTCTAAAAATCACAAAAATTGACAAATCTCCGGGCCCGGATGGGATACACCCCCGAGTACTGCAGGAATTAAGTACAGTCATTGATAGACCATTATTTTTAATCTTTAAAGAGTCCATAATAACAGGGTCTGTACCACAGGACTGGCGTATAGCAAATGTGGTGCCAATATTCAAAAAGGGGACAAAAACTGAACTCGGAAATTATAGGCCAGTAAGTTTAACCTCTACTGTGGGTAAAATCCTGGAGGGCATTCTAAGGGATGCTATACTGGAGTATCTGAAGAGGAATAACCTCATGACCCAGTATCAGCACGGGTTTACTAGGGACCGATCATGTCAGACTAATTTGATCAGCTTCTATGAAGAGGTAAGTTCCGGTCTGGACCAAGGGAACCCAGTAGATATAGTGTATATGGACTTTTCAAAAGCTTTTGATACGGTGCCACACAAAAGGTTGATACATAAAATGAGAATAATGGGGATAGGGGAAAATATGTGCAAGTGGGTTGAGAGTTGGCTCAGGGATAGGAAACAAAGGGTGGTTATTAATGGAGCACACTCGGACTGGGTCACGGTTAGTAGTGGGGTACCACAGGGGTCAGTATTGGGCCCTCTTCTTTTTAACATATTTATTAATGACCTTGTAGGGGGCATTCAGAGTAGAATTTCAATATTTGCAGATGACACTAAACTCTGCAGGGTAATCAATACAGGGGAGGACAATTTTATATTACAGGCTGATTTATGTAAACTAGAAGCTTGGGCTGATAAATGGCAAATGAGCTTTAATGGGGATAAATGTAAGGTCATGCACTTGGGTAGAAGTAATAAGATGTATAACTATGTGCTTAATTCTAAAACTCTGGGCAAAACCGTCAATGAAAAAGACCTGGGTGTATGACAAACTCATATTCAGTGGCCAGTGTCAGGCAGCTGCTACAAAGGCAAATAAAATAATGGGATGCATTAAAAGAGGCATAGATGCTCATGAGGAGAACATAATTTTACCTCTATACAAGTCACTAGTGCGACCACACTTAGAATACTGTGCACAGTTCTGGTCTCCGGTGTATAAGAAAGACATAGCTGAACTGCAGCGGGTGCAGAGAAGACCAAGGTTATTAGAGGACTGGGGGGGTCTGCAATACCAAGATAGGTTATTACACTTGGGGTTATTTAGTTTGGAAAAATGAAGGCTAAGGGGTGATCTTATGTTAATGTATAAATATATGAGGGGACAGTACAAAGACCTTTCTGATGATCTTTTTAATCATACACCGGTGACAGGGACAAGGGGGCATCTTCTACGTCTGGAGGAAAAAAGGTTTAAGCATAATAACAGACGCGGGTTCTTTACTGTAAGAGCAGTGAGACTATGGAACTCTCTGCCGTATGATGTTGTAATGAGTGACTCATTGCTTCAGTTTAAGAGGGGACTGGATACCTTTCTGGAAAAGTATAATGTTACAGGGTATATATATTAGATTCCTTGATAAGGCGTTGATCCAGGGAACTAGTCTGATTACCGTATGTGGGGTCGGGAAGGAATTTTTTTCCCCATGATGGAGCTTACTCTTACCACATGGGTTTTTTTTGCCTTCTCCTGGATCAACATGTTAGGGCATGTTAGGCTATGGGTTGAACTAGATGGACTTAAAGTCTTCCTTCAACCTTAATAACTATGTAACTATGTAACCAAAGCAAAGCTGCGATAACAACAAGACATGTAAAAAAAAAAAAAACACACATAACAAGCAGAATGAAAAAAAAAAAGATGAATAACTAAATATAAAATGTGGAATGAACACAAAAAACACAAGTATGAATTAATAATGCAACATAGCTTCTTTTCTGAGATTTTACCCTAATGGAACACGAGTATTTAGCAAGTAGATCCAGAATGCTTCTCTGTCACGTAGTTTTTTCTCTCTTTCTCCCCCCTGATATCTCGATATATCTGTTCAATTGCAAAAAGTCTTAAATAAGTTGTTTGTCTGTTATGTATTCTGATAAAGTGATTAGAAATGTTGGAAACGTGTCTGATTGATGGTTGTAATATGTTATAAAGATGTTCACGGAAACGATCTTTTAATCTTCTTACAGTAGATCCGACATAAAAAAGTTTGCAATCTGTGCACTCAATTATATAAATTACGTAATTTGTATTGCAGTTAAAAAAACTCTTAATACATTTTTTTCTCTGATTTTCAGAACAGGAGAAATTAGAGGGTTTTTTTTAGTATAGGGACAGGTTTTACAAGGGTGTGACCCGCATTTAAAAAACCCTTTAGTAGATAACTATCCAGTTGGATTCCTGGTACTCATGGAATCTAAATGGCTAGGGGATAAAACATTACCCAAAGTGGGAGCACGTCTTGATACTATTTTTATACCATCCTGGAGAATTGTATCCATAATATGGTCGTCCCTTAATATGTTGAGATTTTAATAACTGGATGGTTATCTACTAAAGGATGTTTTTTGTGTTCATTCCACATTTTATATTTAGTTATTCATCTTTTTTTTCATTCTGCTTATGGTTTTTTTTTTTTTTTTTACATGTCTTGTTGTTATCGCAGCTTCTCTCCCTCCCGCAAAGTCGACATGGTATTGACCCAAAGTATTTAGCTGAATTATTTTCACCTGCTTTTAGTGGTTATATATTGGGTTCGTTTGTTTAGTCTCGTGCTGAAGTCTAAGAGCGCCATTTTTGCTCGAAACGTGTCCAGCGACTACATGGTAGCTTCCATCCAAATGATGTAATTTTTCGCTTGTTAGCAGTTTTCCAAATTTTAATATGTTTAAATAAATTTTTGATACTTTTTATTCCTGGAGCTGGATTTTTCTTTCCATGTGCACAAGTTTCAACGTCAGACAGAGATGTTTTTTCCTTGCTCGGACATTATGTGGACTACAGACGAATGTTTCTACTGGGTGAGCTGAAAAGTTTTTCTGTTTTTCTACATTGACATGTACATACAGTGTATATACTGTGTGTGTATATATATATATATATATATATATATATATATATATATATATATATCACAAGTCATTTAACTAAAAGTATATGCATGTGCAAATAGAAATATAATTGTGAATTACACTGATAATTAATTTTGTATAATAGGGAAGTTCCCCTGGTATAGGCATACAATACTTATAAAAATATAAATAAATAAAAAAATATAGATAGCTATAAATCCATAAGTATGCACCCCAAAAAGTGAGAATACATATTTCCCACAAACTGATGAGGTAAAGATAAATATCACATGTTAAATACTAACATTATATGAGAAGCTCCCCCACGAAACACCTAGCGTGTTTCACCAATGCTTCGTCAGAGGCGGTTAGTAGGAAAGTGAAGTAAGTATATAAAGAACTTGCCAATCGAACAACTCAGTTCCCATATGAAACAAATTAAGGCACTTACAGTGTATCAAACATAGCCACCATCAGACAAACCTTCATATTTGTTTGATTCATGAGGTCCAAAATGGGGCAGCTCCCCTTGTGCCCACTGTGTTGCATGTCCTAACATAGTCCATGGCTCGTATTTCCAGGTTTTTATGAGCACAAGGACATATTAAATTGCAAACTCAATTGTAGCAAAAGTGGTGTAATTTACTATGTGACATGCCTTTGTAAGAAAACATATGTGGGCATGACAACAAGGAAGCATAAACGAAGGGTCAGTGAACTGATACGTGACATCCGGAAAGCTAAGGACGCAACCACCTATTTGGATTTGAAACCTATTCCCAAACTTTTTTGGCTTGTCCATGGTTGTGATAAGATACAACTATTAATATGGGACATAGACCATATTTTACTCGCTACCAGGGGCAGTGATTTGAAAAGGCTTTTTACACAGAAAGCAGTACAATTTTTTACAAATTAAAGACACAGAACCCACAGAGACTAAACAAACATGTTTCATTTGCCCCTTTTTAATAAGAATTTAACTTTTCCCTGCGCATCGATCATGTGATCAGTATTCCTTCTATGTTGCTCCTTTAATCCATCCCTCTGAGTGTTCATCCCAACTTAGCTAGTTTTAAGTTTTAGTTTTAAGTATTATTGTCATATTTTTGTTTTTAACTTTACATGTCATTATTTGTTTTCTGTGTGTTATTATTTTTTAAATCTATTTTATTCGTTATCTATATTTTTTCACTACTTTTTTCTCTTTCATCTATGACTGGCCAATTTTTGACAACTCTGTATTTACCTATATTATTTCTTATTTTCAGATTTTCTTATTTATTTCTGGAAGGATCTTCCTCTTTTCTTTTGGCTGTGGATTTCCAACATACCATCACATAATCATCTTTGGGTGAGTAAAGATTTCACTCTTGAAAGTCATTCTATAACATCATTAATACTTTGGAGCACAATAATTTGTTCCTTTATTAATTGGGCATAATTAACATTACCGATATTGTCACTAACAATGTTATGATTTTTTTGTACCGTATTTTTCAGGACAATAAGATGCACCTAGGTTTTAGAGGAGGAAAACAGAAAAAAATGTGATCATGATGTACTGTTATGGGGTAGTATCTGCTGCTGACATTGTCATGGGGTAATGTCCCCCAACTCTGTACTAATATCCCCCACCCCATCCCCATATATATATGTCCTCACCTTGGTATATATGACCCCATCCTGGAATATATGGCCCCCATCCTGGTATTGAAGGCCCAAACCTGGAATGAATGGCCCCATCCTGTTATGCATGCCCCCCCTTCCCCATCCTGGTATACGTTGCCTACCATCCTGGTATCCATGGCTCCCATCCCCATATGGGAATACATGGGCCCCCATCCAAATCCTGGTGTACATGGTCCCTCATTACAATCCTGGTATACTTGGTCATCTCATCCCCATCCTGGTAGACATGGCCATCATCCCCATCCTGGTATACATGGTCCCCTCATCCCCATCCTGGTATACATGGTCCCCTCATCCCAATTTTGGTATGCATGGCCCCCTCTTCCTCATTCTGGTATACATCGTCACCTTATCCCTATCCTGGTATGCATGGCTCCTCATCCCTATTCTGGTATGCATGGCCTCCTCATCCCTATCCTGGTATACATGGTCCCCTCATCCCCATCCTGTCATACATGGTCCCCTTCCCCAACTGGGTATACATGGTCACCTCATCCTCCTCCTTCAATGTATGTTCCTCTCATACCCATCCTGGTATAAATGGTACCCCATCACCATCCTGGTATACATATTCTCCTCACCTGATATGCATGGTCACCTCATCCGCATCCTGGTTTCCATGGTCTCTCCATCACCATCCTGGTATACATGGCCTCTATTCCCATCCTGGTATACATGGCCCCCATAACGCTGCACACTTAAAATAATAAAAAATTCTACTTACCTTCTCTCCGCTCCCTCACAGCATGGTGTGCTGTGTTGATGACAGCAGCTGATTTCAGCATGTTAGCAGCACATGACATCACTGCAAGGCGCGCCCACACACTAAGGTCAGCTGGCCCAACTCTCGGAGCTGGCTTCAGTGCATAGAGGTGGGAGAGACTATGGGTGTTGAGAGCAGTGAATATTCATTTTCTTTAACACCTGCTTCTCCGCCGCTCTCCCACCATAGCCACAGCTGAACTAAGGTACATCCGGACTATAAGAAGCACCCCCACTTTGCTTCAAAATGTTGGAGAAAAAACAGTGTGTCTTATAGTCCGAAAAATGTGGTATATTATTCATTTTTTCTTTCTCCTTCTTTCTCTTTTTCATACACTTGCATATTTAACAGTTTTTTTTATATTTTACACAAGATTTTTCTTCACATATATGTTTTCTACGTTTTTTCTTAAAGGGAACCTGTCACCCTCAAAATCGAAGGTGAGGTAAGCCCACCAGCATCAGGGGCTTATCAACAGCATTCTGGAATGCTGTAGATAAGCCCCCGATGTATCATAAAAGATGAGAAAAAGTGGTTAGATTATACTCACCCAGGGGCGGTCCCGGTACGATAGGTGTCGCGGTCCGGGGCCTCCCATCTTCTTACGATGGCATCCTCTTCCTGTCTTCACGCTGTGGCTCCGGCACAGGCGTACTTTGTCTGCCCTGTTGAGGGCAGAGCAAAGTACTGCAGTGCGCAGGTGCTGGGAAAGGTCAGAGAGGCCCAGCGCCTGCGCACTGCAGTACTTTGCTCTGCCCTCAACAGGGCAGACAAAGTACTCCTGCACTAGAGCCGTAGTGTGAAGACAAGAAGAGGACGTCATCTGATGAAGATAGGAGACGCCGGACCGGACCACAACACCCATCGGACCGGGACCAGGACCGCCCCTGGGTGAGTATAATATAACCTCTTTTTCTCATCTTTTAGGATACATCGGGGGCTTATCTACAGCATTACAGAATGCTGTAGATATGCCCCTGATGCCGGTGGGCTTAGCTCACCTTCGATTTTGGGGGTGACAGGTTCCCTTTAACTTCTTCTTCCTTCCACCTTCTCCCCTTCCCCATATTGCTGCCCTTCTTGTCTCAAATTACTGTCTCATTTATTTCCATTTTCATTCTTGTCATTATTTTTATTTTCGTTTTTCTCTTGATGTTCATGGGCTCATGCATTATATGTATGTGTGTACATTGTGTTTTCCTTCTTTATTATTTACTTATTGTTTACTTTTTTTTATTGTTTTTTACTTTACATTTACATAATCCTCATTTCCACATTTCTTATTATTCTCATGCTCATTTAAAATCATGTCACCACTTATTTGCATATTATTTATAATTGAATTATTATTTATTGTTTCGATATTCAACATTTACACACTTGTCAATTACTACAACATTTTGACTATCCAACACTTTTTTTCTTTTTTCCTGGTGTTTTACTGATGATTTTTTCATTCACCCATTGCCGAATGTAGCCTTTAATGAAATAGAATCTATCTACCAGCACGGAGTCCCGAGTTAAAGATCACATGACCGCAATTGCACTAGTCACATACACAGGCACTTTCCTCTTTCAGTATATGACGCAGCAGTCATGGGGTTCATTCCGTCCACATGACCCTAGCATCATCGAGGCATCACATATGTACACAGATTCTTGACAAGTCTGGATGTGATGTAGCGTTCACTTCATCCCACATTCACATGATTCTTTTAGGGGCTGATGAATACGTACTCTGTCCACTTCTGTTCATGCGCTGGCATTATATGTAGAAAATGGCAGAGGTGACATGTTTGATACACTGTAAGTGCCTTAGTTTGTTTCCTATAGGACTCGAGTTGTTTTATTGGTCAGTTCTTAATAAACTTAAATCACTTTCCTACTAACCCCCTCCCCACCTCCCTGATGAAGCATTGGTGAAACACACATAAGGTGTTTGCTGGGTGAGCTTCTCATTTAATGTTGGTATTTAACATGTGATATTTAGCTTTACCCCATTAGTTTGTGGGAAAAACGTATCCTCACTTTTTGGGGGTACATGCTTATGCATTTAGAACAGTTTATCTTTTTAGAAATATTGTATACCTATACTTTGAGAACTTACATATTATACAAAGTTAACTTTCAATATAGTTCACAATTATATTTATATTTGAACATGCATATATTTTATTTAAATAACTTGTGATCTATATGTCAATGCATGTTATGTATGTATGTACATATATGGCCATTCAAACTTCGAGGTGATTTTCCCACAACAGCTCACCCACCAAATTTCAGTTTATTTTCCTGTATCTTGGTGTTTAGTTGTGCTCATTGTTTTATTAAATGTTTAAATAAAATTTGGATGTTTTAACCATTTATATGCCCAATATTTGAGTCTCCAGCATGTTCTTTCTCTTTGGTAATATAACTTAAGCAGGCCAACTCTCATTCTGACAAAAGCTCCTTCACCTTTAACTCTAATTAACTAATTAACTAATGATTATGGACAATTTCTCAGCATTGCATGTGCCAGGTGTATAACGCAGCCTGCGCCTGGCATGTCAAGATTAGGCTAACACATATGAATGTCTCAGTACAGAATGCAAGATATATTGAATGTAAAGAACAACACCAAATTATCACCTATAAGAACAATGAATTGGTCATGATGAAATACAATATACAAGATCCATTTTCCAACCAGCGTCTTTTGTTTGGAGGTCTTTCTTGAAGTTTAGTAGTAATTCAACCATTACAACATCATGTGGCAGAGTGTTCTATAGTCTCAGTGTTCTTATAGTAAGGGACCTGCTTCAGTGATTATGATTAAACCTTCTTTCCTTTAGAAGAAGAGAATGCCCCCTTGTTCCCATTGCAGGCTTAGGTGTAAAATGATCATTAGGAAGATCTCTGTACTTTTCTCTCATATATTTGTACATTTTAATAAGATTGCCCTTAAACCTTCATTTTTCATAACTGCATAACATAGCAAGATTGATAATTATCTGTCTTGGTATTGTAGTTCACAAATTGTCTTAATAACTATGATTGAGCTTCCCTGTACCAGTTCTACTTCAGCTATGTCCTTCTTATATACCAGAGACCAAAATGGAACACATTATTCTAAGTGTGGCCACGCTAGTGACTTGTATAGAGGCAAAACTATGTTCTCGTCATAGTCATCATCACAGTCATAGTCAGTGGGCCAATCCCACTGCAGTCAGCAGTGTTGTCTTTTATTTTATTTCACGTGTATGACCAGCATTAGTCTCATAGTATGTATCTATATAATCGTCTAAGGGTCACTTCCGTCTGTTTGTCTGTCACGGAAATCCCGCATCGCTGATTGGTCGTGGCTGATGGGCACAGTTCGGCTGTGAATTTGCCCTTCCCTACTCCCCTCCAGTCAGTGCCCCCTCCCTACTGCCCTTCAGTCAGTGCCCCCATAGTGGTTTAGCAGTTTGTTAAACAAACTGCGTTACACCGCGGCATAACGCTGCTATTAACCCAGTGTGACCAACTTTTTACTATTGATGCTGCCTATGCAGCATCAATAGTAAAAAGATCTAATGTTACAAATAATTAAAAAAATAAAAATTCATTATATTCTCACCTTCCGGCACCTTTCCCGCTCCTCGCGACGCTCCGGTCCCAAGAATGCATTGCGGCAATGACCGGAGATGACTTAGCGGTCTCGCGAGACCACTACATCATCACGTGTTATTGCTGCAATGCATTACTGGGAACGGAGCATCATGAGGAGCATCACTAAATGCCTGGGCTGGATCCGGGGGCCGCCGGAAGGTGAGTATATAACTATTTTTTATTTTAATTCTTTTTTAACAGGGATATGGTGCCCACATTGCTATATACTATGTAGGCTGTTATATACTGTGTGGGCTGTGTTATATACTACATGGGCTGTGTTATATACTACGTGGCTGTGCTATATACTATGTGGGCTATACTATATACTATGTGGCTGTGTTATATACTGCGTGGGCTGTGTTATATACTATGTGGGCTGTGTTATATACTGCTTGGGCTGTGCTATATACTACGTGGGCTGTGTTATATACTGCGTGGGCTGTGCTATATACTACTATACATATTCTAGAATACCCGATGCGTTAGAATCGGGTAACCATCTAGTACAAAAAATAAATATTTAATTTCATATTTTTTCTTATGCTGTTATTTATTTGTTCCCAGTTTTTTTGCAGTGTGTTATCATCTAATTTGCTTAGTCTTCAATTACTTTTCATTCCAATTAGAAATAAACCCAGAAATCAGTTGGCCATTTATATATGTTGTGTATCCTTTCTTGCTTCTTTATTACTAGTAATAAAAGAAAGTCTAAGTCCTTTTCAGCTAAATATTATTATTTCCAAGCTGTAAACATTTGCAGAACCCAATTGAATTATATTTTCTAACAACCCATTGTCATTATTTCCTATTTTTTATTATCGTCTGTCGCACACAAGAGTTGAAATTTCAAGCAAAACACTAAAGCTTAGTTAGATGCATTTATATCTCACCATTAAATTTTGTGATATTTATGAAAAAAGAGCCCAGAGAATTTGATTTGCAGAAAAGAAACATGAAAAGCTTCTATGCAGGCTGCAAAACTTGACCTTACTAACATTTGCATTTCCATGCAATCAACCGAGTAATATACCGGAACGGAACAACGGCAGAGCTCTTTCAACTATGTTGTTTTTGAAGTGACAATTCCATTTTATTCAAGCTGTTATTCAAAGTTATGTTACAAAAGCACAGAACATTCCCACATTTATACAAGCAATTTATTTTTTTCTATTGCGGAAAACAAGAGCTAATGTGATATACTTTATTTCTTAAGACATACTTATATATACAAACACTTTCTAAATAGATTTCATAGAAGTCGTCCACCATTAGTGTTTTATTTACAGATTGACCCAGATATTACTTGAATTGTCCTCAAATATATGATGCAGAATACTGGGGTAGGACAAAGAATGAATATGCTAATAGAGGAACGGAAGATGATAAGCATATGAAGCAGAATAAACGAAGAAATAGAGGTGTCCATGAAGGAGTTGCATTAGACTGACCTTTTAAAGAGAATCTGTCAGTTTGACAGATCTCATTAAATTAGGGCATATGTATGGAGCCAAACACAACTATTCAAATGTTAACTGACATTGAATGATCCTGAATTCAACTTTGCTAGTGCTTACTGACATTTAATGAGCCAGATTACAACTAAATTAGTGCTTACTGACAGTTCTTTGAGTCCTAATACAACGTTCTTAGTGCTTATTGACTTTTAATGAGATTTATTACAACTATACTAGACCTATTTAACATTTAATGAACCATAAGGCTAAAGTTATACACAGATATTTCATAACAAGCTTTTATAATCTTAACTATAGTGCTACAACTGCTGCCCAAGGGAACACACTGGGTGAGATTTACTATGCAAAATGTAAGAGAATTCTTTGAGCTAATTTTTTCATTTAGACTATTTGTAGAGTTGTTATTTTTTTATTTTGGGTGTCTAACACTGAGATTTATTGTATGTTCACCTTGTATTTAGTATGTAGGCAGCGTCGGACTGGAACACCTTGAGCCCACCAGTGACAATCTTTCTTGGGACCCGCTATGTAGCTACATAGAAATAAAGACAAGACCACAAATATTGCGGTAAAACATGCAAATATCAGGGTATAGTATAAGGTAGTACATGCCTTAATAATATAGCAGGGGTTGGGGTAGCCCCGTCACAGAATATAATGTAGGCCCCCTCATAGAATATAATTTAGCCCCCTCATAGAATATAATGTAGCCTCCTCATAAAATATTGCAGCCCTCATATAGTACAATGCAGCCCTCTCACAGAATATAATGTAGCCGCCCCCTTAGAATTTAGAGTAGCCCCTTCATAGAGTATAATGCAGCCCCCTCATATTGTATAATGCAGCCCACTAATTAAGTATAATGCAGTCCCCTCATAGGGTACAATGCAGCCCCCCATAAAATATAATGAAGCCTCCTCATAGGGTATAATGCAGCTCCCTCATAGAGGGTAATTCAGCCTCCTCATAGAGTATAATGCAGCCCCCCATTGAATATAATTTACTCCCTCATAGGGTATAATGCAGCCCCCTCATAGGGTAGAATGCAGCCCCCAATAGAATATAATGCATCCCTCTCATATAGTGTAATGCAGCCCCCCTAGAATATAATGCAGCTCCCTCATAGAGTATAATGCAGCCCCCTCATAGGATATAATGCAGTCCCCTCATAGAATATAATGCAGCCCCCTCTTAGAGTATAATGCAACCCTCCCCATATAATATACTGTAATGCACACCCCCTAATATATTATAATGCAGTCCCCATAGAATATAATGTAGCCCCCTCATAGGGTCTAATGCAACCCCCTCATAGGGTAGAATGCAGCCCCCAATAGAATATAATGCATCCCTCTCATATAGTGTACTGCAGCCCCCCTAGAATATAATGCAGCCCCCACATAGAGAATAATGCAGCCCTCTCATAGGATATAATGCAGCCCCCTCATAGGGTATAATGCAGCCCCCCATAGAATATAATCTAGCGCCCTCAGAGTATAATGCAGCCCCCTCATAGGGTATTATGCAGCCCCCCATAGAATATAATCTAGCGCCCTCAGAGTATAATGCAGCCCCCTCATAGGGTATAATGCAGCCCCCTACAGAATATAATGTAGCCCCCTCATAGGGTATAATGCAGCCCCCCATACAATATAATATAGCCCTCTCATAGGGTATAAAGCAGCTCCATCATAGAATATAATGTAGCCCCCTCATAGGGTATAATGTAGACCCTCACAGAGTATAATGCAGAACCACACAGAATATAATGTAGCCCCCTCCATAGAATATAATCCAGCCCTACAGTCCTACAGTATTATGGCCACCAGTTCTCACTCATTGATATATATATATATAATAAAAAGCAACAAAATACTCACCTCTCCTCCCCGTTCCCCCCGCTGATCCTGTCTCTGCTCTGGTATCAGCAACTGCACTGCTGTCTGCTCAGCACCCAGCATGGTGGCGATGAAGTTACATCATCGCACACCTGCTGTGTCAGAGGCAGAGGCGAATGATGGGGGAGGTAGCGTCATCTATGATGCCGATACAGTTGATTGCAGCAAGAGCTGGGAGGGCAGGACCTCCTGAATCATGGGCCCCATAGTGGCTGGAAGGTGTGCCGCTATTAGTGGTACGCCATTGGCTGGGGGCCATTAGGGGAGTGAGGACTCTAGCCTGCCTGCCTCTAACGCTGGCCCTAATAGCAGGCAGTGTTAACCGCAGCCACAGGCCTCCTGCGGCTGGGCGATCACGTGTGCCCGCTACTAAAGGGAATGAATATTCACTGCTCTCCATTCCCATGGACATAGAGCGCAGTGAATATTCATTCTCTTTAGTAGTGGGCACACGTGATCGCCCAGCTGCTGCAGGAACCCATGGCTCCGGTTAACACTGACACTATTAAAGTGAAATGAATGATCACTGCTCTCCATGCCAATGGGAGTAGGAAGCAGTGATTATTTATTTCTCTGTAGCAACTGGCACAAGTTTTAGCCACAGCAAGGCTGGCTGGGGGCCCCTGGGACAGTGGGGGCCCTAGGCAGCTGCTGGCCCTGTATGTCAGCAGATGTCAATGCCTGGGCCCAGTGGAGAATTCTTTGGTTCTCCAATGGGCCAGTCCGACCCTGTACGTAGATCACGTTTTTCACGCTTGTGTTATAGCCCATACTCATCCACACTTGCAGTTGGCCAATTTCTAAGCTTACAGCTTAAAAAGATATCTAAACTTTCATATAATGTTTTAGATTATGCTGTAATGTGAATTTACATTGTGAATAACATTTATTTATGGCCATTAGATTGGTTGAATATTACATTTTTCATCTGTTTGCTTTTATGTATGCTATATCTTTTATTTGCAATTAGCTTAGAGAAAATAATTAGTAATACACAAAATCAATCCCAAACTGCAGTACAATCGTAGTCTCTTGTCTTGCCCCTGCTTGTTTTCTAATTCTGTTCCTGTTTCTCCTTCTTACCCATTCCCACTCCGTAGTGTTAAAGAGAACCTTTTACCAGCAAAAACCATATTAACCAACAGGTATGGGCTTAATCTGCCGGTGTCTGCATGTAGCCAAACGCTGCAGGAAGAAAATTAACTTTATTTCCCCCGCAACATTCGGTTCCAGTTACGGGGGTGGTGCTGGTGTTGGTTCAGTTACCTAGCGGCACCTGTAACCGCACCCCCACAACCCTGACTGACAGGGACTCTGCATTGGGGCTAGATCTCAGTTGGGGCCAGGGTCATGGTTACAGCAGCTGCTCTGTATTCTCAGAGTGGTGATTGAACCAGCACCGACACTGCTCCCCTGACTGAAACCGAAAGATGCATTGGAGAATAAAGTTAATTTTTTTCCCAGCAGTGCTCAGCTATGTGCAGGTGCAGGGCAGCTTTAGGAAGGCTAATGACTTCCAGATTTACCCCTTCATGACCTTGGGATTTTCCATTTTTCCGTGTTCGTTTTTCACTCCCCTCCTTCCCAGAGCCATAACTTTTTTATTTCTCCGTCCATATGGCCATGTGAGGGCTTATTTTTTGCCGGACGAGTTGTACTTTTGAATGACATCATTGGTTTTACCATGTCGTGTACTTGAAAATGGGAAAAAAATTCCAAGTGCGGTGAAATTGCAAAAAAAGTGCAATCCCACAATGGTTTTTTGTTTGGCTTTTTTGCTAGGTTCACTAAATGCTAAAACTGACCTGCCATTATGATTCTCCAGGTCATTACGAGTTCATAGACACCTAACATAACTTTGCTAAAAAAAAAATTGCGCCATTTTCCGATATCCGTAGCGTTTCTATTTTTCATGATCTGGGGTCGGTTGAGGGCTTATTTTTTGCATGCTGAGCTGGCATTTTTAATGATACCATTTCGGTGCAGATACATTCTTTTGATCGCCCGTTATTGCATTTTAATGCAATGTCGCGGCGACCAAGAAAAACATAATTTTGGCGTTTCGAATTTTTTTTCTCGCTACGCTGTTTAGCGATCAGGTTAATGCTTTTTTTTATTGATAGATCGGGCAATTCTGAACGCAGCAATACCAAATATGAGTAGATTTGATTTTTTTTTAATTGATTTATTTTGAATGGGGCGAAAGGGGGGTGATTTAAACTTTTATATTTTTTTAATTTTTTTAACTTTTTTTTAACTTTTTTTTTTTTTACTTTGCCATGCTTCTATAGCCTCCATAGGAGGCTAGAAGCTGGCACAACTTGATCACCTCTGCTACATATCAGCGATCTTATGTTCGCTGCTATGTTGCAGAAAATCAGGTGTGCTGTGAGCGCCGACCACAGGGTGGCGCTCACAGCTACCGTGGATCAGTAACCATAGAGGTCTCAAGGACCTCTATGGTTACAATGGAGAAGCATCGCCGCCCTCCGATCATGTGACGGGGGTCAGCGATGCGATCATTTCCGGCCGCCCGGCCGGAAGCGGTAGTTAAATGCCGCTGTCTGTGTTTGACAGCGGCATTTAACTTGTTAATAGGCACGGGCAGATCGCAATTCTGCCCGCGCCTATTACGGGCACATGTCAGCTGTTCAAAACAGCTGACATGTCCCGGCTTTGATGCGGGCTCACCGCCGGAGCCCGCATCAAAGCGGGGCTTCTGACCTCGGAAGGGATAGTACGTCCGAGGTCAGTAATGGGTTAAGCCCATATCTGCAGGTTAATGGCATTTTGCTGGTGACAGGTTCCCTTTAAATGTGGTCTTTATCTTGACACCTTACTAAGCTGGCAGTTCTTGAGCAGTGTTTTGAGCAAGATGGAATAAGAAAGATGTCAGTAGTTTTTTAAGAGTAAATGATGAGTTCAATGTTTTGGAGATGAGGAAGAAGCAGCTCATAAGTTGTGAAACAATTGACTTTGAGTCTAATTTCCTGAGATTTGCAGGTCCCAGTGACTTTAAACTATTTGCTATTTGATTTTCACAGAATGAGAAAAAAAATTACCAGCATCATTTCACATATTTCTTTTACACTTCACAGCTAATGGCTACTGTACTTTGTGAATAAATTCACTGCAAATTTAATTTCCCAGTAAAATCCACACGATTTGGAAAATTCAAATCTCACCATATTTGCTAATTTCTAGTCCTGAATTTAATCGTGCAACATTCTTTTTAAAAATATACCTACTAGAGGAAAGTGTTGACTATTGTCTGGAAAATGTCAGCTCATTTTAACAATATTTACATGGTGAAGCACTCCTTCCTGGTTTTGAAAAATTAAAATTATGTGCCAGTGCACTACCTGATTTGTGAGATTGCAATCCACTGTATGCATATGAAGGAGCATCCAGCAGGACAACGACCCAAAAGAATACGTAGAGATTGGCAAAATAATGGTTCAATGACAATAAAGTAGTGGTGCTGGATTTGCCCCTATAGTCCCCAGACCTCAACCCAATTAACATTTGTGGGTAGAGTTGAATAATAAACTGTACACTGTGTTCCAAATTATTATGCAAATTGGATATAATTGTCATAAAGATTTAATTGTTTTGTTTTTCAAAAAAAATCATGGATGGCATTGTGTCTCAAGGCTGAATGGATCACTGAAATCAATCTTAAACACATGTGATAATTAGTTTTCCAGGTGATTCTAATTAAAGGAAAAAATTAAAAAAAAAATTGTTTATTAACATTATTAAGCAGGCCACGGTTTTCAAGTAACATGGGAAAGAAAAAGGATCTCTCTGCTGCCGAAAAGCATCAAATAGTGCAATGCCTTGGTCAAGGGATGAAAACATTAGATATTTCCCGAAAACGTAAGCGTGATCATTGTACTATTATGAGATTTGTGGCTGAATCTGAGCACGAATGTGTTCATGCTGATAAAGGCATAACGAGGAAGGTTTCTGCCAGGCAAGTTCATTGGATTAAGCGAGCAGCTGCTAAAAAGCCATTAAAAACCAGCAAACATATATTTGAAGCTGCTGGTGCCTCTGGAGTCCCCCGAACCTCAAGGTGTAGGATCCTTCAAAGGCTTGCTTTGGTTCATAAACCTACTATTTGGCCACCCCTAAACAGTGTTCACAAGCAGAAACAGTAGCAGTGGGCCCAGACATATAGGAAAACTAATTTTCAAACAGTCTTGTTTACTGATGAGTAGGGTTGAGCGAAACGGGTCGGCCATTTTCAGAAGTCGTCGACTTTTGGCAAAGTCGGGTTTCATGAAACCCGACCCGACCCCTGTGTGGGGTCGGCCATGAGGTCGGCGATCTTCTGAATCTGGTATCGGAATTCCGATACCGAGTTCCGATAGCTTTGCGATATCGGTAATCGGTATCAGAATCCATATTTAAGTGTAAAATAAAGAATCAAAATAAAAAATATTGATATACTCACCCTCGGACGTGCCCTGGTACTAACCGGCAGGCTTCCTACCTAAGAATGAGCGTGTGAATGACCTGCGGTGACGTCGCGGCTTGTGATTGGTCGCGAGCGGTCACATGGACAAGCCGCGACGTCATCTAAGGTCCTTCACGTGCTCATTCTTAGGAAGGAAGGCTGCCGGAAAGAAGCAGGGCGCGTCCGAGGATGAGTATATACCTAATAGGAATATACTCATCCTCGGACACGCCCTGCTTCTTTCCGGCAGCCTTCCTTCCTAAGAATGAGCGCGTGAAGGACCTTAGATGATGTCGCGGCTTGTCCATGTGACCGCTCGCGACCAATCACAAGCCTCGACATCACTGCAGGTCATTCACGCGCTCATTCTTAGGTAGGAAGGCTGCCGGTTAGTACCAGGGCGCGTCCGAGGGTGAGTATATCAATATTTTTTATTTTGATTCTTTATTTTACACATTAATATGGATCCCAGGGCCTGAAGGAGAGTTTCCTCTCCTTCAGACCCTGGGAACCATAGTATCCCATTGCACTGCATTGGGTTTCGTGTTTCGGCCGACCCCGACTTTTTTATAGGATCGGCCGATTTCACTTGACCCGACTTTTGAGAAAGTCGGGTTTCGTGAAACCCAACCTGATCCTATAAAAATAAAAGTCGCTCAACCCTACTGATGAGTGTCGAGCAACCCTGGATGGTCCAGATGGATGGAGTAGTGGATGGTTGGTGGATGGCCACCATGTCCCAACAAGGCGGCGACATCAGCAAGGAGGTGGAGGAGAATCATGTTTTGGGCATGAATCATGGGGAAACATATAGTGTTTCTGACTGACAACTTTCTTCCATGGTATAAAAAGCAGAAACGTGCCTTCAAAATCATCTTCATGCATGACAATGCACCATCTCATACTGCAAAGAATACCTCTGAGTCATTGGCTGCTATGGGCATAAAAGGAGATAAACTACTCGTTCTAAATTTTCAATGGAACGAGGCAGGGCTGTCCACTGTCTCCATTACTTTTTGTCATGACACTTGAACCGCTCTTACAGGCTATGCAACAATGTGTTGAAGTAGAAGACCTACAAATCCAGGGCACCCATTACAAAACAGTGGCATTTGCAGACAACCTCTTGTTAGTAATATCTAAACCCCTGAGGAGCATTCCGGCCATGATGAAAGTCTTGGAGAGCTACAGTAAATTCTCATAGTAGGTATCCTCAAATCTACATTTCCCTTTCCCTGGCAATCTAAAAGTTTACCGTACTTAGGTATCCAGCTGAGTGTATCTGATAAAGATCTCTTCGCACTTAATTTTAATCATCTATTAGAAACTACAACCACTTGCCTTCGCTGTTGGAAAGATGCTCTTCTATCCTGGATAGGAAAGAAGAATATTCTAAAAAGTTTAATTCTACCTAAATTTATCTACATTTTTAACTTGCTTCCAATTCAAATTCCCACCTCATTTTAACTAAAGTACATTCCCTATTCTTCAATTACATTTGGCAAAAGTGTAAACCACATATTAACTCTAAATCCCTTACCTTACCAAGAGATATGGGCGGGATGGGAGCTCCGGACATTGTAAAATATTATCAAGCAGCACATTTAACTAGAACAATCAATTGGATCAGAAACTCAGAAGATAAACAGTGGCTCAATATAGAAGAAGCAATGTCTCCTCTCCCTTTGCGCTCTATATGACTTGGACACAATAAAGGCCCGATTCCAACTGAATACAAAAATATACACACATTAGCCACAATTAAAATCTGGAAAAAACTTTGCTGTGCTTTAGCTCCTCCTCTCTCCCCATTAACTAAAGTCACTGACCTTATTGATTCCCTCCCTCTTCGTGCCACACATATCCCGATTGAGCAATTATTCGAAGATGGGACACTCCTTTCACTACAAGAATTACACAAAATCCCTGGGCTATCGGGCCTTATCTTTCTGCAACAGGGAAAACTTTCTCACCTTTTTTTGTCAACGGAACCACCCGGTTGACTTCTATAGACCTTTAATCCCCTATGAAGTCTTATGCGCCAGAACAAAAACTCCTACCAAAACTCTCTCAACAATTTACCAGTCCTTACTTAAAATAGATATACCTTTGTAGCGGGCATATTTAGCCCGTTGGGAAAGAGACATATGTACCTCCCTTTCTGAATCACAGATCAAGCATATATACAGAAACTCCCATGAATCTTCGAACTGTGTATGTATTCAGGAAAACTCATTTAAAATTATCACCAGATGGTACAGTATATCACACCTAAATGGATTCACAGCTGGCACCATGCTACAACCATTAACTATTGGAGATGTGGAGCAAATGATGGTAGCTATATACATATCTGGTGGTCCTGTCCGATTCTTTGTCCTTTTTGGAATGAGGTGTCCTTTATCATACATAAGTTATTGGGCAAGCATGCTACTTTGATGCATGAAAATATCTTTCTAAATCTCCCAATTTGGCCAAATGATAGATATGCTACTAAACTAGCTCAGTTCATTATGGTGGCTGGGAAATCATTGATCCCGTCAAACTGGAACTCAACTACTATACCCACCACTCAACAACTTTACTTCAAAATCAAACAATTATATCATATGGAGGAATTAGCAGCAAGAGTCAATCATACCTCTGCTAACTTTCATAGCACATGGGCGTCCTGGACTCAATTCAGGACACAGTCTTCATTTTACTCTGCAGTATTGCCATAATTATTTAATCATCCCAAAGGTGCTACTTCAACTCCCCCCTTTGTCTCTCCCCTTACCCCCCTTTTTCCTTGTACTCTTTCCCCCACCCACTTTTACCTCCATCTTTCCTATCCACTCTCTTCTACTCTGTCATTTAAGATATTTTGTCAACAAAATTGAAAGTATCTGTAAATCCAATGTTAACGGCAATTAAGTTCTTATATGATAGATATTAGACTTTTATTTTACCAGTAATACAATTGCGTATCAGTATTCTGTTACGGTTACTTTTTCTGAAGATGTATGTTATACGTTATTTTCTCAATAAAAAGAACATTGAAAGAAAAAAGGAGATAAACTCATGGTGTGGCCACCATCTTCCCCTGACCTCAGCCCTATAAAGAACCTTTGGAGTATCATCAAGCAAAAGGTCTATGAGGGTGGGAGGCAGTTCGCATCAAAACAGCAGCTCTGGGAAGCTATTATGACTTCATGCAAAGAAATACAAGCAGAAACTCTCCAAAAATTCACAAGTTCAATGGATGCAAGAATTGTGAATGTGATATCAAAGAAGGGTTCCTATGTTAACATGTAACTTGGCCTTTTAAGATGTTTTGGAGTTAAATAGCTTTTTTGTTCAGTGAATGTGACCTCCTAATGCTGTAAATTCCACAAATGAGCATTTTCAGTTCTTTAAAACATATCAAATGTTTAGAAATTCTGCTGCGCCTAATAATTTGGAACTGTGCATTTTGAGTTGTTATTCATTTTGGAGATTATACTGTTATCATTGGGAGGTTTCTTCAATAAAATTCAATGTATACTCTAACGGGTGATGGCTTTTATTAGACTGACTGTCATTTGCACCGACCATTTAGGAAAATCTGAGAAAAATGTAATTTGCACAATAATTTGGAACATGGTGTATACATACCCAAGTGAGTCGCCCACTATCCACCAAATTTGGGAACATGTAGAAGAGACCTGAGACCAAACTTCGGTCGAAATATGCTTGAATCTGATGGAGAGCATGCCTGTTAGGGCTAGCGGAACGCACCGAGTAAATATAGATGTTTATTATTATTGGTGCGTTCGCATCCCGGGGTCCACCGTGCAGGAGGAACCTGCCGCTAGTGAATGGTGGCACTATCTGGTGGTATAGGCTAGCTCTGTTACTTCACAGAGTAGCCGTGAAAGGAAAGCACTGCACCCTGTTAGACTCACAGGAGCACAAGCTAACTGCCAAACTGATAGCAGTCAGTGGTTATGCAAGCACACAATCTCCTCACCGGAGGTGCTGGTATTCTAGGGGCTTATTTCAGCCGGGTCCCTGAATACAATCTTTTATAGCTGCAGCAAGTACAGGACCTTCCCAAAAGGACCAATGGGAGGCTGCCACAGAAGTTGAGCACCTTCAGGACCTTCCTAGAGGACCAATGGGATTAGCTGCAGTATCTAAGCATGTGACCCTTGATCTCCAATGAGAAAACATCTGCTCGCCACTGCCCAGTACTGGCTACAATATCAGAAGCTGGAAAGTCAGCAGTAACCCTTTGCACAGAGTCAGACTGAGCGAGATGCTGGGACCGACATCTCCACTGAGCAGACTCCACTGCGGCAGGAGAAGAATGGGAGACCACAGCGGAGATGGCCTGAGATTTCCCCTGTGCAGAGGCGGGAACTCGACCCCTAACATTAGCCCCCTTAGGGCCCCCACTCCTTGGACATTGCTATGCTCAAAAGGCAGCAATGAGCTGCGGAGCCTGAATGTGCTCAGCAGGCTCCCAGGACCTCTCCTCAGGGCCATAACCCTTCCAGTTCACCAAATAAAATTTTTTGCCACATACCACCTTGCTCCCCAAAATAGCATTCACCTCGTAATCGTCCATAGACGAACCTGATGTCCCAGCAGATGACTCGGAAAACCAGGACATGTGTACGGGCTTCAAGAGGGACACATGAAAGATGTCGGTGATACCCAGGCGTGGCGGAAGGGCCAAATGGTAGACCACAGGGTTATCCTGTTCAAGGACCTTGAAAGGGCCCAAGTAGCGATGTGCAAACTTAGTGGAGCCTGATGTTACGGGCCGAGAGCCACACTAAGTAGCCAAGAGCAAAGGTCAGAGCGGGGCGCCGATGTGCATCGGCGGAGGACCTCATTCTCTCCTTGGAGTCCCGAATGGCATCCTGAGTGCGGTCCCAAATGTCCCGTGTCTCCACAGCCCAGTCTGCCACCTTGGAGTTGGCAGAAGACACGGGCATAGGCACAGGTACCCGCGGATGCTGACCATAGTTAACGAGGAATGGGGTCTGTCCAGTGGAGTCGGCTATGGCGTTGTTCAGCGCAAACTCCGCCCACGATAGCAAGGATACCTGTTGTGAATTTGGATTCTGGGCTCCCCCGGTGGCTACTGGTGGAATTGAACTGGTGTCTTCATCTTCTCTGTTCACCTGTTCCCATCAAGATGTGGGAGTCGCTATATAACCTTGCTGCTCTGTTAGTTGCTTGCCGGTCAACAATGTTATCAGAAGCCTCTCTGTGCTTGTTCCTGCTCCTAGACAACTACTAGATAAGTTGGACTTTTGTCCATGTTTGTTTTTGCATTTTGGTTCCAGTTCACAGCTGTAGTTTCGTTACTGTGTCTGGAAAGCTCTTGTGAACAGGAATTGCCACTCTGGTGTTATGAGTTAATGACAGAGTTTTAAAGTAATTTCTGGATGGTGTTTTTGATTAGGGTTTTCAGCTGACCATGAAAGTGTCCTTTCTGTCTTCTGCTATGTAGTAAGTGGACCTCAAATTTGCTAAACCTATTTTCATCCTACGTTTGTTATTTCATCTTAATTCACCGCCAATACATGTGGGGGGCCTCTGTCTCCTTTTGGGGTATTTCTCTAGAGGTGAGCTAGGACTAATATTTTCCTCTGCTAGCATTATTTAGTCCTCCGGCTGGTGATGGGCATCTAGAATCAACGTAGGCATGCTACCCGGCCACTGCTAGTTGTGTGTTAGGTTTAGTTCATGGTCAGCTCAGTTCCCATCTTCCAAGAGCTAGTTCCTATATATGCTTATGCTATGATCTCTTGCCATTGAGATCATGACAGTTTGACCGGCCCACTAAAGGGTTAAAATCCTTGGCTGAGAAAGGAGAGAAATAAGTAGTCTGCTGATATTTTTTTTTTTTTTTTTTTCTCTCCTTTGAATGGCTCTGTGTCCACCTGTTTGTAATGGATCTTCAGAGTGTAACTGCAGGTTTGAATAATCTCGCCACGAAGGTACAAAATTTGCAAGATTTTGTTTGTCATGCACCTGTATCTGAGCCGAGAATTCCTTTGCCGGAATTTTTCTCGGGGAATAGATCTGGGTTTCAGAATTTTCGAAATAATTGCAAATTATTTTTGTCCCTGAAATCTCGCTCTGCCGGAGACCCTGCACAGCAGGTCAGGATTGTGATTTCCTTGCTCCGGGGCGACCCTCAAGACTGGGCTTTTTCATTGACACCAGGGGATCCTGCGTTGCTCAATGTGGATGCGTTTTTTCTGGCCTTGGGGTTGCTTTATGACGAACCTCATTTGGAGCTTCAGGCAGAAAAAACTTTGATGTCCCTATCTCAGGGGCAAGATGAAGCGGAAATTTACTGCCAAAGATTCCGTAAATGGTCTGTGCTTACTCAGTGGAATGAGTGCGCCCTGGCGGCGACTTTCAGAGAGGGTCTCTCTGATGCCATTAAGGATGTTATGGTGGGGTTCCCTGTGCCTGCGGGTCTGAATGAGTCCATGACAATGGCTATTCAGATCGATAGGCGTTTGCGGGAGCGCAAACCAGTGCACCATCTGGCGGTGTCAACTGAGAAATCGCCAGAGAGTATGCAGTGTGATAGAATTCTGTCCCGAAGCGAGCGGCAGAATTTTAGACGGAAAAATGGGTTGTGTTTCTATTGTGGTGATTCTACTCATGTTATATCAGCATGCTCTAAGCGCACTAAAAAACTTGGTAAATCTGTTTCCATTTGCACCTTACCGTCTAAGTTTATTCTATCTGTGACCCTGATTTGCTCTTTGTCATCTATTACCACGGACGCCTATGTCGACTCTGGCGCCACTTTGAGTCTTATGGATTGGTCCTTTGCCAATCGCTGTGGGTATGATTTAGAGCCTTTGGAGACTCCTATTCCTCTGAAGGGGATTGACTCCACCCCATTGGCTAATAATAAACCACAATACTGGACACAAGTAACTATGCGTATTAATCCGGGTCACCAGGAGATTATTCGCTTTCTGGTGCTGTATAATCTACATGATGATTTGGTGCTAGGATTGCCTTGGCTGCAATCTCACAACCCAGTCCTCGACTGGAGAGCTATGTCTGTGTTGAGCTGGGGATGTAAGGGGGCTCATGGGGATGTACCTGTGGTTTCCATTTCATCATCTATTCCCTCTGAAATTCCTGAGTTCCTGTCTGACTATCGTGACGTCTTTGAAGAATCCAAGCTTGGTTCGTTACCTCCGCACCGAGAGTGCGATTGTGCCATAGATTTAATCCCGGGTAGTAAATACCCAAAGGGTCGTTTATTTAATCTGTCTGTGCCTGAACATGCTGCTATGCGAGAATATATAAAGGAGTCCTTGGAAAAGGGACATATTCGTCCATCGTCATCTCCCTTAGGAGCCGGTTTTTTCTTTGTGTCAAAAAAAGACGGCTCTTTGAGACCATGTATTGATTATCGGCTTTTGAATAAAATCACTGTTAAATATCAATACCCATTGCCGTTGCTGACTGATTTGTTTGCTCGCATAAAGGGGGCCAAGTGGTTCTCTAAGATTGACCTTCGTGGGGCGTATAATTTGGTGCGAATCAGGCAGGGGGATGAGTGGAAAACCGCATTTAATACGCCCGAGGGCCACTTTGAGTATTTAGTGATGCCTTTTGGTCTTTCTAATGCTCCGTCAGTTTTCCAGTCCTTTATGCATGATATTTTTCGCGATTATTTGGATAAATTTATGATTGTGTATCTGGATGATATTCTGATTTTTTCGGATGACTGGGACTCTCATGTCCAGCAAGTCAGGAGGGTTTTTCAGGTTTTGCGGTCTAATTCTTTGTGTGTGAAGGGTTCTAAGTGTGTTTTTGGGGTACAGAGGATTTCCTTTTTGGGATATATTTTTTCCCCCTCTTCCATTGAAATGGATCCTGTCAAGGTTCAAGCTATTTGTGATTGGACGCAGCCCTCTTCTCTTAAGAGTCTTCAGAAATTTTTGGGCTTTGCTAACTTTTATCGTCGATTTATTGCTGGTTTTTCGGATATTGCTAAACCATTGACCGATTTGACTAGGAAGGGTGCTGATGTTGCTGATTGGTCCCCTGATGCTGTGGAGGCCTTTCGGGAGCTTAAGCGCCGTTTTTCCTCTGCCCCTGTGTTGCGTCAGCCTGATGTTGCTCTACCTTTTCAGGTTGAGGTCGACGCTTCTGAGATCGGAGCTGGGGCAGTGTTGTCGCAGAAAAGTTCTGACTGCTCCGTGATGAGGCCTTGTGCCTTCTTTTCCCGTAAATTTTCGCCCGCTGAGCGGAATTATGATGTTGGGAATCGGGAGCTTTTGGCCATGAAGTGGGCTTTTGAGGAGTGGCGCCATTGGCTTGAGGGGGCCAGACATCAGGTGGTGGTATTGACTGACCACAAAAATTTGATTTATCTTGAGACCGCCAGGCGCCTGAATCCTAGACAGGCGCGCTGGTCATTATTTTTCTCTCGGTTTAATTTTGTGGTGTCATACCTACCGGGTTCTAAGAATGTTAAGGCGGATGCCCTTTCTAGGAGTTTTGAGCCTGACTCACCTGGTAACTCTGAGCCCACAGGTATCCTTAAGGATGGAGTGGTATTGTCAGCCGTTTCTCCAGACCTGCGGCGGGCCTTGCAGGAGTTTCAGGCGGATAGACCTGATCGTTGCCCACCTGATAAACTGTTTGTTCCTGATGATTGGACCAGTAGAGTCATCTCTGAGGTTCATTCTTCTGCGTTGGCAGGTCATCCTGGCATTTTTGGTACCAGGGATTTGGTGGCAAGGTCCTTCTGGTGGCCTTCCCTGTCACGAGATGTGCGAGGCTTTGTGCAGTCTTGTGACGTTTGTGCTCGGGCCAAGCCTTGTTGTTCTCGGGCTAGTGGATTGTTGTTGCCCTTGCCTATTCCTAAGAGGCCTTGGACGCACATCTCGATGGATTTTATTTCAGATCTGCCTGTTTCTCAGAAGATGTCTGTCATCTGGGTGGTGTGTGACCGTTTCTCTAAGATGGTCCATTTGGTTCCTCTGCCCAAGTTGCCTTCTTCTTCCGAGTTGGTTCCTCTGTTTTTTCAAAATGTTGTTCGTTTGCATGGTATTCCTGAGAATATCGTTTCTGACAGAGGGACCCAATTCGTGTCTAGATTTTGGCGGGCATTCTGTGCTAGGATGGGCATAGATTTATCTTTTTCGTCCATTTTCCATCCTCAGACGAATGGCCAGACCGAGCGGATTAATCAGACCCTGGAGACATATCTGAGGTGTTTTGTGTCTGCTGACCAGGATGATTGGGTTGCTTTTTTGCCATTGGCGGAGTTCGCTCTCAATAATCGGGCCAGCTCTGCCACTTTGGTGTCCCCGTTTTTCTGTAATTCGGGGTTTCATCCTCGATTTTCCTCTGGTCAGGTGGAATCTTCGGATTGTCCTGGAGTGGATGCTGTGGTGGAGAGATTGCATCAGATCTGGGGGCAGGTGGTGGACAATTTGAGGTTGTCCCAGGAGAAGACTCAGCTTTTTGCCAACCGCCACCGTCGTGTTGGTCCTCGGCTTTGTGTTGGGGATTTGGTGTGGTTGTCTTCTCGTTTTGTCCCTATGAGGGTCTCTTCTCCTAAGTTTAAGCCTCGGTTCATTGGCCCGTATAAGATATTGGAGATTCTTAACCCTGTTTCCTTCCGTTTGGACCTCCCTGCATCCTTTTCTATTCATAACGTTTTTCATCGGTCATTGTTGCGCAGGTATGAGGTACCGGTTGTGCCTTCCGTTGAGCCTCCTGCTCCGGTGTTGGTTGAGGGTGAGTTGGAGTACGTTGTGGAGAAAATCTTAGACTCTCGTGTTTCCAGACGGAGACTCCAGTATCTGGTCAAGTGGAAGGGATACGGCCAGGAGGATAATTCTTGGGTGAATGCATCTGATGTTCATGCCTCTGATCTGGTTCGTGCCTTTCATAGGGCCCATCCTGATCGCCCTGGTGGTTCTGGTGAGGGTTCGGTGCCCCCTCCTTGAGGGGGGGGGTACTGTTGTGAATTTGGATTCTGGGCTCCCCCGGTGGCTACTGGTGGAATTGAACTGGTGTCTTCATCTTCTCTGTTCACCTGTTCCCATCAAGATGTGGGAGTCGCTATATAACCTTGCTGCTCTGTTAGTTGCTTGCCGGTCAACAATGTTATCAGAAGCCTCTCTGTGCTTGTTCCTGCTCCTAGACAACTACTAGATAAGTTGGACTTTTGTCCATGTTTGTTTTTGCATTTTGGTTCCAGTTCACAGCTGTAGTTTCGTTACTGTGTCTGGAAAGCTCTTGTGAACAGGAATTGCCACTCTGGTGTTATGAGTTAATGACAGAGTTTTAAAGTAATTTCTGGATGGTGTTTTTGATTAGGGTTTTCAGCTGACCATGAAAGTGTCCTTTCTGTCTTCTGCTATGTAGTAAGTGGACCTCAAATTTGCTAAACCTATTTTCATCCTACGTTTGTTATTTCATCTTAATTCACCGCCAATACATGTGGGGGGCCTCTGTCTCCTTTTGGGGTATTTCTCTAGAGGTGAGCTAGGACTAATATTTTCCTCTGCTAGCATTATTTAGTCCTCCGGCTGGTGATGGGCATCTAGAATCAACGTAGGCATGCTACCCGGCCACTGCTAGTTGTGTGTTAGGTTTAGTTCATGGTCAGCTCAGTTCCCATCTTCCAAGAGCTAGTTCCTATATATGCTTATGCTATGATCTCTTGCCATTGAGATCATGACAGATACCCAATCATCCTGCCTTGCTGAGACAAAATGTCGCAGATATGTGACCAAGGTCTGGTTGGCCCTCTCTACCAACCCATTCATCTCAGGATGATATGCAGAAGAGAGAGTCAACTCAATGCTGAGAAGACGACAAAGCTCTCTCCAGAACCAAGATGCAAACTGGAGACCCCGGTCACTGACAATTTTGTCCGGCATACCGTGTAGGCGGAAAATGTGTTTTATAAACAACGCTGCCAAGGCCCGTGCAGAAGGTAGCCGTGGAAGCGGCACCAAGTGCACCATTTTAGAAAAATGATCGGTGATAACCCAAATGATGGTACAGCCACGACACTTGGGCAAATCCACCACAAAGTCCATCCCAACCATCTCCGAGGGCCTGTCTGCCACCGGCAAGGGATAAAGTAACCCAGCTGGCCATTGTCGAGGAGACTTATTTTTGGCGCAGGAGACACACGCCCGAATATAATCTCCGACATCACGGACCATATGCAGCCACCAGTACATTCTCGCCAGCAGCTCAGATGTCCTCTTTGTCCCAAAATGTCCACCCACCTTGGACGAATGAGCACAAGAGAGAACCTTCGGTCGCAAGTTAATAGGTACAAAAGTCTTGCCCGGAGGCACTGACTCTAGCGAAACCGGAGCTGCGGTTCTCAGTCTCTCCGAAGGGACAATAAGCCGAGGCTCCCCTTCCTCCTCCTCAGAAGACACAACGGAGTGAGAGAGGGCGTCAGCACGAATGTTCTTCTCCCCAGCGAGATAATGAAGGGTGAAGTGGAACCGGGAGAAGAACAAGGACAATCTGGCCTGACGACAATTTAGCCACTGGGCTGTTTGTAAATATACCAAATTTTTGTGGTCCGTGAAGACTTGGAAGGGAAAGCGAGCCCCCTCCAAAAGATGTCTCCACTCTGAGAAGGCCAACTTCATTGCTAGAAACTCCCTGTCACCGATGGAATAATTCCTCTCCGCTGGTGTGAAGGTCTTAGAGAAGAAGAAGCATGGATGCTTCCGACCTTGAGCATCCTTTTGGAAGAGGACTGCTCCAGCACCAATGGATGAGGCATCCACCTCCATTATAAATGACTTATCAACATCGGGATGATGTAGGATGGGAGTGCTAGCAAAATGAGACTTAATAAAAGAGAAAGCCTTGGAGACCTCCTCAGACCACAGTTTGGGATTTGCTCCCTTCTTGGTGAGGGCTACCGAGGGAGCTACCAAAGTTGAGAAGTGCGGAATGAACTGGCGATAGTAATTAAAGAACCCCATAAAGTGCTGCACCACTTTAAGAGAATGGGGTTCTTGCCAGTCCATCACAGCCTGTAGATTGACAGGATCCATAGCCAATCCCTGGGCAGAGATAATATAGCCCAGTAAAGGTAAAGACTCCTGCTCAAACATAAACTTCTCCAACTTTGCATAGAGGGAATTTGCCCATAAGAGGTCGAAGACTCTGCCAACATCTCTCCAGTGGGAGTCAATATCTGGAGAGAAGATGAGAATATCATCCAGATAGACTACGACCGAGGTGGAGAGCATATCCCGGAAGATATCTTTAACAAAGTCTTGGAAAACGGCTGGGGCATTACGAGATACTCATAGTGCCCAACCCTGGTATTAAAAGCCGTCTTCCATTCGTCCCCCTCACGGATGCGAATCAGGTTATAAGCACCCCACAGATCTAATTTGGTAAATACCCTTGCTCCCCGTAGCCTATCAAAGAGCTCAGAAATCAAGGGCAACGGGTACTTATTCTTAACGGTGATGGCGTTAAGACCCCTGTAATCTATGCATGGACATAATTCTCCATTCTTCTTCTGCACGAAGAAGAACCCTGCCCCTGCAGGTGACACTGACTTCCTAATGAACCCTCTTGCCAAATTCTCCAGGATGTATTGGGACATAGCCTCTGTTTCCAGGAGAGAGAGGGGATAGACCCGTCCCCGAGGAGGTTCTGCTCCAGGCATGAGATCAATAGGACAGTCATAGGGGCGGTGAGGCGGAACGGTCTCCGCAGCCTTTTTGGAGAACACGTCTGCATAGGATCAATAGCACTTGGGAAGGGAAGAAAGATCTGCGGGTATGTCGGTAGTGGAAACCTGAACGCATTCCCTCACACATCTGCCCTTACATGATTCACTCCAACCCAATATACTCCCAGAGGTCCACTCAATATGTGGGGAGTGGAAACGGAGCCAGGGTATTCCCAGTAGAATCTCATCCATTCCCTCGGGAAGGACAAGAAGAGAAATAATCTGGTGGGAAGGGGACATGGATAACATGAAAGGAACAGTCTGGTATGTGATTTGTGAGGGAAGTGTCGACCCATTCACTACTCTAACAGTCACCGGTTTGGCGAGCATCACCAGAGGTATTGCATGGCGCAGAGCAAAAGCAGAGGACATGAAATTCCCCTCTGCTCCAGAGTCCACACAAGGGTCGACTGTTAGGGTACCGTTACACAAAACGATTTACCAACGATCACGACCAGTGATACGACCTGGCTGTGATCGTTGGTAAGTCGTTGTGTGGTCGCTGGGGCGCTGTCACACAGACAGCTCTCCGGCGACCAACGATGCCGAAGTCCCCGGGTAACCAGGGTAAACATTGGGTTACTAAGCGCAGGGCCGCGCTTAGTAACCCGATGTTTACCCTGGTTACCATCGTAAATGTAAAAAAAAAAAAAAACGTACATACTCACATTCCGGTGTCCGTCAGGTCCCTCGCCGTCTGCTTCCCGCACTGACTGAGTGCCGGCCGTAAAGTGAAAGCAGAGCACAGCGGTGATGAATGAGAGACCCCCTGTGCAGAGGCAGGAACTCGACCCCTAAAAATGCCCAGAAGAATTCAAGCAGTATTAATATAAAAATAAATAAATTTTGATTTTTAGAAGCAAGACAGTAACAATGCAGTGACATGACAAGAATCGGCATTGTTACCATTTTGCTCATCAGTGTATGAAGGGGATCTGACTCATTTAAAATTTATGTGAATAAAAAAAAACAACTAATATTTGGAGATGATCACAGGAGGAAGCTTTTAAAAGAGAGTCAAATGAGTATTTACATTACATACAAGAGCATCACATGGTTTAAAAATAAGACAACCTCATATTAAAATATAGTTTAATTTTCAAGTTGATTTTTCTTCTATTTGTTCTTTTTGGCACATATACTGTCATATACTGTCAGGATGTGTCTATATATACCGTATTTTTGGGATTATAATGCGCACTTTTTCCCCCTAAATTTTGGGGGAAAATGGGGGTGAGTCTTATAATGCGGATGTACCTTACCGGTCACAGGCTGGGAAGAGGGGTTGTTCGGATGTGCGGTGCTGCGTGCTGCTGTAGGTGTTCAGTGCTGCGTAGGCTCTTCCGACATCTTGTGAAAGCCCAGAGCCCCGCAGTGACATGGTTTCCTATGCGGTGGACTGGACTCTGGGAAAATGGCTGCCGGCTGGGGGTGACGCATGCTCAGATGGAGATCTCAGCACCATGATCTCGGGACATGAGATCTCAGCACTGCACCACACATCTGAACACCTCATCATCCCAGCCTGTGGCCTGCAGTAACGCTCCACTCTTGCCTCCTCCAGCGGCGACCCTGGGACCCCACTTCACCGCAGCCACCACCCCCGGTAAGCAATAATACACATGCATTCTAAGAAGCACCACCATTTTTTTCCCTATTTTTCTCCTCAAAATTTGGGGTGCGTCTTATAATTTGGTGCATCTTATAATCCACAAAATATATATATACTAGATGGTGGCCCGATTCTAACGCATCGGGTATTCTAGAATATGTATGTATGTATGTATGTACGTCGCGCTTAGCACAGCCACGTAGTATATAGCACAGCCACGTAGTGTATAGCACAGCCACGTAGCATATAGCACAGCCACATAGTATAACCCACAGCCATGTAGTATATAGCACAGCCACGTAGTATATAGCACAGCCATGTAGTATATAGCACAGCCACATAGTATATGTCATGAATCCCAATGGCTAGGGATAGCAAGGGACAAGCAAAGTAATACAAAATATCGGACGAGCTCTAGGGTGATGGAACCTGGGCTGACCGCTGCCCTACGCCTGACAAACGCAACTAGAGATAGCCAGGGAGCGTGCCTACGTTGGTTCTAGACGCCACGCACCAGCCTAAGAGCTAACTAGTACTGCAGAGAAAATAAGACCTCACTTGCCTCCAGAGGAATGAACCCCAAAAGGTATAGTTGCCCCCCACATGTATTGACGGTGAAATGAGAGGAAGGCACACACATAGAGATGATATATATAGGTTCAGCAAATTGAGGCCCGCTGTAAACTAGAAAGCAGAACGATACAAAAGGGGTCTGAGCGGTCAGCAAAAAACCCTAATCAAAAAAACATCCTGAGATTTACAAGAACCCATGTGCCAACTCATGGCACATGGGGAGAACCTCAGTCCACTAGAGCTACCAGCTAGCATAGAGACATAATAAGCAAGCTGGACAAAAAAACAAACAACTGAAAATCAGCACTTAGCTTATCCTGAAAGATCTGGGAGCAGGTAGGCAGGAACCAAACAGAGCACATCTGAATACATTGATAGCCGGCAAGGGAATGACAGAAAGGCCAGGTAAAATAGGAAACACCCAGCCTCTGATGGACAGGTGGAAACCAAAGGCCGCAACCCACCAAAGTCACCCAGTACCAGCAGTAACCACCAGAGGGAGCCCACAAACAGAATCCACAACAGTACCCCCCCCTTGAGGAGGGGTCACCGAACCCTCACGAGAACCCCCAGGGCGATCAGGGTGAGCTCTATGGAAGGCGCGGACCAAATCAGTCGCATGAACATCGGAGGCGACCACCCAGGAATTATCCTCCTGACCATAACCCTTCCACTTAACCAAATTCTGGAGTTTGCGTCTGGAAACACGAGAATCCAAGATCTTCTCAACAACATACTCCAATTCTCCCTCCACCAGCACCGGAGCAGGAGGCTCAACCGAAGGAACAACGGGCACCTCATACCTCCGCAACAACGACCGATGGAACACATTATGAATAGCAAACGATGTTGGGAGATCCAAACGAAAAGATACAGGGTTAAGAATCTCCGAGATCCTATAAGGACCGATGAACCGAGGCTTGAACTTAGGAGAAGAGACCTTCATAGGGACAAAATGAGAAGACAACCACACCAAATCCCCAACAAGAAGTCGGGGACCCACGCGGCGACGGCGATTAGCAAACTGCTGAGTCTTCTCCTGAGATAACTTCAAATTGTCCACCACCTGATTCCAAATCTGATGTAGCCTGTCCACCACAACGTCCACTCCAGGACAATCCGAAGACTCCACCTGACCAGAGGAAAAACGAGGATGAAACCCCGAATTACAAAAAAAAGGAGAGACCAACGTGGCAGAACTAGCCCGATTATTAAGAGTAAATTCGGCCAGCGGCAAAAAAGCAACCCAGTCATCTTGATCAGCAGAAACAAAACACCTCAAATAAGTTTCCAAGGTCTGATTAGTTCGCTCCATCTGGCCATTCGTCTGAGGAGGGAATGCAGACGAGAAAGACAAATCAATGCCCATCTTGGCACAAAACGTCCGCCAAAATCTAGACACAAACTGGGATCCCCTGTCAGAAACGATATTCTCCGGAATCCCATGCAAACGAACCACGTTCTGAAAAAATAAAGGGACCAACTCAGAGGAGGAAGGCAACTTAGGCAAGGGCACCAAATGAACCATCTTAAAAAAGCGGTCACACACCACCCAGATAACGGACATTTTCTGTGAAACCGGGAGATCAGAAATAAAATCCATGGAAATGTGCGTCCAAGGCCTCTTCGGGATAGCTGCATAGGCAGCATCAATAGTAAAAAGTTTGTCCGGGATGGGGCGACACACTGGCACTGACTGCAGGGGAGTAGGGGGGGGCACTGACTGGAGGAGAGTAGGTAGGGGCCAATTTGCAGCCTGACAAAGCCTGTCGCTGATTGATTGCTGCCTACCGGCCGCGACCACTCAGCGATGCGGGATATACAGACAGACAGATGGAAGTACCCCTTAGACGATTTTATATATATATATATATATATACATATATATATATATATATGTATATATATATATATATATATATATATATATATATATACACTTTAATATAGTAAAGTTATATATATTGCTATAACAGTGGTGTTAAAGTAAATATGTCATCAGGTTAGGTTTTCGCTACCTTATTTGAGAACAGCATAATGTAGGAAAAGACACCATGTTTCCAATACACTATGTTCCAAATTATTATGCAGATGACATTTTTCTCTGATTTTCCTAAATGGTTGGTGCAAATGACAGTCAGTCTTATAAAAGTAATCACCCGTTAGAGTATACATCGAATTTTATTGAATAAACCTCCCAATGATAACAGTATAATCTCCAAAATGAATAAAAACTTAAAATGCACTATTCCAAATTATTAGGCACAGTAGAATTTCTAAACATTTGATATATTTTAACCCCTTAACGACCGCCGATACGCCTTTTAACGGCGGCTGCTAAGGGTGCTTAAACCACAGCGCCGTTAATTAACGGCGCTGTGGAAAAAGTGAATAGCGCCCCCCAGAGTCGGATTTTCTCTGGGGTCTCGGTTACCGGGGGTAGCCGAGACCCCAGAGAACATGATTCGGGGTTTTTTTACTGACCCCCGAGTTGCGATCGCCGGTAATTAACCGTTTACCGGCGATCGCAAAAAAAAACAAAAAACGCAATTTCCCATTTAATTTCTCTGTCCTCCGATGTGATCGCACATCGGAGGACAGAGAAATGGGGTCCCCGGTCGCCCCCAATGCCCCCTCGATACTCACCTGTCTCCCCCGGTGCTCCTCATTGCTCCCCATGGGCGCCGCCATCTTAAAAATGGCGGGCGCACGCGCAGTGCGCCCGCCGGCCGGCACCTTGGAGATCTTTGGGGTCTCGGCTGCTGGGGGTAGCCGAGACCCCAAAGAACATGATCGGGGTCGGTTTTTACTGACCCCTGTTTTGTGATCGCCGGTAATTAACTGTTTACCGGCGACCGCAAAAAAAAAAAAAAAAAGATGTGTAATTCTCTGTCCTCTGATGTGATCGCACATCAGAGGACAGAGAAATAGGGGGATTCGGGGACCCTATCATACTTACCGGTGTCCCTGGGTCCTCCTTTGTCTTCTCCTGCCGGCCGGCTTCTTCCTATAGAAAGAAAATGGCGGGCGCATGCGCAGTGCGCCCGCTCTCTGCTGCCATCTGCCGGCCGGCAGGAGAGAAGAGTTGGGGCTAAAATTAGGGTTAGGGTTAGGGTTAGGGCTAGGGTTAGGGCTAGGGCTAGGGTTAGGGTTAGGGTTAGGGCTAGGATTAGGGTTAGGGTTAGGGCTAGGGTTAGGGTTAGGGTTAGGGCTAGGGTTAGGGTTAGGGTTAGGGTTAGGGCTAGGGTTGGGGCTAAATTTAGGGTTAGGGTTGGAGCTAAATTTAGGGTTAGGGTTGGGGCTAAAGTTAGGGCTATAGTTAGAGTTGGGGCTAAAGTTAGGACTAGGGTTGCGGCTAAAGTTAGGGTTAGGGTTGGGATTAGGGTTTGGATTAGGGTTGGCATTAGGGTTACGTTTGGGATTACGGTTAGGTTTGGGATTAGGGTTAAGGGTAGGGTTGGGAATAGGGGTGTATTGGGATTAGGGTTAGGTTTGAGGTTAGGGTTGAGATTTGGATTAGGGGTGTGTTGGATTTAGGGTTCTGATTAGGGTTATGGTTGTTTTGAGGTTAGGGTTGCGATTATCCTTAGGGTTGTGATTAGGATTATGGATCGGGTTGGCATTAGGGTTAGGCCTCTTTCACACTTCAGTCTTTTGGCGTCAGTCTGAAACCGCCATTTTCATCAAATAGCGGATCCGCCATTTTTTTGGCGGTTCCACTATTTTCCCATAGACATGCATTAGCGACGGATTGTGGCGGATGGTCGTCCGTTCCATCCGCCATGTGACGGATCTGTTGAGATTTGGCAGACGTCATCTAGACATTGACGGCCATTGTAACGTTTTTTGTCTGCGCCAAAATGGCGGTTCGCGACGGATCCGTCGCATTCGTCATTCCATAGAATGGCCGCCTATGGGCGACGGATCCGTTGTTACCGTCATTTCGGCGGATCCGTCTCCCCAATCCGCTTTTTCAATTGTGCATACTCCAAAAAGTAGATACTTTTCCCAGACAACCCCCAAGTAACGGATCCGTCAAAAAAACGGATCCGTTAATACCGTTTTCTCAACAATTGTGACGGATCCGTCACTATGTCGGAGCTGACTGACGCCAAACAACTGAAGTGTGAAAGAAGCCTTAGGGGTGTGTTGGGGTTAGGGTTGGAGTTAGATTTGGGGGGTTTCCACTGTTTTGTTCCACATCAGGGGGTCTCTAAACGCCACAGCCAATTTTGCGCTCAAAAAGTCAAATGGTGCTCCTTCCCTTCCGAGCTCTGCCGTGCACCCAAACAGTGGTTTACCCCCACATATGGGGCATCAGCATACTTGGGATAAATTGGACAACAACTTTTGGGGTCCAATTTCTCCTGTTACCCTTGTGAAAATAAAAACTTGGGGGCTAAAAAATCTTTTTTGTGGAAAAAAAAATATTTTTTATTTTCACAACTCTGCATTATAAACGTCTGTGAAGCACTTGGGCATTCAAAGTTCTCACCACACATCTAGATAAGTTCCTTGGGGGCTCTAGTTTCCAAAATGGGGTCACTTGTAGGGGGTTTCTACTGTTTAGGTACATCAGGGTCTCTGCAAACGCAACATAATGCCCGCAGACCATCCTATCAAAGTCCGCATTCAAAATGGGGTTCCTTCCCTCCCGAGCTCTGCCATGCGCTCAAACAGTGGTCCCCACCACACATGGAGTATCAGTGTACTCAGCACAAATTGGACAACAACTTTTGGGGTCCAATTTCTCTTGTTACCCTTGTCAAAATAAAAATTTGGGGGCTCAAAAATCTTTTTTGTGGAAAAAAATTTTTATTTTTATTTTCACGACTCTGCATTATAAACTTCTGTGAAGAACTTGGGCATTCAAAGTTCTCACCACACATCTAGAAAAGTTCCCTGGGGGGTCTAGTTTCGAAAATGTGGTCACTTGTGTGGGGTTTCTACTGTTTAGGCACATCAGGGGCTCTGCAAATGTAACATAATGCCCGCAGACCATTCTATCAAAGTCTGCATTCCAAAATGGCGCTCCTTCCCTTCCGAGCTCTGCCGTGCACCCAAACAGTGGTCCCCCCCACACATGGGGTATCAGTGTACTCAGGACAAATTGTACAAGAACTCTTGGGGTCTAATTTCTCTTGTTCCCTTGTGAAAATAAAAACTTGAGGGCTAAAAAATCTTTTTTGTGGAAATTTTTTATTTTTATTTTCACGACTCTGCATTATAAACTTCTGTGAAGCAGTTGGGCATTCAAAGTTCTCACCACACATCTAGATAAGTTCCTTGGGGGGTCTAGTTTCCAAAATGGGGTCATTTGTGGGGGGTTTCTACTGTTTAGGTACATCAAGGGCTCTGCAAACGCAACATAATGCCCGCAGACCATTCTATCAAAGTCTGCATTCCAAAACGGCGCTTCTTCCCTTCCGAGCTCTGCCATGCGCCCAAACAGTGGTTTACCCCAACATATGGGGTATTAGCCTAAATTTTGGGGTCCAATTTCTCCTGTTACCCTTGAGAAAATAAAAAATTGCAGGCTAAAAAATCATTTTTGAGGAAAAAAAAAGGATTTTTTATTTTCACGGCTCTACTTTATAAATTTATGTGAAGAACTTGGGGGTTTAAAGTGCTCACCGCACATCTAGATAAGTTCCTTAAGTGGTTTAGTTTCCAAAATGGGGTCACTTGTGGGGGGTTTCTACTGTTTAGGCACATCAGGGGCTCTCCAAACGCGACATGGTGTCCGATCTCAATTCCAGCCAATTCTACATTGAAAAAGTAAAACGGCACTCCTTCTCTTCCAAGCTCTGCGGTGCGCCCAAACAGTGGTTTACCCCCACATATGGGGTATCGCCACACTCAGGAGAAATTGCACAACAACTTTTGTGGTCTAATTTCTCCTGTTACCCTTGTCAAAATAAAAATTTGGGGGCAAAAAGATCATTTTTGAAAAAAAATGCGACTTTTTATTTTCATGGCTCTACGCTATAACCTTCCGTGAAGCACCTGGGGGTTTAAAGTGCTCACCACACATCTAGATAAGTTCCTTAAGGGGTCTAGGTTCCAAAATGGTGTCACTTGTGGGGGGATTCCACTGTTTAGGCACATCAGGGGCTCTCCAAACGCGACATGGCATCCGATCTCAATTCCAGCCAATTCTACATCGAAAAAGTAAAACGGCACTCCTTCTCTTCCAAGCTCTGCAGTGCGCCCAAACAGTGGTTTACCCCCACATATGGGGTATCGATGTACTCAGGAGAAATTGAACAACAAGTTTTGTGGTCTAATTACTCCTGTTACCCTTGTGAAAATAAAAATTTTGGGGCAAAAATATCATTTTTGTAGAAAAAATGCGATTTTTTATTTTCACGGCTCTACGTTATAAACTTCTGAGAAGCACCTGGGGGTTTAAAGTGCTCACCACACATCTAGTTAAGTTCCTTAAGGGGTCTAGTTTCCAAAATGGGGTCACTTGTGGGGGGCTTCTACTGTTTAGGCACATCAGGGGCTCTCCAAATGCGACATGGCGTCCAATCTCAATTCCAGCCAATTCTACATTGAAAAAGTAAAACGGCACTCCTTCTCTTCCAAGTTCTGCGGTGCGCCCAAACAGTGGTTTACCCCCACATATGGGGTATCAACATACTCAGGAGAAATTGGACAACAACTTTTGTGGTCTAATTTCTCCTGTTACCCTTGTGAAAATAAGAATTTGTGGGCGAAAAGATCATTTTTGTGTAAACAAATGCGATTTTTTATTTTCACGGCTCTACTTTATAAACTTCTGTGAAGCACTTGGGGGCTCAAAGTGCTCACCACACATCTAGTTAAGTTCCTTAAGGGGTCTAGTTTCCAAAATGGGGTCACTTGTGGGGGGTTTCCACTGTTTAGGCACATCAGGGGCTCTCTAAACGTGACATGGCATCCGATCTCAATTCCAGCCAATTCTGCATTGAAAAAGTCAAACGGCGCTCCTTCTCTTCCAAGCTCTGCGGTGCGCCCAAACAGTGGTTTACCCCCACATATGGGGTATCGTCGTATTCAGGAGAAATTGCACAACAACATTTATGGTTAAATTTCTGTTTCTACACTTGTGAAAATAAAAAAAAATGGTTCTGAAGCAAAATGTTTGAAAAAAAAGTTAAATGTTCATTTTTGCCTTCCACATTGTTTCAGTTCCTGTGAAGCACGTAAAGGGTTAATAAACTTCTTGAATGTGGTTTTGAGCACCTGGAGGGGTGCAGTTTTTAGAATGGTGTCACACTTGGTTATTTTCTATCATATTGACCCCTCAAAATGACTTCAAATGTGATGTGGTCCCTAAAAAAAAAATGGTGTTGTAAAAATGAGAAATTGCTGGTCAACTTTTAACCCTTATAACTCCCTAACAAAATGCTGATGTAAAGTAGACATGTGGGAAATGTTATTTATTAACTATTTTTTGTGACATATCTCTCTGATTTAAGGGCATAAAAATCCAAAGTTTGAAAATTGCTAAATTTTAAATTTTTTTGCCATATTTCCATTTTTTTCATAAATAATTGCAAGTAATATCGAAGAAATGTTACCACTAACATGAAGTACAATATGTCAGGAAAAAACAATCTCAGAATCAGCAGGATCCGTTGAAGCGTTCCAGAGTTATAACCTCATAAAGTGACAGTGGTCAGAATTGTAAAAATTGGCCTGGTCATTAAGTACCAAATTGGCTCTGTCACTAAGTGGTTAAAGAACTGACAATGCTCATTTGTTGAATTTGCATCATTAGGAGGTCACATTCACTGAACAAAAAGCTATTTAACTCCAAAACATCCTAACATGCCAAGTTACATGTTACCATATGAACCCTTCTTTGATATCACCTTCAAAATTCCTGCATCCATTGAGTTTCTGCTTGTATTTCTTTGCATGAAGTCAGAATAGCCTCCCAGAGCTGCTGTTTTGATGTGAACTGCCTCCCACCCTCATAGATCTTTTGCTTGATGATACTCCAAAGGTTCTCGATAGGGTTGAGGTCAGGGGAAGATGGTGGCCACACCATGAGTTTATCTCCTTTTATGCCCATAGCAGCCAATGACTCAGAGGTTTTCTTTGCAGCATGAGATGGTGCATTGTCATGCATGAAGATGATTTTGCTCCCGAAGGCACATTTCTGCTTTTTATACCATGGAGGAAAGTTGTCAGTCAGAAACTCTATATACTTTGCAGAGGTCATTTTCACACCTTCAGGAACCTTAAAGGGCCCTACCAGCTGTTTATCCATGATTCCGGTAAAAAAGCATGACTCCTCCACCTCCTTGCTGTTGTTGCAGCCTTGTTGGGACATGGTGGCCATACACCAACTATCCACTACTCCATCCATCTGGACCATCCAGGGTTGCTCAACACTTATCAGTAAACAAGAATGTTTGGAAATTAGTCTTCATGTATGTGTGGGCCCCATGTAACCATTTCTGCGAACACTGTTTAAGGGTGGCCGAATAGTAGCTTTATGCACCACAGCAAGCCTTTGAAGGATCCTACACCTTGAGGTTCGAGGGACTCCAGAGGCACCAGCAGCTTCAAATATCTGTTTGCTGCTTTGTAATGGCTTTTTAGCAGCTGCTCTCTTAATCCGATGAATTTGCCTGGCAGAAATCTTCCTCATTATGCCTTTATCAGCACAAACACATCTGTGCTCAGATACAGCCACAAATCTCTTAACAGTACGATGATCACGCTTAAGTTTTCGGGAAATTTCTAATGTTTTCATCCCTTCACCAAGGCATTGCACTATTTGATGCTTTTCAGCAGCAGAGAGATCCTTTTTCTTTCCCATGTTACTTGGAAACTGTGACCTGCTTAATAATGTGGAACATCATTTTTAAGTAGTTTTCCTTTAATTAGAATCACCTGGAAAACTAATTATCCCATGTGTTTAAGATTGATTTCAGTGATCCATTGATACCATCCACGAGTTTATTTGAAAAACAAAACAATTAAATCTTTATCACACTTAAATCCAATTTGCATAATAATTTGGAACACAGTGTAATGTATCGGGTTGATCCGAAGGCAAAGCATTTTTACCTATCTAATTATTCCCATAATCTAAGCTATTTTGACAGTGAGCTGATTGTCAAAGGCAGGTGCATGGTCGGACCAAGGCTTGCATGCACTGTGGTGATGAAACCTTCATTGTATGGAGACAACAGCACACAGCTTAATAAGTGATACAACCCTGAAATCTGTGTCTCAGCTGCCAAATTATGCTGTTCTCAGATTATATAGCAAAAACCTGCTGACAGATTCCCTTTAAGCTCTTATAGGTTGCTAAGAATGGCTAACAATAGACAAATCGCATGTAAATAGAACATTCGCATTCAGGATGCATACCATGATTAAAGCTACTCACCGGAAAGCGTAGGTTCACTCCTCTACTGATTTAAAAAATAACTTTCTAATATATTCCTAATAAATGTGAAGTTTTATAGGCTCAGACATATATTTCCACACTGGACTTTTCTATTTGCTCTTTGTCTCTCTCAAAAGACAGAATGACACTGCTGATAGCTGATAAGGAAAACGCGGTTTAGCTTGCAAAATGTTGCCATTATCCATCTCAATCAGCTAACTGTAGCTTTCTAAAATTAAAGGTAGGTGCAAATGCCTTGTGAATAATGATGGTCCTTTAGATCAGTGGGAGTGGTGGGGTATCAGACTTCTATTGAATCCTAGAAATCCCATTTAAATGTAAAAACTAAAGATAATTTTATAGTCTTGACATTTATTCCTAGTTTTTGTACTTGCTTCTAAGCAGAAACCAGTCAGTCATCAAAGCTTTCTTCATATATATACAGGGTGGGCCATTTATGTTGTTACACCTGGGTGGGCCATTTATAGAGTTGCATCCAAAATGGCTGACTTCAAAATGGCCGCCATGATCACCACCCATCTTGAAAAGTTTTACCCCAACCAAATACTAATGGGCCACAAACAGGAAGTTCATATCACCAACCATTCCCATTTTAATTAGGTGTATCCATATACATGGCCCACCCAGGTTTATCCATATAAATGGACCACCCTGTTGTGAATTCTGCTCTTGGGCTCCCTCCGGTGGTTATAAGTGGTAGCGCTGCTGTCTCTGGATCGCAGCATTCATCAGGTGTGTCCACTTTTTGCAAATCTGACTGGGCTATTTAGTCTTGCTTGACCCTTTAGTCAGTGCCAGTTGTCCATTGTTCCTGGAGGATTCACATCCCTGCCTGGTCTCTCCTGCTTTGCTGTTCATTTCGTCAAAGATAAGTTCTGGCCCTGATTTTTGCAGTCCACATGCTGTGGGCCTTATTGTTCAGTTCTTTTCCATGTTTTTGTCTTGTCCAGCTTGGTCTGTATAAGGATTTGTTTAGCCAAGCTGGTATCTCTGGAGATGCAGATATACCCTCCATATCTTTAGTTAGATGTGGAGATTTTGTATTTTCTGTGGTGGATATTTTCTAGTGTTTTAATACTGACCGCATAGTACTCTGTCCTATCCTTTCTATTTAGCTATAAGTGGCCTCCTTTGCTAAATTCTGATTTCAGTCTGTGTATGTTTTTTCCCTCTCCTCTCACAGTCAATATTTGTGGGGGGCTGTCTATCCTTTGGGGATTTTCTCTGAGGCAAGATAGTTTTCCCTTTTCTATCTCTAGGGGTAATTAGTCCTCCGGCTGTGTCGAGATGTCTAGGGAGTGATAGGTACATTCCACGGCTACTTCTAGTTGCGGTGTTAAGTTCAGGGTCTGCGGTCAGTACAGGTACCACCTTCTCCAGGGTACGTCTCATGCTGCTCCTAGGCCACCAGATCATAACACCACCCTGTATATCCGACTGAAATAATTGCTGTTTTAATTCATATGTAAATCAGGCTTATATGCTCTGGGAATGTCAAAGCACTTCCCAATCCTCTGCCTACCTTGATTCCATGCTCATTTTTCCTTACTCTCCTTGACTGACAGCTCACTGATTGGCTATTGGGCCAGAGAGCTGTCATTCAAGATAAGGAAGGTGGGGATGGGAGGAATAGAGAATAGTGTCAGAAGCTTGGGAAGTGCTTCTAGATCAGTTAAACCTCCTTTGAATATTCATTAAAGCAGTGATTTTTCAGTCAGTGAGCAACAGATTGCACATATAAAGGTGTGGATGAAATTAATGTTTAATGAGCAACATACCTATATAGGATGAGTTGACTCTTCCAACAGATTTCCTTCAAGTTCTAAAACACTGGCTGACTGTATCCATCTCTGGAGCTTAGGAGCTAACAACACTATATGTGCATTCAATCAAATGCATTAAACCCGCATGTAGTAAACTGTCTATACCGATAGCTGTTAGGCATCAAAAGTTTTTCTATACATTTTATAAAAAATGAATGGTGCTATTAAAAAATAAAAAAGAAGAAAATGTCCAGCTTCACCGAATCCGTGAAGGGAGCTTAGTCTAAGGGAGCTTAGTCTAAGGGAGCTTAGTCTCCAGAAACGCGTTGAGATCCGTACCCATATGGTTTGTGCTGAAGCTTGTATCCTCCATATTTAAGTTTGTGAATAAAGAAAAGTTTTTTCACGGATTCGGTGAAGCTGGACATTATCTTCTTTTGGATTCTACACCACAGCGGGTCCGTGCTCCCGAAATTCAGCTTATGCATCACGAGTGAGCTGGTTTATATTCCTTCTATTAAAAAATACAACTTGTCCAATACAAAAACAAGTCCTTATATGATTATGTCAATGGAAGACCCATAATCTATGGTTATGGTTTTAGCAGACAGTGGATGAAAAAGCAAGAGAGGAAATGTTAAATTGTGCTGTGGTAGGGTTAAAGGTAATTTATCACCAGGTTTTTGTCACCTATTCTGAAAGCAGCATAATGCAGAGACAGATACCCTGATTCCATCAATGTGTCATTTGTTACACTGCTTGCTGTAATTTTGATAAACCTACAGTTTTTTGAGCAGGAGATTATTACCTCACCTTCCAAAAAAGTATAATAAGCTATGAAAGGATCTTATGTATCAATAAAAGCATCAGCTCATCATGCAAAAAAACAAGCCCTCTTCAGCCCCATGAATGAATAGAAAAGTAAAAATGTTATGGGCTTTGGAATATGGAGACACAAAGCAAAAAAATATTTCCTTTGTAATTTTCTATTTTGTTTTCATCATGTATGTGGAAAAAAATGATGAAGGTTTAATATTGCCTTAGGCTGGGTTCACAGCAGCCCATTCAACACATACGTTAATGGGCTGCTGTTAACGCAAGTGCCGACATTCCATCGCGCTAGCTCAGATAGAGCATCTGCTAGCTCTATCTGCGCTAGCAGTGACGGACCCAGAAACGCTGCAGCCCACATCTCAGGGTCCGTCACTCAATGACTGCACATCGCTAGCGCATGCCCATTGTGGGCGTGCGCTAGTGATGCGTCCGACATAGGAATTAATGGCGGCATTAACGGACTGCGTTACACCGCGTTATGCCGCGGTGTAACGTAGTCCATTTAACGGACGCCAGCAACGCAATGTGAACCCAGCCTTAATAAGACTGACATTGCCATTTATGTTTCCATGTCAGTTTTACATCAGAATGAATGTTGGCAAAAATGCAAAAAACAATGGTGCAACTGTATTTTCATCACCATTTCATCACACTTGGAACAGTTTTTCCTGTGCTCATTATATAGTAATATGAATGGTGCTTTTCAAAATTACAACTTGCCCTGCATAAAAAACAAGCCCTCACATGTCTATCAATGATAGAACAAAAACTTATTGCTTTTGTTAGAAGGCTAGAAAAAAAAATTATCTGGTTCTTAAAGGGTTAAAGCATTTAATACAGTCACTTATTGAAGTAAATGAGCCAGCCTTTGGGTAGATTCTTGTTATGTGGAAACATTGGGGGCTTTATGCGTAAAGGAGATACCGGTACATTTTATCCAAGGTGATCCATGTGATGGTGTGATATGCTATGTGGGTATCATTTTTGTGTATATTTCTATTTTACTTATTTTCATGGTGTTCTCTTGTAGAAGGAGATATTTGGTAATTGATGAATGGCTGTTGCTGCCATCTGATATCAGCCCCCACACTGCTGTATTGTTTGCTAATATTCTAATGACATGTTGACCTAACTTGTTGAAACAATAAGCCTCTGAGACCTTCCCCCTCCTGACCTGTGAATGAGGAGGGAGACTTTTAAAAATATCAGGGAGGTGAGACACAGATCAGTCCTGTGTGGAATGATGATGTGTTCACAGCATCTCAGAGAGAAAGAAGAGTATATGGACTATGCTATCCTCTGTTTGCTGGATTGTTGGACTTTTATCCTGTTACTGAACTGCATTCGTGTTCTGGACTATTTTATCCTTTGTGTGGTGGATCGTATATGGACCTTTCGTATTTTTGCCTAAATAAAGGTCTTGGGATTGTTCACTCTTCTCTTGCTCTGTTGATTATGTGATACCGAAGAAGGACCCCGTGACAATCCACTTATGTCACTTCCGGGCCCTGGAGCCTAAGGGGCACAAATAGTCCCTTTGGCCCACACTAGAAAACCAATACTATTATAGATCTATGATAGTTAGAGATCCTGAGAATTTACTTTGGGGCTCACGAGCTTCAAAACACACCACTGTGTCTAAGATTTAATTTTAATAGGGTGTAACATTTATGGATCACTTGTAATATCACTGGAACTGATAATTTCAGGAGTAAGACACTTCTGCAAAGCTTTGTAACATGCAACTTGTTATGCCTCTTTCAGATTAAAATACCACAATAAACCCCACTAAGCATAATTAAAGCAAGACACATCTCCTGATGAAGACACAGCGAAATGCGCGTAGCGGCAGCATGCTGGGGTCTACCTCTTCATATTCATGTTTGTTATAGCCTGGCACATGCACTTTACTATTTATCCTTTGCCTCTTTGCACACATAAGCACTGCAGCACTTCTAATAAATACCCCTTGAATAAACTGCTTAAATTTACAAAGGCTCCCTCTCATTTGAGTATGATGCACCCAAGTGGTTTTCATTTTCTGCGCAATTTTTAGTGTTTCGATGCATATGAATTTATTTATTTCTGTGCGCTAAGCTATACTTAGGCTCATTATCCCCTTACATTGCCCTGCTTTGTTAGTGCTACTCTGATTTGATATATTGTAATGTATAATTTTTTTAATAAATTTGATTTTCTTAGTTTAAATATATTCTTGATCTCCTCTTGCTTTAATTATGCTTAGTGTGGTTTATTGTGGTATGTGACTTTTTTGAGTTTAACATATTTTCCAGTTTTGTTGACACCTAATTTTTTGCATCAAGTATCACCATAAAGATGCCGCAATATAATATATTGATGACAAAAAAACGACTGGCACATCCAAACTAGTGTGAATAGGTGCATATCAGGAGCAGCTACCTCCATATACAATATACAAAAAAAAGTTGCATTCTATCGTGCCAAAGCATGTCGAATATGAAATACATGAAATAGGAATAGCAAAATGGCTTTTTGAACATTAGGAAAAATATTTATGAGACACTTTGCACAGAATTTGGCCAAATAGTGTGAGCCCATCAACTATCGTCAAGGTGGCTTCATTAATCTGATTGGTCCCTGACCTCCCTGTCCAAATGTGAACACTTACCTAAGGTCGGGATCAAACATATATATATACGTATCTCGCGTATGTGTGAACCCGGCCTAAGGCTAATGTCTGTATGCATGGGTGAATGTGGACACCTCTCTCAGTAAAGCCTACACTAGTTTGGATGTGCCAGTCGTTTTTCTGTCATTTCTATGTTAGCTTACTGACTGAGCACTCCTCCCTTCACCATGTGGTTTTTAATTACATCTAATCACACTTGGTTCCGGCCAACCCACATACGTAGGCTTTACTGAGAGAGGTGTCTACATTCACCAATGCATACAGACATCAGCCTTAGGTAAGTGTTCACATTTGGACAGGGAGGTCAGGGACCCATCAGATTAATGAGGCCACCTTGACGATAGTTGATGGACTCACACTATTTGGCCAAATTCTGTGTAAAGCGTCTCATAAATATATTTCCTAGTGTTCAAAAAGCCATTTTGCTATTCATATTTCATGTATTTCATATTCGAAATGCTTTGGCTCGATAGAGTGCAACCTTTTTTTGTGTATGCAATATAATATAATAGCACTATCAGTTCTTCAACAGAGTAATTCTCTTTATGCACTGTTACACATAATTGTATTTTTTGCTGGATTTATGTTGTACCTATTTAGAAACAGGATAAAGCTACTTATATGAATGAAAAGGGAAGTCTATGGGGCCCTACTGGAGTATAGAGCAGCAGAAACTTAATGGATCTTTGGATTAGCTCTGCTGTCTGGTCTTACTCATTAACTTTTCTTTCATTTACAACATTCTCTAACTTTCCACTAGTTACTCAAATGACATGTCTTTTTACCGCTTTATTCCTAAAAGAGACCCTTTTACCAAATTTTACATGTTGTACTGGACACACAAAGTAATTGTGGCTGCAGAGCAGAATAAACCGTTTGTTTTTAATTTTGCCTCTCCGCTGCTGAGATCTTACCAATCAAATATTTGGAATCTAATTAGCTAACTTTAGTTAAGTGCAAGTGAGCGGTTTCACTGGTGGCATGTACTTCCTCTCCTTGTAAGATTTGCTTTCTTTGCTACTCAATTGGTCTTAAAAGTTAACTGATAAGATGAGAAAAAAATTGCTTATATCTCTGCAATAGAGAGGTAAGATTAAAAAAAAAGAAAGTCAAAATCTTATTCTGCTTTGCATCTACTATTATATTATTTGTCCAGTTCAAAATGGAAAATTTGGTGAAGAATAATGATGAGCGAGTGTGCTCGTTAATAGGGTTTCTCCGAGCATGCTTGGGTGGTCTCTCAGTATTGCGGCGTGCTTGGAGATTTAGTTTATTAGTTTGAATATGTAAATTGGGGTATTAGATAGTAAGGAATCATCTAAAACCAAAAAGAAGAAATTTTATTATATCTTATTAAAATGCCACCAACCTGTGGCTGCACCAAACATCAAACAAAAAACAGACCGTGAAAAACTAGTGTGGGGGAAGGAACAGTCCCTAAACAGTGTCTGTGCTGAACGCTGCCTACCAGCGGGGGTTGGCGCCCTAGGGGAAAAGTTGTGGTGCCCTCGCTCCACGGTGGCCGACCCTGGGGTCCCTAGATTGACCCTAAGATTCCAATGGGTCCCTCTACCCACACAATCATGTACTAAGGGTACCCCTATGCACTATACATAAGCACACCTAAACAAAGGGAGTCCTTAAACCCAACACCGTGCAATAAAAACAATTGGAGAACATGTAATAGGTTATTGACGGAAATAAAATGCAGTATGCACACTTAGTCTATGTTATGACAAGCGTCCCTTTGCATATGTACCTGCAATTACCATCCACCTGGACTGTGGGGCATTTTTACAAACATCGGAATCAATGTTGTCTGCCAAACGGATCACAGCTGGTCCAGTGTTCTGATAACCACTCTGTGGACCAAATTATATATCCCACATGGGCTTAATGCCAAAAAGACACATATCAGCCAGTGCTCATGCACGCAATGATATTATAGACGATACACCTCTATCGCATTCCTCAGAAAAATAAATTGCAGAGGTTGAACCATGTGAATAGAGATGAATACTCATCGTCAGGTGAAGTGCCGTCCGCCTATTGTCATGTATAGCCTCAACGCGTTTTGCCTCTCTGGCTCATCAGGAGGCCTGATTTCGTGTCATGTGTCTCCATGGTAAATGATAAATATTTAGTTTATGTCGACACAGCTGCATGATTTGCAGCTGTTAGACAGCCTGAATACATGTGGGTGTTGCCTGTTTGTTAGGGAATCCCCATATGTATTCAAGCTGTCTAGCAGCCGCAAATCAAAAAGTTGCGTCGACATAAACTAAATCTCCAAGCACGCTGAAACACTCGGAGACCACCCAAGCGTGCTCTGGAAATCTTGAGCAATGAGTATACTCACTCATCACTAGTGAAGAGTCCTCTCTAAGATATGACACATACAAAATTTGTGAAAGGGATCCCATTCTCAATTTAATATATAATTTATATTACTGGGGTCTTCTTTTGTGGCAGAAGGTCTTTTGTGTCTTCTGAGGCAGCTAGGCTCTGGTACAACTTCTCACTGTGCACCAATAGCTACCTCCCTGAACTATGTAACAGTGGATATTTGTTGTTCTGCAGTAGATGTTCCACAAAAATGATGTCAAGGAACACTAACTCATGCTGATTTTAGGTGAGTTATTTTCCTTCAAATATAGACCCCCGTCTACATATGTGAAATTTAATTATTAAAAAATGTACAGATTTCCAAAAGATGCAGGATATGTGATAATATATTTTCTGATCAGGCATCTATATAAAACCAGATAATGCAGAGATAGTGACCTCATGTAGCTGTCTTATCACTGCTACTGATTCTGACTTTGATCCCCTGAAATAGATTTATGTCTTACAGTATATATATTTTTAATTCCATTTTCATATGTCTTCTGTATTCGCTCACCCCTCATACAGTGCAGGAAATTGAAATAATATTCAAAATATTTATATGAAATAGATTTAGGATTTCCAAATGTCGTTTCCTATTTCATTTCTTATATTTGGCACTGAATATGTTACTTCAAGTTTTCCTCCTACTGAATAACTTGCAGTTAAAACCTTCATTTCAAATGATCTCTTTTCTTTCTCACTGTTTTTAGAAAGTCATAATGTAAATTTTTCCAAAGACGGTATAATGCAAAATAGTTTTGAGGACCGAAAAAGTCTTTCAAGAAAGAAAGTAGGACTTCTGTCCAATCAAAGCCACCAAAGTTATGTAGAAATGAAGAATCTTGTGTTATTGGAAAATGCAGTATCCAAGACTTTATAGTGAGCAGATAGATAGAGACATGGCCTTCTTAATCTAAACAAGCAGTACAGAGCTGAATCAAGTAAATATTATTATATAACATCTCAATAATTAGCCATAAAACAACTAAATATGTATGGGTCCATAGAATATATATTAATCAGAATCTATGGGAGACCCAAGCATTTTCAACGTGATCCCCACAGGAGGTTCTTTTAAGGTCTATAAACATCTGAAAATTATGGAAACACTGCTCAATGACATGAGAACATCATGGCCAATATCCCTGGAAGCATTTCTGACTCCTAAGTCACAGCTGTAGTCAATGTTGTCAGAGTTTCATGTCACTTTTACAGGTGCACCAAAAAACACACAAAACCAAACCCTAAATGGATTTTGCTGGGAAATTTGTTACAATACATCCTTTCCAGGGTAAAGACTTGCATATAAGGCAAAATAATTAACCCAAACAAAAATCTTCCTCCACCAATTGGGCTGTGTTCATACGCAGCGTTTTTGATGCGTTTTTCAACATTAGCATTGCTTTCAACCAATAGAAATGCATTCACTTGGCAATGTCATTGTAACATTTCACAACCCTAGCTGGCTATGTGCTGTGTGACACATAAGTAGACACATCTTGCTTCATTTATAAGGGAGGGACTCTTAAAGTCACAAAGCCTATTTTTAGATGGGCATCAGGCAGCATTAATCTTCTTAAAGGGCCATTAAACAGTTGGTTTCCTATACTGTAATTGCCTATGCAGTGAGCGTCTGGGCTGGCAAAAATTAGGATGCACACCAATACCCCTTTCACGAGAGGTAAAGGAGGGCCTCCTGAAAAAATGTTGCATTGAATGCAAGGCCTGGCCTGCCCCAAAGTCACATGCAACCCAATAACCGTTTCAGCAGACGTACTTGAGGGCCTGATGACAAAATTGTTCCCATTAGAAGAAAGTGTGTTTATCATACTGTTTGCTTATGCATTTAATGCAAGGCCTGGCCTGCCCCAAAGGTACATGCACCCCAATAAGCCTTTCAGCAGATGTACTTTACGGCCTCATGACAAAATTGTTCCCATTAGAAGAAAGTGGGTCTCCCATACTGTTTTCTTATGCATTGAATGCAAGGCCTGCCTTGAATCAATGTTACATACACCCCAATAACTGTTTCAGCAGACATACTTGAGGGCCTCAGGACAGAATTGTTCCCATTAGAACAAAGTTTGTCTCCGATACTGTTTGCTTACGCAGTGAATGTATGTCCTGCCCTGCACCAATGCTACATGCACTCCAATAACCCTTTGAAACCACGCACTGGATGGCCACATGAAACATAAGTTCCCATTATAATTTTTTCTTTATTACCATAAATTTTGTCCATGAAGTGAATGCAAGGATAGGCAGTAATTTACACACACCACAATCCCCCTTGGAAGAAATGTAGAGGAGGGTCTCATAAAAAAATTGTCACATTAAAAAGGAGCGCTTCACCTATACTTGGAATGCCCATACACTACGTGTATGGGCTGACAAACATTTCCCCCTGGGGGGTACACATCAATATAGTGTGTAAAAAATCATAAATACCTTGGAAAACAGTAATGTAGTTTCCTACACAGTTGCTGCTGGGAAGGTGCAGGTTTTTAGTAAATATATGGCGGACAAATCTTTGGATCACATGATCAGGAAAAGGGGCATGGTGATGACAGGAATGGGCACGTACAGGATTAATAACAGGGGTGGCTATGGGAGGTATGACATCCAGGATACAACCTACAATGATTAGTCATTTAGCCACTACCAATTACCAGAATGTGTTTCATGCCCTTCAGAAGATCGGTGTAACAGATGCACATGTGAAGCTCGGCATAAAAAATGCCAGTAAAAAATATGTTGCCAAGGACGCACGTGTCCGTATAAAGGGCAAGGTGCAACTTGTTCATAAGATGCATAATTAGAGAAAGCAGATCAGTGTTGGAGGAAAACCAAACAAACTGATGGATGCTCGTGAAAAACTAAATTTAACGATGAGTGCACCATCCATACCTATCAACACACCTGTGGCACAAGGTTCTTCCTCTTCACCCGTACATATTATCAATAATATCAAAATGTCACAGCCGAAAATTATTTGTCCTAGTGTAAGGAACACTGTTAAAGGAATGCCACTAAACATAGATAACCATTGCCCTGGGATACACCAGATTTCCTCTTTACAAGATATGGATGATGATGGTATTGATGACAACTTGGAACTTTATCACATCCCCACCAAGAAGATGAAGACCACAGCTGCAAACAATGGGCAGAAAAGGCCGTGAATGTCTGCAAATTCATTTTCTCTTGTGCAAACTTTACCTCTTAATAAAGTGGTACGGAGTTATGCATACACAGCTCCCATGTCTACTCAGCACAACACTTAGCCACCTTTATTGCACAAAAAGGCTCTAGCCAACATGTCATGGACACTTGTCACAAAGGAGGCCAGTTCATCAGTAGGGCCCACTCATAAATAGTCTGTCTTTAGCTCTTTAGAAGGCACAAAAATGACCATTAATAATTTGCATCCAAGAGTCAGAGTAAGATATTGTGGAGCATTTCTGTGTACGCATTGCCTGCTTGTTGAGTTCAGGAGTTGCAGAAGTTGTGTTTGTAAGAAAGGAAGATGCAGTTGGTCCCTACAAAAAATATAACGACCTAGATGGACAACCAATGAAATGCAATCTTCCTTTGAATGGTAGTGTGATAACATCAGACCAGCCCATATTTCTAAGATTAAGTGACACCACATCAAAGAAGGAAGGTTAATGTCGATGAAACACAAACTCCTCCTCCTCCAGTGTTGCTTAAAATCCTCCAGCTGAAGTTGATCCTGATACTATCTCAATAATTAGCCATAAAACAACTAAATATGTATGGGTCCATAGAATATATATTAATCAGAATCTATGGGAGACCCAAGCATTTTCAACGTGATCCCCACAGGAGGTTCTTTTAAGGTCTATAAACATCTGAAAATTATGGAAACACTGCTCAATGACATGAGAACATCATGGCCAATATCCCTGGAAGCATTTCTGACTCCTAAGTCACAGCTGTAGTCAATGTTGTCAGAGTTTCATGTCACTTTTACAGGTGCACCAAAAAACACACAAAACCAAACCCTAAATGGATTTTGCTGGGAAATTTGTTACAATACATCCTTTCCAGGGTAAAGACTTGCATATAAGGCAAAATAATTAACCCAAACAAAAATCTTCCTCCACCAATTGGGCTGTGTTCATACGCAGCGTTTTTGATGCGTTTTTCAACATTAGCATTGCTTTCAACCAATAGAAATGCATTCACTTGGCAATGTCATTGTAACATTTCACAACCCTAGCTGGCTATGTGCTGTGTGACACATAAGTAGACACATCTTGCTTCATTTATAAGGGAGGGACTCTTAAAGTCACAAAGCCTATTTTTAGATGGGCATCAGGCAGCATTAATCTTCTTAAAGGGCCATTAAACAGTTGGTTTCCTATACTGTAATTGCCTATGCAGTGAGCGTCTGGGCTGGCAAAAATTAGGATGCACACCAATACCCCTTTCACGAGAGGTAAAGGAGGGCCTCCTGAAAAAATGTTGCATTGAATGCAAGGCCTGGCCTGCCCCAAAGTCACATGCAACCCAATAACCGTTTCAGCAGACGTACTTGAGGGCCTGATGACAAAATTGTTCCCATTAGAAGAAAGTGTGTTTATCATACTGTTTGCTTATGCATTTAATGCAAGGCCTGGCCTGCCCCAAAGGTACATGCACCCCAATAAGCCTTTCAGCAGATGTACTTTACGGCCTCATGACAAAATTGTTCCCATTAGAAGAAAGTGGGTCTCCCATACTGTTTTCTTATGCATTGAATGCAAGGCCTGCCTTGAATCAATGTTACATACACCCCAATAACTGTTTCAGCAGACATACTTGAGGGCCTCAGGACAGAATTGTTCCCATTAGAACAAAGTTTGTCTCCGATACTGTTTGCTTACGCAGTGAATGTATGTCCTGCCCTGCACCAATGCTACATGCACTCCAATAACCCTTTGAAACCACGCACTGGATGGCCACATGAAACATAAGTTCCCATTATAATTTTTTCTTTATTACCATAAATTTTGTCCATGAAGTGAATGCAAGGATAGGCAGTAATTTACACACACCACAATCCCCCTTGGAAGAAATGTAGAGGAGGGTCTCATAAAAAAATTGTCACATTAAAAAGGAGCGCTTCACCTATACTTGGAATGCCCATACACTACGTGTATGGGCTGACAAACATTTCCCCCTGGGGGGTACACATCAATATAGTGTGTAAAAAATCATAAATACCTTGGAAAACAGTAATGTAGTTTCCTACACAGTTGCTGCTGGGAAGGTGCAGGTTTTTAGTAAATATATGGCGGACAAATCTTTGGATCACATGATCAGGAAAAGGGGCATGGTGATGACAGGAATGGGCACGTACAGGATTAATAACAGGGGTGGCTATGGGAGGTATGACATCCAGGATACAACCTACAATGATTAGTCATTTAGCCACTACCAATTACCAGAATGTGTTTCATGCCCTTCAGAAGATCGGTGTAACAGATGCACATGTGAAGCTCGGCATAAAAAATGCCAGTAAAAAATATGTTGCCAAGGACGCACGTGTCCGTATAAAGGGCAAGGTGCAACTTGTTCATAAGATGCATAATTAGAGAAAGCAGATCAGTGTTGGAGGAAAACCAAACAAACTGATGGATGCTCGTGAAAAACTAAATTTAACGATGAGTGCACCATCCATACCTATCAACACACCTGTGGCACAAGGTTCTTCCTCTTCACCCGTACATATTATCAATAATATCAAAATGTCACAGCCGAAAATTATTTGTCCTAGTGTAAGGAACACTGTTAAAGGAATGCCACTAAACATAGATAACCATTGCCCTGGGATACACCAGATTTCCTCTTTACAAGATATGGATGATGATGGTATTGATGACAACTTGGAACTTTATCACATCCCCACCAAGAAGATGAAGACCACAGCTGCAAACAATGGGCAGAAAAGGCCGTGAATGTCTGCAAATTCATTTTCTCTTGTGCAAACTTTACCTCTTAATAAAGTGGTACGGAGTTATGCATACACAGCTCCCATGTCTACTCAGCACAACACTTAGCCACCTTTATTGCACAAAAAGGCTCTAGCCAACATGTCATGGACACTTGTCACAAAGGAGGCCAGTTCATCAGTAGGGCCCACTCATAAATAGTCTGTCTTTAGCTCTTTAGAAGGCACAAAAATGACCATTAATAATTTGCATCCAAGAGTCAGAGTAAGATATTGTGGAGCATTTCTGTGTACGCATTGCCTGCTTGTTGAGTTCAGGAGTTGCAGAAGTTGTGTTTGTAAGAAAGGAAGATGCAGTTGGTCCCTACAAAAAATATAACGACCTAGATGGACAACCAATGAAATGCAATCTTCCTTTGAATGGTAGTGTGATAACATCAGACCAGCCCATATTTCTAAGATTAAGTGACACCACATCAAAGAAGGAAGGTTAATGTCGATGAAACACAAACTCCTCCTCCTCCAGTGTTGCTTAAAATCCTCCAGCTGAAGTTGATCCTGATACTATCTCAATAATTAGCCATAAAACAACTAAATATGTATGGGTCCATAGAATATATATTAATCAGAATCTATGGGAGACCCAAGCATTTTCAACGTGATCCCCACAGGAGGTTCTTTTAAGGTCTATAAACATCTGAAAATTATGGAAACACTGCTCAATGACATGAGAACATCATGGCCAATATCCCTGGAAGCATTTCTGACTCCTAAGTCACAGCTGTAGTCAATGTTGTCAGAGTTTCATGTCACTTTTACAGGTGCACCAAAAAACACACAAAACCAAACCCTAAATGGATTTTGCTGGGAAATTTGTTACAATACATCCTTTCCAGGGTAAAGACTTGCATATAAGGCAAAATAATTAACCCAAACAAAAATCTTCCTCCACCAATTGGGCTGTGTTCATACGCAGCGTTTTTGATGCGTTTTTCAACATTAGCATTGCTTTCAACCAATAGAAATGCATTCACTTGGCAATGTCATTGTAACATTTCACAACCCTAGCTGGCTATGTGCTGTGTGACACATAAGTAGACACATCTTGCTTCATTTATAAGGGAGGGACTCTTAAAGTCACAAAGCCTATTTTTAGATGGGCATCAGGCAGCATTAATCTTCTTAAAGGGCCATTAAACAGTTGGTTTCCTATACTGTAATTGCCTATGCAGTGAGCGTCTGGGCTGGCAAAAATTAGGATGCACACCAATACCCCTTTCACGAGAGGTAAAGGAGGGCCTCCTGAAAAAATGTTGCATTGAATGCAAGGCCTGGCCTGCCCCAAAGTCACATGCAACCCAATAACCGTTTCAGCAGACGTACTTGAGGGCCTGATGACAAAATTGTTCCCATTAGAAGAAAGTGTGTTTATCATACTGTTTGCTTATGCATTTAATGCAAGGCCTGGCCTGCCCCAAAGGTACATGCACCCCAATAAGCCTTTCAGCAGATGTACTTTACGGCCTCATGACAAAATTGTTCCCATTAGAAGAAAGTGGGTCTCCCATACTGTTTTCTTATGCATTGAATGCAAGGCCTGCCTTGAATCAATGTTACATACACCCCAATAACTGTTTCAGCAGACATACTTGAGGGCCTCAGGACAGAATTGTTCCCATTAGAACAAAGTTTGTCTCCGATACTGTTTGCTTACGCAGTGAATGTATGTCCTGCCCTGCACCAATGCTACATGCACTCCAATAACCCTTTGAAACCACGCACTGGATGGCCACATGAAACATAAGTTCCCATTATAATTTTTTCTTTATTACCATAAATTTTGTCCATGAAGTGAATGCAAGGATAGGCAGTAATTTACACACACCACAATCCCCCTTGGAAGAAATGTAGAGGAGGGTCTCATAAAAAAATTGTCACATTAAAAAGGAGCGCTTCACCTATACTTGGAATGCCCATACACTACGTGTATGGGCTGACAAACATTTCCCCCTGGGGGGTACACATCAATATAGTGTGTAAAAAATCATAAATACCTTGGAAAACAGTAATGTAGTTTCCTACACAGTTGCTGCTGGGAAGGTGCAGGTTTTTAGTAAATATATGGCGGACAAATCTTTGGATCACATGATCAGGAAAAGGGGCATGGTGATGACAGGAATGGGCACGTACAGGATTAATAACAGGGGTGGCTATGGGAGGTATGACATCCAGGATACAACCTACAATGATTAGTCATTTAGCCACTACCAATTACCAGAATGTGTTTCATGCCCTTCAGAAGATCGGTGTAACAGATGCACATGTGAAGCTCGGCATAAAAAATGCCAGTAAAAAATATGTTGCCAAGGACGCACGTGTCCGTATAAAGGGCAAGGTGCAACTTGTTCATAAGATGCATAATTAGAGAAAGCAGATCAGTGTTGGAGGAAAACCAAACAAACTGATGGATGCTCGTGAAAAACTAAATTTAACGATGAGTGCACCATCCATACCTATCAACACACCTGTGGCACAAGGTTCTTCCTCTTCACCCGTACATATTATCAATAATATCAAAATGTCACAGCCGAAAATTATTTGTCCTAGTGTAAGGAACACTGTTAAAGGAATGCCACTAAACATAGATAACCATTGCCCTGGGATACACCAGATTTCCTCTTTACAAGATATGGATGATGATGGTATTGATGACAACTTGGAACTTTATCACATCCCCACCAAGAAGATGAAGACCACAGCTGCAAACAATGGGCAGAAAAGGCCGTGAATGTCTGCAAATTCATTTTCTCTTGTGCAAACTTTACCTCTTAATAAAGTGGTACGGAGTTATGCATACACAGCTCCCATGTCTACTCAGCACAACACTTAGCCACCTTTATTGCACAAAAAGGCTCTAGCCAACATGTCATGGACACTTGTCACAAAGGAGGCCAGTTCATCAGTAGGGCCCACTCATAAATAGTCTGTCTTTAGCTCTTTAGAAGGCACAAAAATGACCATTAATAATTTGCATCCAAGAGTCAGAGTAAGATATTGTGGAGCATTTCTGTGTACGCATTGCCTGCTTGTTGAGTTCAGGAGTTGCAGAAGTTGTGTTTGTAAGAAAGGAAGATGCAGTTGGTCCCTACAAAAAATATAACGACCTAGATGGACAACCAATGAAATGCAATCTTCCTTTGAATGGTAGTGTGATAACATCAGACCAGCCCATATTTCTAAGATTAAGTGACACCACATCAAAGAAGGAAGGTTAATGTCGATGAAACACAAACTCCTCCTCCTCCAGTGTTGCTTAAAATCCTCCAGCTGAAGTTGATCCTGATACTATCTTAAAATCACTCTTTAAATCCTCATGGTAATCAGCAGTCATCCAACCACCTGCATTGAAGATTTAGCTCTGATGAGACCAACACAATTTGGAGACTGTAATAATAGAGATTCACAATTCACATACGGGCCCAGAGACTCCATTAAAAAAAAATCATTTTTCTTTTTTGTTTTAGTTTAATGGTGGTGATGATCACCAGGAGGTAGTTAATGTTTGAAGGAGTGTGGCATCTGACATTAGACAATTTATCCTGTTCCCAGCATTGTAGTACAGTTCACCTTTGTTGTGGGGCAGTTGCATTATTGCATCAAGAATTTTCATTTTTCCCTTGCTCTAGTATTGTGACACAGCACGATTATGGTTCTACTGTGCTGTAAAGGGAAGCTAAATAAATGTTGAATAACTTGTTTTCATTTCTTCAATAATCTTTTTCAACTGAAAAGATAATTTTTGTAGTTTGGTACTTTTAATATTGGAATTCCTACAAATGGATCTCAATACCTTCATATTCCTTTAACCCCATAACCCCCAAGGTGGTTTGCACGTTAATGACCGGGCCAATTTTTACAATTCTGACCACTGTCCCTTTATGAGGTAATAACTCTGGAACACTTCAACGGATCCTGATGATTCTGATGTTGTTTTCTCATGGCATATTGTACTTTATGGTAGTGGTAAAATTTCTTTGATATTACCTGCGTTTATATGTGAAAAAAATGGAAATTTGGCAAAAATTTCGCAATTTTCCAACCTTGAATTTTTATGCCCTTAAATCACGCAGATAGGTCACACAAAATACTTAATTAGTAACATTTCCCACATGTCTACTTTACATCAGCACAATTTTGGAACCAACATTTTTTTGTTAGGGAGTTACAAGGGTTAAAGGTTGACCAGCAATTTCTCATTTTTACAACACCATTATTTTTAGGGACCACATCACATTTGAAGTCACTTTGAGGGGTCTATGTGATAGAAAATACCAAAGTGTGACACCATTTTGAAAACTGCACCCCTCAAGGTGCTCAAAACCACATTCAAGAAGTTTATTAACCTTTCAGGTGTTTCACAGGAATTTTTGGAATGTTTAAAAATAAATGAAGATTTAACTTTTTTTCACAAAAAATTTACTTCAGCTCCACTTTGTTTTATTTTACCAAGGGTAACAGGAGAAATTAGACCCCATAAAATATTTTACAATTTGTCTTGAGTACGCTAATACCCTATATGTGGGGGTAAACCACTGTTTGGGTGCATAGCAGTGCTCGGAAGGGAAGGAGCACTGTTTGACTTTTCAATGCAAAATTGACTGGAATTGAGATGGGACGCCATGTTGCGTTTGGAGAGCCCCTGATGTGCCTAAACATTGAAACCCCACACAAGTGACACCATTTTGGAAAGTTGACCCCCTAAGGAACTTATCTAGATGTGTGGTCAGCACTTTGACCCACAAAGTGCTTCACAGACGTTTATAATATAAAGCTGTGAAAATAAAAAATCATATTTTTTCACAAAAATGATGTTTTCACCAGCAATTTTTTATTTTCCCAAGGGTCACAGAAAAAATTGGACCCAAAAATTGGTGTGCAATTTATCCTGAGAACGCTGAGACCCCATATGTGGGGGTAAACCACTGTTTGGGTGCATGGCAGAGCTCAGAAGGGTAAGAGCACCATTTGACTTTTCAATGCAAAATTTGCTGGAATTGAGATGTCATGTCGCGTTTGGAGAGCCCCTAATGCGCCTAAAGAGTGGAAACCCCCCACAAGTGACACGCTTTTGGAAAGTAGATCACCTAAGGAACTTAACTAGATGTGTTGTGAGAACTTTGAACCCCCAAGTGTTTCACTACAGTTTATAATACAGAGCCGTGAAAATAAAATTCTTTTTTTTCCCACAAAAATTATTTTTTAGCCCCCAGTTTTGTATTTTCCCAAGGCTTACCAGAGAAATTGGACCACAATTGTTGTTGTCCAATTTGTCCTGAGTACGCTAATATCCCATATGTGGGGGTGAACCACCATTTGGGCGCATGGCAGAGCTTGGAAGGGAAGGAGCACCGTTTGGAATGCAGACTTAGATGGAATGGTCTACAGACGTCACATTGTGTTTGCAAAGCTCTTGATGTACCTAAACAGTAGAAACCCCCACAAGGGACTCCATATTGGAAAACTAGACCCCCAAGGAACTTATTTAGCTGTGTTGTGAGAACTTTGAACCCCCAAGTGTTTCACTACAGTTTATAACGCAGAGCGCTGAAAATAAAAAAAACCTTTTTATTCCACAAAAATTATTTTTTAGCCCCGAGTTTTGTATTTTCCCATGGGTAACAGGAGAAATTGGACCCCAAAAGCTGTTGTCCAACTTGTCTTGAGTACGTTGATACTCCATATGTGGGGGGAACCACCTTTGGGGGGCATGGCAGCTCGGAAGGGAAAGAGCGCTGTTTGGAATGCAGACTTAGATGGAATGGTCTGGACATCATCACATTGCGTTTGCAGAGCCCCTGATGTACCTAAACAGTAGAAACCCCTCAGAAGTGACCCCATATTTTGTATTTTCCCAAGGGTAACAAGAGAAATTGGACCCCAAAAGTTGTTGTCCAATTTGTCCTGAGTACACTGATACCCCATATGTGGGTGGGGGGAACCACTGTTTGGGCGCATGGCAGAGTTTGGAAGGGAAAGAGCGCAGTTTTGAATGCAGACTTAGATGGAATGGTCCTCAAGCGTCACGTTGCATTTGCAGAGCCCCTGATGTACCTAAACAGTTTTGGAATTGAGATAGGATGCCATGTCGTGTTTGGAGAGCCCCTGATGTGCCTAAACATTGAAACCCCTAACAAGTGACACCATTTTGGAAAGCAGACCTACTAAGGAACTTATCTAGATGTGTGGTGAGCACTTTGACCTACCAAGTGCTTCATAGAAGTTTATAATGTAGAGCCGTACAAATAAAAAATCATATTTATTCACAAAAATTATGTTTTCGCCCCCAATTTTTTATTTTCACAAGGGTACCAGAAGAAATTGGACCACAAAAGTTGTTGTGCAATTCGTCCTGAGTACGCTAATACCCCATATGTGGGGGTAAACCACTGTTTAGGCGCATGGCAGAGCTTGGAAGGGAAATAGCGCCGTTTGACTTTTCAATGCAAAATTGACTGGAATTGAAAGAGGACGCCATGTCGTGTTTGGAGAGCACCTCATGTGCCTAAACAGTAGAAACCCCCCACAAATTACTCCATATTGGAAACTAGACCCCCCCAAGGAACATATCTAGATGTGTTGTGAGAACTTTGAACCCCCAAGTGTTTCATTACAGTTTATAACGCAGAGCCGTGAAAATAAAAACATTTTTTTCCAACAAAAATGATTTTTTAGCCCCCAAATTTTTATGTTCCCAAGAGTAACAAGAGAAATTGGACCCCAAAAGTCCAATTTGTCCTGAGTACGCTGATACCCCATATGTTCGGGTAAACCTCTATTTGGGCGCATGGGAGAGCTCGGAAGGGAATGAGCACTGTTTAACTTTTTCAATTCAGAATTAGCTAAAATTGAAATCGGATACCATGTCGCGTTTGGAGAGCCACTGATGTGCCTTAACAGTGGAAACCCCTCAATTCTAACTGAAACCCTAACCCAAACACACCTTTAACCCTAATACCAACCCTAACCATAACCCTATCCACACCCCTAACCCAAACACGCCTCTAACCCTAATCCCAACACACCCCTAACCCCAACACACCCCTAATCCTAATCCCAAACCTAACCACACCCCTAACTCCAACACACCCCTAACCCTAATCTCAACCATAACCTTAACCACACTCCTAACTCTGACACACCCCTAACCCCAATCCCAACCCTAATCCCAACTGTAAATGTAATTCAAACCCTAACCCTAACTTTAGCTCCAACCCTAATCATAACTTTAGACCCAACCCTAACTCTAACTTTAGCCTCAACCCTAAACCTAACTTTAGCCTCAACCCTAACTGTAGCCCTAACCCTTACTTTAGCCCCCAACCCTAACCCTAACACTAACCCTAATGGGAAAATGGAAATAAATACTTTTTTAAATTTTATTACTTTTCCCTAACTAAGGGGGTCATGAAGGGGGGTTTGATTTACTTTTATGGCAGGTTTTTTAGCGGATTTTTATGATTGGCAGCTGTCACACACAAAAAGACGCTTTTTATTGCAAAAATAGTTTTTGCGTCTCCACATTTTGAGAGCTATACTTTTTCCATATTTTGGTCCACAGAGTTATGTGAGGTCTTGTTTTTTGCAGGACGAGATGACGTTTTTATTGGTACCATTTTCGGGCACGTGACATTTTTTGATCGCTTTTTATTCCGGTTTTTGTGAGTCAGAATGACCAAAAACCAGCTATTCATGAATTTCTTTTGGGGGGCGTTTTTACCGTTCCACGTTTGGTAAAATTGATAAAGCAGTTTTATTCTTCAGGTCAGTACGATTACAGTGATACCTCATTTATATCTTTTTTTATGTTTTGGCGCTTTTATACGATAAAAACAATTTTATCTAAAAAATAATTATTTTTCCATCGCTTACTTCTGAGGACTATAACTTTTTTATTTTTTCGCTGATGATGCTGTATGGCAGCTCGTTTTTTGCGGGACAAGATGACATTTTCAGCGGTACCATGGTTATTTATAGCTGTCTTTTTGATCATGTGTTATTCCATTTTTTGTTCGGCGATATGATAATAAAGCTTTGTTTTTGCCTTGTTTTGTTTTTTTACGGTGTTCAGTGAAGGGGTTAACTAGTGGGACAGTTTTATAGGTCGGGTCATTCTGGACACGGCGATACTAAATATGTGTACTTTTATTGTTTTTTTATTTAGAAGAAATGTTTTTATTGGAACAATATTTTTTTACTTTATTGAGGATTTTTTTTTTTTACACATGTAAATATATTTTTTAACTTTTTTACTTTGTCCAAAGTGGGACATCACTGTATTATGTCAGATCGCCAATCTCACACTTTGCAAAATACTGTGTCAGATCAGCGATCTGACAGGCAGTGTAGGAGGCTTGCAAGCCTCCTCCCTGCAGGACACAGAAGGAGCCACACAGCAATTTTGGATCTGGGGCCTGCAGGGAGGAGATTCTCAGAAAACACAATCACATCGCGTTCCGAGTGTCTCAGGGAAGCATACAGGGAGCCCCCCCCCTGCGTGATGCTTCCCTATGCCACTGGAACGCTGCGATCATGTTTGATCACAGTGTTCCGGGGGTTAATGTGCCAGGAGTGGTCCGTGACCGCTCCTGGCACATAGTGCCGGATGTCAGCTGTAAAAATCAGCTGACACCCGGCGGCAATTGGCTGCACTCCCCCATTGAGCACGGCTGATCGCCCATGATGTTCTATCCTGTGTTACGGCCGCTACTCACTGCTCCGCTCCCGGCTCTCGGCGTGCTGTCCCCGCTACTGCTCCTGCTCGCGCCGGCTGCTCTTCTTCCGGGTCCTGGCGCGCTGATCCTCCTTTTTCTTTGGATGCGCCGGCTTTCTCCGTCGCCGCTCGTCCTTGCTGTCCAGCTCCCGGTGAGTGGCACGCTCATCCTCGGCGCGCTGCTCCTCCACGTCGTGGGAGGTCAGCTTCTGCGCAGGCGTGCAGGATCTGGCTATAGACGCACCTCCTGGTTCCGGATCCTCTGGTTCCGGATGTTTTGCTCCACGTGTGCTTCAGCGTCCAATCCCAGTAGTGTGCACGGTATTTCAGGCCACCTCCCCTGCTAGGAGGTGCCTGAGTGTCTTTAGCTTTTTGATTCTGTCTCCGGCCACCTTCTCCTCTGTGTTCTGAACCTCCGTACTGGTTCTGCGCTCTCCCCTTCCTGTCTTGCGCATTGTTTATCCTCTCTCCCTTTCTCCCTACAGTTCCGTCCCCATCTCTGGTATCCTTCAGCTCAAGCCTGTCTTCCATTTTCCGTGTCTTTCTCCTCTGGTTTCTCCATCCTCGTTCCTGGTTCTCTGTTCAGTTCCCTTCTCCAGTTTTTCCTCCATCAGAGCCGTCCCTCTTGGTATCTGCTACCGTGGATAGGTAACCTCTGGGCCTGCTCCTAACAATCCCTGTATAGGGGTTGGATTACATCAGGTCTGCTCACCCAGGGGGTTGGTCTTCCACGGTCAGAAGGGTCCACTCTCGTTCTTGCTTCAGTAACCATAACAGTACACTCAGGCCATGGACCCCGCAGGTGCCACGTTCTCTGCTCAGAAGGAATTGGCGCACTTGCGCGACAATCAACAGCGCATCATGTCCTTCATGAAAAACATGGAGTCTCATCTGACCTCTTTACAGACAGCTGATCCAGTCAATGCTAATCAAATTGCGGGTCTGCAGCAAGAGCTCTCCCAACAGCGCGATACACAGGCGCGTATTCTGCCTTATATGGCTTCCATTGATGACCGTTTATTTAATTTGCAGTCTGTCTCCGCTGCCTCCGCTCAAGTCTCTCAAGACTCAAATTCTACTCCTTTGTCCCATCCGCCACCTCGCCTTGGCAAACCTCCTAGGTTTAGCGGGGATCCCAAACTCTGTAGGGGATTCCTGAACCAATGCCGTCTCCACTTTGAGCTCCTTCCCCAACAATATCCTACCGACCGGGCCAAGGTGTCTTTTATAGTGTCTCATTTAGAGGGGGAGGCTTTGGTTTGGGTCAATCCCTTGTGGGAGCGGGATGATCCCATAGTCTCCCAATTAGCTTCTTTCCTAGAGACTTTTCGCAGGGTTTTTGACGAGCCCGGGCACTTAGCTTCCACAACTGAGTCGCTTTTCAACCTTCAGCAAGGCTCTCTATCTGTTGGCCAATATGCCATTCGCTTCCGTACCCTAGCCTCTGAGTTAGGGTGGAACAACGAGGCCTTGGTTGGCGCCTTCTGGCGAGGTCTGTCCAGTCAGATAAAAGATAAGTTGGCTGGACGAGATACTCCAACCTCTTTAGAGGACCTCATATCCCTGTCTATGCGCATAGACCTACGCTTTCAAGAGCGAACACGTGAGTCTGCTAGAGAAAGGAGGTCTGTTCGCTCTTTACCATCTATCCGCAGGTCAGGGAGTCCGCGGGCCTTGTCATCTCCTACAGCATCCATGCCGGAGCCTATGCAAGTAGATCGTGTCAAGATGGCAGAGCAACGTCGTCGGGAGAGACGTTCCCAGGGACTCTGCTTTTACTGCGATAGCGCTTCACATTTACTACGGGCATGCCCTGAGAGACCGGAAAACTCCTCCGCCTAGGACAGGTAAGAGAGGCCTCCCTAGGTGTTTCTGATTCCTCTCAACCCTTGTTTCTGTCTGTTTTGCTTGTTCTTAATCAGAAGCGTTTTTCTGAGGTCGCGTATGTGGATTCAGGCGCGGCAGGCAATTTTATCAGTCTTGAGGCGGTTCGGAGGCTTCGCGTTCCAGTTCTCTCTTTGGATTCTCCTCGTCAGATTGCCTCCGTACATGGGAGACCCTTGCAAGACGCCGTCACCTTGGTTACAGAAGAGATTGAACTGCGTATCGGGGCTCTACATCATGAGAGGATTACTTTCTATGTCTTGCCTAACCTAACCCATGCTTTGCTACTAGGTCTACCTTGGCTCCGTATGCACGAACCTACTCTTGACTGGCGTTCGGGTGACGTGCTCCGTTGGGGATCTACATGTCAAAAACAATGTCTTCTGTCCGTTTGTCCTGTAGTCCCGCCTCCGACTGATTCCGTTCCCTCCGGACTACCTACTCCATACTGGTCCTTCATTGATGTTTTTGATAGAAAAGAAGCTGAGAGTCTTCCTCCGCATCGTGCCTACGATTGCCCGATCGAGCTTCTTCCCGGTTCCACTCCACCTAGAGGGAGAATTTACCCACTATCCCCTGCTGAGACCAAAGCCATGACCGAATACATCCAAGAGAATTTGTCTAGAGTAGTGTTGAGCATTCCGATGCTGCAAGTATCGGGTATCGGCCGATACTTGCTGTATCGGAATTCCGATACCGGGATTCCGATACTCTTGTGGTATCGGGTATCGGGTATCGCAACAACATTAATGTTAAAATGTGTAAAAGAGAGAATTAAAATAAAAAATATCGCTATACTCACCTGTCCGACGCAGCCGGGACTTCAGCGAGGGAACCGGCAGCGTTGTTTGTTTAAAATTCGCGCTATTACTTGGTTACGTGAATTCCCGGCTTGTGATTGGTCAGGTCGGCCATGTTGCCGGGACGCGGACCAATCACAGCAAGCCGTGACGAAATTACGTCACGGCTTGCTGTGATTGGTCCGCGTCCCGGCAATATGGCCGCCCTGACCAATCACAAGCCGTGACGTCACGGGAGGCTGGACACGCGCCCATTTTAAAATGAGCGCGTCCAGCCTCCCGGCTTGTGATTGGTTGACCGCGGCGCAACCAATCACAAGCCGTGACGTCACGGGAGGCTGGACACGCGCCCATTTTAAAATGAGCGCGTCCAGCCTCCCGGCTTGTGATTGGTTGACCGTGGCGCAACCAATCACAAGCCGTGACGTCACGGGAGGCTGGACACGCGCCCATTTTAAAATGAGCGCGTCCAGCCTCCCGGCTTGTGATTGGTTGACCGCGGCGCAACCAATCACAAGCCGTGACGTCACGGGAGGCTGGACACGCGCCCATTTTAAAATGAGCGCGTGTCCAGCCTCCCGTGACGTCACGGCTTGTGATTGGTCAGGGCGGCCATATTGCCGGGACGCGGACCAATCACAGCAAGCCGTGACGTAATTTCGTCACGGCTTGCTGTGATTGGTCCGCGTCCCGGCAACATGGCCGACCTGACCAATCACAAGCCGGGAATTCACGTAACCAAGTAATAGCGCGAATTTTAAACAAACAACGCTGCCGGTTCCCTCGCTGAAGTCCCGGCTGCGTCGGAGAGGTGAGTATAGCGATATTTTTTATTTTAATTCTTTCTTTTACACATTTATATGGTTCCCAGGGCCTGAAGGAGAGTTTCCTCTCCTTCAGACCCTGGGAACCATCAGGAATACCGTCCGATACATGAGTCCCATTGACTTGTATTGGTATCGGGTATCGGTATCGGATTGGATCCGATATTTTGCCGGTATCGGCCGATACTTTCCGATACCGATACTTTCAAGTATCGGACGGTATCGCTCAACACTAGTCTAGAGGATTCATCCGAAAGTCTTCTTCCCCCGCAGGTGCGGGATTCTTCTTCATCAAGAAGAAGGATGGATCTCTTCGACCCTGCATCGACTACAGAGGTTTGAACAACATTACGGTCAAGAACAAGTACCCTTTGCCTCTCATTCCTGAGCTTTTTGATCCACTAAGAGGGGCGCGAATTTTCACTAATCTTGATCTTCGGGGTGCTTACAACCTTGTTCGAATCCGCGCTGGCGATGAATGGAAGACCGCTTTTAACACTCGGGACTGGCATTATGAATACCTAGTCATGCCGTTCGGTCTCTGCAATGCTCCCGCAGTCTTCCAGGAATTCGTTAATGACATTTTCCGAGACCTTCTTTACTCCTGTGTTGTGGTGTATTTAGACAACATCCTAATCTTTTCGGTAGACCTACCGTCTCACAGAAGAAGTGTTCGTTTGGTTTTGCAACGTTTGAGAGAGAATCGTCTTTATGCTAATTATGAGAAGTGTCTCTTCGAACAAACTTCGATGCCCTTTCTTGGATACATCATTTCGGATACTGGTCTCAAGATGGATCCTGAGAAGGTGAGAACCATTCTCAATTGGCCGCGTCCCTATGGAACAAAAGCCATCCAGCGGTTTCTAGGGTTCGCTAACTACTACAGGCAATTTATTTCTCATTTCTCCTCTGTAGTTCAGCCTCTTACAGCTCTCACCCATAAAGCTTCCAATCCGAAAACTTGGACCCCGGAGGCCGAAAAAGCCTTTGTGCTTCTGAAGCAGTCCTTTTCCTCCGCTCCTGTATTACACCATCCAGAGATCAATAAACCGTTCGTTCTTGAGGTGGATGCCTCCTCCACGGGTGCCGGAGCGGTGCTCTCCCAAAGGTCCCCTATGGGTCGCCTGGTTCCCTGCGTTTTTTTTTCTAAGACGTTCTCTGCATCGGAACGTAATTATACCATTGGGGACCGAGAACTCTTAGCCATAAAGTTGGCTCTGGGGGAGTGGAGGCATCTTCTTGAAGGAGCTGTTCATCCTTTCATAATTTTTTCTGACCACAAGAATTTGGCCTATCTTCAAACCGCGCACAGACTTAATCCACGGCAGGCTCGATGGTCCCTGTTTTTTGCCCGCTTTGACTGCGAGCTTCGTTTTCGGCCTGGTGACAAAAATGTCAAGGCAGATGCTCTGTCCAGACTGTCGCAGCCTGAGGACTTCGACGAAGAGCCAGCGCATATCGTGGATTCTGGTAAGATCGTTACAGTGGCTCCTTTAAGGATGATCTGTCCTCCTCCGGGTAAGACTCTGGTGACTGAGAATGACAGAGAAAGGGTGCTGCATTGGGGACATTCCTCTAAATTGGCAGGCCATGCTGGGATTAAGAAAACCTTCCTCCTCATCTCCCGCTACTATTGGTGGCCTTCGTTTCGTCAAGATATCGAAGAGTTTGTCGCCTCTTGTCCCTCCTGTGCTATGTGCAAAGTGCCAAGACAGTTACCTCGTGGAGGTTTGCTTCCTCTTCCAGTGCCTTCTAGTCCGTGGCAACATATTGCCATGGACTTCATTACCGATTTACCGAAATCCTCAAGTTGTACAGTCATCCTTACGGTAGTAGATCGGTTCTCCAAGATGGCCCATTTCGTTCCCTTGTCTGGACTACCCTCAGCTCCAGAGTTGGCGAAGATGTTTATTTCAAATATCTTCAAACTTCATGGTTTTCCTCAAAACATCGTGTCAGACCGAGGAGTACAATTTACGTCACGCTTTTGGAGGGTGTTATGCAAGCTTTTGAAGGTGTCTCTAGATTTTTCGTCTGCTTATCACCCTCAAACTAATGGTCAAGCTGAACGAACGAATCAGATTGTGGCTGCCTATCTTCGTCACTTCACCAATTCCCACCAAGATGATTGGGTAAGCCTTCTGCCTTGGGCCGAATTTGCCTATAACAATCACTCTAATGAGTCCTCAGCTAAGTCTCCTTTTTTTGTCGTCTTTGGACAGCATCCGAATATGCCTCTCCCGATTTCTTCCACAACTGGAGTTCCAGCAGCAGACTCTTTGACTTTAAACTTCTCTGCAATATGGGGTGAAGTTAAAAAAGCACTCGAGACGGCATCTGTTAAGATGAAGAGACATGCGGACAAGAGGCGCTTAGATTCTTCTCCATTTTTACCTGGCGATAAGATTTGGCTTGCCTCACGTTACATTAGGCTCAAGATACCATCCTATAAACTTGGTCCTCACTTCATCGGTCCCTTTGAGATTTTTAGTCGAGTCAACGAAGTCGCCTACAAGCTGAAGTTGCCTGCCTCGCTCCGTATTCCCAATACTTTTCTTGTGTCTCTGCTCAAACCTGTTATCCTTAATCGCTTCCATCCTTCTTCCTGTACCTCTCCTCAGCCTGTCCATGCCGATAACATTTTTGAGGTGAGAGATATTTTAGCCAAGAAGAGGGTTCGTGGGAAATAATTTTTTCTAGTGGATTGGAAGGGTTTTGGTCCTGAGGAGAGATCGTGGGAACCTCGGGAGAATATCAATGCACCTCGTCTTCTTAACAAATTCCTCTCTAGTTTTGGGAGAGGGGATTTTAAAGAGGGGGGTACTGTTACGGCCGCTACTCACCGCTCCGCTCCTGGCTCTCGGCGTGCTGTCCCCGCTACTGCTCCTGCTCGCCCCGGCTGCTCTTCTTCCGGGTCCCGGCGCGCTGTTCCTCCTTCCTCTTTGGCTGCGCCGGCTTCCTTCGTCGCCGCTCGTCCTTGCTGTCCAGCTCCCGGTGAGTGGCACGCTAGTCATCGGCGCGCTCCTCCTCCACGTCGTGGGAGGTCAGCTTCTGCGCAGGCATGCAGGATCTGGCTATAGATGCACCTCCCGGTTCCGGATCCTCTGGCTCCGGATGTTTTGCTCCACGTGTGCTTCAGCGTCCAATCCCAGTAGTGTGCACAGTATTTCAGGCCACCTCCCCTGCTAGGAGGTGCCTGAGTGTCTTTAGCTTTTTGCTTCTGTCTCCGGCCACCTTCTCCTCTGTGTTCTGAACCTCCGTACTGGTTCTGCGCTCTCCCCTTCCTGTCTTGCGCTTTTTGTGCCTGCAATTACGTTGTTTATCCTCTCTCCCTTTCTCCCTACAGTTCCGTCCCCATCTCTGGTATCCTTCAGCTCAAGTCTGTCTTCCATTTTCCGTGTCTTCCTCCTCTGGGTTCACCATCCTCGTTCCTGGTTCTCTGTTCAGTTCCCTTCTCCGATTTTTCCTCCATCAGAGCCGTCCCTCTTGGTATCTGCTACCGTGGATAGGTAACCTCTGGGCCTGCTCCTAACAATCCCTGTATAGGGGTTGGATTACATCAGGTCTGCTCGCCCAGGGGGTTGGTCTTCCACGGTCCAGAGGGTCCACTCTCGTTCTTGCCTCAGTAACCATAACATCCTGTCCCTGGGAATTAAGTCCCAGGTCACCTCGATGGGATAGTACGTCATATGGCAGAAAGGGGCTAAATGGGGGGGGGAATTACTAAGTCCACCGACTGTGTTTTAGACAAAAACATTTTTTAGTCGTAATTAATGTTTAACACTGTACAGATGTAATCCAGAACATTTCAATCATAGGAAATACTTTTTGCCCTGCGGCTGAAGCATTTTGTGATATCTGTCATATGAAGACAGAGAAATACAGAAGGGAAAGAGATCACGGTAATAGTGATCTAAATACTGAGATGTGTACAGAGGAATGCTGTGAGGACATAGCTTGTGGTTCTATATCCAGTTCATCTGCATGTAAAATTTGATACGTAAAGCTGGTAATTAAAAAAAAAATTACTCTAGTGTTGGCAGGGTGCAGTGCCATACAACGACTATCTGTTTTTTTTAATTGATATTTTTTTTAACTCCTCAGAGTTGCGAGGTGGGAGACACAATCAGCCTCAGTGTCTTGCTTTTAGCACTGACAGATTACCCTCATAGTAAACAACCAATATAGCTATAAGGGTCCTGTCTACATCAAGATAAAATGTAACTTTTAATAATAACCTTTAAAAACAAATCCGGACCATCCATATTTGTGACACAAAAAAACCAAACATATAAAGTGCTCGTGCTTAACAGTGCTCAATAAAAAATGGTTTGGTCTCACCACATCTCATTGTCCCATATCGAATCCATCATGGACAGGAGCATCTATGGCTATTTTTATCTAGGGAAGGAAAAAACTAATCTTCCCTGTCGTGCATTCTCCCGTCCTGAAAAGGACAGTCCCCAAATATCTCTGTTATGGAGTACCCACCAGCACCTAGAATAATGTATGCAATCCCTACGCGTTTCCTCACCGATATAGGGGATTCAACAGGGGAAACTAATCCAATAATAGGTATCCAAGAAAGTGGGAATTCTATATATAAGAAATAGTGATAGGAGACTGCAGTGGCAGATTTTCCCCATCCAGGCGTGACCATTTGTGTCACCGGCCCTATTGCAAGTGTGGCATGAAAGGGTCGTTCAGACCATTAATCCTTAAATAGAGTCTTTCTATTACTCCTCCCATGGCATCCTACATCTCTTCCGGTCATCCATCGCTTTGTCCCCTTATTTTTCATACTTATTTGCGGGCGGCATCACCATTCCTTATAAATTATACTCCCTCCTTTACAGGTTCGCCATTATCTATCACCCGAGACATACTAAAAGATAGAACCAAGCATGCATAACATCTCCCTCACATGTGATTTCCCTGCGGGTCACCACTTGGAATGCACAGGAGGCGGAAGTATAGGCACCATCTTCATTTTGTCACATCCGGTTTTTGGATATGTGTAGGGTGCCTGCATAAGCGGTTCACCATTCGGAACGCACAGTCATCACAGAACAAACACAAGGCGCCTGCGTAGGCGGGTCTCCGCTTAGAGCGCACAGAAGGCGGAAATGTAGTCGCCATCTTCATTCCATCACATCCAGTTTTCGGATATGCATGAGGCACCTATGTAAATTGTTCATCATTTGGAACACAGGAGGCGGAAGTGTGTACGAAAACTTCTATTGCACAATATTCGGTACTTTTGGGTATGCACAAAAGCACCTGCATAAGTAATAGTAGTGCACCATTTGGGATGCATAGGAGGCAAAAATACATACGATAAATCCTATTGCACAATATACATTACTAGGTGTCTTTAAGGTGTCCGGTATGCCTCACACCCTCATGACCACAATTCTTCAGATCATGTGATCAGTTGGTACGTGTAAAGCATTAAACCCAAACCATGACTGCGCTAGTCCACAGTCAAAATCACCTATGTCCAACATCAGTATTGGTATCATTAATACACACACCTATAAACCACCAATAATTGCTACACCAGCAGATTATTTCATATTATTTATTTGTGGTCTTAATATATTGTGCCTATTGTTGAATGACAACTCTTATTTCTCAAAGCCAAGCCACATTGCATTATCATCCAAGGCCCATAATAACATAGAGGAGGGTCCAGATGCATAAAAAACGCACTAGTATCACACATTATAGGCCAGTTCCACAGTTGGTGGCTAAGGCTGGTTTCACATTTGCAGTTGTGTCCGCAGCGTTTCTTCCGCAAATATCCGCATGCGCTGTGTATTGCTATATTTAACATTAGGGACGCATGCGTTTTTGTTTGTTCACGTTTTGCCGCGTTTGACGACGCATGCGCCGTTTCGTCGTCTGCGGTTTGGCGCAGAAATGCAACATGTAGTAATTTTTAGAGGCGTCAATTTGCCACCTGGAAACGTATGCGGTCGATTGCGTAAAGATTGCGACAAAAAAACGCATTGCTGTCTATGTAAACGCATGCGTTTACAAGCACATGCGTTTGCTTGCGTTTGTAAACGCATGCGTTGCACCAGAGAAAAACATGTCTAGACCCTAATTAGCCACCCCCCACAAACAAGGTGATAAAGGGAGGGAGTGGACATTTGCAGGTCACTACGCAGCAGACAGAGAAGCTTTCCAGATGCAGCAGAGCAGACACAGGAAGGAATCTACAGTCAGAACAATGTGAGTATATCCTAGCCAATGCCTCTATTTTCTATTTTCTGCCTCTACATGTCCTAATTTCTTCAATTTCTTTTTTTCTGCATGCATCAGAATTTCTTCTTCTGATGAGGATCAAACGCCTGGGCCTACACAAGTGGAAAATGTCAGCGAAGTGAGTAGTCACCTCCTCAGATTGGTAGTATTCACTGTCACATCTACACATATGACAAATTATTTTTCCTTTTTTCAGAGCTCTTCTTCTACTGCGGCAGAGACTGGGCAGGATTAGCGGAGTCACGGGATCCACTGCACTCCAACAACGTGTCGATCCGGCGGCTTTGGAATGAGGGGGCCACAGCGTTGTGGGATGGCTGGGACAATGCCCCAACTCGGGTCCGAAATGCATTTGGTAAGTATTGCAATTCAGTGTGATGCAGCCAAGACCTTGGCCATGCTCACACAACTGTGTATGATGAGAGAAAGTCATTAATTTTTCTCAGCACATACAGTTGTGTGACCACGGTCAAAAGACCATTGTCCTAACTATTATGTTTTGTTTTGTCAACAGTGTCTAAAGTCAAAACACGTTGGCGATCGATGAAGGACTGCTTCAACAAGGACCTGCGTCAAGAGAGCCAGCTTCCTAGTGGTTCAGGAGCAAGGATCCGTAAATACAAGTACCATCGCCAGGGCCGTATTTAGAGTTTCTGCTGCCCTAGGCACTTTTAGTGCTGCCTCCCCCATTGGTGAGTATGACACTATCGGCAGTGACTTTGGCAAGAATCGCTGTTGTGAAAATAGCCTTTTGCAGCAGATCGGGCAGTTTTTTCGCATCTGCCGCGTAACGGATCACTTACAACAGATCACTTACGGCAACACTGCGTTTGGCTTCATTCATTCCCTATGGGATTTGTGGCACTTGCTGTGATCTGGCAAATGCGGTACCATACCTCCCAACTCTTGAAGGGAAAGAGGTATAAAGGTTGCGGCGCACGTAGTGCGCCACGGCAAATTTTAGGCCACGCCTCTGACCACACCCATTTCACAACTAGTCACACCCATATCCAAGTCCCAACCACAGCCATTTAGCACTGCTGATCACAACTGTTTCATATACAATAATTATAACCAAAAAAATATGGCCACACATGATGCTCCATACTGTATAATGACCGCACATGATGCTCCATACTGTATAATGACCGCACATGATGCTCCATACTGTATAATGACCGCACATGATGCTCCATACTGTATAATGACCGCACATGATGCTCCATACTGTATAATGACCGCACATGATGCTCCATACTGTATAATGACCGCACATGATGCTCCATACTGTATAATGGCCACACATGATGCTCCATACACTGTATAATGACCGCACATGATGCTCCATACTGTATAATGACCGCACATGATGCTCCATACTGTATAATGACCCCACATGATGCTCCATACTGTATAATGACCCATATGATGCTCAATAGTGTATAATGCCCCCCTCCCATCTTGTATGCATGGCTCACCTTCCTCCCATCCCATATGCATGGCTCATATCCCCCCGCGTATGCATGGCTCATAATTCCCCCCCCCGTATGCATGGCTCATATCCCCATATGCATGGCTCATAATTCCCCCCCACCTCCTGTATGCATGGCTCATAATTCCCCCCCTGTATGCATGGCTCATATCCCCCCCACCTCTTGTATGCATGACTCATATTCCCCCCTATGCATGGCTCATCTCTCCACCCCCCTCCCCTGTATGCATGGCTCATATCCCCCTATGCATGGCTCATAATTCCCCCCCACCTCCTGTATGCATGGCTCATAATTCCCCCCCCCCCTGAATGCATGGCTCATATCTGCCCCCCCCCCGCCCCCCTGGCTGTATGCATGGCTCATAACCCCCCTCACCTCTTGTATGCATGACTCATATTCCCCCTATGCATGGCTCATCTCTCCCCCCCCAAACCCCCCTCCATGCATGGCTCATCACTCCACCACCCCCCTCCGCTCCCCGCTCCTTCTCCCATGGCACGGGCAGCTTACCGTCCTCCTTCAATCCCCCCTGTCCTCTGTCCCTCATACTCACCTGTCAGCTGTCTCACACCAAGCGGGCGCGCCGACGGCGACATCCCTCCGGCTCTCTGCACAGGCGCAGGCTCGCAGCTCCTTCTTCCTGCGTGAGCGGTCACGTGATACCGCTCTCATTAAGGCTCATGAATATGCGCATGGTGCGCATATCGGGAGGTGGGAAAAAAAAAAAAAACCTTGCTCGCTTGCTCAGGTGCCGCCCCCCGCATCGTCCCCGCCCTAGGCATGTGCCCTCGAGTGCCTAGTGGCAAATACGGCCCTGACCATCGCATCCTTGCATTTGAGACCGGTCCTTGCCCAGAGAACGTAAGTATATTTTTGGTGAAAAAAAAGATGTTTTTTAATGCATTTGGCTGCCGTCACACTACCATTTTTGGGTCCATAATTTGCATGAGTTTTTGTAAATGAAAACCAGGAGTGGTAGATAAATGCAGAAGTGGAGCATATGTTTTTATTATACTTGTCCTGATATACTTCCACTCCTTGTCTTGGCTTACCAATAGTGATGTAAAATACTGAGCAAATACTGACAGTGTGACGGCAGCCTACACAACAGATCTATAGTCATCAAGTCAGGTGTCAGAAATAATGAATTCATGATGCACAAAGAAAGGGCTCATGAATTCATTATTTCTGACACATGTCCTGGTGAGTGTAGATATGCCTTGTATCACCTCCATCGTCCCTTCATATTCTACATCAGTATTTGGAATCCAAACCCAGGAGTGGTTGATAAATGCAGAAGTGGAGCATATGTTTTTATTATACTTTTGCTAGTACTGTAGTACTCCTGATTTTGGCTTGCAAAGTCTGAGGTCAAACTCTGTCCAAATACTGCTAGTGTGACCTCAGCCTAGGTTTTTATTCCACAGGAATTTGCGTTTTGTAAATGTTTGGTCTTACATTTTTTTCATTCTTTTTTCACAGCCCATGGAGCACCACTGTTGGCCCAGGTTCTGGAGCGGTCCTTCATCAGTCAGCCACGGACCCGTCCCAGCCATCCTCCAGCGCTGCAGAAAGTAGGCCTGCCACACAAACTGGAGACCAGGAAGCTGGTCCATCAGGTGTTCCCCTTCCCCAGTCCTCTGCCTCTGCCCAATTTTTTTTTGGCTCCTCCAGGCAGCGGCAGAGGGCCGCGGACAGGTCACTCATGCCCGAGCTTTTGCACTTGAGCTCGGTCTTCCACGAGGGACTCAAGGCGATGGGTGACCAAATGGATACTGCCATTAGTCATATGAGGAGACGTATCCAGGAGGTTACCACAGCCCTTGCCCAAGTGAAAGCCGACCTCCAGAGGCCAGCACATCATTTTTTTAATCAAATAGAACAGGGCATGTCGGAACACCTTACTCCCGATCTCCAGATTAGTGTTATGCAGGCCTGTAATGCTGCTTACGTGCAGGCTATGCAGCAGAGTCGGTATTTTTAGCAGACAGTGGGGGCATTTTCACCAGTGCCCACACTGTCACGCTTTACCTCTATACTGACATCTGCTGCATACCACTGCACGGCCACCTCCATTCCAAACACTGCTGGACCTTATTATAGCACCACCACCATGCCGAGTGCAGTAGGACAGCCCACCGCCATGACCATGACAACTGCTGCTCCTGCTTGGACCTCCTCCACTGCCACCACCATGCGGCAGCTGCAAGACCCTTGCCTGTCGTTCCCCGCCACCACAAGAATGTCGATGCTGGACCCAGGCCTGTTACCCACCACCACCACAGGAATGCAGCTGCCGGACCCTGCCCTGGCGTTCCCCGCCACCACCACAGGAATGCTGCTGTCGTACCCTGCCATGGCGTTCCCCACCACCACCACAGGAATGCCGCTGCCAGGCCCTGCCCTGGCGTTCCCCGCCACCACCAGTACAAGAATGCTGCTGCCGGACCCTGCCCTGGCGTTCCCCGCCACCACCACAAGAATGCCACTACAACGGCACACAGACCGTGACAGGTCGGCCACCACGGCCAGGCCAATACCAAGTAGCCCAACGAGACTCCCCGGATGGCAGCGCCAATCCAAAAAAGGGAAAGGCAATAAAAAACAAAAGACAATAGCTATCCCTCCCCCCTCACCTCCCAATGTGTCTGTAATGTCTGGTTTGTCTCATCCTTCTAGTGTGTCTCTGCCCTCTCATGTGTCTAGCCCAATCCCCGAATTTCCAGACCCCAGTAATTTTATTGCACCTTCTCCAGCCACCCCTGCGTCGTCGATAGTTAGCCAGCCCTCACTGCTCCACACCCCCCAATTTCGTCAATCAACCCCAAGCAGGCGCAGTTAATTTTTTATTTTAGTTTATTTTGTTAAAATAAATATTCATGTTTTTTGCCCACAATAAGGTTTGGTTAATTGTGTATTTCGCTGCCGGCAACACACACCGTGCGCCAAATCAAAAAATGCGCCAAACACATTTTTTTGGGGCCACCTCCTAGCTCCAGTAGTTAGTTAGTACAACACAGAAGGTTTGTGTGTGTTTGGTATAGAGATAAGAGGTTGCCCCAAAAAATAACACTTGTATTTTCACTCTGTGACTTTTTGTCGCAGACTGAAGACAAAATGGTGGCAATACACAGCTGAATACACAGCTTAACTATACTCAACTGGTCGTGTCTTCACAAAATCGTTAGTTATGACACCTGACCTGCAGAGTAAATAAATGCCTTGTATTACCTCCATTTTATCTTCTTTGCACATTAAATCTATTTAACACAGAGTGAAGGTACGATGGAGGTGATACAAGGCATATCTATACCCAACAGGACATGTGTCAGAAATAATAAATTCATGAGCTATTTATTTGTGCATCATGAATTCATTATTTCTGACACCTGACTTGATGACTATTGATCTGTTGTGTAGGCTTCCGTCACACTGACAGTATTTGCTCAGTATTTTACATCACTATTGGTAAGCCAAAACCTGGAGTGGATCAATGTGAGGAAAAGTCAAATAAAAATATAAACACCACCTCTGCATTTAACAACCACTCCTGGTTTTGGCTTACAAATACTGATGTTAAGTAATGAACAAATACTGAGAATGTGACGGCACCAAACAGCCATCATCTCTACAGTCTGCATCAAATAGCTACTGGTGAACCCAGTCAGGACGCAATGACATCAACAGCCTAAGTGCAAAAACCTTAAGTGGTGTGTAAAGCAAATACATGGGAGACATGGTGGAGATAATAAAACACAATTATTTTATTACAACAAACATTATCAACATTTTGAAAATAACTGTTACAGACCCAAAGCCAACAGGACATTTTACACCATATTGTCCTGCCATTCCACACATCCAAGGTCTGAATCAAAAAAGGCAGCAAATTGGTCCCGCATGTGGCCAACTTCAACAGTTGACCGCAGCGGGTGATGCCGGTAATCAGGCAAAGGGTTTGCAACTTGTTCATCAAGTTCAATAGTGGGTTGCTCCTTAGCCAGAATGTAATTGTGGATATTCACACATGCTTTTACCACCTCATCCACTGTCTCCATCTTTAGATTTATGGCTGTTGCAAGAATGCGCCATTTTTACACCATAATCCCAAAGGCACACTCTACTGTTCTGCGGGCCCTGGTTAGTCTGTAGTTATAGATCCGTTTTGTGCGGTTCAAGTCCCGACTTAAATATGGCTTCAGTAGATTGTCACTCATCTGAAATGCCTCATCCCCAACCATTAAAAATGGCATCGGTGGACCTTGAGTGTTGGGGAGAGGTCGTGGCTGTGGAAAATTAACCCCTTCACCCCCAAGGGTGGTTTGCACGTTAATGACCAGGCCAATTTTTACAATTCTGACCACTGTCCCTTTATGAGGTTATAACTCTGGAACGCTTCAACGGATCTTGGCGATTCTGACATTGTTTTCTCGTGACATATTGTACTTCATGATAGTGATAAAATTTATTCGATATAATTTGCGTTTATTTGTGAAAAAAATGAATATTTGGCGAAAATTTTGAAAATTTCGCAATTTTCCAACTTTGAATTTTTATGCCCTTAAATCACAGACATATGTCATGCAAAATACTTAATAAGTAACATTTCCCACATGTCTACTTTACATCAGTACAATTTTGGAACCAAAATTTTTGTTTGTGACGGAGTTATAAGGGTTAAAAGTTGACCAGAAATTTCTCATTTTTACAACACCATTTTTTTTTAGGGACCACATCTCATTTGAAGTCATTTTGAGGGGTCTATATGATAGAAAATATCCAAGTGTGACACCATTCTAAAAACTGCACCCCTCAAGGTACTAAAAACCACTTTCAAGAAGTTTATTAACCCTTCAGGTGTTTCACAGAAATTTTTGGAATGTTTAAATAAAAATGAACATTTAACTTTTTTTCACAAAAAAATTATTTCAGCTCCAATTTGTTTTATTTTACCAAGGGTAACAGGAGAAAATAGACCCCAAAATTTGTTGTACAATTTGTCCTGAGTACGCTGATACCCCATATGTGGGGGTAAACCACTGTTTGGGCGCATGGCAGAGCTCGGAAGGAAAGGAGCGCCATTTGACTTTTCAATGCAAAATTGACCGGAATTGAGATGGGAAGCCATGTTGCATTTGGAGAGCCCCTGATGTGCATAAACATTGAAACCCCCCACAAGTGACACCATTTTGGAAAGTAGACCCCCTAAGGATCTTATCTAGATGTGTGGTGATGAGTACTTTGACCCAACAAGTGCTTCACAGAAGTTTATAATACAGAGCCGTAAAAATAAAAAATCATATTTTTTCACAAAAATGATCTTTTCGCCCCCAATTTTTTATTTTCCCAAGGGTAAGAGAAGAAATTGGACCCCAAAAATTGTTGTGCAATTTGTCCTGAGTACGCTGATACCCCATATGTGGGTGTAAACCATTGTTTGGGCGCAGGGCAGAGCTCGGAAGGGAAGGAGCGCCATTTGACTTTTCAATGCAAAATTGACTGGAATTGAGATGGGACGCCATGTTGCATTTGGAGAGTCCCTGATGTGCCTAAACATTGAAACCCCCCACAAGTGACACCATTTTGGAAAGTAGACCCCTTAAGGAACTTATCTAGATGTGTGTTGAGCACTTTGACCCAACAAGTGCTTCAAAGAAGTTTATAATGCAGAGCCGTAAAAAAAAAAAATCATATTTTTTCACAAAAATGATCTTTTCGCCCCCAATTTTTTATTTCCCCAAGGGTAAGAGAAGAAATTCGACCACAAAAGTTGTTGTGCAATTTGTCCTGAGTACGACGATACCCCATATGTGGGGGTAAACCACTGTTTGGGCGCATAGCAGAGCTCGGAAGGGAAGGAGCGCTATTTTACTTTTCAATGCAAAATTGACTGGAATTAAGATGGGATGCCATGTTGCGTTTGGAGAGCCCCTGATGTGCCTAAACATTAAAAACCCCCACAAGTGACACCATTTTGGAAAGTAGACCCCCTAAGGAACTTATCTAAATGTGTTTTGAGAGCTTTGAACCCCCAAGTGTTTCACTACAATTTATAATGCAGAGCCGTGAAAATAAAAATTATTTTTTTGTTCACAAAAATTATTTTTTAGCCCCCAGTTTTGTATTTTCACCAGGGTATCAGGATAAATTGGACCTCAAACGTTGTTGTCCAATTTGTCCTGAGTATGCTGATACCCCATATGTGGGGGGAACCACTGTTTGGGCGCATGACAGAGCTCGGAAGGGAAGGAGCGCCATTTGGAATGCAGACTTAAATGGATTGGTCTGCAGGCATCACGTTGCATTTGCAGAGCCCCTGATGTACCCAAACAGTACAAACCCCCCACAAGTGACCCCATATTGGAAACTAGACCCCCCAAGGAACTTATCTAGATGTGTTGTGAGAACTTTGAACCCCCAAGTGTTTCACTACAGTTTATAACGCAGAGCCGTGAAAATAAAAATTCTTTTTTTTTTCACAAAAATGATTTTTTAGCCCCCAGTTTTGTATTTTTACAAGGGTATCAGGATAAATTGGACCCCAAAAGTTGTTGTCCAATTTGTCCTGAGTACGCTGATACCCCATATGTGGGGGGGAACCACTGTTTGGGCGCATGACAGAGCTCGGAAGGGAAGGAGCGCCATTTGGAATGCAGACTTAAATGGATTGGTCTGCAGGCGTCACGTTGCATTTGCAGAGCCCCTGATGTACCCAAACAGTACAAACCCCCCACAAGTGACCCCATATTGGAAACTAGACCCCCCAAGGAACTTATCTAGATGTGTTGTGAGAACTTTGAACCCCCAAGTGTTTCACTACAGTTTATAACGCAGAGCCGTGAAAATAAAAATTCTTTTTTTTTTCACAGAAATGATTTTTTAGCCCCCAGTTTTGTATTTTCACAAGGGTATCAGGATAAATTGGACCCCAAAGTTGTTGTCCAATTTGTCCTGAGTACGCTGATACCCCATATGTGGGGGGGAACCACTGTTTGGGCGCATGACAGAGCTCGGAAGGGAAGGAGCGCCATTTGGAATGCAGACTTAAATGGATTGGTCTGCAGGCGTCACGTTGCATTTGCAGAGCCCCTGATGTACCCAAACAGTACAAACCCCCCACAAGTGACCCCATATTGGAAACTATACCCCCAAGGAGCTTATCTAGATGTGTTGTGAGAACCTTGAACCCCCAAGTGTTTCACTACAGTTTATAACGCAGAGCCGTGAAAATAAAAATTCTTTTTTTTTCACAAAAATGATTTTTTAGCCCCCAGTTTTGTATTTTCACAAGGGTATCAGGATAAATTGGACCCCAAAAGTTGTTGTCCAATTTGTCCTGAGTACGCTGATACCCCATATGTTGGGGTAAACCCCTGTTTGGGCACACGGGAGAGCTCTGAAGGGAAGGAGCACTGTTTTCCTTTTTCAACGCAGAATTGGCTGGAATTCAGATCGGATGCCATGTCCCGTTTGGAGAGCCCCTGATGTGCCTAAACAGTGGAAACCCCCCAATTATAACTGAAACCCTAATCCAAACACACCCCTTACCCTAATCCCAACAGTAACCCTAACCACTCCTCTAACCCAGACACACCAACCCTATTCCCAACCATAAATGTAATCCAAACCCTAACCCTATCTTTAGCCCCAACCCTAACTGTAGCCCCAACCCTAGCCCCAACCCTAGCCCTAACCCTAGCAATAACCCTAGCCCTATCACTAGCCCTAACACTAGCCGTAACACTAGCCCTAACCCTAGCCCTAACCCTAACCCTAGCCCTAACCCTAGCCCCAACCCTAGCCCTAACCCTAGCCCTAACCCTAGCCCCAACCCTAGCCCCAACCCTAGCCCTAACCCTAGCCCTAACCCTAGCCCTAACCCTAGCCCCAACCCTAGCCCTAACCCTAGCCCCAACCCTAGCCCTAACCCTAGCCCTAACCCTAGCCCTAACCCTAACCCTAGCCCTAACCCTTGCCCTAACCCTAACCCTAACCCTAGCCCTAACTCTAGTCCTAACTCTAGCCCTAACCCTAACCCTAACCCTAATGGGAAAATGGAAATAAATAAATTTTTTAATTTTTATATTTTTCCCTAACTAAGGGGGTGATGAAGGGGGGTTTGATTTACTTTTATAGTGGGTTTTTTAGCGGATTTTTATGATTGGCAGCCATCACACACTGAAAGACGCTTTTCATTGCAAAAAATATTTTTTGCGTTACCACATTTTGAGAGCTGTAATTTTTCCATATTTGAGTCCACAGAGTCATGTGAGATCTTGTTTTTTGCGGGACGAGTTGACGTTTTTATTGGTTACATTTTCGGACACGTGACATTTTTTGATCGCTTTTTATTCCGATTTTTGTGAGGTAGAGTGATCAAAAACCAGCTATTCATGAATTTCTTTTGGGGGAGGCGTTTATACCGTTCCGCGTTTGGTAAAATTGATAAAGCAGTTTTATTCGTCGGGTCAGTATGATTACAGCGATATCTCATTTATATCATTTTTTTTATGTTTTGGCGCTTTTATACGATAAAAACTATTTTATAGAAAAAATAATTATTTTGGTATCGCTTTATTCTCAGGACTATAACTTTTTTATTTTTTTGCTGATGATGCTGTATGGCAGCTCGTTTTTTGCGGGACAAGATGACGTTTTCAGCGGTACCATGGTTATTTATATCAATCTTTTTGATCGCGTGTTATTCCACTTTTTGTTCGGCGGTATGATAATAAAGCGTTGTTTTTTGCCTCGTTTTTTTTTTTTCTTACGGTGTTTACTGAAGGGGTTAACTAGTGGGGCAGTTTTATAGGTTACATATAGTTACATAGTTATTAAGGTTGAAGGAAGACTGTAAGTCCATCTAGTTCAACCCATAGCCTAACCTAACATGCCCTAACATGTTGATCCAGGGGAAGGCAAAAACACCCCATGTGGCAAAGAGTAACTCCACCATGGGGAAAAAAATTCCTTCCCGACTCCACATACGGCAATCAGACTAGTTCCCTGGATCAATGCCTTATCAAGGAATCTAGTGTATATACCCTGTAACATTATACTTTTCCAGAAAGGTATCCAGTCCCCTCTTAAATTTAATTAATGAATCACTCATTACAACATCATACGGCAGAGAGTTCCATAGTCTCACTGCTCTTACAGTAAAGAATCCACGTCTGTTATTATGCTTAAACCTTCTTTCCTCCAGACGTAGAGGATGCCCCCTTGTCCCTGTCTCAGGTCTATGATTAAAAAGATCATCAGAAAGGTGTTTGTACTGTCCCCTCATATATTTATACATTAACATAAGATCACCCCTTAGTCTTCGTTTTTCCAAACTAAATAGCCCCAAGTGTAATAACCTATCTTGGTATTGCAGACCCCCCAGTCCTCTAATAACCTTGGTCGCTCTTCTCTGCACCCGCTCCAGTTCAGCTATGTCTTTCTTATACACCGGAGACCAGAACTGTGCACAGTATTCTAAGTGTGGTCGAACTAGTGACTTGTATAGAGGTAAAATTATGTTCTCCTCATGAGCATCTATGCCTCTTTTAATACATCCCATTATTTTATTTGCCTTTGTAGCAGCTGCCTGACACTGGCCACTGAATATGAGTTTGTCATCCACCCATACACCCAGGTCTTTTTCATTGACGGTTTTGCCCAGAGTTTTAGAATTAAGCACATAGTTATACATCTTATTACTTCTACCCAAGTGCATGACCTTACATTTATCCCCATTAAAGCTCATTTGCCATTTATCAGCCCAAGCTTCTAGTTTACATAAATCATCCTGTAATATAAAATTGTCCTCCCCTGTATTGATTACCCTGCAGAGTTTAGTGTCATCTGCAAATATTTAAATTCTACTCTGAATGCCCCCTACAAGGTCATTAATAAATATGTTAAAAAGAAGAGGGCCCAATACTGACCCCTGTGGTACCCCACTGCTAACCGTGACCCAGTCCGAGTGTGCTCCATTAATAACCACCCTTTGTTTCCTATCACTGAGCCAGCTCTCAACCCACTTACACATATTTTCCCCTATCCCCATTACTCTCATTTTATGTAACAACCTTTTGTGTGGCACCGTATCAAAAGCTTTGGAAAAGTCCATATATACTACGTCCACTGGGTTCCCTTGGTCCAGTCCGGAACTTACCTCTTCATAGAAGCTGATCAAATTAGTCTGACATGAACGGTCCCTAGTAAACCCGTGCTGATACTGGGTCATGAGGTTATTCCTCTTCAGATACTCCAGCATAGCATCCCTTAGAATGCCCTCCAGGATTTTACCCACAGTAGAGGTTAAGCTTACTGGCCTATAATTACCGAGTTCAGTTTTTGCCCCTTTTTTGAATATTGGCACCACATTTGCTATACGCCAGTCCTGTGGTACAGACCCTGTTATTATGGAGTCTTTAAAGATTAAAAATAATGGTCTATCAATGACTGTACTTAGTTCCTGCAGTACTCGGGGGTGTATCCCATCCGGGCCCGGAGATTTGTCAATTTTAGTTATTTTTAGACGCCGCTGTACTTCCTGCTGGGTTAAGCAGGTGACATTTAATGGGGAATTTTTATCACTAGTCATTTTGTCTGCCATGGGATTTTCTTTTGTAAATACTGATGAAAAAAAGTCATTTAGCATATTGGCTTTTTCCTCATCCTCATCCACCATTTCACCCAGACTATTTTTAAGGGGGCCAACACTGTCATTTTTTAGTTTCTTACTATTTATATAGTTAAAGAATATTTTGGGATTATTTTTACTCTCTCTGGCAATGAGTCTCTCTGTCTCAATCTTTGCTGCCTTGATTTGCTTTTTACAGAATTTATTTAATTTTCTGTATTTATTTAATGCCTCCTCACTACCTACTTCCTTTAATTCTCTAAATGCTTTCTTTTTGTCCCTTATTGCGCCCCTTACAGCTCTATTTAGCCATATTGGTTTCCTCCTATTTCTAGTATGTTTATTCCCATACGGTATATACTGTGCACAGGTCCTATCCAGGATGCTAATAAATGTCTCCCATTTTCTTTGTGTATTTTTGTGTCTCAGGATATCGTCCCAGTTAATTGCACCAAGATCCTCTCTCATCCGTTGGAAATTTGCCCTCCTGAAGTTTAGTGTCCTTGTCACCCCCCTACTACCCATCTTATTAAAGGTTACATGAAAACTTATTATTTTGTGATCACTATTCCCCAAGTGACCCCCAACCCTTATATTTGATATGCGGTCTGGCCTGTTGGTTAATATTAGGTCTAGCATTGCCCCCCTCCTTGTTGGGTCCTGAACCAGTTGTGAAAGGTAATTGTCTCTCATAGTTGTCAAAAACCGATTACCTTTGCTGGAACTGCAGGTTTCTGTTCCCCAATCTATTTCAGGGTAGTTGAAGTCCCCCATAATAATGACTTCTCCTTGAGTCGCAGCTTCATCTATTTGCTTTACGAGGATATTCTCCATTGCTTCCATTAGTTTTGGAGATTTATAACAAACCCCTATCAGTAATTTATTATTTTTTCCCCCTCCCCTTATCTCCACCCACAGGGACTTTACATTTTCATTAAATTCACCTATATTATCACGCAGGATGGGTTTTAAGGGAGATTTTACATATAGACACACCCCTCCCCCTCGCTTATCTGTACGGTCATTTCTGAACAGGCTATAGCCCTGCAAGTTAACAGCCCAGTCATGGCTCTCATCCAGCCACGTCTCAGATATCCCCACCATGTCATAATTATGCTCCAACAACATTAGTTCTAATTCATCCATTTTGTTGGCGAGGCTTCTGGCATTAGTATACATGCACTTGATGTTACTCTCTGTACCTCTATTCTTTCTTAAATTACTAACTGTTCTAACCCCACCCCCCATGCCACCGCCACCCCCAACTTCCTCATTTGTGCCCAGGTCTCTATCTGCACTATCTTCCCCTCCTATAAAATGAATACCCTCCCCCCCAATCCCTAGTTTAAACACTCCTCCAACCTTCTAACCATTTTCTCCCCCAGCACAGCTGCCCTTTCCCCATTGAGGTGCAGCCCGTCCCTAGCGTAGAGCCTGTAGCCAACTGAGAAGTCGGCCCAGTTCTGCAGGAACCCAAACCCCTCCTTCCTACACCAATTCTTGAGCCACTTATTAACCTCCCTAATCTCCCGTTGCCTCTCTGGCATGGCACGTGGTACAGGCAGTATTTCGGAAAATACCACGTTGGAGGTCCTTGCTTTCAGCTTGCAGCCTAATTCCCTGAAATCATCTTTAAGGACCTTCCACCTACCTCTAACTTTGTCATTTGTGCCAATGTGCACCATGACCGCTGGGTCCTCACCAGCCCCTCCCAGTAATCTGTCCACCCGATCAGCGATGTGTCGGACTCGAGCGCCAGGTAGGCAGCACACCGTCCGACGATCCCTGTCTTTGTGACAGATTGCCCTATCTGTTCCCCTAATAATTGAGTCCCCCACTACCAGCACCTGTCTGGCCTGCCCTGCTCTCCTTTTTCCCTCCTTACTGGAGCAGTCACTCCTCCGGCTTTCAGAGGACATGCCTGGCTGCAGCAGTGCTACCCCTGTACTGGCACCCCCCTCATCTGCCAACTTAGCAAACTTATTGGGGTGTGCCAGATCAGGACTAGCCTCCCTGGCACTCTTCCCTCTACCCCGCCTTCTATCTGTCACCCAGCTAACTGCCACACTGTCCTGCAGCTCCATCCTACCATCCCCCTCCTCATCTATCCCATTGAGCGTCTGCTTATTGTCTATGGATCTCAGTGTTGCCAGCTGCACATTTAGATCCAGTATCTGGGTTTCCAAATGCACAATGTGCTCACATCTCGCACAGCAGTATGCACCCTCGACCGGCTGGTCAAGGACTGCATACATGTGGCAAGATGTACACTGGATGGCATTAACAATTGTGGAGCACATTTCCTAATGGGGATTGCAGCACACAGAAACTTTAATTAAAAATAAATACAAAGTATTAATTAAACAAAAAAAAAAAAAAACAGAAGCAATTCCTCCCTTGGAAACTCCCTGATTCCAAAGTCACTGAATCACAAGTCACACACTTACCGCCGTTCACACTTACGCTCAGGTCACACTCAGCTCGCTCACACTCGCTGTGCTGAAGATTTATAGATTTTTTTTTTTTCTCTATCTCCCCTCAACAGCAATCCACCTTGCTGTTCAGATGCACTTCCAAAAAGGAAGGTTGGGTCGTTACGGACGCGGCGATACTAAATATGTGTACTTTTATTGGTTTTTTTATTTTATTTAGCTAAAGAAATGTATTTATGGGAATAATATATTTTTTTTTCTTTATTTAGGATATTTTTTTTATTTTTTTTTTACACACATGTGGGGAATTTTTTTTTTACTTTTTTACTTTGTCCCAGGGGGGGACATCAAAGATCATTGATCTGACAGAGTGCACAGCACTCTGTCAGATCGACGATCTGCTGTGCAGGGCTGCAGGCTTACCAAGTGTCTGCTCTGAGCAGACACTCGGTAAGCCACCTCCCTCCCTGCAGGACCCGGATGCCGCGGCCATCTTGGATCCGGGACCTGCGGCGAGGAGGGAGGTAGGAGACCCTCGGAGCAACGCGATCACATCGCGTTGCTCCGGGGGTCTCAGGGAAGCCCGCAGGGAGCCCCCTCCCTGCGCGATGCTTCCCTATACAGCCGGTACACCGCGATCATGTTTGATCGCGGTGTGCCGGGGGTTAATGTGCCGGGGGCGGTCCGTGACCGCTCCTGGCACATAGTGCCGGATGTCAGCTGCGATAGTCAGCTGACACCCGGCCCCCGAGAGCGCGGCCGATCCGCTATGACGTACTATCCCGTCGAGGGTCAGATAGGCCCAGGTCACCTCGACGGGATAGTACGTCTAAGGTCACAGAGGGGTTAAAATTTTTGCCATAAACACGTCGGCCCATATCAGAGTTTTTGAAAGTCTGTGAATCGTTGCCACAGCCAAAAGCACCAATGTCCACAGCAATGAAGTGACAGTCCCCATCGGCTATTGCCATGAGAACTACTGAAAAATATTTTTTGCAGTTGAAGAACTGTGATCCCGTTCTGGCTGGTTTGATAATCCGGATGTGCTTCCCATCCATCGCACCCAAACAGTTGGGGAAATCACACACAGTCCAGAATTTATCTGCTATTTCCATGCACATGTCCTCCTTGGGTATGGGTATAACTTCTTCACGGAGAACATTCCACAAAGCCCGGCAGGTGTCAAAAACTATTCCGGACAGGGTGGAAATTCCAAGGCGGTACTGGAAGTGTAGGGATGACAAGCTCTCTCCAGTTGCAAGAAATCTGTAATAAAGAAAAAATAATTTACAAAAATGCAAAGAATACATGTCAGACCAACAATAATTATGACTGGCATTTGTTTAGAATTATTAAGTTACTTAAGGTAACCAGGAGACGTTCCTCTGGTGGAATCGCTCTACGGAGCTGGGTGTCCTGTCTCCAGATGGCTCCTTGGACACGAGCAAGCAAATCCCGGAAAGAGTCTTGCGACATCCTGGTATATTCCGGGAATTTGTCCGGGTTGTCATTGAGCTTGACATACAGTGTGTGATATGCACCATGGCTCTCACGCAGTTCTATAATGGGGTGTTGCCAAAAACGCCTACGCAGGGTCTTTCTCCGTCTTTCACGGTTTCGGTGTTGCTCCCAAGCAAACGCACACGCAAGAAAAAGCTTGATGCTTAGATTCAGGTTGAAGTAAAAGCTATCCATGTGAAGATCCATCATGACACAGGATACAGGAGCAAAATCTGAAGATTTCAGCAGTCCTAGGGTCTATATAGATATCCCATAATACACGCCCTCTGTAGTCCCATTGGCTGTTTCTGGTAATCTAGATTTTTCTCCTGTTAAATTTTTCACCATGCGCACCAAAAACGCAAACGCATGAAAAACGCATAAAAAAGCATGTAAACGCAGCGTTTTACAGCCGCATGCGTGAAACGCATGTGCTTAAAAACCGCTGCGTTTATACGCACTTTTCTGCGTTTTTCTGGTACTTGCGTTTGCGGATTAAACACTGCAGATTAAAATGCAAATGTGAAAGTAGCCTTATGGGATACCTCATATTTCATCCACGGGGAGTAATTTCTCTCATCCATGGTTTTCATCCTAATAGATGACTTCCTTACTTTAATGGTGATTTCTCTAAGCAGTAGACACCCGAAAACGTTAGCCTGCCTACACCAAATCCACATACTCTAAAAAAGAGAGTATATGACCCAGATGTATAATACTAAATAGAATCAGAGTAAAGGGATCAAACCCTCCATATTAACCAATTTTTAAGGTACAGCAGCTTAAACAGAGGCTTAAGGAGAGGGGATTGAGGTGGGGAATTGTTTCCTATATATATATACATAGGGAAGGTTCCCATCTTACATCTTATATCAATATTTACCCAATGTTTTTCCTATCTGTTCTATACCAGGTATATCAAAAGAGGGGAATCCAAAAAAATGAGGGCCTCGTAGACAGCTTTTCCAAAAAATATACTGGCTGTAGCATCACAGAACACGTTCACCCTCGAGTTCTAGTGGTGGTGGATGATGGGGATGTGGAGGAGGACATGAAATAGCCAAAATTAAGAAGCGCACACCCATGTGTGAGTGTGAAGAGGTGTAAAGAGGTGCATGGGAATACAACTCCAAAAAGATACTGTATTGGAGTTTATGTTTCGCAGTCATTTGGTGTTGTAGAGAAGTCTTGCCCAATCCAGCCCTTGTTCATTTTTATAAGAATCAGCCTGTCTAGAGAGCCAGTTGATGCTATGTGTTCAGCTTTCATATCCAATAACTAAAAGGCACAGGGGAATCACGGAGGACGTTGGTACGATCAGCAAGGTACTCCCTCACCATCTTCCAAAACATTCCATTCCTTGTGACCTTACCCCACACCTCTGGGCCAGGGCAATGGAAGGGTCTGAGAAAATTGTCCCAGAACTTTGCCAGTGTTGCCATGCCACTGCTGGATTGGAGTTGTGTCTCTCTCGCCTGTACTCCTTGGTTATCCAACGCACTGTGACGTCTGTTGCCAGCGTTTTCAGATGGGTATTTTTTAATTAATTCCACAACAATGGCCCTCTGGTACTGCACCATTTTAGTACACCTGTCTGACTCTGGAACAAAAGATTGAAAGTTTTCCAGTAGTATGGGTCTAAAAGTGTCAATACCCAGTAATGACTGTCACCCACAATTTTTACAATATGAGGGTCACTGGAAAGGCAGCGCAACATAAAGTCAGCCATGCGTGCCAGACTAGTAACAGGAAAGCCTTCCATGTCCTCAACAGCAGGATGAGTGACCAAGGTATCTTTCTCCTCCTCCTCCCTTTCCTCAGGCCATTCACGTTGAACAGACGGTATGACAGTTGTGCTTGTAGTACCGTCTATACCACATGAAAGTAGCTGTTCTTCCTCCGCCTCATTGTCAACCAATCAACATTGGGATGACATGAGACTGGTCTGTGTGTAATCACCCTGCATGGTTCCTTGCTCCATGTCCTTGTGCTACGCCGGCAATGCATCCTCTTTAATTGTGAGCAGAGAGCTTTTCAGAATGCAGAGAAGCGGGATGGTGACAATAATTATGGCGTTATCGCCGCTTACCATCCTGGTGGACAACTCAAAGTTTTGCAGGATTGTACAGATGTTTGACATCCATGTCCACTCCTTAGGTCTTATGTGTGGAGTCTGAACTAAATAAAGATGGCCTTGTTGATGTTGGTAGTCAACAACTGCCCTCTTCTGCTCACAAATCCTTTGCAACATATGCAGTGTAGAGTTCCAACTCGTGGGGACATCACATACAAGTCAGTGAGCCGGAAGCTGCAAATGCTGCTGAGGCATGGCAAGGGCAGCTGAAGCTGTAGTTGACTTTCTAAAATGGGCACACTGTCGGCACATTTTCATAAGCAGATGGGCCAGGTAAGGCACGCGTGTGATCTTGCCTCGCCTCAGAGCCGCCACCAGGTTCCGGCTATTGTCACACATGACCATGCCTGGCTGTAGGTTCAGCAGTGTCAGCCAAATATCTGACTGCTCTTTCAGAGCTGTCCACAACTCTTCAGCATTGTGTGGTTTGTCACCTAAGCAGATTAGCTTCAGCACAGCCTGTTGTCGCTTGGCTGAGGCAGTGCTGCAGTGCTTCCAGCTTGTGACTGATGTGCTACTTTCGGAGATGGGGGCTGAAGAGGAGGCGGAAGAGGTGCCGGAGCTGTAGACTGTGGGGGCAACCCAGACTGACGTAGGGCCCTCAATCCTTGGGGTTGGGAGGATGTGCACCATCCCAAGTTCTGACTGGGTCCCGGCTTTCACTATGTTAACCCAATGTGCCGTCTGCGAGATGTACTGTCCCTGCCCACAAGCACTTGTCTACATGTCCGTGGTTAGGTGGACATTCCCATTAACAGCATTGTTGAGGGCATGGCTAATGTTGTTAGACATGTGCTTGTGTAATGCTGGGATGGCACACCAGGAGAAATAGTGGCAGCTGGGGACCAAATACCTTGGGATGGCTGCCGCCATAAGGTTGCGGAAAGCTTCCATCTCCACAAGCATAAAAGGCAACTTTTCTAGTGCAAGCAGACGAGAAATTTGTGAATTTAGTACTGTGGCCTGTGGTGGGGCATTGGAGGCGTACTTCCGCTTGCGTTCCAATGACTGTGGTATGGGTAACTGAAGACTGTGGATGTGCTCGATGATGATGCTAGTTGAGTCTGGGTAATGGCAGGTGCAGGGCAGGAGGCATCTTCACATGCACTGTGGACAGGGGATTGGCTTTCATGCACAACAGTGGAAGAAGGAATGGTGTTATCCACAGCTACTGCTCCTGGTGACTGTGTTTCAGCCCACAAAGTCGGGTGCTTTGTTGCCATGTGCCTGATCAAGCTGATGGTGGTCAGCCTGGTAGTTGCGGGCTGACACGGGCTGCTGATGATGCGGGCATGGCAGGTGTTGCAAATGGCCTGTTTGGGGTTATCGGCAGAGTCTTTAGAAAACAACCATACTCGTAAGACCTTACAGTTGAACTGGCAACTTCCGTCATGTTGGTGTTGCGTAGAATGGTTGCCCGCCTTCTGTCTGCAGACACCCCACTGCCTCTTCCTGCCTGTTGGGGTGCTACGCCTTCATCCCCCTGTATGCAGCTTTCATCGCTCTGCATGTCCTCCTGCCAGGTTTGGTCACTTACTATATCATCCACCACCTCTTCTTCCACTTCTGCACACTGGTCCTCCTTCTGATTTTCTGTGAATTGTATCTCATCATTGTCCACCTCTTATGACAAGTTAACACTGTCTGCTTCCTGTGACCGTGGCTGCTCAAATATTTTGGCATCGCTACATGGAATATCACCTTGCCTCGCTTCAAGTAAACTGTGAGAGAGCTCTGAATTGACAAATGGAAAAGTGAACAACTCTTCGGAATGTCCAAGTGTTGGATAAGTTGTCTCAGGGCACTCAGCATGATGGGAGGAAGCAAAATCAGAGTGAGGAATATGCGGTCCAGAGTCATGGCTACTCAGACTTGACCGTGTGGAAGACAGGTTGCTGGTGGTGGTGGCAAAGTGACTGGAAGCATTATCCGTCATCCAACCAACTACCTTTTCACTCTGCTTTGGTGTCAAGAGGGCTGTTCTGCCTTGCCCTATGAATTCTGACAGGAATCTGTTGCACGAAGATGTGGGTGTTTGTTGTGGCCCACTTTCAGCTTGCCCACGGCCTTGACCTCTGCATGCACCATCACCATCATGTCCACTTCCCTGACCCTTTCCACACACCTTGCCCATTTTAATAAAAAAGTGAATGCAAGCCTTGACTCTAATTTAGTGACACAATTTATAGGCCACAGATAGATGAGGCGTGTAACAGAGATACCAGACTGTTCAATATGTGGCCGGTATTTTTTTATTTTTTACCCCAAAATAGTGTTTTGAGCTAGGGTAGGAGACAGCCAAAAAAGTGGAATGTAGGCCTGAAAAGCAACTATTTGTAGAGCACAAATAGCCCAGGAGTCTTACTGAGATATCACATTCTTCAAAATGTGGCGTGAAGTTTTTCTAATTTTTTTTACCCCAAAATAGTGTTGAGACCTAGGGTAGCAGACAGCCCAAAAAGTGGAATATAGGCCTGAAAAGAAACTATTTTGGAGAGTACAGATAGACCTGGAGTCTGACGGTGATAACAGACTGTTCAATACGTGGCCTGTGTTTTTTTATTTTTTACCCCAAAATAGTGTATAGACCTAGGGTAGCAGACAGCCAAAAAGTGGAATGTAGGCCTGAAAAGTAACTATTTGGAGAGCACAGATAGACCGGGAGTCTGATAGAGATATCACACTCTTCAAATTGTGGCCTGGAGTTTTTTTAAATTTTTTTACCCCAAAATAGTGTATAGACCTAGGGTAACAGAGAGCCCAAAAAGTGGAATGTAGGCCTGAAAAGCAACTATTTGGAGAACACAGATAGATCAGGTGTCTGATGGAGAAAACAGACTTTTCAATACATGGCCTGTATTTTTTTTTCACCCCAAAATAGTGTATAAACCTAAGGTAGCAGACAGCCAAAAAAGTGGACTGTAGGCCTGAAAAGCAACTTTTTGGAGAGCACAGATAGACCAGGAGTTTGACGGAGATAACAGACTGTTCATTACGTGGCTTGTATTTTTTACCCCAAAATTGTGTATAGACCTAGGGTAGCAGACAGCCCAAAAACTGGAATGTAGGCCTGAAAAGCAACTATTTGGAGAGCACAGATAGACCAGGAGCCCGTCGGAGATATCACACTCTTCAATATGTGGCCTGTAGTTTTTTTTATTTTTTTTTACCCCAAAATACTGTATAGACCTAAGGTATCTGACAGCCAGAAAGTAAAATGTAGGTCTGAAAAGCAACTATTTGTAGTGCACAGATAGACCTGGAGTCTGATGGAGATAGAACACTGTTAAATATATGGCCTGGATTTTTTGGGGCCCACCAAATTTGTATTAATAAGTAGGCTATGACACTAAAAAAAAAAAATGTTGTAGCACGAAAATTGTAAAATATTTAGCGCAATGATATGCGATGCGTGTGGCATACAAAACACAGTGATAAATATAAGAACTGTAGCTAAATATTTTTTGGTAAGATAAAGATTTTTTGGTCAGCAAAATTGTGTCCAAAAATGTTGTAAGACACTCCAAAAATTACTTCAGTGCAAAAAAAAAGGCCAGAATTTTCTGTGCACTCAGATCTGATGCCTGGGACAAAAAAGCAGTTTAAGGGTATGTGTCCACGTTCAGGATTGCATCAGGATTTGGTCAGGATTTTACATCAGTATTTGTAAAGGTACCTTCACACTAAACGACTTTGCAATGATAACGACAGCGATCCGTGACGTTGCAGCATCCTGGATAGCGATATCGTTGTGTTTGACACGCAGCAGCGATCTGGATCCTGCTGTGATATCGCTGGTCGTTGCTGAAAGTTCAGAACTTTATTTGGTCGTCAGATCGGCGTGTATCGTCGTGTTTGACAGCAAAAGCAACGATGCCAGCAATGTTTTACAATGGTAACCAGGGTAAATATCGGGTTACTAAGCGCAGGGCCGCGCTTAGTAACCCGATATTTACCCTGGTTACCATTGTAAATGTAAAAAAAAAACAGTACATACTCACCTTCTGATGTCCGTCAGGTCCCTGACCATCTGCTTCCCGCACTGACTGTGAGCGTACTGTTTTTTTTTTTACATTTACAATGGTAACCAGGGTAAACATCGGGTTACTAAGCGCGGCCCTGCGCTTAGTAACCCGATGTTTACCCTGGTTACCCGGGGACCGGCATCGTTGGTCGCTGGAGAGCTGTCTGTGTGACAGCTCTCCAGCGACCACACAGCGACGCTGCATCGATCGGCATCATTGTCGATATCGCTGCAGCGTCGCTTAATGTGACGGTACCTTAAGCCAAAACCAGGAGTGGGTGATAAATGCAGAAGTGGAGCATATGTTTCTATTATACTTTTCCTCTAATTGTTCCACTCCTGGTTTTGGCTTACAAATACTGATGGAAATTCCTGACCAAATCCTGATGCAATCCTGAACGTGGACACATACCCTTAAATTGCTTTTTAATTAAAAAATTAATTAAATTAGTTTTCACACTGTTGTATTAAAATGACCTGGCTGTAGTCTGCAGTGTGACCAAGCAAATAAATGTAGAAAAAAAGAGGGCTCTGGATTGCTTTGTAATAAAAATTAGTAGGATTCAGGTGCCAAAAAATATTAATCTTAGCCACAGATACCTGCAGCTAGGTGTATATAAAATACTAGCTGTTTCCAGCCAGCTAACGCTCGGCATGCTCATTGCTATCTAATTAACGCTGCTGGTGATTAACCTAAAGTAAATAATGACAACATTCAATAGCGCTACCGCAGGTGGTAAATTAACTTAAAATGAAGTTAATAACAATAATAATCATTAAAAATCTGAATAATACTAATAATACATTTTATTCACAGTGTAAAATCAAAAACAAACTGGATTCAATAAGATGTGCATTTTTTATTCATGCCAGCATCTAAACAAATTTCATAACGAAACATAAATTGGTGGGGGGCAGGATTATGTGTGGTAATGTGGTGGGGGGCGGGATTATGTGTGGTGATGTGGGGGGGCGGGATTATGTGTGGTAATGTGGTGAGTGGTGAGATTATGTGTGGTGATGTGGTGGGGGGTGGGATTATGTGTGGTAATGTAGTGGGGGGCAGGATTATGTGTGGTAATGTGGTGGGTGGGCGGGATTATGTGTGGTAATGTGGTGGGGGAGCGGGATTATGTGTGGTGATGTGGTGGAGGGGCAGGATTGTGTGTGGTAATGTGGTGATGTGGTGTGGATTGTGTGTGGTAATGTGGTGGGGGGGGCAGGATTGTGTGTGGTGATGTGGTGGGCAGGCGGGATTATGTGTGGTGATGTGGTGGGGGGCAGGATTATGTGTGGTGATGTGGTGGGGGGCGGGATTATGTGTGGTGATGTGGTGGGCGGGCGGGATTATGTGTGGTGATGTGGTGGGGGGCGGGATTTTGTGTGGTAAATTATTATGTGTGGTAATGTGGTGGGGGAGCGGGATTTTGTGTGGTGATGTGGCGGGGGGGCGGGATTGTGTGTGGTAATGTGGTGATGTGGTGTGGATTGTGTGTGGTAATGTGGTGGTGGGGCAGGATTGTGTGTGGTAATGTGGTGGGGGGGCAGGATTGTGTGTGGTAATGTGGTGGGGGGCAGGATTATGTGTGGTAATGTGGTGGGTGGGCGGGATTATGTGTGGTAATGTGGTGGGGGAGTGGGATTATGTGTGGTGATGTGGTGGGGGGCAGGATTATGTGTGGTAATGTGGTGGGGGGCGGGATTTTGTGTGGTAAATTATTATGTGTGGTAATGTGGTGGGGGAGCGGGATTGTGTGGTGATGTGGTGGGGGGCGGGATTGTGTGTGGTAATGTGGTGATGTGGTGTGGATTGTGTGTGGTAATGTGGTGGTGGGGCAAGATTGTGTGTGGTAATGTGGTGGGGGGGCAGGATTGTGTGTGGTAATGTGGTGGGGGGCAGGATTATGTGTGGTAATGTGGTGGGTGGGCGGGATTATGTGTGGTAATGTGGTGGGGGAGCGGGATTATGTGTGGTGATGTGGTGGGGGGGCGGGATTGTGTGTGGTAATGTGGTGATGTGGTGTGGATTGTGTGTGGTAATGTGGTGGGGGGGCAGGATTGTGTTGGTAATGTGGTGGGGGGCGGGATTGTGTGTGGTAATGTGGTGGGGGGGATTGTGTGTGGTAATGTGGCGGGGGAGCAGGATTGTGTGTGGTGATGTGGTGGGGGGCAGAGCTACTGTGCAGGGGGCGGGATTAGCGAGTAATCACAATGCCTCTTATATATATACACTGTGTTCCAAATTATTATGCAAATTGGATTTAAGTGTCATAAAGATTTAATTGTTTTATTTTTCAAATAACTCGTGGATGGTATTGTGTCTCAGGGCTCAATGGATCACTGAAATCAATCTTAAACACATGTGATAATTAGTTTTCCAGGTGATTCTAATTAAAGGAAAACTGCTTAAAAATGATGTTCCACATTATTAAGCAGGTCACACTTTCAAGTAACATGGGAAAGAAAAAGGATCTCTCTGCTGCTGAAAAGCATCAAATAGTGCAATGCCTTGGTGAAGGGATGAAAACATTAGAAATTTCCCGAAAACTTAAGCGTGATCATCGTACTGTTAAGAGATTTGTGGCTGTATCTGAGCACAGATGTGTTTGTGCTGATAAAGGCATAATGAGGAAGATTTCTGCCAGGCAAGTTCATCGGATTAAGAGAGCAGCTGCTAAAAAGCCATTACAAAGCAGCAAACAGATATTTGAAGCTGCTGGTGCCTCTGGAGTCCCTCAAACCTCAAGGTGTAGGCTCCTTCAAAGGCTTGCTTTGGTTCATAAACCTACTATTCGGCCACCCTTAAACAGTGTTCACAAGCAGAAATGGCTGTAGTGGGCCCAGACATACATGAAGACTAATTTCCAAACAGTCTTGTTTACTGATAAGTGTTGAGCAACCCTGGATGGTCCAGATGGATGGAGTAGAGGATGGTTGGCGGATGGCCACCATGTCCCAACAAGGCTGCAACGTCAGCAAGGAGGCGGAGGAGTCATGTCTTGGGCCAGAATCATGGAGAAACAGCTGGTAGGGCCCTTTAAGGTTCCTGAGGTGTGAAAATGACCTCTGCAAAGTATATAGAGTTTCTGACTGACAACTTTCTTCCATGGTATAAAAAGCAGAAATGTGCCTTCAGGAGCAAAATCATCTTCATGCATGACAATGCACCATCTCATGCTCAAAGAATACCTCCGAGTCATTGGCTGCTATGGGCATAAAAGGAGATAAACTCATGGTGTGGCCACCATATTCCTCTGTCCTCAACCCTATAGAAAACCTTTGGAGTATAATCAAGCAAAAGATCTATGAGGATGGGAGGCAGTTCACATCAAAACAGTAGCTCAGGGAGGGAAGAAATACAAGCAGAAACTCCAAAAACTCACAAGTTCAATGGATGCAGGAATTGTGAAGGTGATATCAAAGAAGGGTTCCTATGTTAACATGTAACTTGGCCTGTTGGGATGTTTTGGAGTTAAATAGCTTTTTTGTTCAGTGAATGTGACCTCCTAATGCTGCAAATTCCACAAATGACCATTTTCTGTTCTTTAAAACATATCAAATGTCTAGAAATTCTACTGTGCCTAATAATTTGGAACAGTGCATTTTGAGTTTTTATTCATTTTGGAGATTATACTGTTATCATTGGGAGGTTTATTCAATAAAATTCGATGTATACTCTAAAGGGTGATTACTTTTAATAGACTGACTGTCATTTGCACCAACCATTTAGGAAAATCAGAGAAAAATGTCATTTGCATAATAATTTGGAACATAGTGTAGATGCAGCAGCAGACAGTAATGGAGCTTTTTTTAGGTATTCAGTGAGATCTATATATTCACATACAGTGCCTGCATGCCTTGCACTGATGTGGATACTGTATATGCACATAGACTCCCCTGCCTGCCTAGCACTGCAATCTATATACCCCCGAATTAGCCCTAAAAAGGACTGTTGGTTTATCAATATTTAGAATTGAGACTCCTCAGTGGTTGATACCTTTTTTTTCTAAATATTTTTCTATCCACTGGCTAACACGGTACCAAGATATATATCTTTCCTGTATCAAAATGTTGGTTTATCAAGATTTGTGGATTCTGTGATGGTAGACCCACACTAACTAATAATAGGACGAATCTGACCCTATCTCAACAGCAGCTCTCCCTACCCTAACTGAGTCCGGAGCTGAATGCGCCGAGCAGGGTGGCGTCAGGTCTCTTATAGACCTGATGACGCTGTGTGACCAGCCAATCACTGTAATATCCAGGGGTACAGTTATCATGAGGCCACTTGAGTAGGTTGCCTCAGGCATTCCACCTGCTGATAAAAAGGGGGGCAGCATCTGTGGGGAGCTAATCTTTCAGATGCCGGCTTGTGCCTGTATTTGGCCGCTCTTCTCTCCCTGACATCCTGGTATCTCCTGCTTTGCCGCTGCTTGCTTCATACTGGGGGAAAATGCACTTTGATTATTGGGGTGGGGTGGGGTGGCTTTTACGCTCTGGGTTCAGCAACTCAGAGAGGGGAGGTGTCCTGCAGGAGAAGAACACTGGCTAATGAACGCTCGCACATGACTGACAGAAGAGCTGGCTGGCCAGTGCTCTTGTCCTCCTGCATGGCGCATCTTGGAAGGGAAGAAGTGAGAGCCAGGAAATAAGATCAGAGAGGAGCTACCTGTGCTGGAAAATACAGGAGAAGCAGCTCCAATCCACAAGGTGACAGATCTCCTGCTGCTGGGCAATCCCAGCAGAAATGTGGGTGTGGGGCTCAGCTGCTGTGAGCAGGAGAAGCTGCACATGTAAACCAGCCCCCATCCCTGTGGCACAGAGGAGTGTGTGTCTCCATGTGTCTGTCTGTTTGTGGACGGGTTGTATTTGTGTGGGGGGGGGGTTGTCGTGTGTGGGTTGTGTCTCTCTGTCTTTGTGTGTAGGTTGTGTCTTTCTGTGTGGTGTGTGAGTTGTGTCTATGTGTGTTTCTGTGTGTGGGTTGTGTGTCTGTGTGTGGGTTGCGCGTCTGTGTCTGCTTGTGTGTGTGTCTATGTGTGTGAGGGTTGTGTGTCTGTGACTGCTTGTGTGTGTGTGGGTTACCATATGTTTAAATTAGTCTGATACTAAGCCGAGTACCACAGGTGGCATCACGAATCATCTCTTATAAACTTTATTTACCCTTTAATGATCATTTTTCATTGGACACCCAGTGCCACGGACCGGGTCACTGCTGCTGTGACACATCCCTTTAGTCCCTTTAAGAACCAGCAAGGTACCGAGTATCCCCACAGCCCTGGTAGGTGCTCTTTTTTCTGCATCACAAACAGGATTTCGGAGCCCGGCATTGCTGGATACTGTGCCCTAGAAATTTTCTTAAATTATGAAGGCGCCGCCATTGGTGTGTTGCACTGCGCGCGGGAAGAAAGGGGCGTGTCATCATGGGCGGATCCTGGAAGAAGGGTGCGAAGAAAAAGATGGGTCGTGCTCTGTGGTGAGCGGAAGCAAGAGGCCCCGACAGGAAAAATCTGGAGGAGCCCATCGATCCTGTCTGCGGAGAAGCTGCTTGCAACGGTAACATACTCAGGGCCTGGCTGAGGTACACTAGGGGGGGAAAGCAAATTTCCAATCAGAGTGGAGACACAGTGGCGGCCGCAGCCGCATGATACAGCCAGATCCAGCGGCGGCTGCAGCAGACCAGAGCCCAGAGCTGCCATAAAGGAGCGACACCTGCAATTGGCTCACGTTGTCTGCCATACGGGCAAGTACTTCAGAACAGTAAGGAACAGAGGACTGAGCTTAGCTTTAGGCAGAAAGGACCTCAGAGGACAGCGCAGTAAGGAGGCCTCAAAACCCATCTAGCTTAGTGAGTCCTAAGTTGCTTCCAGGCTCCCCGGACCTCCATTGTCATCTGTAACTAGTGCCCCGGCCGGCACTTCAAACCGTGAGTAATAGGGTTGAGCGACTTTTATTTTTATAGGATCGGGTCGGGTTTCACGAAACCCGACTTTCACAAAAGTCGGGTCGAGTGAAATCGGCCGATCCTATAAAAAAGTCGGGGTCGGGGTCGGCCGAAACACGAAACCCAATGCAGTGCAATGGGATACTATGGTTCCCAGGGTCTGAAGGAGAGGAAACTCTCCTTCAGGCCCTGGGATCCATATTTAAGTGTAAAATAAAGAATTAAAATAAAAAATATTGATATACTCACCTCTCCGACGCAGCCTGGACATCGCCGCTGGTAACCGGTATCTTCTGTTCCTAAGAATGGCGCTTGAAAGACCTTTCGATGACGTCACGGCTTGTGATTGGTCGCGGCCGCCCACGTGACCGCTCAGCGACCAATCACAAAGCCGTGACGTAATTTTCAGGTCCTAAATTCCTCATTCTAGGAATTTAGGACATGAGAATTACGTCACGGCTTTTGATTGGTCGCTGAGCGGTCACGTGGCCCGCCGCGACCAATCACAAGCCGTGACGTCATTGAAAGGTCCTTCACGCACTCATTCTTAAGAAGGAAGGCTGCCGGAAAGAAGCCGAGGGTGAGTATAATCCTATTAGGTATATACTCACCCTCGGAGGCGCCCTGCTTCTTTCCGGCAGCCTTCCTTCTTAAGAATGAGCGCGTGAAGGACCTTTCGATGACGTCACGGCTTGTGATTGGTCGCGGCGGCCCACGTGACCGCTCAGCGACCAATCAAAAGCCGTGACGTAATTCTCATGTCCTAAATTCCTAGATTGAGGAATTTAGGACCTGAAAATTACGTCACGGCTTTGTGATTGGTCGCTGAGCGGTCACGTGGGCGAGCGCGACCAATCACAAGCTGTGATGTCATCGAAAGGTCTTTCAAGCGCCATTCTTAGGAACGGAAGATGTCGGTTACCAGCGGCGATGTCCAGGCTGCGTTGGAGAGGTGAGTATATCAATATTTTTTATTTTAATTCTTTATTTTACACTTAAATGTGGATTCCGATACCGATTTCCGATATCGCAAACATATCGGAACTCGGTATCGGAATTCCGATACCAAATTCAGAAGATCGCCGACCTCATGGCCGACCCCACACAGGGGTCGGGTCTGGTTTCATGAAACCCGACTTTGCCAAAAGTCGGCGACTTCTGAAAATGGCCGACCCGTTTCGCTCAACCCTAGTGAGTAAGAGTGTGGAAACTGCACCCTGCTGTGTTCTCGGAGTTATTTACTGTGCCATTCACCCTGCACTATATCCATCTTTAACCATATAAATGCCCTGGGACTAAGCTCTAACTGTGGAGAGCTGTAACAACTCTGCTGCATCACCAACAGCCCCAGTGGTCTCTTTAAGCAGTGTTGGCCATCCCTAGCTGAGTACCACATGTGGCGTCACGAATCATCTCTTATAAACTTTATTTCCCCTTTAATGATCATTTTTCATTAGACAACCAGAGCCACAGACCTGGTCACTGCTGCTGTGACACATCCCTTTAAGAACCAGCCGGGTACCAAGTATCTCCACGGCCCTGGCGGGTGCTCCATTTACATGCATTAGATGTTAACCTTAATGAAAGCTCAACTGAATAAACACTGTCTCATCCTATCCAAAAGACCACTGACAATATTTATTACTTGATGGGCTACTCAGCTCAATTTCTATGGCAGCCGCACAGCGGTAAGCCTTGTAGATGAGGGTCAGAAAGAGCATGTGCTCCAATGGATGGCAAGCAGTGCATCACGTGGTCTCTCCTCTTCTTCCTCCACCACCTTAAGATCACATAGTACAATCCTCAGAGGTAGCACCCTAGTCACCCTTGTTTTCCCCAGTGTCGCAAATTTTAAAATGCCCAATTTATGGTGGGTGTGAATCTAAAGGTACGCAGCTGAATAGCTCAGTAGAAGAGGTGGAGGAGAAGGAAGACGAGGTGGTGTCTCGTTCACACTGTGCTGCCAACAATATGTCACGGATCCCACCAATAAGTCAGCAATCCCGGGGAGGATATCTTTATCGTCCCCACTATTCACACCAATTTGACATGAACTTGGGTGGTTTGGATGCCCCTGGTTCCTTCTGAAGGGGATTTATCTATATCCCACTTCCCAGTTCCAGTTTGGAACTTGCAGATCTTTACCCTCAGGTCAGATTAGGTACTGCACCTAGGGTAATTAGACACCAGAAAGGCTGCTTGCTATGTACTGGCTATTGGGCATGCAGCGAGGGCGATATAACTACTCCCACACAAGCGGGAACAAAAATTAGCAATGCTGCTGTTGCTACAAAGAGTCCCAAATGCACAGAACAAAGTATGCTGCCACCAGCTCCGATTTCCTAAGGATTAATGGGTCCAGAGCCAACCCAAATCAGTAGCATAATTCACTTCAGAGGAAGCGACAGTTCGTTTATAGAGCGGGGGTGACAAGCTAGCAAATTATATATTTTACTCCATAAAAAGGTAGGCAGTGTTTACAAAGTGTAAAAAATATTATAAAGAAGACAAATCATATGTACATTGCAATTACAAATAAAAAAGGATTAAAATGTAATAGAACACTTACAGATCGTTATGCCATTGAGTCATCTTGGCTGGCCTGTGGTTTAGGAGGATAAAAACTTCTAGATGCATAGCACGTGCGTAGAGAGCAGCTGGACCCCAGACACAAGACACTTCTGGAATGCTGTCTCACTAAGATATTCTTAACCCCAAACTCAGGCACTCCCCCTGTGGTGACATCACTTAGAAGCTGAAACCTCCTCTTTACTTACAGCTTTGGTAACTATTTTTATGCATAACTTGCTGTGTGAACCTAGCATAAGTACGGCACCATACTCATGATGTTCCCCACATCAGGGGTGTTCTTTTAAGTGTAAATACAGAGAAATTACCTGAACTGCTTACTGAGAAATCTGCACTTTGCACTCATTTTGTCTAGCTGCTAGTGGTTTCAGTGGGTGATAGATGTACCGATGGACATCCGGAATATATAATTCTTATCTCTCTAGTCCAAATCGGTGCTGCTATATATAACTTTAATAGAACAAAGAAACTCTGGGCTTCCACATCAGTTTTGGCTGGTATTCGATGGGAGGAGGGAATGAGTAGTTTGCAGCTAAGCTATAAAACTGCTCACACATTGGTATCAAGTTGCACAGAGTATCCACCATAGGGCTTTGTTTGTTGTATGAGCGAATGCAGAGGGGTAGAAAGGGGGGTCAAAGCTGCAGCGTGTGTGTCTGTGCCATGTATCTTCTTGAACTAATCTCACATTATGACATTTTTACAATATCGTGGCAGGAGGTTTCATTGCAGATTGCCGCACAGACATGGAATGATGCAACCATGGAATGATGCAAAAAACACTGCCTCCTCCACCACAACTGTTGCTTTGGCCAGCACCGATCATGTGTCTTCAGTTTGCAGGGTGTTGTGAATTAGACTTTTTTGGCTCCCTCTAGTGGTTACTAGTGATATGACTCTGGGATTTCCTTCCCTCTGTTTGCACCCAGCTGGGTCGTTACTTCAGGGGTGTTGCTATATAAACCTCCTGGAACCTTAGTCCAGTGCCTGGCATCGGTGTTATTAGAAACATTCTGTTTGCTCCTGTTTGCTGGTCCTGGTTCGTGCTAAATTAAGCTAAGTCTTGCTTCTTTGTTTTTTGGGTTATTTGTTTGCTATCATTTTTGTCCAGCTTGTACTAAATGTGATTCCTGACCTTGCTGGAAGCTCTAGGGGGCTGGTGTTCTCCCCCCGGGCCGTTAGACGGTTCGGGGGTTCTTGAATTTCCAGTGTGGATATTTTTGATAGGATTTTTTGCTGACCATATAAGTTATCTTTCTATATTCTGCTATTAGCTAGTGGGCCTCTCTTTGCTAAATTCCTAGCTCATTCTTATGTTTGTCTTTTCCTCTTACCTCACCGTTATTATTTGTGGGGGGCTTCTATCCAACTTTTTGGGGTATTTCCTCTGGAGGCAAGAAAGGTCTTTCTTTTCCCTTCTAGGGGTAGTTAGCTCTCCGGCTGGCGCGAGACGTCTAGGATCAACGTAGGAACGTTCCCCGGCTGCTGGTATTTGTGGTGCTAGGATTAGTTATATGGTCAGCCCAGTTACCACTGCCCTATGAGCTGGTTTTCTGTATTTACTGACTTAGCATTATTCCTGAGACCCTCTGCCATTGGGGTCATAACAGTATGCCAGGCCAATATTGAATGTTTAAAGCATTGCAGAAGTGGGATAATAAGAAAGGAAATTCTGAGTTTTTTTTTTTCCTTCCTTCTCTTCCTCCCCTTTACCTTTGAGTGGCGTGTGCTTGCTGCAGACATGAATGTGCAGACCTTGATTACAAGTGTTGACCAGCTGGCAGCTCGTGTGCAGGGTATACAAGATTTTGTTACCAGTAGTCCTATGTCTGAACCTAAAATACCTATTCCGGAATTGTTTTCTGGAGATCGATTTAGGTTTAGGAATTTCAAGAATAATTGTAAATTGTTTCTTTCTCTGAGACCCCGTTCATCTGGAGATTCTGCTCAGCAAGTTAAAATTGTTATTTCTTTTTTACGGGGCGACCCTCAGGATTGGGCTTTCTCGCTAGCGCCAGGAGATCCGGCATTGGCGAATATTGATGCGTTTTTTCTGGCGCTCGGATTGCTTTACGAGGAACCCAATCTTGAAATTCAGGCAGAAAAAGCCTTGCTGGCTATTTCTCAGGGTCAGGATGAAGCTGAAGTGTATTGCCAAAAATTTCGGAAATGGTCCGTGCTTACTCAGTGGAATGAGTGTGCTCTGGCTGCAAATTTCAGAAATGGCCTTTCTGAAGCCATTAAGAATGTGATGGTGGGTTTCCCCATTCCTACAAGTCTGAATGATTCTATGGCGCTTGCTATTCAAATTGACCGGCGTTTGCGGGAGCGCAAAACCGCTAATCCTCTGGTGGTGTTGTCTGAACAAACACCTGATTTAATGCAATGTGATAGAATTCAGACTAGAAATGAACGGAAAAATCATAGACGTCAGAATGGGTTGTGTTTTTACTGTGGTGATTCTACACATGTTATATCAGCATGTTCTAAACGCCTAACAAGGGTTGTTAGTCCTGTCGCCGTTGGTAATTTGCAACCTAAATTTATTTTGTCTGTGACTTTAATTTGCTCTTTGTCTTCTTACCCTGTTATGGCGTTTGTGGATTCAGGTGCCGCCCTGAGTCTTATGGATCTGTCATTTGCCAAGCGCTGTGGTTTTGTTCTTGAACCGTTAGTAAATCCTATTCCTCTTAGAGGTATTGATGCTACGCCATTGGCGGAAAATAAACCGCAGTTTTGGACGCAGGTGACCATGTGCATGACTCCTGAACATCGGGAGGTGATTCGTTTTCTTGTTCTGCATAAAATGCATGATTTGGTCGTTTTGGGTCTGCCATGGTTACAGACCCACAATCCAGTCCTGGATTGGAAGGCAATGTCTGTGTCAAGTTGGGGCTGTCAGGGAATTCATGCTGATTCCCCGCCGGTGTCTATTGCTTCCTCTACTCCTTCGGAAGTTCCTGAGTATTTGTCTGATTATCAGGATGTATTCAGTGAGTCCAGATCCACTGCTCTGCCTCCTCATAGCGACTGTGACTGCGCCATAGATTTGATTCCAGGTAGTAAATTTCCTAAGGGAAGATTATTTAATCGGTCAGTACCTGAGCATGCCGCAATGCGTTCATATATCAAGGAGTCTCTGGAGAAGGGGCATATCCGTCCATCCTCTTCCCCTCTTGGTGCGGGATTCTTTTTTGTGGCTAAGAAGGACGGATCTTTGAGACCTTGTATTGACTATCGGCTACTGAATAAAATCACTGTAAAATTTCAGTATCCTTTGCCTCTCTTGTCGGACTTGTTTGCCCGGATTAAGGGTGCCAAGTGGTTCACCAAGATAGATCTTCGTGGTGCATACAACCTTGTGCGCATTAAGCAAGGTGATGAATGGAAGACTGCATTTAATACGCCCGAAGGTCATTTTGAGTACTTGGTGATGCCTTTTGGGCTTTCTAATGCTCCCTCAGTATTTCAGTCCTTTATGCATGATATTTTCCGGAAGTATCTGGATAAATTTATGATTGTTTATCTGGACGATATTCTGGTTTTCTCTGAAGATTGGGACTCACATGTGGAGCAGGTCAGGATGGTGTTTCAGGTTTTGCGTGAGAATGCCTTGTTTGTTAAAGGCTCAAAGTGTCTCTTTGGAGTACAGAAAGTTCCCTTTTTGGGGTTTATTTTTTCCCCTTCTGCTGTGGAGATGGACCCAGTCAAGGTCCGAGCTATTCATGAGTGGACTCAACCCACATCAGTTAAGAGTCTTCAGAAGTTCTTGGGTTTTGCTAACTTCTACCGTCGTTTTATCGCTAATTTTTCTAGCGTTGTTAAACCTTTGACGGATATGACCAAGAAAGGTTCTGATGTTGCTAACTGGGCTCCTGCAGCCGTGGAGGCGTTCCAGGAGTTGAAGCGCCGGTTTACTTCGGCGCCTGTTTTGTGCCAGCCTGATGTCTCACTTCCCTTTCAGGTCGAGGTGGATGCTTCTGAGATTGGGGCAGGGGCCGTTTTGTCACAGAGAGGCCCTGGTTGCTCGGTAATGAGACCATGTGCTTTCTTCTCTAGGAAGTTTTCGCCTGCTAAGCGGAATTATGATGTGGGCAATCGGGAATTACTGGCCATGAAGTGGGCATTTGAGGAGTGGCGTCATTGGCTCGAGGGTGCTAAGCATCGTGTGGTGGTCTTGACTGATCACAAAAATTTGATGTATCTCGAGTCTGCTAAACGCTTGAATCCTAGACAGGCCCGCTGGTCATTGTTTTTCTCCCGTTTTGACTTTGTGGTCTCGTATTTACCAGGTTCAAAGAATGTGAAAGCTGATGCTCTTTCAAGGAGCTTTGTGCCTGACTCTCCTGGAGTCACAGAACCTGTTGGTATTCTTAAAGAAGGAGTTATTTTGTCAGCCATTTCTCCTGATTTGCGACGTGTGTTGCAGAGATTTCAAGCTGGTAGACCTGACTCTTGTCCACCTGACAGACTGTTTGTTCCTGATAAGTGGACCAGCAGAGTCATTTCCGAGGTTCATTCCTCGGTGTTGGCAGGTCATCCGGGAATTTTTGGCACCAGAGATCTGGTGGCTAGGTCATTTTGGTGGCCTTCCTTGTCACGGGATGTACGGTCATTTGTGCAGTCCTGTGGGACTTGTGCTCGAGCTAAGCCTTGCTGTTCCCGTGCCAGCGGGTTGCTCTTGCCCTTGCCTGTCCCGAAGAGGCCTTGGACACATATTTCCATGGATTTCATTTCTGATCTCCTGGTGTCTCGGGGTATGTCTGTCATCTGGGTGGTATGTGATCGCTTTTCAAAAATGGTCCATTTGGTGCCTTTGCCTGGGCTGCCTTCCTCTTCCGATCTGGTTCCTGTGTTCCTTCAGAATGTGGTTCGTTTACACGGCATTCCTGAGAATATTGTGTCTGACAGAGGATCCCAGTTTGTTTCCAGGTTCTGGCGATCCTTTTGTGCTAGGATGGGCATTGATTTATCGTTCTCGTCTGCCTTTCATCCTCAGACTAATGGACAAACTGAGCGAACTAATCAGACTCTGGAAGCTTACTTGAGGTGTTTTGTTTCGGCAGATCAGGATGATTGGGTGACCTTCTTGCCGTTGGCTGAGTTTGCCCTAAATAATCGGGCTAGTTCCGCTACTTTGGTTTCGCCATTTTTCTGCAACTCTGGTTTCCATCCTCGTTTTTCCTCGGGACATGTGGAGCCTTCTGACTGTCCTGGAGTAGATTCTGTGGTGGATAGGTTGCAGCAGATCTGGAATCGTGTGGTGGACAACTTGAAGTTGTCACAGGAGAAGGCTCAGCGTTTTGCCAACCGCCGCCGCGGTGTGGGTCCCCGACTTCGTGTTGGGGATTTGGTGTGGCTGTCTTCTCGATTTGTTCCTATGAAGGTCTCCTCTCCTAAATTTAAGCCTCGCTTCATCGGTCCTTACAAGATATTGGAAATCCTTAATCCTGTGTCCTTTCGCTTGGATCTTCCGGTTTCGTTTGCCATTCACAACGTGTTCCATAGGTCTTTGTTGCGACGCTACGTTGTGCCTGTGGTTCCTTCTGCTGAGCCTCCTGCTCCGGTGTTGGTTGAGGGCGAGTTGGAGTATGTGGTGGAGAAGATCTTGGATTCTCGTCTCTCCAGGCGGAGGCTTCAGTATTTGGTCAAGTGGAAGGGTTATGGTCAGGAGGATAATTCCTGGGTGGTTGCCTCTGAGTGCATGCGGCCGATTTAGTTCATGCCTTTCACGCTGCTCATCCTGATCACCCTGGTGGTCTTGGTGAGGGTTCGGTGACCCCTCCTTAAGGGGGGGGTACTGTTGTAAATTAGACTTTTTTGGCTCCCTCTAGTGGTTACTAGTGATATGACTCTGGGATTTCCTTCCCTCTGTTTGCACCCAGCTGGGTCGTTACTTCAGGGGTGTTGCTATATAAACCTCCTGGAACCTTAGTCCAGTGCCTGGCATCGGTGTTATCAGACACATTCTGTTTGCTCCTGTTTGCTGGTCCTGGTTCGTGCTAAATTAAGCTAAGTCTTGCTTCTTTGTTTTTTGGGTTATTTGTTTGCTATCATTTTTGTCCAGCTTGTACTAAATGTGATTCCTGACCTTGCTGGAAGCTCTAGGGGGCTGGTGTTCTCCCCCCGGGCCGTTAGACGGTTCGGGGGTTCTTGAATTTCCAGTGTGGATATTTTTGATAGGATTTTTTGCTGACCATATAAGTTATCTTTCTATATTCTGCTATTAGCTAGTGGGCCTCTCTTTGCTAAATTCCTAGCTCATTCTTATGTTTGTCTTTTCCTCTTACCTCACCGTTATTATTTGTGGGGGGCTTCTATCCAACTTTTTGGGGTATTTCCTCTGGAGGCAAGAAAGGTCTTTCTTTTCCCTTCTAGGGGTAGTTAGCTCTCCGGCTGGCGCGAGACGTCTAGGATCAACGTAGGAACGTTCCCCGGCTGCTGGTATTTGTGGTGCTAGGATTAGTTATATGGTCAGCCTAGTTACCACTGCCCTATGAGCTGGTTTTCTGTATTTACTGACTTAGCATTATTCCTGAGACCCTCTGCCATTGGGGTCATAACAGCAGGGGCAGCAAGTGTTGCCTAGCCTGGGCCTTATTTGAGACCACAAAAGATGACCCAACTCATGTCATCTGCCAGATTTGCAAAGAAAAGACTCAATAGAGGCAAAAATTGCAATAATTTGACTACTACATGCATGAACCAGCACATGCACAATCAAATCTCATCTCACTGCACTAAAAGGCAGACTAGCGGGCCTCGCCATCTTTTGGCAGTCCCATCAAACACATCTGCTGCTTCTCCCTCGTTCGTCACGATGCCAAGTGTTCTCACACAGATCTCCGGCCACAGAACCTCCATTTGTTTACCCACTACAGTCGATTTGAGTGAGAGTGTCAGCTGTTATGGAAGCGGAGATGCCTGCTGTTTTTGTTTCACCGAGCACAACATATCTTTCTCAATCCACCATATCATCTCTGCCTGCACCTCACTCACAGTCTTGCAGTTTGTCTTGTGCACCCTACTCCACCCTCTCTCAGCACAGCAGTCAGCCCTCGGTCCCGCAGTTGTGGTCATGTAAAAGAATGTTTCCTCCTACACATACCAAAACTAAAGCTTGAACTCCAACATCTCCAATCTGTTGGTCACAAACATGCTGCCTTTCTGCCTGGTTTATATAGATGCTTTCTAAAAGCTAATGGCCATCACAGTCCCCCATTACCAGTTGCCCAGTTGTCATTACTTCTCTTAGAAAGCTGTGCCTGCTCTACACCAGCATGTCACAGAAAATATCACCCTTTTGCTGAAAAAATCTATGTCTGCCAAGGTACATTTCACCACTGACAGCTGGAAGAACAAACATGATCATCTCGCTGACTGGGCACTGGGTGACTCTGGTGGCTTGGGGATGGACAGGCGGTCAAGGGGCTGCTCCGAAATTCATGAGATCCCCAAGGCTTTCATGACAAACCTCTGTATTTAACACTTCCCCCAATGCTTCTGCCTCCTTCATCTGTGCCCTCAACCTCTCCCTTAATAAGGGAAATGTAACAAAATAGGCAAAAAACTAAGTGGGTGAATACTTTTGCAAGACACTGTATTTGAGATTGGAAAATTATATAGACTGTGCAAAAAATACTTATTTATGATTGAAGTGGAAACTCCTTTAGCTTTCTTTTTTTATTTCAACCTGAAAATTTAGCTAATATATTGAATTCAACTCACACATGAGGAAAATGGTAGCACAGATGTGTTCATTGGTTATGCATAGTTGACAAAGTTGACAAATGCCTCATTATGCATTTTAGTAGATAATGGAAAAAAATGGCACTATTGAAGTCCATTATTGTAACAGCTTTAGGCTGTTCTCTGTAAGTACTGTGTAGAGTTCAGTTTGAGCAAATCGAAATTTCTAAAGAGGTGATTTATTTTTCTAGCCTATCAGATCATTCAGATTTAGAAGGGAATTGTGCTTTGCTGGTAATTAGGTAATAGACTTAATCATTTACTAACTGTTCAAGAAAATTAGAAGGATACGTTTGTTTCTAATTTCATATATGACTCTTGCAGAAAGGCTCAATAATGATGATTAGGGTTGAGCGAAACGGATCGGACAAATTCAAAAATCGCCGACTTTCGGCAAAGTCGGGTTTCATGAAACCTGACCCGATCCCAGTGTGGGATCGGCCATGCGGTTGGCGATCTTCACGCCAAAGTAACATTTTGTATGACGCTTTCACTGCCATTTTTCAGCCAATGAAGGAGGACGCAGAGTGTGGGCAGTGTGATGACATAGGTCTCAGTCCCCACCATCTTAGAGAAGAGCATGACAGTGATTGGCTAGCTTTCTGCGGCGTCACAGGGGCTATAAAGGGGCGTGCACGCCGACCGCCATCTTACTTCTGCCGATCTCAGCATAGGCAGAGGTTGCTGCAGCTTCGTCAGAAGCAGGGATATAGTTAGGGAGGGAAGATTAACCCCCAAACCGCTTGTGCAGTAGCGATTTCCACTGTCCAACACCACCTTTGTTTAGCAGGGACAGTGGAGGCTATATCTTTGTGCATCAGCTCTGTAGCTTATTAGGCTGCCTTATAAGGGTACCGTCTCACAGTGGCACTTTGGTCGCTACGACGGCACGATCCATGACGTTCCAGCGATATTCATACGATCTCGCTGTGTCTGACACGCTACTGCGATCAGGGACCCTGCTGAGAATCGTACGTCGTAGCAGATCGTTTGAAACTTTATTTCGTCGCTGGATCACCCGCTGACATCACTGCATCGGTGTGTGTGACGCCGATGCAGCGATGTCTTCACTGGTAACCAGGGTAAATATCGGGTTACTAAGCGCAGGGCCGCACTTAGTAACCCAATGTTTACCCTGGTTACCATTGTAAATGTAAAAAAAACCACTACATACTTACATTCCGGTGCCTGTCACGTCCCCGGGCGTCCGCTTCCCTGCACTCCTCCTGCATCCTGTGTCAGCGCCGGCCGGCCGTACATCAGAGCACAGCGGTGATGTCACCGCTCTGCTTTACGGCCGCGCTTACACAGGATGCAGGAGGAGTGCAGGGAAGCGGACGCCCGGGGACGTGACAGGCACCGGAATGTGAGTATGTGGTTTTTTTGTTTACATTTACAATGGTAACCAGGGTAAACATCGGGTTACTAAGCGCGGCCCTGCGCTTAGTAACCCGATGTTTACCCTGGTTACCCGGGGACTTCGGCATCGTTGGTCGCTGGAGAGTTGTCTGTGTGACAGCTCTCCAGCGACCACACAAGGACTTTCCAACGATCACGGCCAGGTCGTATCGCTGGTCGTGATCGTTGGAAAGTTGCTGAGTGTGACGGTACCCTAAGGCTCCCAAATAGCTGCATTGCTGTTTACACCGCTGCTGTGCAAACCAACTGCTTTTTTAAAAGCAAAAATCCTGTTGCTCCTTTCTGCAGTTATCTTGTTTATTTGTCCACACTTTTGTGTGCAGCAGTCCTTTTTGTTGCTGCCATACTTGTCCTGAGATCATTGTAGGCAGATAAAAATAGTACTATAGCCCTTGGATTTTTTCAGATATCTTCCAGCCACTTGCTGCCACTTACATTGTGTTGTGTTACACACTGTGCCTGAGATGTGGTGCTGTCTCCCCCCCAAAAAAGGGAGATTCAAATTCTCACAAAGTAGATATACGTCAGTTAGTTTGTTGTATATCAGCCAGCCACGTTCTGCCACTTACATTGTGTTGTAAAATACAGTGGGCCTGAGTTTGGGTTCAGTCTCCCCCCCAAAAAAGTGAGATTGAAATTCTCACAAAGTGGATATACCTCAATCCTCTTAGTTAGTGGTGTATCAGCCAGCCACTTGCTGCCACTCACATTGCGTTGTAAAATACACTGGGCCTGATTTTGGGTTTTGTGTCCAAAAAAAAAAAGTGAGATTGAAATTCTCACAAAGTGGATATACCTCAGTGATCTTAGTTTGTGGTGTATCAGCCTGCCACATGCTGCCACTCACATTGCATTGTAAAATACACTTGGCCAGAGTTTGGGTTCTGTGTCCAAAAAAAGTGAGATTGAAATTCTCACAAAGTGGATATACCTCAGTCCTCTTAGTTAGTGATGTATCAGCCAGCCACTTGCTGCCACTCACATTGCGTTGTAAAATACACTGGGCCTGAGTTTGGGTTCTGTGTCCAAACAAAAAAGTGAGATTGAAATTCTCACAAAGTGGATATACCTCAGTCCTCTTAGTTAGTGGTATATCAGCCAGCCACTTGCTGCCACTCACATTGCGTTGTAAAATACAGGTCCTTCTCAAAAAATTAGCATATAGTGTTAAATTTCATTATTTACCATAATGTAATGATTACAATTAAACTTTCATATATTATAGATTCATTATCCACCAACTGAAATTTGTCAGGTCTTTTATTGTTTTAATACTGATGATTTTGGCCTACAACTCCTGATAACCCAAAAAACCTGTCTCAATAAATTAGCATATCAAGAAAAGGTTCTCTAAGCGACCTATTACCCTAATCTTCTGAATCAACTAATTAACTCTAAACACATGCAAAAGATACCTGAGGCTTTTAAAAACTCCCTGCCTGGTTCATTACTCAAAACCCCCATCATGGGTAAGACTAGCGACCTGACAGATGTCAAGAAGGCCATCATTGACACCCTCAAGCAAGAGGGTAAGACCCAGAAAGAAATTTCTCAACAAATAGGCTGTTCCCAGAGTGCTGTATCAAGGCACCTCAATGGTAAGTCTGTTGGAAGGAAACAATGTGGCAGAAAACGCTGTACAACGAGAAGAGGTGACCGGACCCTGAGGAAGATTGTGGAGAAGGACCGATTCCAGACCTTGGGGAACCTGAGGAAGCAGTGGACTGAGTCTGGTGTGGAAACATCCAGAGCCACCGTGCACAGGCGTGTGCAGGAAATGGGCTACAGGTGCCGCATTCCCCAGGTAAAGCCACTTTTGAACCATAAACAGCGGCAGAAGCGCCTGACCTGGGCTACAGAGAAGCAGCACTGGACTGTTGCTAAGTGGTCCCAAGTACTTTTTTCTGATGAAAGCAAATTTTGCATGTCATTCGGAAATCAAGGTGCCAGAGTCTGGAGGAAGACTGGGGAGAAGGAAATGCCAAAATGCCTGAAGTCCAGTGTCAAGTACCCACAGTCAGTGATGGTGTGGGGTGCCATGTCAGCTGCTGGTGTTGGTCCACTGTGTTTCATCAAGGGCAGGGTCAATGCTTTATGGAGATGAAGATTTCATTTTTCAGCACGACCTGGCACCTGCTCACAGTGCCAAAACCACTGGTAAATGGTTTACTGACCATGGTATTACTGTGCTCAATTGGCCTGCCAACTCTCCTGACCTGAACCCCATAGAGAATCTGTGGGATATTGTGAAGAGAAAGTTGAGAGACGCAAGACCCAACACTCTGGATGAGCTTAAGGCCGCTATTGAAGCATCCTGGGCCTCCATAACATCTCAGCAGTGTCACAGGCTGATTGCCTCCATGCCACGCCGCATTGAAGCAGTCATTTCTGCCAAAGGATTCCCGACCAAGTATTGAGTGCATAACTGAACATTATTATTTGATGGTTTTTTTGTTTGTTATTAAAAAACACTTTTATTTGATTGGATGGGTGAAATATGCTAATTTATTGAGACAGGTTTTTTGGGTTATCAGGAGTTGTATGCCAAAATCATCAGTATTAAAACAATAAAAGACCTGACAAATTTCAGTTGGTGGATAATGAATCTATAATATATGAAAGTTTAATTGTAATCATTACATTATGGTAAATAATGAAATTTAACACTATATGCTAATTTTTTGAGAAGGACCTGTACACTGGGCCTGAGTTTGGGTTCTGTGTCCAAAAAAAAAGTGAGATTGAAATTCTCACAAAGTGGATATACCTCAGTTCTCTTAGTTTGTGGTGTATCAGCCAGCCACTTGCTGCCACTCACATTGTGTTGTAAAATACACTGGGCCTGAGTTTGGGTTCAGTCTCCCCCCCAAAAAAAGTGAGATTGAAATTCTAATGAAGTGGATATACCTCAGTCCTCTTAGTTTGTGGTGTATCAGCCAGCCACTTGCTGCCACTCACATTGTGTTGTAAAATACACTGGGCCTGAGTTTGGGTTCTGTGTCCAAAAAAAAAGTGAGATTGAAATTCTCACAAAGTGGATATACCTCACTCCTCTTAGTTTGTGGTGTATCAGCCAGCCACTTGCTGCCACTCACATTGCGTTGTAAAATACACTTGGCCTGAGTTTGGGTTCTGTGTCCAAAAAAAAAAGTGAGATTGAAATTATCACAAAGTGGATATACCTCAGTTCTCTTAGTTTGTGGTGTATCAGCCAGCCACTTGCTGCCACTCACATTGTGTTGTAAAATACACTGGGCATGAGTTTGGGTTCAGTCTCCCCCCCAAAAAAAGTGAGATTGAAATTCTCATAAAGTGGATATACCTCAGTCCTCTTAGTTTGTGGTGTATCAGCCAGCCACTTGCTGCCACTTACATTGTGTTGTGTTATACACTGGGCCTGAGTTGTGGTGCAGTCTCCCCCCAAAAAAAGGGAGAATTAAATTCTCAACAAGTTTATATACACCTTCTACCTTGTTTTACAGTACCATATAACGGTTGTTATTTTGGTTAGATTTTCCCAAAAATGAGGAAGTCTGGTGGAAGAGGCCGTGGGCGGTCGTTGCCAGCTGGTACTGATGGTGGTGGTGGTGGAGCATCTGGTGGTAGTGGGAAAAGCAAAATAGCAGCTAAGGCTGAAGGTGTTGAGCCAGCGTTATCATCTGCCTACACAATGCCTCGAAGGCTCCCTTATCTGGGAGTAGGAAAATAAGTTTTAAAGCCGGAGCAGCAGGAAAAAGTTTTGGCTTTCATTGCTGACTCAGCCTCTAGCTCTTTTGCCTCCTCTTCAGAAAGTTCCAAATTTAAAAGCAGCGAGTCGTCAGTGGATGCTCCCGGTCAGGAACAAGTCACTTCCTTGTGTCCTTCACCCAAACCAAAAGTGAAGGATGCGTCAGGCGACTCTACAGGTTACTCCATGGAGCTCTTTACACATACCGTGCTTGGGTTAGAAAGGGAAATTGTTATCAGCCCATTACAAGATGAATCGGACATGGAGTGCACTGATGCACAGCCACAGCTAGATTATTATGCTGTTCCATTGACTCAGATCACTACATTGCCCTCGCAGTGTACTGAAGCAGAATCTGACCCTGATGAGACTATGGTGCCCCATCCCAAACGCTATAGCACCTTACACGGTGACACAGAGAAAGGTGCACATGACATTGAAGAGGAGGTGATAGATGACCCAGTTGTTGACCCAGATTGGCAGCCATTGGGGGAAGAGGGTGCCGCTGACAGTAGCTCAGAAGCTGAGGAGGATGATCCGCAGCAGCCATCTACATCACAACAGCTTTCATCTGGCAGGCCCGTCTCAGGTCAAAAACGTTTGTCAACCAAAAAAACAGTTTTAGAACAGCATGGCCATCCAGTGAAAGTAGCACAGCATGCAATGCCTGAAAAGGTATTCCACAGTAGGAATAGTGGAGTGTGGCAATTTTTTAACCAAGATCTGAATGATCAGTGCAAAGTTATCTGTAGGAAATGCTCGAAGACCTTAAGCAGAGAGAAGAATCCCCAAAATTTAAATACAACGTGCATGCGTAGACATTTAACCAGCATGCACTTGCAAGCCTGGACTAACTACCAAACGTTCCGTACCGTTGGTGCACCTGCTCAGAATGAAGGTAGTCAGCAATGCTACATTGCTTCCCTCACTGTAAACCCACTGGTTAGGACACCACCAGCAGCAAATGTGGAGGTATCGTTGCAAGGCCAATGCAGTCAGGGAATCACAAGGTTTCTGGTAGGAAACACTGTATGTAGGTCAACCTCAAGAATACCATCACCAACCCTCTCTCAATCCGCCATGAACACCACCACCACCACCACCACCGCTTGTTCCACCATATGCAGCTCTCCAGTCCAGCTCACCCTACAAGAGACTCTCATTAGGAAAAGAAAGTACTCATCCTCTCATCCTCGTACACAGGGTTTGAACGCCCACATTGCAAGACTAATCTCGTTAGAGATGATGCCCTACCGGTTGGTTGAAAGCAAAGCTTTCAAAGCCCTGATGGCCTACGCAGTACCACACTATGACCTACCCAGTCGACACTTCTTTGCGAGAAAAGCCATCCCAGCCCTCCACCAGCATGTCAAAGACCGCATTGTCCATGCACTGAGGCAATCAGTAAGTAGAAAGGTGCACCTCACAACAGATGCATGGACCAGTGGTCATGGCCAGGGACGTTACGTGTCCATCACGACACACTGGGTTAATGTGGTGGATGAAGGGTCCACAGGGGACAGCCATAGTGGGACAGTTCTGCCTAGCCCACGATCTAGGAAACAGTTGGCTGTAGGCGTTCGCCACCCCTCCTCCTCCTCCTCCAGAAGCGAAAGCTCATCCACAGAGCGCAGTCACACGACCACTCCATCCGCAGCTGCCAGTGTTGCACACGAGGTGTCCCATTATGGAACAGCTAGTGGTAAGCATCAGCAGGCTGTGTTGGAAATGAAGTGTTTGGGCGACAAAAGACACACCGCGGAAGTACTGGCCGAGTACTTGCAGCAAGAAACTCAGTCATGGCTGGGCAGTGTACATCTTGAGGCAGGCAAGGTAATCAGTGATAACGGAAGGAATTTTATGGCTGCCATAGCTCTTTCAGAACTGAAACACATACCTTGCCTGGCTCACACCTTGAACCTGGTGGTGCAGTGCTTCCTGAAAAATTATCCGGGGTTACCAGCCCTGCTCCTGAAGGTGCGAAGACTTTGCTTACACATCCGCCGGTCGCCCGTACACTCCAGCCGTATGCTGAACCATCAGCGATCACTGAAGCTTCCCCAGCACCGCCTAATAATCGAAGTTGCAACAAGGTGGAACTCCACACTGCACATGCTCCAGAGGCTGTGTGAACAGAGGCGTGCTGTAATGTATTTGTGGGAGGATACACATACACGGACAGGCAGTTGGATGGCAGACATGGAGTTGTCGGGTGTGCAGTGGTCGAAGCTAAGAGACCTCTGTCAAGTCCTTCAGTGACTTGAGGAATGCACATGGCTGGTAAGTGCAGACGACGCCATCATAAGCATGAGCATCCCACTAATGCGTCTGCTGATGCAAAGTTTGACGCACATTAAGGAGCAGGCATCTGCAGCTGAGGAGGAGGGAAGCCTTGATGACAGTCAGTCATTGTCTGCTCAGGGAACTCTCCTGGACGAGGTGGGGGACAAAGAGGAGGAGGAGGATGATGATGGGGATGAATATTTATGGGAGGAGGATGCTTCTCAGGGGCAATAGAAACTGGTGGAGTTGCAAGGTCAGGTACAGGGTTTTTGCGGGAGATAAGTGATGTTGATTTGCAAGAAAGTGCTCCTTAACCCAGCACAATCAGTGAATTGACACCTGGAACATTGGCCCACATGGCTGAGTATGCCTTGCGTATCCTAAAAAGGGACCCCTGCAATTTTCATCCTGTTTCAAATATTAAACTGCATTTGGCCTACTTGTTTGGTTGGGCCTACTAACGGTATCTGCCACTCCTTGCTTTTCTCCTCCACTGAACAAAGCTGAGCCTCAATTTTCATCCTGTTTCGAATATTAAACTGCATTTGGCCTACTTGGTTGGTTGGGCCTACTAACGGTGTCTGCCGCTGCTTGTTGTTCTCCACTGAACAAAGCAGTGCCGCCTGTTTACTCCTGTTACCAATTTTGAACTGCATTTGGCCCACTTTATTACTTGGGCATACTAACTGTGACTGCCACTCATTACAGTTTTCCTCCACTGAACAAAGCAATGCCGCCTGTTTAGTCCTGTTACCCATTTTGAACTGCATTTAGCCTACTTTATTATTTGGGCCTCTATCTCTGTTTTTCCTCCTCATCCTGCCCATTGCCCAGTCACTGCTAGATGAGTCTGCTGGTACATTGACCCAGACCACAACATTCCCCTTGCACTCTACACAGCCAGAATCTGACCCTGCTGAAAGTCAGGTTCCCCTTCCCGCATACTATACCACCTTATACGGGGACAAAGAGGAAGGTGCAGATGAAAGTGCAGGTTCCTTCATCAGGTGGGGGGCATACTCGTTGGCGATGTCACTGGCACAGGGCCCCTCATAGTAAGCAAATGTGTCTCTGCCGGTGGGAGGCGCCACCGCCGTCAAACACACCGCCGTACTTTGAGGGGCCCTGTGCCAGTGCCAATGCGAACAAGTGCGCCCCCCCCTGCTTGCTCAGGATCACAGCACTTGCAAAGTTGAAATACTTACCTCTATCTGCTCCTCCGCCGTGACGTAGTCCGCGTTTCCTGGGCCCACAAAAAACTTGAACCAGCCCTACCCCCCACACAACTTTAGCCAAATGACCCCCAATTTTCAATGCCTAACTATTATTATAAGGTAAATTAAGATTGACAAGCTTAAGTAACAAGAATTTATGTTTTTGGCATTAAAATGGGCACCGTAGGTGTTTTCCTGTCTTCCACTCACTGCCGACTTTGATTCCCCATTGACTTGCATTGGGTTTCGTGTTTCGGTCGGCCCCCGACTTTTCGCAATAATCGGCCTATTTCACCCGACTTTCGCGAAACCCGACTCGATCCTAAAAAAGTAAAAGTCGCTCAACTCTAATGATGATCTTTTACTAACATATATGCCAGGACCCAATAAAAAGACAATATATTTAACATTAAATTCTAATAAGCTATAATTATCAATTAGGTGATAACTAATAAGTCAGCAGAGCACTGATCATTTAGTCAAATTAGACACTGCCATAACTATGAAAGCAAAAAAGAATAAAATACCTACAAAAAAGAAAAAGTAAATGCAAGAGAAAATAGACAATACAAAGGTTTTAGTTTTTAATAAACAAATGAAACTAATACATTCCCTTTGTGTGGCAAAGTCTTCTATCCTAGAAATCTGTACTTTTAATCACTACATGTCATTTTTCAGTTGATTAATAATAAATGCTCAGTTCCAGAAATCTCTTCTAAAATTTTACTGCAAAGTAATGTTGGAGGTCAAAGTGAAATTTCAGAAGGACTTGTACTATTCCAACAGATGGAAATGCAATAACCTCAATGTTAATTATTTTGCCATTTTAAAAGACATAAAAATAAACTTTTGATCTGATTTTTTACATGTATGCTGGGCTGTGATAAAGCTGAATTTGTCAGCCTAAATAAAATGTTTACATAAAGTGAATAAAATGTTCACATTAAGTACACTACTATCCTTTCAAATTGGTTATCTTTGGTCAGTCTATAGAATAATTCTCCTTGTATATCTTTATCTACCTACATAATTTATATACAGTATCTACAGTATATGATTGAATTTCACTCCAATAGAAAATAATACTCTCATTTATGTTATTTGATGGTATTATATACAGCTTAGGAATGTGTATATCATTGTGCAAACATGTTTGCACAAAAAGATTAATTGTTACATTTCAATATAACAGTCAGTTGATGGCAAGCAATTTTTCAGAACAGGAAACCAACATATAGGATATAAAGTAATTGCGGAATCAATCATTTCCTGATCATACAACGGTAGTGACTATATATTAAATAGCTCAAGGCTATGTATTGCCTTTGTGTGTTTGCTGTAAATGGACAGTTCAGCAAATATAAAAACATTTTTTTAAACATGTTTCTATAATTGAGGTTTACTTTGGAAATATATTAGTAAATTGAAAACTAAGTGTTACCATTTCCCTATCTAAAAGGATGGCACAGAATGAAGAGCGTCAGAGTGTGTAAGGGTACACTCCAGGTCTTAAAGGGAACTTGTCAGCAAGATTGTGTACAGTAGCTTACGGACAGTGTCAGGTCGGCACTGATACACTAATTAAAATAATATCTGGGTTGATGAAATCCATTTTGTGGTTGTTGTTTAATCTGTATTTGTAGCTTTGAGTTAATGATATGCTTGTGCTTCGGGGTGGGCCTGTGGGGGGTCTTCACATGGTATTCTGATTAGGTATTCACCAGTATGGCTTCTGACAGGTCACTGATCCCTCAGGTACCTGCCCCCTAATTTCCATAATGAATATTATATACACTGCTCAAAAAAATAAAGGGAACACTAAAATCCCACATTCTAGATATCACTGAATGAAATATTCCAGTTGTAAATCATTATTCATTGCATAGTGGAATGTGTTGAGAACAATAAAAAGATCAATGTAAATTACAACTAATATCCCATGGAGGTCTGGAGTTGGAATGATGCTCAAAATCAAAGTGGAAAATGAAGTTACAGGCTGATCCAACTTCAGTGGAAATGCCTCAAGACAAGGAAATGATGCTCAGTAGTGTGTGTGGCCTCCACATGCCTGTATGACCTCCTTACAATGCCTGGGCATGCATCTGATGAGGCGGCGGATGGTCTCCTGGGGGATCTCCTCCCAGACCTGGACTAAAGCATCTGCCAACTCCTGGACAGTCTGTGGCACAAAGTGACGTTGGTGGATGGTGCGAGACATGATGTCCCAGATGTGTTCAATCGGATTCAAGTCTGGGGAACAGGCGGGCCAGTCCACAGCTTCAATGCCTTCATCTTGCAGTAACTGCTGAAACATTCCAGCCACATTAGGTCTGGCATTGTCCTGCAATAAGAGGAACCCAGGGCCAACAGCACCAACATATGGTCTCACAAGGGGTCTGAGGATCTCATCTCGGTACCTAACGGCAGTCAGGCTACCTCTGGCGAGCACATGGAGGGCTGTGCAGCCCTCCAAAGAAATGCCACCCCACACCATTACTGATCCACTGCCAAACCGGTCATGCTTAAGGATGTTGCAGGCAGCAGTTCGCTCTCCATGGCGCCTTCAGACTCTGTAACATCTGTCACATGTGGTCAGTGTGAACCTGCTTTCATTTGTGAAGAGCACAGGGCGCCAGTGGTGAATTTGCCAATCCTGGTTTTCTGTGGCAAATGTGAGGCATCATGCATGGTGTTGGGCTGTGAGCACAACCACCATCTGTGGATGTCGAGCACTCAGACCATCCTCAAGGAGTCGGTTTCTAACCATTTGTGTAGACAAATGCACATTTGTGAACTGCTGGAGATCATTTTGCAGGGCTCTGGCAGTGCTCCTCCTTGCACAAAGGCTAAGATAGTGGTCCTGCCCTCCTATGGACCCCTCCACGTCTCCTGGTAGCGCTGACAGACATCTTCTTGCCACAACTTGCATTGATGTACCATCCTGGATGAGCTGCACTACCCGAGCCACTTGTGTGGGTTGTAGAGTCCATCTCATGCTACCATGAGTGTGAAAGCACTACCAACATTCAAAAGTGACCAAAACATCAGCCAGAAAGCATTGGAACTGAGATGTGGTCTGTGGACCACACCTACAGAACCACTCCTTTATTGAGTGTGTCTTGATAATTGCCAATAATTTCCATCTGTTGTCTATTTCAAATGCACAACAGCATACATTATAATTCATAAAAAAAATTAGTCTGAAAATTGCACCAGCCGCGTCTGTGCAGTAGCAGCCATTGGCGATCTGATAGCTGTCACTGTGGCGCCATCTTGCTAGAAGAAAAAGATTCCTCCTCCAAAATGGCTGCACTGGCGCCTGTGTAGTAGCAGCTGTTGGCAATCGCCGATAGTGCAGACGCCGGCAGCACTAGCTTGCTAGAGATAAAAATTTCCTCCTCCAAGATGGTGCCTCCGGTGTCTGCCCAGTAGCAGCTATTGGATCGACTATTGCTGCTATTGCAGGCAGCACCACGTGGGAGGAATATTTTTTTTTTCTAAGAAGAGAAATCAGAGCACCACATGAAGATCCCCCTACAGGCCGCCCCAGAGCACGAGCATATTATTAACTCAAAACTACATATACAGATTAAACAACAACCGCAAGATGGATTTCTTCAACCAAGGTATTATTTTAATCATTGTAATGGCGCCAACCTGACAGTGTCTGTAGGTTACTGTGCACAATCCACCTGACAGGTTCCCTTTAACAGTTAGTTGTCAATGTGATCATTCTTTTCCATGAAGAATGATATAATGAAAGTGAACCTTTTATCAGGATTGTGCTCAGTAAACTACAATGTCAGGTTGGCGCCGTTATACTGATTAAAATGATACCTTGGTTGATTAAATCTGTCTTGTGGTTGTTACTTAATCTCTATTTGTAGTTTTCAATTAATGAGCTTCTCGTGCTTCGTGGCGGGACTGTGGGGGTGTTTATGTGGTACCCTGCTTGCACATTCATCCTTCTGGCCTTATGACAGGTCACTGATCCTTCAGTGACCAGTCCCCTGTTTTACATACTGCATATAATATTGTTTGAAAAAAAATCAACATTCATCAGGCAGGCGTCTGCGGTGGTGCCTACACTGCAGCATGATATGATGGATAATATGCATATATCAATCACGTTTCGAATTATGCTACTTCATAGGCGCAGATGCTATTTTGATTAAGATATTTTTTTTCCCAACAAATTTATATGACAAAATCAAATGAATACATGCATATTATCCATCATATCATGCTGCAGTGCAGGCACCACTGCCGGCGCCTGCCAGATTAATGGTTTTATTTTCAAACAATATTTTAAGCAGTATGTAAAATAGGGGGCAGGTCACTGTAGGATCAGTGACCTGTTATAAGCCAAGAAGGATGAATATGTAAGCAGAGCACCACATAAAGCCCAACCCACAGGTTTCCCCAAATCACGAGAATCTCATTAACCCCTTCATGACCTTGGGATTTTTTCGTTTTTTCGTGTTCGTTTTTCACTCCCCTCCTTCCCAGAGCCATAACTTTTTTATTTTTCACTCAATTTGGCCATGTGAGGGCTTATTTTTTGCGGGACGAGTTGTACTTTTGAATGACATAATTGGTTTTACCATGTCGTGTACTAGAAAACGGGAAAAATATTCCAAGTGCGGTGAAATTGCAAAAAAAGTGCAATCCCACACTTGTTTTTTGCTTGGCTTTCTTGCTAGGTTCACTAAATGCTAAAACTGACATGCCATTATGATTCTCCAGGTCAGTACGAGTTCATAGACACCTAACATGACTAGGTTATTTTTTTACCTAAGTGGTGAAAAAAAATTCCAAACTTTGCTAAAAAAAATAAAATTGCGCCATTTTCCGATACTCGTAGCGTCTCTATTTTTCATGATCTGGGGTCAGTTGAGGGCTTATTTTTTGCGTGCCGAGCTGGCAATTTTAATGATTCCAATTCAGTGCAGATACGTTCTTTTGATCGCCCGTTATTGCATTTTAATGCAATGTCGCGGCGAACAAAAAAACGTAATTCTGGCGTTTTGATTTTTTTTTCTCGTTACGCCATTTAGCGATCAGGTTAATGCTTTTTTATTGATAGATTGGGCGATTCTGAACGTGGCGATACCAAATATGTGTAGGTTTGACTTTTTTTATTGATTTATTTTGATTGGGGCGAAAGGTGGGTGATATAAACTTTTATATTTTTTTTATTTTTTTCACATTTTTTTTAACTTTTTTTTTTACTTTTGCCATGCTTCAATAGCCTCCATGGGAGGCTAGAAGCAGGCACAGCGCGATCGCCTCTGCTGCATAGCAGCGATCTGCTGTTCGCTGCTATGTAGTAGAAAATCAGGTGTGCTGTGAGCGCCAACCACAGGGTGGCGCTCACAGCTGCCGAGGATCAGTAACCATAGAGGTCTCAAGGACCTCTATGGTTACAATGGAGAAGCATCGCCGACCTCCGATCATGTGACGGGGGTCGGCGATGCTCTCATATCCGGCCGCCCGGCAGGATGCGGTAGTTAAATGCCGCTGTCTGCATTTGGCAGCGGCATTTAACTAGTTAATAGCGGCGGGTGAATCGCGATTTCACCCGCCGCTATTGCGGGCACATGTCAGCTGTTCAAAACAGCTGACATGTCCCGGCTTTGATCCGGGCTCACCGTGGAGCCCTGCATCAAAGCAGGGGAGCTGACCTCGGACGTACTATCCCGTCCGAGGTCAGTAAGGGGTTAACTGAAGACTGCAAATAAAGATTAAACAACCACCAGATGAATTTTTTCAAAGAAGGTATGACTTTGATCAGTATAACAGCGCCAACCTGATACTGTCTGTAGTTTACTGAGCACAATCCTGCTGACAGATTCACTTTAGAGTACAATGGAACAACTCTATGGAGAGGAATTGTTAAGTCATTATGAATACTATAATTGGTATTAGGGAACTGACAGGTCTTCTCTTAGTGGTGTGACAGAGTGTGGAAAAGTCGTGGCTAAGGTCCACATAATGCTTGACATCCTTAGATTAAACACCCATGTTCTATGTTCATCAGGAAAAGGGTTATTTTTTAAATAAAAAATCATGGTCTTGGAATCCCTAACTATTAAAGGAGTTGTCCACTACTAGGACAACCCCTTCTTGATCTAAGTGTTTGGCTCCGATATAATAAAAATCCTATACTCACCTCCCGTGCTGGCACTGTTCCCACGGTGTCGGCACTCCACTGCCCGGCGCTCCAGTGCTGTTGTTGTGACATGTGATGCCTCCACCCAATCAGCGCTGGCTTCACAGTCTCTGCCTCCTGTCGAACCGAGCAGTAAGAGGAAATCCGAGATCAGCCGCAGCCCGGACTTCCTCTTCATGTTCAATTTGTGCGAAAGTGGGGACAGTGATGCCACTGCTGATTGGGCACCGAGGTCACATTTCACAACAACTGCACGCGAGCCCTGGGACCCCATGTGCCGAGACCGCAGGAATGGCGCTGGCAGTGGAGGGGAATATAAGCTTTATTAGTTTATGGGGGCCAAACATTTTCATCAAGAAGGGGTTGTGCTAGCATTGTACAACCCTTTAAGAGTCTCGAGTGTCCTCTCAGCAGTTAGGATTTTCAAGTGTTAATGGCAAAGAGATGATTTTTGGAACTGCACACCAAACGCAGTACTATGTCAATATATCTAAAATACTTACAAAGGCATCAAGACTCAAGAGACATGAACATCAGCAAAAACAATTTGCTACTTGCTTTTCTCCATCTATCATCTCTCTTATACATGTTTGTACCTACATAATAAATACATGAAAGGAAATGGACTGTTTCTAAATTGAAGTAGAAACACAAACTTAAAAGCCATGCTGAATGGTTGGAGGTATCAAATGAATATCACTTGCTTATAGTATTGATTTTAATATCAAATATTCAATACATCTTATCTACCCACAGGATTGGTTATAAATGTAATATTGCTTGGGGCCCTAGCACAGGGGACCCAACTTATTACCAGAGCAGGATTCCTGAGCAGAATACTTTGCTGCCTCTGTCAGTTATACAGATTTTGAATGGAGTTGAATGGTGCATGCTTGACCATTGATATATTTGTCACATATCCTGGGGATAAATGATAAATATACATAATTTGTAGGAAAAACCCTTTTATTAATAAGAGAATAGTGTGAGAAAACAAATATATTATCTATAGTAATATATATTATTTTAAATTAAAATCTTTTTTTTAGTAGTTGGCACATTTTTACAAAACAATGGTAATTTAATAATGATGAAAACATATTTAAGAGTTCCAATTCTCCATTGTGGTTTGTTCCATGAACCTCATATAAACTGTTTGCTAGCAATAAAATGTTTTTTTTTTTTATTCAGTGAACTTGGTCACGTATTTTTCAGGACATTGCTTGTAGTCTCTTGTGCCATCATATACATGCAATATGATTCATGCAGGCATGTGAGCCATACAGTGACTCATGCAGGCATACCTGAGGGAATGCTGTTTTTTTCACTCTACTGTAGATTATCTTGGTTGGCTAAAGAATTATATTGAAAGTGATTTATATCTGTGATGGAAAATAGTGTTTATTTTCTGCAGTTATTTTAATTTATTCTAAATTGTTAAAAGAGTAGGGAGGCATGCTGATACTCGAATATCACTTGAGTATCTAGGTACTCAGATGTGCTCAGCACTCAACAAGCATTGGCTGGTGCTCAGATTTGAGGCTCAAATCCCCGATCCACATATTTGAGGCCTGTTAACAGCCAATAAGTATGCAGGGATTACCAGACAGTCAATGTAATGCCATAGTCATCTTGGTAGTGGCATTACTGTGATTGGCTGGCCACATTGCCTTATCAGAGGTAATAAAAAGACACGCTCAGCTCACTGACGCCATTGCACAGCTCAGGGACAGTTCTGATTGAAGGGAGAGAGTAGTTATCTAGGTCTGTGTTTGCACAGTTTAACTATTCAGAGTTATCTAGTGTTGATACTGGTGCTGATGCTGAACCATCATACTAACCGTCCTTCTAAGGGCTAATCCTGTGCTAAATTTTGGGACTCCTCAAATGTAAGGGTACCGTCACACAGTGAAATTTTCATCGCTACGACGGCACGATTCGTGATGTTCTAGCGATATCGTTACGATATCGCTGTGTCTGACACGCTACTGCGATCAGACACCACGCTGAGAATCGTACGTCGTAGCAGATCGTTTGGAACTTTCTTTCGTCGCTTGATCACCCGCTGACATCGCTGGATCGTTGTGTGTGACAGCGATCCAGCGATGCGTTCGCTTGTAACCAGGGTAAACATCGGGTAACTAAGCGCAGGACCGCGCTTAGTAACCCGATGTTTACCCTGGTTACCAGCGTAAACGTAAAAAAAACAAACAGTACATACTTACATTCCGGTGTCTGTCCCCCGGCGTCTCAGCTTCTCTGCACTGCGAGCGCCTGCCGGCCGGAAAGCGAGCACAGCGGTGACGTCACCGCTCTGCTTTCTGGCTATGGTGCTTACACAGTGCAGAGAAGCAGAACGCCGGGGGACAGACACCGGAATGTAAGTATGTACTGTTTGTTTTTTTTACGTTTATGCTGGTAACCAGGGTAAACATCGGGTTACTAAGCGCGGCCCTGCGCTTAGTAACCCGATGTTTACCCTGGTTACCCGGGGACTTCGGCATCGCTCCAGCGCCGTGATTGCAAAGTGTGACCGCAGTCTACGACGCTGGAGCGATAATCATACGACGCTGCGACGTCACGGATCGTGCCGTCGTAGCGATGAAAATGGCACTGTGTGACGGTACCCTAAAATCTTACTCTAAAAGGGGTATTTAAAAATGAAACTGTGATAAATAGGGTTTCTCATGAGTTGGGGGCTGACACCAGGTTTCCACATTTCGCTTTAAATGAGGATCTGCTATATTTGATGACTAAACAAGAGAGGGGAAGTGGTAGAGCAGTTGTTAGTATTGGGTCCCTATGTTAAGAATATTTATTTGATTATGAAGATATTCAAAATGGACACTTACAGACAAAATGGACATTTAGCTGAATATGTATAAGAATCACAGATATTAATTAGTGTGTGTACATGCTCTAAGTCATACCTGTCAACAGGTTATACAACACTTAAGTGGATTCTAATATGACAACGTGTCCACGCTAATAAACAATGAAGTAATACTTAGGAGAAAAACAGAATCATATAAGTTAATGAATATTAATAAAAGCTCCCAAAACAAGGAGAACTTGGGGTTTAACCACAGATTTACATTGATAATTGATAGCCTATAAAAGGATGTGCCCTTGCTGCTGGATTTGCTGCTAGTGACTGTCATCAATCACTAGTGGTTCTTCTCCATGCACGTAAAATATCTCACAGAGATACAATCTGGTCATATACAGTTAAGAAGATCACACCCTAGGCGTAGGGAGCTAGATCTGTCACATCCTCAGGTCTTAGGTGGGCATCTGGGAGTTGACAAAACCCAAGAATGGGTCCTTCAGAAGATCTACTGGCCTGAATGTCAGAGCGAGATTGTTAGCTACTGCGGGTCCTGACCTTGTCAGTAACTGCTCCCATATCCTACTTCCAGAGTTCCCTAGTAACATTGCCTATTATCAGGGCTGCCACTAGGAATTTCGGGGCCCCATACTAGCAAAATTTTCGGGGCCCCCTTGAGACTCTGCCCAGGCTCCACCCCAGCTCCTCCTCCACCCCTCGAACTATCCACAGTCCCACCGCTCTCTCTTGGAAAAACTCCACTTCTCACCAATCACACAGTAACAGTTCCCGTAACCATATCATACATATAGCCAGCAGCTTTTGTTTTGGCCAAAAGATTTTTGTAATCTGCCACCACGACAAGGTAGACTCTTTTTTCCTGGCCCTACTCTATGCTACAGTATTAAAAATTTGTTAAAATATGCAATACAATTTAGGTATATTTTTGTTTATTTTTCAATGTTTAAAATGACAATATCACATACAAGGGACAAATACCACAGCACTATGACCAGACACCATATTACCACCACATAGTGACCTATAATACCAAATACAAGGAACAAATGCCACCCCACACCATGTCCAGATCACATATTACCACCACACGGTGGTCAATAATACCACATACAGGGAACAAATGCCGCCACACCATGACTAGACCACATATTACCACCACAGTGAACGAATAATAGCACATAAAAGGGACAAATACCACCGCACCATCTCCAGATCACATATTACCACCACATAGTGACTGAATACTGCAATACTGATCATTGATAAAATAACCTGTCAATACCATCACCATAAGTGCCATTATACACAGAAGATCTGTACTTAGTATGCAGTGTCTGTGTGAAGGTAATACACTGACTCACCGGTGACGTCTCTAGATGAAGTCCTTCTGCCTCGCTTTCCATCTTCATCCAGCACAGACCACCATCACGTCTTCCAGCCAGGACTTGTCTCTGCAGCAAATAACACAGTTATCTAGAGCTCCTCTTGCAGAACACACTTCATTTTTTCCCAACTTCTACACTACACCAGATGAAGAAAAAAAGGCGACATAGTGTCGCTCTGCACAGTAACAGGACCGCCTCCCCCATTTAAAACCGTATCCTCAAAAAATAAAATAAGTACATCACTGCAGTAATAATATCCCTTAATTAGCCACTATGGTAATAATACCCCCATCCTGGCCCCGTGTATCTCATTCCTGGCTCCAGCCATATGTTTTCACATCCTGCCCTCATGAGTATCCATTCTGCCCCCATATGATCTCCCCATCCTGCCCCATCTGTCCCATGTTCCTGACCCATCTGTCGCATGATACTGACCCATCTGTCCCATGACACTGACCCATCTGTCCCATGATCCTGCCGCCCCATCTGTCTCCATTGTATCCATCCTGCACCATGATCCTGCTCCATCTGTCCCCATCCTGCCCCATCTGTCTCCATCCTGCCTGTCAGGACTCTAAACATTTTTTATTACCTTTTGTGCATTACTGCCCTTTTCCAAGGTGGCGTCTTTGGTCTTATGTGCACTGTGTCTTCCTGCTATAAAACTCCACCCCAGCCTTCAGTCTGTGCTGGAGTATTCTGCCTTGCATCCAGCTCCTGACCATGGTGACTTCCTGGCTATATACCTGCTCCTGTGAACCTGTGGGGTGATCCTGCTACTCTGCTCTGAGTTCCTGCTGCATACACCAGTTTCCAGTAATCCTCCTTCATCTGCTGCTCATGTTTACTTTCATCTGCATTTGCTGGACATTTAAGCTGTTTCTGCTCTGCAAAAACCTGAGACTATTAACCAGGCCTCCCTGGTTGAGCTAAGATATGATTTGAACTGCCTTATAAGCCTATCTATCTGTGTTTGGACTAAGACAAGGATTTATTCGTGTCAAGTATCCTCAAGAATAACTGTGCTTCATAGACTTTCTGCGTGATTGCATTTTCCTCTGAAGTTTCCTATAGACGGCTAAGCTGCGTTTAGAAACACGTGATGGTGTCTCCGCGGTGTTGGATGTTTTGGTCTCCCCGAGGCCAATCATCTGTGCCTTTACAGCCTTTTTACTAGGCACTGCTCCTAATAGCCAGATTCCTACTCCACACTGATGAGGGGCTAAAACCCCCGAAACAGCTGTCTGTGGATGGATACCATGCTTGGCATAGGTGGTTTTCCTGTATTGGATGTATTCCTTTATTGGATGCTGCCCTTCCCGTGGTTGTTCCTTCCCGGGGAAAGGCCTGGCTATTCACTGCTTGCATTGAGAAACATGTGATGGTGTCTCCACAGCTACTCTACATGCATTTGCATATTTCCCATAAGGGATAGGGGCAGTGTTCTGGATCACTGCATTGAGAAACACGTGATGGTGTCTCCGCGGTGTTGGATGTTTTGGTCTCCCCGAGGCCAATCATCTGTGCCTTTACAGCCTTTTTACTAGGCACTGCTCCTAATAGCCAGATTCCTACTCCACACTGATGAGGGGCAAAAAACCCCGAAACAGCTGTCTGTGGATGGATACCATGCTTGGCATAGGTGGTTTTCCTGTATTGGATGTATTCCTTTATTGGATGCTGCCCTTCCCGTGGTTCTTCCTTCCCGGGAAAAGGCCTGGCTATTCACTGCTTGCGTTGAGAAACACGTGATGGTGTCTCCGCAGCTACTCTACATGCATTTGCATATTTCCCATAAGGGATGGGGGCAGTGTTCTGGATCACTGCGTTGAGAAACACGTGATGGTGTCTCCGCGGTGTTGGATGTTTTGGTCTCCCCGAGGCCAATCATCTGTGCCTTTACAGCCTTTTTACTAGGCACTGCTCCTAATAGCCAGATTCCTACTCCACACTGATGAGGGGCAAAAAACCCCGAAACAGCTGTCTGTGGATGGATACCATGCTTGGCATAGGTGGTTTTCCTGTATTGGATGTATTCCTTTATTGGATGCTGCCCTTCCCGTGGTTGTTCCTTCCCGGGGAAAGGCCTGGCTATTCACTGCTTGCGTTGAGAAACATGTGATGGTGCCTCCGCAGCTACTCTACATGTATTTGCATATTTCCCATAAGGGATGGGGCAGTGTTCTGGATCACTGCGTTGAGAAACACGTGATGGTGTCTCCGCGGTTTTGGATGTTTTGGTCTCCCCGAGGCCAATCATCTGTGCCTTTACAGCCCAGGAAAACAAACTTGCTGGCATAGAGTCCTAGTATGGATGGGCTTTTCAGGACATAAGCACGCAAATAGCTGCACAAGTGACTTTACCCTCTGAGCAACCGCCACCAGCTAGCCCACCTAAGTTGCCCCCATTCAGATTTAATGATGATCGTGACAAATTTTGTGGCTTTGTGAATCAATTTATGCTATATTTTGATGTGCATGCTGACCGTTTTCCTAATGATAGATCCAAAGTATTATGTGTAATAATGCTACTTACCTCACAAGCGCTCACCTGGGCGAATCCGATGATTGAGTCTCGTGACCCACGGTTAAATAACTTTGATGATTTCTTGGCCGCTATGGCATTAATGTTTGATGACCCTAATCGCTGTGCAACTGCTGAATCTGCTTTGTTGTCTTTACGCCAGGCTAAACGTTCTGTTATTGAGTATGCCACTGAATTCAGGAGATTAGCGGTAGATACCCATTGGGACAGTTATGCACAATTGCCTATTTTTAAAAGGGGTATATTATAAAACATGAACTAGCTCTCTCTGAGTCACCACAAGAGCTAGACACATTTATACAGCATTGTGTGCGCATAGACATTCACCTTACTGAGCGTAGGCAGGAGAAATTTGCTGCATATAACCGTATTTCTAACTTTTCCCTTCCTTCCAAAGAGTCTGCAGGTAAAACCTCTCGGGAGGTAGAGGAGGTGCCCATGCAAATTGATTCCGTTCAGAGCATCGCCTTTGTGAAAGTCTATGTTTCTACTGCGGCCAGTCTGACCACTTCTTGATCAATTGCCCTAATTGTCCTAGATGGCCTAACAAGGTGCTAGCAGCAGTATGACAACTGTGATGATGAATCTGACATCTCTGAATGTAGCCTGCCTTTAAATGCTGTATTCCATTCACTTTCTATGACTTCACCCCCCAAGGAGCTGAAGGAGAAGAACTCTCACTGTTCTCTCCCTATTAAGATCCTGTATTCAGGACAGTGGATTTCCAGTGCAGCTATGATTGACTCTGGTGAAGGTGGAAATTTCATGGATATCGCATTTGCCAAGGAACATGGTATTGAAATTCAGCAAAGAGCCTCTCCAATTACCATGGAAACAGTGGATGGGTCACCTTTAATCTCTGGGCCTGTGGATCAGGAGACCGTACCCCTTGAAACTTTGTTGGAGCCTAATCATCAGGAGCAACTTTTTTTCTTCTCCTCATATTCCTGTGATTTTAGGCATTCCTTGGTTGCGTTCTCAGAACCCAATTATCAACTGGGAGACCAAGGAGATTATCTTTCCAACAAGGAGCAACTCAGCATTAACAGAAGCTGTCCCTGAGTCCACGGCTACGGAACCACATGTACAGGTATTTTCTTTACCTCCAGCATATAAAGAGTTCTCTGACATCTGTGACAAGAAGAATGCAGATCAGCTTCCTCCACACAGGCATTATGACTGTCCCATTGAGCTGCTTCCTGGGGCGGGGCAGCTATTCCTTTTGGTAATGTATACCCTTTGGCGGCACCTGAGCTTCAAGCCTTAAAGGAGTATATTGATGAAAATCTAGCCAAAGGCTTCATACGTCCTTCTTCCTCACCAGCAGGGGCACCTATATTTTTTGTAAAAAAGAAGGATGGGACCCTGAGACCCTGTGTTGACTATCGGGAACTCAATAAGGTAACCGTACGAAACCGTTACCCTTTGCCTCTGATTCCCGAATTACTGGAAAGAGTCCGCCATGCTAAGGTGTTCTCCAAACTGGATCTTCGTGGGGCTTATAATTTGGTGGTTATTCGTCCAGGGGATGAGTGGAAGACAGCATTCCGATGCCGGTATGGACACTTTGAATATCTCGTGATGCCCTTCGGGCTTTGTAATGCCCCTGCAAAGTTTCAACACCTTGCTAATGACATTTTCAGAGATTTGTTGGACCAGTTTGTGGTGATCTATTTGGACGATATTCTAATCTTTTCTGACTCTCTACAGGAACATGAAGAACACGTCAAAACTGTTTTAAGACGTCTGAAAGAGAACCATCTGTATATCAAGCCGGAGAAATGCGAGTTCCATCGTTCTGAGATACAGTTCTTAGGTTATATCATCTGTCCCCAGGGGCTGAATATGGAATCTGGTAAGATTCAGGCTATCCTTGACTTGTCGGTACCCAAGAACGTTAAGGAGGTCCAACGTTTTATTGGTTTTGAAAATTTCTACAGACGCTTCATTCGAAATTTTTCTGATATTGTCCGTCCCATTACTTCCTTGACAAAGAAGGAAAAGCCCTTTAAGTGGTCATCACAGGCTCAAGAAGCTTTTGATCGGCTTAAGATCTGTTTCACATCAGCACTGCTGTTGATACACCCAGATCCAACACTTTCATTCATTGTGGAGGTGGACTCTTCTGATAATGCTTTGGGGGCTATTCTCTCCCAAAGAACTGGAGAGAAGGGTCTGCTACATCCTTGTGCTTTCTTTTCCCGTAGACTAACCTCAGCAGAGAAGAATTATGACGTGGGAGACAAGGAATTGCTGGCTATTATTGCGGCTTTCAAAGAATGGAGGCATCATCTGCAAGGAGCTGCACAACAGATCATAGTGCTAACTGACCATCGCAACTTAGAGTTCCTTAGATCCGCTAGATGTCTTTCTCCTTGTCAGGCTCGTTGGAACTTATTTTTAAATCAATTTAAATTTGTTATCTCGTACCGTCCAGGTTCTCGTAATGGGAAGGCTGATGCTTTATCCCGAATCCATGCTGCAGATTCCGTCCCCGTCCAAGACCATTCTATCTGATGCCAATTTCATCGGAGTTATCCATGATCAGGACTTGTGGAAGGAGTGCAGGGAGGCCTATGATGGTGATGTATTTCTGGCCAACCCACCTGTGGATATTAGTCTTGTCTTTAAGTGTGGCATGTGGTTCAGAGATCCACGTATCCACGTCCCTGAGGTCATCCGTCTGCAGATCCTCAAGTTGGTACATGACTCCAAGTTGGCTGGTCACAGGGGGGTACAGAAGACACAAGAGTTCCTGAGCCGATTCTTCTGGTGGCCAACTTGCCTGAAGGATACCAAGGACTATGTTCTCTCTTGCGAGGTATATGCTCATTACAAGACTCCTCATGTGGCACCTATGGGTCTTCTACAACCATTACCTGTTCCATCCCGCACTTTGGGGTCTATATCAATGGACTTTATTGTGGAGCTGCCTACATCGGGGGGCATGAATACAATCATGGTGGTAGTTGATCGCCTGACTAAAGCTACTCATTTTGTTCCATGCACCGGCCTCCCCTCAGCTAAAGATACAGTGAACTTGGTTATACAGAATGTCTTTCGGTTGCACGGGGTTCCGGATGAGATCATCTCTGACCGTGGAGTGCAGTTCACTTCAAGATTCTGGAAGGGGTTTTGCTCTGCACTCAATATTAATGTCTGTCTCTCTTCCGCTTACCATCCCCAGACAAATGGTCAGACGGAGCGTACCAACCAGAGGCTGGAACAATATCAAAGATGCTATGTCAGCCATCTCCAGGATGATTGGTTGGAGTTGCTGCCATTAGCCGAATTTTCATATAACAATTCTTAGAGCGCCTCCACTAAATTTACACCTTTCTTTGCCAATCTGGGTTATCATTTGTGTATCTTACCTAGGTCTCCAATTAATTCTCCGGTTCCGGCAGTGGAGGAAAGGCTGACTGTGATGAGGCAAAATCAGGAGGTTCTGAAGGAATACCTGACCACAGCTCAAGAACGTTATAAGAGATCGGCTGATAGATTCCGTAAACCTGCACCCATGTTCAAGGTAGGAGATTCCGTGTGGTTAGTAACTAAGAATCTGAAGTTAAACGTTCCTTCACAAAAACTTGGACAGAAATTCATTGGCCCTTTCAAGATCAACGGTATTGTGAGCGCTGTGGCCCTCCGGCTGAAGCTGCCTAGGACTATGAAGGTACACCCAGTTTTTCATGTATCTTAACTAAAGCCTGTATCTTCTAATACCTTCCAGGGACATGTTGTGCCACCTCTGCAGCCTGTGGTGATTGATGGGCAAGAACAATTTGTGGTGGAGGAAATTGTTGATTCCAGGATTCGCAGGAATCGGCTCCAATATCTGATAAGATGGTAGGGATATCCCCCTGATTAAGACTCTTGGGAACCTGTGGAAAACATCAATTCTCAACAGAAGATTTCTCGTTTTCATCAGAGATTCCCTAAGAAACCAGGTCCAGGATCATCCTGAGGCCGCTTCTAAGGAGGGAGTAATGTCAGGACTCTGAACATTTTTTATTCCCTTTTGTGCATTACTGCCCTTTTCCAAGATGGCATCTTTGGTCTCATGTGCACTGTGTCTTCCTGCTATAAAACTCCACCACAGCCTTCAGTCTGTGCTAGAGTATTATGCCTTGCATCCAGCTCCTGACCTCTGATTACTCCCTGGCTATATACCTGCTTCTGTGAGCCTGTGTGGTGATCCTGCTACTCTGCTCTGAGTTCCTGCTGCATACACCAGTTTCCAGTAATCCTCCTTCATCTGCTGCTCATGTTTACTTTCATCTGCATTTGCTGGACATTTAAGCTGTTTCTGCTCTGCAAAAACCTGAGACTATTAACCAGGCCTCCCTGGTTGAGCTAAGATATGATTTGAACTGCCTTATAAGCTTATCTATCTGTGTTTGGACTAAGACAAGGATTTATTCATGTCAAGTATCCTCAAGAATAATTGTGCTTCATAGACTTTCTGCGTGATTGCATTTTCCTCTGAAGTTTCCTATAGACTGCTAAGCTGCGTTTAATATTTACACCAAGTGTTGTGGACTTGAGTTTCTCTCTGCACCTGTTTCAATCACCGTGTGATAATATAGACTTTACCACTTATAAAACTGTGTCCTGTAGTTGTCTTGTTCCACGCAAAGAGTCTCCTGAGTTATCCCCTATAATTATTACACTGCCCCATATTCCTGCCCCATCTGTCTCCATCCTGCCCCATTTTCCTGCCCCATTTGCCTCCATCCTGCCCTGTGTCTCCCAGCCTGCCGCCATGTCTCACATCCTGCCCCGTGTCTCACATCCTGCCCCATCTCACATTCAGCCCCATGTCTCACATCCTGCCCCCCTGTCTCACATTTTGCCTCCTGTGTCTCACATTCTGCCCCGTGTTTCATATCCTGCCCCACCTCACATTCAGCCCTGTCTCACATTCAGCCTCGTGTCTCACATTCTGCCCCCTGAGTCTCACATTCTGCCCCCCTGAATCTCACATTCTGCCTCCTGAGTCTCACATTCTGCCTCCTGAGTCTCACATTCTGCCTCCTGAGTCTCACATTCTGCCTTCTGAGTCTCATATTCTGCCCCGTGTCTAACATTCTTCTACCTTGTCACACATTCTGCCTCCCGAGTCTCACATTCTGCCTCCTGAGTCTCACATTCTGCCTCCTGAGTCACACATTCTGCCTCTTGAGTATCACAGTCTTCCTCCTGAGTCACACATTCTGCCTCCTGAGTCTCACATTCTGCCTCCCGTGTCTCACATTCCTGCCCCATGTTGTTTTCATTCCTGCCCCCTGTGTTTTCATTAATGCCCCCTGTGTTTTCATTAATGCCCCCTGTATTTTCATTCCTGCCCCGTGTTTTTATTCCTGCCCTGTGTCTCACATTCCTGCCCCGTGTCTCACATTCCTGCCCCGTGTTTTCATTCCTGCCCCGTGTCTCACATTCCTGCCGCCTATGTTGTTTTCATTCCTGACCCCTGTATTTTCATTCCTGCCCCCTGTGTTTTCATTCCTGCCCCCTGTGTTTATTCCTGCCACGTGTTTTTATTCCGGCCCCGTGTCTCACATTCCTGCCCCGTGTCTCACATTCCTGCCCCATGTCTCACATTCCTGCCCCGTTTTTTCATTCCTGCCCCATGTCTCACATTCTTGCCCGGTGTCTCACATTCCTGCCCCCTATGTTGTTTTCATTCCTGCCCCCTGTATTTTCATTCCTGCCCCCTGTGTTTTCATTCCTGCCCCCTGTGTTTTCATTCCTGCCCCGTGTTTTTATTCCTGCCCCGTGTCTCACATTCCTGCCCCGTGTTTTCATTCCTGCCCCGTGTCTCACATTCCTGCCCCCTATGTTGTTTTCTTTCCTGCCCCCTGTATTTTCATTCCTGCCCCCTGTGTTTTCATTCCTGCCCCCTGTGTTTATTCCTGCCCCGTGTTTTTATTCCTGCCCCGTGTCTCACATTCCTGCCCCTATGTTGTTTTCATTCCTGCCACCTGTATTTTCATTCCTGCCCCCTGTGTTTTCATTCCTTCCCCCTGTGTTTATTCCTGCCCCGTGTTTTTATTCCTGCCCTGTGTCTCACATTCCGGCCCCGTATCTCACATTCCTGCCCCGTGTCTCACATTCCTGCCCCATGTCTCACATTCCTGCCCTGTGTCTCACATTCCTGCCCTGTGTCTCACATTCCTGCCCCTTGTCTCACATTCCTGCCCCGTGTCTCACATTCCTGTCCCGTGGCTCACATTCCTGCCCCCTTTGTTTTCATTCCTGCCCCTTGTCTCACATTCCTGCCCCATGTTGTTTTCATTCCTGCTCCCTGTGTTTTCATTAATGTCCCCTGTGTTTTCATTAATGCCCCCTGTGGGGCTCACCGCCAGAGCCCACATCAAAGGGAGGGTGTTTGACATCAGCGTATTACTATACCTGATATCGGAAAGGGGTTAATTTGAGTAACGAGCATCTTAGCATTTTAGTGCTTGCTCTTGCTTAGAAAAAAGACAAAATAAATTATAATATTTCTTACTACATGAAGATAAAGCAATGAAGGATAAATGTTATCTATTGCAGGATAGGCAACAAGTGTCTGAGTTCAGAGGGGCCCCACTGCTGGGACCCTTAAAGTTCACAAGAAGTGGAGTTGTCAGGATTAAATTGTTCCTCTGCGGATTAACCACTAGTGGCTGCTATTATTCACTTTTATAAATTGGGCTGCATTTCCATTCCATATCTCTAGAGGCTGCTGTTTAGTTTCCGTAATCGCCCTTTTTCAATATGACCGACATTGAACCTGCGGAAGCCATCTTGTATCCTGTTTGGGACTACTTAAAGGGGCTGTGCAGTCAAAACCGATAAGTCTGCTGTCACGCTGTGTGACTGCAAACTTATGAATACACCCAGCATGCACACTATGAGCTGCGAGGATTTGCCCGTTTCAGACCCAGGACCGAAGGGTATGTATAAGTTATGCATACCAATGGCCAGTGGGCATGGCCTCGCACCATACACTTGTATTGAGCCAAGGCTATGCCCCTTTTAGGGACATGGCCGGCCAGTGGGCCTTTCCGACTAGATCCAAACAAGTGTTTTTTGTTTTCTGGTGTCCCTGTAAGTTCACCAGTAAAGGCTAAACAAACAGCTTTGAGCTGTTATTAATTACCTGGGAACCTTTTGAGATATTGTCCCTTTTCCCAAATCATTAACATCAGCTCCCTCTGCAGTTTATGAAAATGACACAGTAGACCACTCTATTTGTTTAATTTAATTCTTTATTTTACACAGGATGGACACATCAGGTGATGAATATCACTCGCATAATTGTTGCCTGGTCCCACTGATCTCAGGGAGGCCAAGTGACAATGATGAAAGCTGCCTTCAGGAACCGGCACCTGGGATTAGCACGAACTGTACTGCTTCTCCCAGGTGCCAGTACATGTAACACGGGCACCTGGGAAAAGGACACACATGCTAGTCATCCCAAGAATTTACAGGAACCAGAGGCTTTTTGCCAAGAAGTGTGGGCGGCTTTACCATCTGAGAAAATAAAGAACCTCCTCTACAACTACCACAAAATATTTCAAGTTGTCATTGATGTTAGAGGGGGCAATACACGGTATTAAGAAATGGGGTATGTGAACTTTTAATCAGGGTCATTTGAATGTTTTGGGATGTCATTATGATTTAAAAAGAGAAAACACAGTAGTTTGACAATAAATGGCTTCACCCAACCACTAACCATGATTGGAGAAAAAGTTTTGGTGTTATCATTCATATTCTCTGAAAAAAGGCCAAGAAAGCAAAAATTCTGCTGGGGTATGTAAACCTTTGAGCACAAGTGTACATATAGATGGCACACAGACATGATCCACAGATCTCACTAGTACTGTTTTTTCCTGTATAGTAATCACCAGGATGTGTGAAGAGGCCTTAGATCGATACGTAAGATTTAAGACTTTTAAATTGTTCGCATCTATATCAGGTGGGCTCATTTACAATCTGTGTTAAATGATGAATTTATATTAAGAAACATTATGTAAGGGTATCATGTGTGAATAGACTATATATTAGAAACCTTAGCATATGTGAGAGTTGACCTCATTGTGTGAAAATGGACAAAGGACCAAGTCCTGAACTATGGACACCAGCCTTGGGAAGATTTTAAATGTTAATTCCTGCTCAAGGAAGGGAGGCCATGCCCCAGCTTGCGTAAAATACAAAAATACAAATAAAAAACACTAAAATTTAGCTTGGTTTTCGTTGGTATACATGCAGCACATAAATGCATGTTCACATTGGCGATAATGCATAAAAAACGTACAAGATGCAAAATAAACATAAACTTTGCTGTATCTAATTAAGTAAAAAGCAAAAGTGCATTTAAATAACATAGGGTTCTTAGTAACACTGCTTTTGTTCAAAAATAACATGAAAGCCATCCCACATTCGGCAAGGTGACCAGCAAGAAACAACATGTAGGCTGGACCTAGGAGTATTAATTAAGTAACACTAGACTTACAAGGCCGGGGCACGTGTACCACATGGCAGTAGGCTGTTAATAGTTAAGGACAGATAAATTAAATGGAACAGCCAAGTTATTCATGATACTGTATATTACTGAAATGTTACTTGCAAGTGGTGTTGACACATGAAACCTATATGTCTGTGCCTTTGTATAACAGAAGATGTGGAACATGAGTATTGTACCAGTTACCTATAATTCATATGTTTCATCAGTTCCACCATCAAAATTCTTTTTTTTTAATAAAATGGGCTAAATTCTTCCATTGTTAATACATTACATCAGGGATTCCTGTTACATCTCAGATTATTTGGCCTGAGTGGGAAACAGTAACAGCAAATAACACAAACATACCTACAAGTACCAGTTTTAATTAATAACTGGGTTCGCATCAGAACACCATGGATTGTGCTACCTTTAAACTATGAATTGATGTAGAGAAGTCCTATGAAGTATGGACATGATGTGCTGTGTGGTGACAATAGTGTCTCATAAATTGATGGAAAAGTTGTCGGACTGTGTCACAGTGGAAAAGAAAAGACTAGCTCATCAGCTCATCATGGGAGGAGATCAAGAGGAACGGCACCAAACATAGCTAAATTCACAGAAGTAACAGCCAGAGTGATTCAGCGCCTGTGAAAAAAATAAGTGGAGGATATAGAAGTCAAAGGCTTCCCCACTGCGACTTGAAGGGCGAGTACCAGAGGTATTGCTGTGGGCAATGACACAAGTCAAAATGGGGTGATCAATCAGAGCAGCAGAAAAGCAGCCTCCAGAGTTAAGGAGCCACAATATCAAAAGCATGGTGAGAGAAGGACAGGTGCCATTGTTGTGTAAGGAGACAGAGCAGTAACAGCAAAAGCAAGCAATTGCTAAAAATATAACTCCTTAGGTGATTGAAGCCTCATCGACATCGGGAATACCTGTTTCAGGAGGCTGTCTTCACTCTGCTGCCCCCAAGGATGAAGAAAGGCTATGACAAGGTGCAGGGGCTTTTGTGTTGGTGTCCTCAGGAACAGCAGGAGGCAGTAATGGACAAAAGTTAAAGCATGATGTAAGTGAGAGATATGCCCCAAGTGTCATCATGTCGATAGCGGAAGGACATGGCTTTAACACTGCCACAACATCAAAACCAACAGGAATAGGTAGATCCAGAAGGGTATGTTGGAGAACAATGTGACTTTGGCCTTAGGGTTTGTCACAGACCTCGACTCGCTAATGAATTCCCCATCATTTCGTCGATTTAGCAATGTAACAATCCAGAGGTTCTAATCTGAATCTCCCTGACTCCAAATGTAGACTCAATTCAGCAAAAAGTCAGTCCTAAATAATAAATTAAAACTTAACATTTAATATGTATACCTAAAAAACATGAATAGTACATAAAGTGCTCGTGATTCACAGTATAATTGATAAAAAATGGCACAATCTCACCCAATTCGCCATTTACTGGTACTCAGGATTTTCCTCCAGTATCATGGTGCCCGGGACCAGAAGATGGGGAGAAAGGACATGAAGACCAAAACCGAAAAAGGGGGGGGGGAGAGGAGACGGGGGCCTATTTACCCTGTCGTGCCCTCTGCAACAAAGTCCCGCCCTTACAAGGGCAGTACCCAAGTGTGAGCCTGTTTTATGATGCCCATGGTCAAGTGTAGCCTCCCTAAAAAAAGAATGTATTCCCTACGCGTTTCCCCTCCCGTTTGGGGGGTTCATCAGGGGAAGTTATCCAGGCTTAGTAGACCGAGGTCTCCTGCAGTGGCAGCGTATGACCCCTTTGTGCATCAAAATTCTCTGTATGAGTGAAAAAAAATGGTCTCTCTCCTCATCAGTATTAGCTGCCATTATATAGAGGAGGGAGAGATAAGTTAGAGGGTGGTGCTAATGTTGGCGTCTGTCATCACTTCCTCTTTTTTTCTTAGATCAGTTATCTTTCTTGCTTTAGTCCATAGTTATTTGTAAATTACATGCCCCTAGTCAAAACTTATTTTTCTTTTAGATGCTCGCATTCATTTCATTACCTGCTTCTCGGCGTTGTTCTTTCTTGTTTACCGAGGTACGCGCAGGCGCCCTAGCGATACTGTAGACCATGTGACCACAGGTCCTGGTCTGAACTGATTTCAGTCTGCGCACGCGTCTAGATACAAATGGAGAGCCTGATCAGCTGATCTCAGGTCCTAGTCGTCATTTATTTACAGTAGTGCGCCTACCCGCCCAGTCGCAGGTGCCAACCTACTGTATTGTCGGAACTAACCAAGCGCCCTCTCATGGATCGTTCCCATGCCCAATAATAAAATAGCCGAATTTTAAGTGTGCCGTCACAAGGCAATTTACGCATGCGCACCTTTTTTATGTTAATATATAATCGCTAGTTCATCTACGTCTATGCTAACCTTGGGGTGGAAAATCTCTTTTTATTGGAAAGCAATTATTCTGTTCATTGTCATCCCTCCCTCACCCATACAAGATATACATGAAACGAAGTCTCCACTGCTACAGTAAAAGCGGTAGACTCCATTCTCTCAATGTGTGCCGCAAAATTAATTAATAAAGCAGTGGAGATATATGCACCTTTGTATACTGCCAATGCAGAAAAGATTTAGTATTAAAGGTCATTATTATACCTTAGTCAAAGGTTGCTTCTACTGGTCCCGTTCACCAGTCATCAGAGTACAAACACTAACACAGCTCAATGAGAAAACTCTATCAGTATTATTTCACGCAGAGGGGGGGGTCTTTTATAAAAAACAGCTATAATTTAGTTGTTCATTTAGCCCCAGGGGCCACTGGGTATCCAGCCGGAAAATCCAGCGGCATTCCCTCTGTAGAATCAATCTGTCATGATTTCCCCCTCTGTTGGGTGCTTTCACTTTATCAATGCCCATAAATTTGATGACTCCATAGTTGCCGCCATGGCAATTATTCACATGTTTTGCCAATGGCGTGTCTCTATTATTACGTATGTCCCCTAGGTGCTCTCCCACCCTCCACCTAAATTCTCTGATTGTTTTTCCCACATATGCTTTTCCGCAAATACATGAAGCCTTGTAGATTATTCCTGTTGTCTTGCAGTTAATAAACTATCTAATTGTGAAACTTTCCTGAGTGGTATCATTAACAAAGTTTTTTCCAGTTTGTATGGAATCGCATACCACACATTGCCCACACTTGTAACACCCTTTAGGTCTCTCCGGGAGCCATGTTTCTCTCGTTTCGGGCCTCTGTAGGTGACTGTGTACCAATCTATCCCTAAGGGATCTCCCCCTTTTGTACGTAATTTGGGGCGTACCTCCAATGACTTTGGCCAAGTCCTGATCCATTAGAAGAATATTCCAGTGTCTCCTCAGGACATCACGTACTGCCGATGACCCATTATCAAAAGTAGTGACTAGGCGAATAAGCCCTACCTCCTCTTCATTTCTTATTTTAGGCTTCAACAAGACCTCTCTTGATTGGTTTTGTGCAAACTGAAATGATTGTCTCAGGACCCCGTCCGGGTACCCCCTTCTATGGAATCTCTCCCTTAGGTCATCTGCCCAGAATTTAAATTCCTTTCTTTCTGAACAGTTACGTTTAAGTCTTAGGTACTGCCCCTTCGGTAAGGCTACATCAACAAACTCTTTACTGAGATGGGATAGCCATCATCCGGCTGCTCAGAAAAAAGGTATACCTCCAAAGTCATTGGAGGTACGCCCCAAATTACGTACAAAAGGGGGAGATCCCTTAGGGATAGATTGGTACACAGTCACCTACAGAGTCCCGAAACGAGAGAAACATGGCTCCCGGAGAGACCTAAAGGGTGTTACAAGTGTGGGCAATGTGTGGTATGCGATTCCATACAAACTGGAAAAAACTTTGTTAATGATACCACTCAGGAAAGTTTCACAATTAGACAGTTTATTAACTGCAAGACAACAGGAATAATCTACAAGGCTTCATGTATTTGCGGAAAAGCATATGTGGGAAAAACAATCAGAGAATTTAGGCGGAGGGTGGGAGAGCACCTAGGGGACATACGTAATAATAGAGACACGCCATTGGCAAAACATGTGAATAATTGCCATGGCGGCAACTGTGGAGTCATCAAATTTATGGGCATTGATAAAGTGAAAGCACCCAATAGAGGGGGAAATCATGACAGATTGATTCTACAGAGGGAATGCCGCTGGATTTTCCGGCTGGATACCCAGTGGCCCCTGGGGCTAAATGAACAACTAAATTATAGCTGTTTTTTATAAAAGACCCCCCCCCCCCTCTGCGTGAAATAATATTGATAGATTTTTCTCATTGAGCTGTGTTAGTGTTTGTACTCTGATGACTGGTGAACGGGACCAGTAGAAGCAACCTTTGACTAAGGTATAATAATGACCTTTAATACTAAATCTTTTCTGCATTGGCAGTATACAAAGGTGCATATATCTCCACTGCTTTATTAATTAATTTTGCGGCACACATTGAGAGAATGGAGTCTACCGCTTTTACTGTAGCAGTGGAGACTTCGTTTCATGTATATCTTGTATGGGTGAGGGAGGGATGACAATGAACAGAATAATTGCTTTCCAATAAAAAGAGATTTTCCACCCCAAGGTTAGCATAGACGTAGATGAACTAGCGATTATATATTAACATAAAAAAGGTGCGCATGCGTAAATTGCCTTGTGACGGCACACTTAAAATTCGGCTATTTTATTATTGGGCATGGGAACGATCCATGAGAGGGCGCTTGGTTAGTTCCGACAATACAGTAGGTTGGCACCTGCGACTGGGCGGGTAGGCGCACTACTGTAAATAAATGACGACTAGGACCTGAGATCAGCTGATCAGGCTCTCCATTTGTATCTAGACGCGTGCGCAGACTGAAATCAGTTCAGACCAGGACCTGTGGTCACATGGTCTACAGTATCGCTAGGGCGCCTGCGCATACCTCGGTAAACAAGAAAGAACAACGCCGAGAAGCAGGTAATGAAATGAATGCGAGCGTCTAAAAGAAAAATAAGTTTTGACTAGGGGCATGTAATTTACAAATAACTATGGACTAAAGCAAGAAAGATAACTGATCTAAGAAAAAAAGAGGAAGTGATGACAGACGCCAACATTAGCACCACCCTCTAACTTATCTCTCCCTCCTCTATATAATGGCAGCTAATACTGACGAGGAGAGAGACCATTTTTTTTCACTCATACAGAGAATTTTGACGCACAAAGGGGTCATACGCTGCCATTGCAGGAGACCTCGGTCTACTAAGCCTGGATAACTTCCCCTGATGAACCCCCCAAACGGGAGGGGAAACGCGTAGGGAATACATTCTTTTTTTAGGGAGGCTACACTTGACCATGGGCATCATAAAACAGGCTCACACTTGGGTACTGCCCTTGTAAGGGCGGGAGTTGGTTGCAGAGGGCACGACAGGGTAAATAGGCCCCCGTCTCCTCTCCCCCCCCCTTTTTCGGTTTTGGTCTTCATGTCCTTTCTCCCCATCTTCTGGTCCCGGGCACCATGATACTGGAGGAAAATCCTGAGTACCAGTAAATGGCGAATTGGGTGAGATTGTGCCATTTTTTATCAATTATACTGTGAATCACGAGCACTTTATGTACTATTCATGTTTTTTAGGTATACATATTAAATGTTAAGTTTTAATTTATTATTTAGGACTGACTTTTTGCTGAATTGAATTCCCCATCATTACCTAGAAGGAGGTGCATAGTGTTATTATATAAGGCTACTTTCACACATCAGGTTTTTGTCGTCAGGCACAATCTGGCGAGTTTTGAAAAAACGGATCCGTTTTTTTTCCACCGGATCTGTTTTTTTCTCATAGACTTGTATTATTGCCAGATTGTGCCTGATGGCCACACGTTTCATCCGTTTTTTTCCATCCAAAATTTATTTTCCGGTGGATGGAGAAAACGTTCATATGAACGTTTTTTCTGTCCCAGAGTCGGTTCCAGCCTCCGAATCCAGTTTTACATGCATTCTCCATACAAAAAATCTCTCTCTCTCTCTGGAACAGGAAGTTAGCCCTGGTTTAAAAACAAAAAACAAAAACTGGATTCAGCAGAAAAACGGATGCGGCACATCAGTTTTTCACTATTTGCGACAGATCCATTTTTTAAAAATTTGCCGGATTCTGCCTGAAACAAAGAAAATGATGTGTGAAAATAGCCTTACTGGAATATGTGATAAATTTTTTTGAGAATCAAAGTGGTCTCTTTGGAAGATTTTTGTCCTTTGAGAGTAGTGAAGAGGAGCAGCAGCTTCTTCTTTGCTACTTCTTTAATGATCTAGTGGCTCCTTTGTTTCTCCTCTTAGAGACTTTTTTTCAACAGTAATGTTTACTCATTTCTGTTTCATTCTACAAAAGAAAAAAATAAACCAACTGGAAGAAGTGGAGGCAAAAGCACAAAAATGATATTTAGCTGTGGCAGGAAGAGATTAAGAAAGGCTATATATGTACCTGGATAAATCACAAGGAATAACAGGAAATCAAAAGACAAATAACACATGACCAAGAGGTAGGGTAAAAGTAAGGAAAGGAGGTTTTATACAAAACCGTTGCCCTGTGCTTCTAGAAATTGTCCAAACAATAAGCAGTTAAACAATGAGCTGCAGTCAAGAGGTTTAAAAGTAGCCTAGAGGTCTGTTTTTCCGATATCTCTATGTAGGATGTTTATTAAATGCACAAATAGATGTAGTTTAAGGTCTGCAGTGAGTGCTGTCTTAATCAGAAATGAATTATGAGTGGGTAGTCCAAGAATACATCATTAAAGTGAACCTGACATCCCTGATACATGCTGCCCAATCCAAGGGCGGTATGTATCAGTATACGTCTGGATCTTTTCCCAGCATATGCTGTAACATTGCCATAGCCTGCTATTCACCACATGCCAACAGTGTGTTCTTTTGACCTCCATCTGGCAGATATGCACCTACATACCATTCATTTAACTCTATAGGAAAAGCGCAACAGACTGTGCATTTCTAGAACAATGACTACTGCAAAGACACCTATACCATGCGGTATACGTTTAATTGCAATGGATCCCTGTTGTGGACAAATGTCTTGACTTTGGCCATCATTGAGTACATACTTCTCGAGTGTATACGTCCAACAATGCCCATAAATGTAATGTGTTCCTAGCTGAAGTGACATGGATATATTTCATTTAAACTCAAATCTTGTATTGGTTGGTTGGAGATGTTTAAGTTAAAATATGGCAGAATAAACTTTTTATTTAGTTATTATTGGTGCAGTGCAGGCACTTTTTTTTGCTGAGCTAATGATAAATCAGAAAGTTCCTTTTGGCTTGCATCCAGTAGATTATTAATACCAAGTGCTTTATTCTTCCTTTCGGCAGTGCAGTTATTTGTATTTGTTCAGAAACCAAGTCCATAACTTTCCAAAATACGTAAGCATAGATATTTGAGATGTGTTCAGTATTATGAATGTGTATTAATAAGTGATGAGACGCTGTGGTGTTTGTATATATGGAGACTGTAAATATTAACACATTCTTGATGTAATCTACGGCTGTTGTAATTAAATTAAAACCTCAAAAGAGTGGAACTGAAATCCACAAAATGCGCAATATTGATACATTACTGTTTGCCACTTGCATCGGCTTAATTTATATTGAGATTTAGCTATGCATACTCACAGTAGAAGCAGGATTTAACAATACACGTGGGAGTTGCAGAACACCATATAATTAGAAATAAAAAAGTTTCCTACAAATCGAATTTTTGCTAAGAAAATGTGGTTATGAATATCAACGAGAGGTAAGAGCGCAATTAATGTTATATTCAGAGAAAAAAACATTTTCTGTGCTATTTATTGTGAACTTGTCCTCCCTGTATTCATCTCCCCTATTACAGTTTAGAATGAAATGTGAATATATTTTTATCTACAATTTTTCCAATGCAGTCTTTATTCTAATCTAGAGGTATATTCATAATTTTGCTTCTTGTTTTTGGATTTTGAAACAGTAAATTACTTTGTGTTCAAACAAATACTAAACAGAATAGATAAGCTTCTATTATGGAGTGTAGGAAGTTTGAAGGGGTGGCTAGGTGGTCGCTTAATCACATGCCCCATAACCATGGTCACAGGCATTGTTCCCTATAAGCTGTTACAGTAGCTCTGAAAATTATATCGATAATGTATACCAAACTCGGCAGAGAGGTTTATCTGTATCTCAACCTATCTCATTATCAAACCGTTTTAACGGTTTAGGTCTCATGGACTTAACTCATGCATACAACTTGAGAGTTGAGCAGAACAGTCTTTGAACTTCATGTCATTTACATTGTTAGGACAGAACTCTCACTTGCCTTGTGTAATCTGTCTGGTAATAAAAATGTGCAATATTGAATGCAAGCCACACATTTCTCTATATCTCCTGCTTGGGACTCTTAATATTTCTGCAGAATGGAAAGAGGTACAGTTGCAAGTAAAAGTTTGGGAAGCCTGGTAAAAATTACTGTTATTGTGAACAGTTAATCAAGTTGAAGATGTAATGATCTCTAAAAGGCCTAAAGTTAAACATGTCGACTCCTGCCTCCTGTGACTCGCTGCTCCTCCGCTGACACCCCCCCACCCACCACAGCCGAGTAAGATACATCTGGACTATAAGATGCACCCCCACACTTTCCTCCAAAATTCTGGAGGAAAAAGTGTGTCTTATAGTCCAAAAAATACTGTAACTAAATTTTAGTTTTAAAATTATTGTCTAATGCATGATGGATTTCAAAAGTATATTTTTGAGAGCTAACTATTCTTAAAGTGGTGGTATTAAGTCCCTGCCCTGGGAGTTCATACCTTTTTTAATACATGACACTATCCTGCTTGCTTTAGAAGCCACTGATTGATATTGCGTTTAATTAGTCTGTGATCTACAGGAATACCCATATCCTTCTCCTCAAGTGACTCTCCTAGTTTTACTCCCTTTAGGAAATACTGTATGTTGCTTGCATATTATTTGTACCATTGTAAATAATTTTATTTTTCTTCACATGGAACCTCATATGCCAAGTCAATGCCCAAATACTCAGATTGTCCAAGTCTGACTGTAACTTATGAACATCCTCCATAGTGTCACGAGACACTGTTTGTGGTAGTCTAGCAGCAGTTAATGGACGGCTTCCAAGGGCTGGTATAGCACTCGCCACTCCAATTACCAGATTCCATGCAGCTTTAATAATATGTTTATTGAATAGTTTTTGTCATTATAGAAGCAAAGTAAGACACAAATAATGTTTTGAATTTTCTAAAATATATTTTTATATTATAAAGCATTGGCAGCCGCATGTAGAGGGTTTAAGTGCCAAGACTGACATTTGCAACTATCCCAGCAGGAGCAGGGCTAATTCATTCATCCCCTCTCTTGCTGCTGATCCCACAAGATCAGCATGATGAAAATGTACATTACATATTGGGTAATTTTACCCGGCTGCAACATACACTTTTGCGCTTGTTGGAAACCAGTTAAACATTGTAATTACATTACAAAATAATACTTCATAATCATAAATTTATATATTAGCAAAAATGTTTTTGTAAAGTAGATGTGTACAATAAAGATAGAACATTTAGATATCTGTACACTGCTAACACCTTCATAATATTGCATCATTTTATGCCTGTCAATTTTGTGGTTTCTTTTATTTCCCTTAGGTGCATTTTTGTAGTCATGTATAATATTTTCTTTCTATTTTTTTCTATATTATGCCTTCATCTTACTGCTGTTAAGTGGTTTCTCTGATAAAACATGGATAAAACCGATGAATTGTACAGTGTCTGTTCAATAGAAAAGTGGTAGTTTCAGGCAAGGCAACATTGTGATTCCAGTAAGCTGCATTAGTTATGAAACCTTTTGACATCTTGTATGAAGCTATTGAAGCTACCTCTCCTCACATGTAAAGCGCCATGGAATAAATGGCGCTATAATAATAAATAATAATAATAATTGTCCTAACAACAATAAATATTTCAATTAGCATCCTTATTAACCCCTTCATGACCCTGCCTTTTTTTACCTTAATGACCTCGCCATTTTTTGCAATTCTGACCAGTGTCCATTTATGAGGTAATAACTCAGGAACGCTTCAACAGATCCTAGCGGTTCTGAGAATGTTTTTGCATGACATATTGGGCTTCATGTTAGTTGTAAATTTAGGTCGATAATTTTTGCATTTATTTGTGAAAAAAATGGAAATTTGGCTAAAATTTGGAAAAGTTCGCAATTTTCAAATTTTGAATTTATATTCTGTTAAACCAGAGAGTTATGTGAAGCAAAATAGTTAATAAATAACATTACCACATGTCTACTTTACATCAGCACAATTTTGGAAACAATTTTTTTTTTTTGCTAGGAAGTTATAAGGGTTAAAATTTGACCAGCGATTTCTCATTTTTACAACAAAATTTACAAAACCATTTTTTTAAGGACCATCTCACATTTGAAGTCAGTTTGAGGAGTCTATATGGTTGAAAATACCCAAAAGTGACACCATTCTAAAAACTGCACCCCTCAAGGTGCTCAAAACCAAATTCAAGAAGTTTATTAACCCTTCAGGTGCTTCAGAAGCAACATGGAAGGAAAAAATGAACATTTAACTTTTTAGTCACAAAAATGATCTTTTAGCAACAATTTTTTTATCTTCCAAGGGTAAATTATAAACTGGACCCCAAAAGTTATTGAACAATTTGTCATGAGTACGCTGATACCCCATATGTGGGAGGAACCACTGTTTGGGTGCAAGACAGGGCTCGGAAGGGAAGGTGCGCCATTTGACTTTTTCAATTAAAAATTGGCTCCAATCTTTAGCAGACACCATGTCGCGTTTGGAGAGCGCCTGTGTACCTAAAGATTGGAGTTCCCCCACAAGTGACCCCATTTTGGAAACTAGACCCCCCAAGGAGCTTATCTAGATGCATAGTGAGCACTTTGAACCCCCAGGTGCTTTACAAATTAATCTGTAAAAATGAAAAAGTACTTTTTTTTCACAAAAAAATTATTTTAGCCTCAATATTTTCATTGTGACATGGGCAACAGGAAAAAAATGGATCCTAACATATGTTGGGCAATTTCTCCTGATTACAATGATACCTCACAAGTGGGGGTAAACCACTGTTTGTGCACACGGCAAGGCTCGGAAGGGAAGGAGCGCCATTTGACTTTTGAATGAAAAATTAGCTCCAATCGTTAGCGGACACAATGTCGCGTTTGGAGAGCCCCTGTGAGCCTAAACATTGGAGCTCCCCCACAAGTGACCCTATTTTGGAAACTAGACCCCCAAGGAACTTATCTAGATGCATAGTGAGCACTTTAAACCCCCAGGTGCTTCACAAATTGATCCGTAAAAATGAAAAAGTCCTTTTTTCACAAAAAAATTTTAGCCTCAATTTTTTCATTGTAACAAGGGCAACAGGATAAAATGGATCCTAATATGTGTTGGGCAAATTCTTCTAAGTACACTGATACCTCACATGTGGGGGTAAACCACTGTTTGGGCACACGGCAGGGCTTGGAAAGGAAGGAGCGCCATTTGACTTTTTGAATGAAAAATTAGCTCCAATCGTTAGCGGACACCATGTCGCGTTTGCAGAGGCCCTGATGTGCCTAAACAGTAGAAACCCCCACAAGTGACCCCATTTTGGAAATTAGACCCACCAAGGAACTTATCTAGATGTGTGGTGACCACTTTGAACCCCCAAGTGCTTCACATAAGTTTATAACGCAGAGCCATGAAAATAAAAAATAATTTTTCTTTCCCCAAAAATTATATTTTAGTAAGCAATTTTTTATTTTCACAAGGGTAACTGGAGAAATTGGACCCCAAAAGTTGTTGTCCAGTTTGTCCTGAGTATGCTGGTACCCCATATGTGGGGGTAAACCACTATTTGGGCACATGTCGGGGCTCGGAAGGGAAGTAGTGATGTTTTGAAATGCAGACTTTGATGGAATGGTCTGCGGGCATCATGTTACGTTTGGAGAGCCCCTGATGTGCCTAAACAGTAGAAACCCCCACAAGTGACCCCATTTTGGAAAATAGGCCCACCAAGGAACTTATCTAGATGTGTGGTGAGCACTTTGAACTCCCAAGTGCTTCACAGAACTCTATAACGTAGAGCCGTGAAAATAAAAAATCTTTTTTTCCCCACAAAAGTAAATTTTTAGCCCCCAATTTTTTATTTTCCCAATGGTAACCAGAGAAATTAGTCCCCCAAAGTTGTTCTGCAATTTTTCCTGAGTACGCTTATGCCCCATATGTTTGGGTAAACCATTGTTTGGGTACACGTCAGGGCTCAGAAGGGAGAGAGCACCATTTGACTATTTGAAAGCAAGATTGGCTGGAATCAATGGTGGCGCCATGTCGCGTTTGGGACCCCCTGATGTGCCTAACAGTGGGAACCCCTCAATTCTAGCTCCAACACTAACCCCAACACACCCCTAACCCTAATCCCAACCCTAAGCATAACGCTAACCACAACCCTAACCCCAACACACCCCTAACCCTAATCCCAACCCTAACCACAAGCCTAACCTAACCCAACACACCCCTAACCCTAATCTTAACCTTAATTCCAACCCCAACTCTAATCTTAACCCGAACTCTAATTCCAACCCTAACCCTAAGGCTATGTGCCCATGTTGCTGATTTGTGTGCGGATTTTTCCGCACCGTTTTTGAAAACTCCGCAGGTAAAACACACTGCACTTTACCTGCGGATTTCCTGAGGTTTTACACCTGCGGATTCCTGTTGAGGAGCAGGTGTAGAATCCGCAAAAGAATTGACATGCTGCGGAAAAAACAATTCAGCATTTCCGCGTGGTATTTTCTGCACCATGGGCACAGCGGATTTGGTATTCCATAGGTTTACATGGTACTGTACAATGCATGGAAAACTGTTGCGAATCCACAGCGGCCAATCCGCTGCAGATCCACAGCTAAATCCGCACCGTGTGCACATACCCTAATTCCAACCTTAACCCTAATTCTAACCCTAGTTCTAACCCTAACCCTAGTTCTAACCCTAACCCTAGTTCTAACCCTAACCCTAGCCCTAACCCTAGCCCTAACCCTAACCCTAACCCTAACCCTAACCCTAGCCCTAACCCTAACCCTAGTGGAAAAATAAAAATAAGAATATTTTCTTTATTTTATTATTTTCCCTACCTGTGGGGGTGATAAAGGGGTGGTTATTTACTATTTTTTTGATTTTGATCACTGTTATAGGTTGTATCACAGTGATAAAAATGTACCTCAGGAATGAATGAATCTGCCGGCTGGCAGATTTGGCGGGCGCACTGCCCATGCTCCCGTCATTTTAGAAGATGGCGGCACCCATTGCTGAAGACCACCAGCACCAGGAGGGACACCAGGACTCGGGAGGCACAGAGGGGGTGAGATCGGACAGCGGGGGGGACGGAGAACAGGACAGGGGGATGGAGGACAGGACTGAGGGGAGAGGAGAGCTAACGGCAGTGGCAGATTGCCGCTGTCAGTCGGTGGCAGGGGTGGATCAGGGTCTCCAGCCATGGCCGATGATATTGCAGCATCGGCCGTGGCTGGATTGTAATATTTCAGCAAGTTTGACTGGTGAAATGTTACAAATTGCTCTGATTGGCTGTTTCACTTTCAACAGCCAATCAGAGCGATCGTAGCCACATGGGGGCAAAGCCACCCCCCTGGGCTGAAGTACCACTCCCCCTATTCCTGTAGGTCAGGTGAAATTACAGTTAACCCTTTCACCTGACCTGCAGGGACGCGATCATTCTGTGACACAGCATATGTGTCACAGTGAGGATTGGCACCGACTTTCATGACGCATACGCTGTGTCATAGGTCGGGAAGTGAAATAAACGTGTTAAAAAAAGAATCCATTTGGTTCTGAGCTGCTAAAAGCTAAATTTATAAGCTTATCAGTCAGGGTCAGACTGGGGTGTCTGGGACCCACAAATATCTATTAGCCATTGTCCCTGTTATAGAGCAGAATCAACTGTAAAACACAGGAGGCTCCTGGACATCTACTATGCAGCTCCATAACTGGGATGTACAATTATGGTTTAGTTTACATTAAAGGGGTTCTTTGATTAAAACAAGTTATCACCAATCCACGGGCTCTACAGGAAAGGTGTTCGCTTAGGTCCGACCATTAGAAACTGCACCGATCGGAAGAATGGGGAAGTTTTATCCCTGATAGGATATTTATCCCTATTTTAAAATGGAGTGGCAGGTGGGATTGTCTGACCACAGCTCAATTCATTCTCTTTGGGGTTTCCAGAAAATGACAAGTGCAGCGCTCGCAGCCACTGACGGAATGAATGGATCAATAGCCAAGTCGAACATGCTACTCCAGTCTAATGGAGATAAAAGCTCCAAATTCTTCCGATTGGATCCAAGCAGTCAGACCCCCACCAATCAATACATTATCACTAATCCTGTGGAGAGGTGATTGCTTTTTTTCACAAGAGAACCCCTGTAAGTGCATCGCTGCCGCTGTCTTCCAAGTACTTAATCTCTAATAGAATTAAATAATGTCCTAATTAATATCAGAGAGAACAAATGACCGCTATACCCAACACAATCCACTATACCAGGACCAATAATACCACACACAAGGAAAAATACCGCCACACTATGACCAGACCACAAATTACCACCACATAGTGACCGAATACCACCACAGGCAAAGGACAAATACCGCCACACTGTGACCAGACCACAAATTACCACCACATATTGGCCAAATACTGCAATACTAATCATGAATACAAACCACAATACTAACAACACTGTTATTAGCACCAGTGACACTATACACAAGAGCTCTGTATATAGTGTCAGTGTACAGGTAATACAGTGATCACCAGTAACATTATACACAGGAGCTTTGTATATAGTGTATAGTGTACAGGTAATACAGTGGTCACGAGTGACATTATACATCGGAGCTCTGTATATAGTGTACAGGTGATACAGTGATCATCAGTGACATTATACACAGGAGCTCTGCATACACTGTCAGTGTACAGGTAATACAGTGATCACCAGTGACATTATAAACAGGAGCTCTGTATATAGTGTATAGCGTACAGGTAATACAGGGATTGCAAGTGACATTATACACAAGAGCTCTGTACATAGTGTCAGTGTACAGGTAATACAGTGATCACTAGTGAGATTATACACAGGAGCTCTGTATATAATGTGCAGGTAATACAGTGATCACCAGTGACATTATACACAAAAACATTGTACACAGTATATAGTGTATCATGTGAGTGTACATGTAATACACTGGCTCACCAGTGATGTCTGTAGTTAAAGTCCTTCATCTTCTCTTTTCTTTCTCATCCAGCACAGAACGTCATCACTTCTTCCTACCAGGACTTGTCTCTGCAAGAAATAGCACACAGTCATCAGTAATTAATAGCTTCCATAGCACATTCCCCACTTTTTCCCTGACTTCTACATTATGTCAGATAAAGAAAAAAGTGACATAGTGCAGCCCTTCACAATAACAGGACCCCCTTTTGATCCCTCCATGGAAAAAAGTTTCCTAAAAAGTGAATTATATTACAGTAGTAATAATGTCTCTAAATGGACCCAAAATAAATTATTTTTCCCACTTATCACCATAAACTAATAGGGCATGTTCCACATTCTGGCCCCAAAACCGTAATTAAGTCCCTCATCCTGTCCCCTTTTATTTAATAATCTCACCCAGCCTGGACCCCTTTATTTTATAATATGCCACAGCCTGGCCCCTTATGTCCCTTGTCCAGCCTGACCCAGCTAACCATAATGGATCCCATATATTCCTTGTCCTGCCCCCCATATATCTATCCTGGACCTCCATACATCCATTGTGGTCCCATGTCCTCCCCCCACATCCCCCACAAATCCATCCCGACTCCCCATATATCCATCCTGGACCATCAATATATCCATCCTGGCTCCCCCATATATCCATCCTGGCTCCTCCATATATCCATCCTTGCCCCTACATATATCCATCCTGGTCCCTCCTCTGCAGATCCGGCATGCTCATTTTAAAATGGCCACCAACCCAGCAGATGCTGGCAACTGAATGTGTGTGCTCGTTGTATGTGGCTCAAGACACTGATGTCATACACCGGTGATGACAGGTGCAGACTAGTTAGTGTTGATAGGAGACTCGTGCTGCAGCGGTTCAGATTATGAACGCTGCATCTGCATGCCCCTGCACATACTCGGCCTGCGCTTTTACAGGGCCCGTGCCCTTAAAACCCACAGTCTTTTTTTTTCTTCTTCTCCTTTTTCCCACCGCCATGTCCCTGGCCCACTGCAATGGCACACCGGGGAATTCCCCAATACCCCGCCAGGCTAGTCGGACACTGTACTCAGTTGTATCTTCTGTGAGGTTTGATGCTATAAACTTTGATATATATCCAGTATCCGATAGATTGTAATTGTTAATCAGCTTGATACAAATCAAATTAATGTCATATTTTTAGAGATTTGCTGAACCCATTGAATTTAAACATTTTTTAATTTTACATAAATTGAAAAAAAAACAGCCAGCGAAGACGCATATAACCTTAGGTGTGGCCTGGTGGGCTTCTCTGTAATGCCTTGCAGCTATCACATTGGACAGTACTGTCAATTAGAAGGACTATCACAGCCTGTATAAAAGCAGAGGAAGGAAATGCAGCAGCTATTTTAGGGTGAATCTGAATAGTGAAATGATGACACCTCTCATTGCTTAGCAATAGAGATAGAGAGAGAAAGCAAAAAAAAAGAGAATAAATATTGCAAATAGTGTGGACAGCACAGCAGTGAAGAACAATTACAAGTCTATTGACACATAGCCATCCATGTTGTGGTCACTCAAGTAGTAATGCTATTTGAGTTTAAACGTTTGAAGGATATTGGATACAGTCCCAGGTGATCTCAGAGTGTAATACACATATATTTAGTGCAATTGGAGTACTTTTTAGGAAAAAAATCTCAAAATCCTGCAAATTCAAATTGCAGAAGATTTGCTCATTTCTAAATGTCCAATTAAGCTTGGGTTGAGAATTGGCTATAGTTAGGCAACATGTCATCATTTCATCGATTGCTGACAACTAGTGCCAAGGATACAAGAGAGACATATAGCAGGTACATGCAAGAATAATAAAGTAGTAACTGAGTAAACGAGAAAGTATTTGTTATTGCTTTTATTTATTGTGTCAATGTAAAAACAAATTAAATCTGCTAAAATAATTTTGTTCTTTTTTGCCTACCAGCTCTTTGAACTTTTTCACATATTCATATCTGTATCACCAATGACACCTAGTGGATCATTTTAAACAGATCATACAAGTCTCTTTGATACTGATACCATACAGCTTGTATTGTTAATCCTATAACAGTGCACTGGAGCTTCTTGTTCTTAGATAGTTAATTGTTTATTTAGTAATTAAACAAAAATAACTATAAGCTTTAATGTATCTTTGTCATTGTCTTACAACCTAATCTTTGTATAATAATTATAACAGGTAACTTTGCTTAGTGTTGTGTAGGGGCAATCCTTTCTAAAGTTAACCAACCAAAGCTACATGCTGACAAATGTAGGATTGTTTTAGTTTTTGAGGCACATTTTGAGCTAAACATATGAGAAAATGCAAAAGAGAGGAGATATAGTGAAAGCGTGAATGCAGCCTTACCTACACTTACACAATATGCTTCTAGGTGTGCAATTACACTGTAGGTATACAAGTTTTGGGAAACATATGCCTTACACTACAGGATCAATACTGACACCTCATTCTACAATCCCATTTCCCAAAAACTTGGAACACTGTTATCCAGGTAAAGAAAACAAGAATGCAATGACTCTTTTTGTCACAATCACAGAAAAAAATAAGCTGTCTTGATTTTCAGAAATTGTGGCAAAAACAATGTGGTAAGGAAAAAACTGCATTGCGGTTACAATGTGTGATCGTAGCCTTACATAGTTGTCTAGCGCCACTCACTTCTGCATCAGGTGGGGAGAGGCTCAGGTGATGCCATTTTTGGACATATTGTACCTACAAGGACATATTTATAATTTACATTGTGTGCATAGCTTATTTTTTTGAAAAGGACAGGTGACCTGAAGTGGTGTCTGAATGACACCGCTATTCAGCACTCAAATACAGTATAGTAGGCGAGGAGACAAAATAAAAAAAATGGCTTTTGACAAATGATTATATGCCGGGCAATATGGCTAACAGTTATTTTAATGGGAACAGTAATATTAGATACAAAGGGAGATAGCTGGAGTGTGTCACACAAGCTGCACTCCAGCTATGGCAATGCAAAGTTCAATATAAACAGCATAAACCATTTTCACGAACTACTCTCTTTTAACTTACTACCTGGCTTCTGATAATCGGGCCATGCTGTTACAATGTCCTTGAAGAAAAACCCTGCTCAACACCCTAACACAGTTACATCAGTGTAACTCACAATTCTGTAGGTTTAGAAGAAAGTCTGGTAGCTGTTACTTGGTCCTAATGCAGCTGAGCAAGTTGGTTGTATTAAGCTCTTCCTTCAGGTTAATGAATCTCTCTTTCCTGGGTCTGGGCAAATCTTGTTCCCTCTTGCAATGTGGAAGATTAGCTGGTTCCACAGTGCTATTTTCCTCTCAGATTACAATTATTTCAGGAAAACTGTCCTGGATGTAGGATGTGCCTCTTTCCCTCTTTGAACTCAGTTCGGGTGATGAATTATGCAGTGGATGGGCACTATCTTCTATCATATAGCAGTAATTTCACTGTTATCAGTCTCTCACAGCAAAAACCATCTTGTCAGTGTCCCTCAGACACAATGCCCTCTTCATCTGCTTCTTGTCCACAATCAACACACAGTAAACTGCGGGGGAGAAAGGACTAGTCCAAATGCACATAACTCAGAGGGAAGCATGGTCTCTTAAAGCCAAAGTGTCATTCGGTACCTAGCATGGACCTACCCCCTACTTCCCCCCACTTTAAGGCAGCCATCCTCAGCCTTACTGTATAGTTCAAGAGAAGGATAAAAGTCCATATGCAACTGTTTACACAGCAGTGCACCATTGCCCACAATGTATACAGGTGGATCAAATAAACTGATCAGGAAGAAAAAAGACCTGGCCCCCCTTCAAGTGGCGCTGCAAGCAGGGTCAGGACCTGGAACATAAAGACAATGAACAAAATAAGGAGCATGGGGAAACCAATGAAACCAAGGAAAAAGCAGATGCAAGAAAGTAAAGCATTAACTACCTTAAAGGTGAACAAGATGTCAGACAGCGACTTGAACTCCAAAATGGCAAATGGTTGCATGATTCCCAAGATGGCAGACAGTGAGTCTTAAGATGGTAACTATGTGGGGTCCGAAGAAGCGAGATCCAACCCATCATGGGAGAAGTCAGAGTCCGATGGAGCAAAAAATCATGTGCCCGGCCCACAGATGAAATGGCCTCCAAAAGGTGTTCCAGGTCCAGGATCTATCCCAGAAAAGGTGGAGCGGCATAGAAATAGAGGGAGTGTATAGAGGCAGATGTGTTCTCACAGTATAATTATGCAGAGCTTCCTAAAGACACCCACCAAGAGAATAAATCAACCACTCCCCTTTTGTAAAGATAATAAAATTTGTATGGATGAAAGAAACCAAACAGGAAAGTGCAGGGTTCGTACCGGACACCTAGTAACACAGATGTTTGATTGTATGTTTGGTTTCCTGCTTGAGTTCGCCAGTCTAATAAAGGTTGTTGAAATGCTGCAGAGCAGCCAATCAACAAGCTTTTAGACTGTGGGCACTTCCAGAGCAATCACAGCCATGCCAAGAATTGGCATGGCTTTGATTGGCCAGCACAGCATATAACCTTGCCTATATAAAGGCAGGATCATAAGTGCCGATAACATTATGCTATCATTAGTGTAGGGACAGGACGCAGCTAGAATGAGGAACATATTCTGATTGCACACTCTGAAAACACAATGCTTTGTGTACTCTTCAATCCATATCTGTGGTAGTTCTATGCTAGTACTGCGTTAAAAGTCACTTTGTGTACTCAGCAAACCCATCTATGAGAGTACTATGCTAAAAGCCGCTGGGTGTACTCTGTTCCCTCTGCCTGTGGGAGTACTGTCCCTTGGGCTACTGTGAATAATTTGCACCCTCCGCCTGTGGGAGTACTATCCTTTAAGCCACTGTGTGTACTTTGCAAACCCTTCTATGAGGGTAAAGTGCTAACAGCTGCTGTGTGCACACTGGACCTTCTGCCTGTGGGACTACTGTCCTTTAAGCTACTGTGTGTACTTTGCAAACCTGTGAGAGTACTGTGCTAAAAACCACTGTGTGTATTTTGCACCCTCTGTCTGTGAGAATACTGTCATTTAAGCTGGTGTGTATACTCTACACCCTCTTCCTGTGGGAGCACTGCCCTTTAATATGCTGTGTATCCTCTGCACCCTCCACCTGTGAGAGTGCTGTCCTTTAAGCCGCTGTGTGTACTCTTCTTTTTAAGCTACTCTTTGTACTTTGCCCCCTCTGCCTGAAGGAGTGCTGTTGTTTAACCTGTTGTGTGTACTCTGGACCTTCCACCCGTGGGAGTACTGTTCTTTAAGCCTCTGTGTATATTCTGCACCATTCGTCTGAGGGATTGCTGTCCTTTAAGCCACTGTGTATACTCTGCAACCTCCACCTGTGGGAATACTGTCCTTTCATCAGCTGTGTGTATTCTTCAAACCTGTCTGTGAGAGTATTGCGCTAAAAGCCAGTGTGTGTACTCTGCACCCTCAGTCTGTTTGATTAGCCTTTAAGCTGCTGTATGTTCTCTGCACCCTCGGCCTGTGGGAGTACTGTTCTTTAAGCTGCTGTATATACTCTACATCATCCACCTGTGTGAATACTGTACTTTAATCCGCTGTGTGTGAACTCTCTAAACCTGTCTGAGAGAGTACTGTGCTAAAAGCTGGTGTGTGTAATCTACAACCTTCGTCTGTGGGATTACTGTCCTTTAAGCTGCTGTTTATAATCTGCACCATCTGCCTGTGGGAGTTTTGGCAGGTCGGCTCACTTAGCTGCTCCTTTCTGTCTCAAAAGGAAATAAAAAGTTCATAAGCAGTCCTGCCAAGCTCTTCTGGGCCAACACATATGGCAGCTCTCACCAGAGCATCGGCCTAGGGCTTGCTTGCCTCTACACAACACTGACCAAAGAAAAAAAATGGCTGGACATTTATTTCACCAGCCACATCCACCCATCTCTTACTTACTCGCCTAAAAACCTACCCATAACATGGCCGCTTAACTCCTTCAGCACTAGTGATGAGCGAACGTGCTCACCACTACTCGTTACTCGCCCGAGTATCACTATGCACGGTGTACTCGGCGAGCACTGAGTATTTTGGGATTATTTGGCAGGAGCTTGGGTCTCTTCCTTTTAATTTTGGTGCTTTTTAGAGTTTCAATCAGCATGAAGGGATTGTCTGCCATGCACTGTAATACTGCAGCCATCTTTGTTGTGATATTACAGTGATTGGCTGGCCGCGCAGCATCATCAGGTCTATGAGACCTAGCTCTGCCCTGCTCGCCGCATTCTACTCCAGACTCAGCTAGTCCAGGGAGAGCCGCTGCTGAGATAGAGTCAGATTCTTACATTTATTAGTTAGTGTGGGTCTACTAGTGTTCAGTCTAATTTGGGGGTACATAGATTGCAGTGCTAGGTAGGCAGGGGAGTCTATGTACACATATCCACATCAGTGCAAGGCATACAGGCACTGTATGTGAGTATATAGATCTCACTGCATACCTCAAAAAGCTCCATTCCTGTTTGCCGCTGTGTATTTTATATATACGTAGCTGCAGGTATCCGTGGCTATTTTTTTTTTGCACCTTAAACCTGCTAATTTTATTAGAAAACAATCCATAGCCCCCTTTTTTCTCCATTTATTTGCTTGGTCACACTGCAGAATACATCCAGGTCATTCCAAAACAATGCACCCTATGGGGGTGAATTATAGTGTACAGTCCTATGGGGAGTGCATTATACTATACAGGCCTATAGGGAGTTCATTATACTATACAGACTTATGGGGAATGCATTATACTAAACACGCATATAGTGAGTGCATTATACTATACAGGCCTATGGGGAGTGCATTATACTGTACAGGCCTACAGGGAGTGCATTATACTATACAGGCCTATGGGGAGAGCATTATATTATACAGGCTTATGGGGAGTGCATTACACTGTACTGGCCTATGGGGAGTGCATTATAATACACAGGCCTATGGGGATTGCATTATACTATACAGGCCTATGGGGAGAGCATTATATTATACAGGCCTATGGGGAGAGGATTATACTACACAGGCCTATAGGGAGTGCATTATACTATACAGGCCTATGGGGAGTGCATTATACTAAAAAGGCCTATAGTGAGTGCGTTATACTATACAGGCCTATGGGGAGTGCATTATACTGTACAGACCTATAGGGAGTGCATTATACTATACAGGCCTAAAGGGACTGCATTATACTATACAGGCCAATGGGGATTGCTGTTGTGAACTCTGTTCTCGAGCTCCCTCCTGTGGTCAGGAATGGTATTTCTGTGAGTTCTGTCCGTGGGTTCCCTCTGGTGGCTGAAAGTGGAGCTGCTGGTCTGGAGGTGGCTTCCTCAGCTGCATCGTTTAAGACTGGGCTGGTTCCTCTATTTAACTCTGCTCAGATCGTTACCTGATGCCAGTTGTCAATGTATCTGTACTGGTTCAGATCTCACTTGGATCTCCTGATGACCTGTCTACTTCAGCAGAAGCTAAGTCCCTGTTAAGCTCATTTGTTGTTCATTTGTGTGCTGAATTTATTTCTGAGTACCTGCTAAGTTTTGTCCAGCTGGCTATCATGATATTGTCTCGCTAGCTGGAAGCTCTGGGTTGCAGAGTGGCACCTACCGCGCCGTGAGTCGGCGCGGGGGGTTTCTTGCTCACTCTGCGTGGCTTTTTGTAGTTTTTTGTGCTGACCGCAAAGATCCCTTTATCTATCTTCTGTCTATTTAGTAAGTCGGGCCTCCTTTGCTGAAACCTGTCTCATTCCTGTGTTTGTGCCTTCCTCTTAACTCACAGTCAATATATGTGGGGGGCTGCTCTTTTCCTTTGGGGAATTTCTCTGAGGCAAGGTGAGGCTATATTTCTCTTTAGGAGTAGTTACCTCTCAGGCTGTGAAGAGTCGTCTAGGCAGAGTCAGGTACGATCCATGGCTAATTCTAGTGTGTGTGATAATAGATTAGGGCTGCGGTCAGCAGAGCTCCCACTTCCCAGAGCTCGCTCTATTTTGCAGTTTTGACTATCAGGTCATTCCCGGTGCTTCTAACCACCAGGTCCAGCCATAACAGTACAACTGGCCCAAAAGTGTTAATGCATCTCAATAGAGGGATAAGAGAAGTTCTGAGACCATTTTTTTTTCTCTGCAGTGTGTTTAGTCTTTTTTTTCCCCTAAACCTCTGGGTGGTTCAGGACTCAGGTGTAGATATGGACATTCAAGGTCTGTCCTCTTGTGTGGATAATCTCACTGCAAGGGTACAAGGCATCCAGGATTATATAGTTCAGAATCCTATGTTAGAGCCTAGAATCCCAATTCCTGATTTGTTTTCTGGGGATAGATCAAAGTTTCTGAATTTCAAGAATAATTGTAAACTGTTTCTTGCCCTGAAACCTCGCTCCTCTGGTGACCCTAGTCAGCAAGTAAAAATCATTATTTCCTTGTTTCGTGGTGACCCTCAAGACTGGGCATTCTCCCTTGCGCCAGGAGATCCTGCATTGCTTAAAGTAGATGCGTTTTTTCTGGCGCTTGGATTGCTCTATGACGAACCAAATTCTGTGGATCAGGCAGAGAAAATCTTGCTGGCTCAGGGTCAGGATGATGCTGAAATGTATTGTCAGAAGTTTAGAAAGTGGTCTGTGCTTACTCAATGGAATGAGTGTGCTCTGGCAGCGATTTTCAGAAAGGGTCTTTCTGAGGGCCTTAAGGATGTTATGGTGGGGTTCCCCACGCCTGCTGGTCTGAATGAATCAATGTCCTTGGCTATTCAGATCAATCGGCGTTTGCGGGAGCGGAAAGTTGTGCACCATATGGCGGTGTCCTCTGAGCAGAGGCCTGAGCCTATGCAATGTGATAGGACTTTGACCAGAACTGAACGGCAATAGCACAGACGTCAGAATGGGCTGTGTTTTTACTGTGGTGACTCCACTCATGCTATCTCTGATTGTCCTAAGCGCACTAAGCGGTCCGCTAGGTCTGTCACCATTGGTACTATACAGCCTAAATTTCTTTTGTCCGTTACTTTGATTTGCTCTTTGTCATCCTACTCTGTTATGGCGTTTGTGGATTCAGGCGCAGCCCTGAATTTGATGGACTTAGAGTATGCCAGGCGCTGTGGTTTTTCTTGGAGCCCTTGCAGCATCCTATTCCGTTGAGGGGAATTGATGCTACGCCTTTGGCCAAGAATAAGCCTCAGTACTGGACCCAGTTGACCATGTGCATGGCTCCTGCACATCGGGAAGATATTCGCTTTTTGGTGTTGCATAATTTGCATGATGTGGTCGTGTTGGGTTTGCCATGGCTACAGGTCCATAATCCAGTATTGGACTGGAAATCTATGTCTGTGTCCAGTTGGGGTTGTCAAGGGGCCCATGGTGATGTTCCAGCGTTGTCAATTTCTTCTTCCACTCCTTCTGAAGTACCTGAGTTTTTGTCGGATTACCAGGATGTTTTTGATGAGCCCAAGCCCAGTGCCCTGCCTCCTCATAGTGATTGTGATTGTGCTATTAATTTGATTCCTGGTAGTAAGTTTCCTAAAGGCCGACTTTTCAATTTATCTGTGCCAGAACACGCCGCTATGCGGAGCTATATAAAGGAGTCCTTGGAGAAAGGGCATATTCGCCCATCGTCGTCACCGTTGGGAGCAGGGTTCTTTTTCGTGGCCAAGAAGGATGGTTCTCTGAGACCTTGTATAGATTACCGCCTTCTTAATAAAATCACGGTCAAATTTCAGTACCCTTTGCCTCTATTGTCTGATTTGTTTGCTCGGATTAAGGGGGCTAGTTGGTTTACCAAGATAGATCTTCGAGGAGCGTATAATCTTGTGCGTATTAAGCGGGGCGATGAATGGAAAACCGCATTTAATACGCCCGAGGGCCATTTTGACTATCTGGTGATGCCATTCGGGCTTTCTAATGCACCATCTGTATTCCATTCCTTTATGCATGACATCTTCCGAAAGTATCTGGATAGATTCTTGATAGTATATTTGGATGATATTTTGGTCTTTTCTGATGATTGGGAGTCTCATGTGAAGCAGATCAGAATGGTGTTCCAAGTCCTTCGTGCTAATTCCTTGTTTGTGAAGGGGTCTAAGTGTCTCTTCGGAGTTCAGAAGGTTTCCTTTTTGGGCTTCATTTTTTCCCCTTCTACTATCGAGATGGATCCAGTTAAAGTCCAGGCCATTTATGATTGGACTCAGCCTACATCTGTAAAGAACCTTCAGAAATTCCTGGGCTTTGCGAATTTTTACCATCGCTTTATCGCTAATTTTTCTAGTGTTGTCAAACCACTGACTGATTTGACCAAGAAAGGTGCGGATGTGGTGAATTGGTCCTCTGCGGCCGTTGAGGCGTTCCAGGAGCTGAAACGTCGTTTTTCTTCGGCTCCTGTGTTGTGTCAGCCAGATGTTTCGCTCCCTTTTCAGTTCGAGGTTGATGCTTCTGAGATTGGAGCAGGGGCTGTTTTGTCTCAGAGAAGTTCTGATGGCTCTGTGATGAAGCCATGTGCTTTCTTTTCTAGAAAGTTTTCGCCTGCTGAGCGTAATTATGATGTTGGCAATCGGGAGTTGTTGGCCATGAAGTGGGCATTCGAGGAGTGGCGACATTGGCTTGAGGGCACCAAGCATCGCGTGGTGGTCTTGACGGATCACAAGAATTTGACTTATCTCGAGTCTGCCAAGCGGTTGAACCCTAGACAGGCTCGATGGTCACTGTTTTTCTCCCGTTTCGATTTTGTGGTTTCATACCTTCCGGGTTCTAAGAATGTGAAGGCTGATGCCCTTTCAAGGAGTTTTGTGCCTGATTCTCTGGGAGTTTCTGTGCCGGCTGGTATTCTCAAAGAGGGGGTGATTTTGTCTGCCATCTCCCCTGATTTGCGGCGGGTTCTGCAGGAGTTTCAGGCGGATAGACCTGACCGCTGTCCTGCAGAGAGACTGTTTGTCCCTGATAGATGGACTAGTAGGGTTATCTCGGAGGTTCATTGTTCGGTGTTGGCTGGTCATCCTGGAATTTTTGGTACCAGAGATTTGGTGGCTAGGTCCTTTTGGTGGCCTTCCTTGTCCCGGGATGTGCGTGCTTTTGTGCAGTCCTGTGGGACTTGTGCTCGGGCGAAGCACTGCTGTTCTCGTGCCAGTGGGTTACTTTTGCCCTTGCCGGTCCCGAAGAGGCCCTGGACGCATGTTTCCATGGATTTTATTTCAGATCTCCCTGTCTCTCAAAGGATGTCGGTCATCTGGGTGGTTTGTGATCGCTTCTCTAAGATGGTCCATTTGGTACCCTTGCCTAAGTTGCCTTCATCCTCTGATTTGGTTCCGTTGTTTTTCCAGCATGTGGTTCGTTTGCATGGCATTCCGGAGAACATTGTGTCTGACAGAGGTTCCCAGTTTGTTTCGAGGTTTTGGCGGTCCTTTTGTGCTAAGATGGGCATTGATTTGTCTTTTTCTTCTGCTTTCCATCCTCAGACAAATGGCCAAACTGAGCGAACCAATCAGACTTTGGAGACCTATCTGAGATGCTTTGTTTCTGCTGATCAGGATGATTGGGTGACCTTCTTGCCATTGGCTGAGTTCGCCCTTAATAATCGGGCCAGTTCGGCTACTTTGGTTTCACCTTTTTATTGTAATTCTGGTTTCCATCCTCGTTTCTCTTCAGGGCAGGTTGAGCCTTCGGACTGTCCTGGTATAGATTCTGTGGTGGACAGGTTGCAGCAAATTTGGACTCATGTAGTGGACAATTTGACATTGTCACAGGAGAAGGCTCAACGTTTCGCTAACCGCCATCGCCGTGTTGGTCCTCGACTTCGTGTTGGGGATCTGGTTTGGCTGTCATCTCATTATGTTCCTATGAAGCTTTCTTCTCCTAAGTTTAAGCCTCGTTTTATTGGGCCTTATAAGATTTCTGAAATCCTCAATCCTGTGTCATTTCGTTTGGACCTTCCAGCTTCTTTTGCCATCCATAATGTGTTCCATAGGTCGTTGTTGCAGAGATATGTGGCGCCTATGGTTCCTTCCGTTGACCCTCCTGCTCCGGTGTTGGTTGAGGGAGAATTGGAGTATGTGGTGGAGAAGATTTTAGATTCTCGTATCTCGAGAGGGAGACTTCAGTATCTGGTCAAATGGAAGGGCTATGGTCAGGAAGATAATTCCTGGGTTCTTGCCTCCAATGTCCATGCTGCCGATTTGGTTCGTGCCTTTCATTTGGCTCGTCCTAATCGGCCGGGGGGTTCTGGTGAGGGTTCGGTGACCCCTCCTCAAGGGGGGTACTGTTGTGAACTCTGTTCTTGAGCTCCCTCCTGTGGTCAGGAATGGTATTTCTGTGAGTTCTCTCCGTGGGTTCCCTCTGGTGGCTGAAAGTGGAGCTGCTGGTCTGGAGGTGGCTTCCTCAGCTGCATCGTTTAAGACTGGGCTGGTTCCTCTATTTAACTCTGCTCAGATCGTTACCTGATGCCAGTTGTCAATGTATCTGTACTGGTTCAGATCTCACTTGGATCTCCTGATGACCTGTCTACTTCAGCAGAAGCTAAGTCCCTGTTAAGCTCATTTGTTGTTCATTTGTGTGCTGAATTTATTTCTGAGTACCTGCTAAGTTTTGTCCAGCTGGCTATCATGATATTGTCTCGCTAGCTGGAAGCTCTGGGTTGCAGAGTGGCACCTACCGCGCCGTGAGTCGGCGCGGGGGGTTTCTTGCTCACTCTGCGTGGCTTTTTGTAGTTTTTTGTGCTGACCGCAAAGATCCCTTTATCTATCTTCTGTCTATTTAGTAAGTCGGGCCTCCTTTGCTGAAACCTGTCTCATTCCTGTGTTTGTGCCTTCCTCTTAACTCACAGTCAATATATGTGGGGGGCTGCTCTTTTCCTTTGGGGAATTTCTCTGAGGCAAGGTGAGGCTATATTTTTCTTTAGGAGTAGTTACCTCTCAGGCTGTGAAGAGTCGTCTAGGCAGAGTCAGGTACGATCCACGGCTAATAGATTAGGGCTGCGGTCAGCAGAGCTCCCACTTCCCAGAGCTCGCTCTATTTTGCAGTACTGACTATCAGGTCATTCCCGGTGCTCCTAACCACCAGGTCCAGCCATAACAGATTGCATTATACTATACAGGCCTATGGGGAGTGCATTATACTCTACAGGCCTATAGAGAGTGCATTATACTAAACAGGCCATTACTTTTGTATGAGAGAGATTCCCAACAAATATCTGGATAATTAAAATCCTCTATGATCACTATGTCATACTTTTTGAGAACAGAGACATCTGATGTAAACATAATTCATCCATATCTTCAGTCTGTCCAGGTGGTAAACACCTACAATAGTGTCCTTTCTGTTCTTCTATCCTTGTATTCTTACCCAAACAGTTTCCACAGAGCTACCAGTCTCTGAAGCTTGGATCATTGTGTTTTACTAACATACAATGTAACACGTCCTACCCGCTTGTTCATCCTGTTTCTAATAAATAAGTTGTAGCCTTCATTTGCATTCCAATTATGTGTACCATCTGACCAAGTTTCAGTGATACCTTTGACATCATATGTCTCTTCCTGTGTTATCAGCTCCAATTCTCATTGTTTATTTCCCATGGTCTATGCACTTGTATAGACACATTTTACTTTGTAGCTTGCTTCTCTTGCTCCTCTATTTTCATTGAGGATTTGTTGTTTTTGTTCTTTATCGCCACTTCTAATAGCAGGGTTCTCAAAAGAATTAAATATTTGCATAATTTTTCCCATCTCATATTGCAAACAGTGTTGGCATACTCCTCCTACTCCGCATCCACCTACACCTCAACTTCCTCCTCCACTTGGACCTCCACCTCCTGGTTCTATATTATAATTGTTTTTAAATCTATATTCTTTTAAGTCTGTTCCTTAACTAAAGCAAAAAAAAAATACTAAAACAATGTTGAATACTTCCTCCCCTGCCTCTTCCACCTTTACCGCAACGTCCACCTCCTCCACTTGGACCTCCATCTCCTGGTTCAAGATTATTATTTGTTCTTTTTTTATTCTGTATTATTTTAAACCATTACTCTATCTATTCGGCGATGGGGACACCGAGGTTACCAGACTAACTCGCAGTAAGTGCACTCCTTGCCCTTATTAACTTTTAGTGCAGTTAGATATTCTATTTATCACCGCTTTAGATTCTATGTTGTATTTCTCTACATTTAACAGTGCATTGATATGGAGCACACTATATATTATATTTAGCAAACCAGGTTAGCAGCACAAGGGAGTTTTTCATTTAACGTTCACTGACATTCATACTTATAGTCAGTTTTTTTAGCAAAACACTATTTTACTGCATTGGCACTTTGTCCTTATAACTAGTGTTGAGCGATACCGTCCGATGCTTGAAAGTATCGGTATCGGAAAGTATCGGCTGATACCGGCAAAGTATCGGATCTAATCCGATACCGATACCCGATACCAATACAAGTCAATGGGACTCAAGTATCGGACGGTATTCCTGATGGTTCCCAGGGTATGAAGGAGAGGAAACTCTCCTTCAGGCCCTGGGAACCATATTAATGTGTAAAATAAAGAATTAAAATAAAAAATATTGCTATACTCACCTCACCGAGGGAACCGGCAGCGTTGTTTGCTTAAAATGCGCGCTTTTCCTTCCTTCCGTGACGTCACGGCTTCTGATTGGTCGCGTGCCGCCCATGTGGCCGCGACGCGACCAATCACAGCAAGCCGTGACGTAATTTTCAGGTCCTTCTAGGCATTCAGTTGTTATGGAAATATTAGGGTTGGATAAATATATCCCTGTGTGTGCTGTGGCCGCTCCCAATTAGACTGAGTATTTTGAGCGCTCATCAAGAATGGACTGTACACAACTGTGACAGAACAACATTCCATCAATACTGCATCTTTATTGTACATACATAGTTTTATATTTTCACATAGAAAGGAGTGGTTAGGGGTTGTCAGGGGTGGTTAGTTAATTACCATATTGTCTAGCTCCTCTGTCATTGGTTATCTAAACATATATGGAATAATGTGATTAATGCTCATATGACTGCTGATTAAGCAACTAAACTTGAGTTCTGTGTCTAGGACAAAGTGGAGACATCTGACACTGTTGGTCTGCCGTTTCAGCAAGATTCAGCTAGATTCTAGGCATTATTTCAGACATCTGACCCAAGTTCCTGTTTTTAGGGATGGAAAACCCCATATGATCTGTCTGGGTTATATCAGTTTGTCAGCCATTTTAAACCATTGATTATAATGTATATATTAGATGTGAGCATATAAGTATATATTTGATTATAGAGGAGTATACATGCAAGTGAGATCTACATGATATATATATTTCTATCACACAGTATTTTAAAATTACGTTCCGGCTTTGTGATTGGTCGCGTCGCGGTCACATGGGCGACGCGACCAATCACAAGCCGTGACGTCACGGGAGGCAGGAGACGCGCGCATTTTAAAATGCACGCATGTCCAGCCTCCCGTGACGTCACGGCTTGTGATTGGTCGCGTCGCCCATGTGGCCGCGACGCAACCAATCACAGCAAGCCGTGACGTAATTTCAGGTCCTTCAGGATTTTAAAATTACGTTCTGGCTTGTGATTGGTCGCGTCGCGGTCACATGGGCGACGCGACCAATCACAAGCCGTGACGTCACGGGAGGCTGGACACGCGCGCATTTTAAAATGCGCGCATCTCCTGCCTCCCGTGACGTCATGGCTTGTGATTGGTCGCGTCGCCCATGTGACCGCGACGCGACCAATCACAAAGCCGGGACGTAATTTTAAAATACTGAATGCCTAGAAGGACCTGAAAATTACGTCACGGCTTGCTGTGATTGGTCGCGTCGCGGCCACATGGGCGGCACGCGACCAATCAGAAGCCGTGACGTCACGGAAGGAAGGAAAAGCGCGCATTTTAAGCAAACAACGCTGCCGGTTCCCTCGGTGAGGTCCAGGCTGCGTCGGAGAGGTGAGTATAGCAATATTTTTTATTTTAATTCTTTCTTTTACACATTAATGTTGTTTCGATACCGATACCCGATACCACAAAAGTATCGGATCTCGGTATCGGAATTCCGATACAGCAAATATCGGCCGATACCCGATACTTGCGGTATCGGAATGCTCAACACTACTTATAACACAATTATTATTACTTATCATGATTTGTGCTACTTTCGGTGCATGAGATTCAACACTGAAATTTTTCTTTTTTTTTTTCACTCCCTTGAATTGAGTGCATAATCTTTTGCTTGGTTTGAGCTATGTACTGCATGTTTTGGTTACCTTGGCCCTTGTGATCTGGTATCTAGCAGACTTTTAACATTTTAGTACTTGTTTAAATAAAGTTCAATATTTTGGATTATACTCTATCTGTGGTGACTTAATCATTATTAGGGTTGAGCGAAACGGATCGTTCATTTTCATAAGTCGCCGACTTTTGGCAAAGTCGGAGTCTCATGAAACCCGACCCGATCCCTGTGTGGGGTCGGCCATGCGGTACGCTATCTTGGCGCCAAAGTCGCGTTTCGTATGATGCATTTAGCGCCATTTTTTCAGCCAATGAAGGAGTGTGGGCAGAGTGATGACATAGGGGTTAGGGGCGTGCATGGCTATCATCATTTTATCGCTTGTGCGCAGTAGGGATTTGCAATGTGTAACACGAGATTTTCTGTGCTGGGACGGAGGGGAATATGGGACGGAGGGGAGAGAGAGAGAGAGAGAGAAAAAAAAAAATCCCCATTGACATGCATAGGGTTTCGTGTTCCGGCCGATCCTCGACTTTTCGCAGTAATCGGCCGATTTCGCCCGACTCGACTTTTCAAAAAGTCGGGTTTCGCAAAACATGACTCGACCCTAAAAAGGTCAAAGTCGCTCAACCCTAATCATTATCCCACATTCTGTGGTGTCTAGATTTATTTGCAGGGCAATTATCCTTCTCTTTTACAGACATTTTAAAGCACTGAAAATCGGGTCCCCATTGACTTCTATTGGGTTTAGATCTAGGATCAATTCAATTTCAAGGTCAAGCTAGGCTCCGAACCAAATTTTTGCTGTATGTTGGTCTAACCCGGAGAACCTGAACATCCACAGGTTCGCTCATCTGTGAAAATTAGCACTCCATAAAAAGGCCCAATTATCAAGTCCTCTTTATGGACATTAATGGATCACTGTGCTGTCTGTTGAGCAAATGTTAAACATGCTGACAAAATATAAAACCGTCTGAATGAGCCCATAGTCTAGGGCAATACAACATCATGTTTCACCTGGCTCTGAAATCACAGCAACACATTGTAACATTGGATGAAATCCCAGTAACGCATTGTAAGAATGGATGTAATTATTTCCTATGGTGTTGTGTTGTGACCTGACTAAATTTGCATGGTGATGGGCTGCGCTGCCAAAATAAAGATCATATTGCTATGTGTAGACTGAGCGTTTTTTATTTCAACCACAACACATTTTAACATTAGATTGGCATCTTTTTCAAGTGTAAAAAACAACTGTACAGCACACACTGAAACAGAGGGGTTTAAAAAGCCTGGGAAAATGAAAAATGCCTTCAAAAGGGCTTTAAAAAAGGGGAAGGATTGGATAGGAATCAGATCTGACCTGAAACAGGCGGAGACACATTATCATAAATGTTTCCAAATGTGTTGGATTTTCTTTTGCTAGTTGCAAGTCGCATGTGCAGCGCCCCAGAGTCCTGGTCGTTGCAGTAATGTCGTTCTTCCACCAGGGGCAGTGATATTACGTCTGAAGACAATAAAGGAGATCTCTTTACAAGGTATCACAAACCACACAACACACTTCACACTCCAGGCACCAGGGGAGCTATGTTTCTATCTATTAGGGCACTCCTCACAATTAGGTAAAACTGGGAGTCTGGACAGGAAGTTAAGGGAGAAGCGAGCTGGGTTTCACCCAGTCAGCACCAGTCTGGCGGAGGCTGGCTGGGCTGGGCCTAGTGAGCTGCTATCTGGGCTCCACTCAGGTAGTGGGTCCCTGACAGGGGTGGGATCCTGTCAGAGGCCAAGACAGAAGGTCCCGGAGCTGTGCCTGCCCCATGTGCGGCAGCACCCAAAGAAAGAGACATTGAAGGGATTTGCATTGCAGAGAGTGAGAAACGAAGTCATAGCACAAGGAGAGGAAACCAGAAGGAGTTCTGCCCTGCAAAAGGCTCCCTCCTTCTGAGGCACATAATCCGGTATCCGGAACACCGAGGGAGTAAGGATCCTTACGCTTTACTTCAGAGACCGGCAGGACAGTTAATTCCACGTTAACTGCCCGACCTTATACCCAGGAGGCATGGTGGCAACTTGTGGGGGCTGGGGCGTGATACAGTCCCTGTAAAAAGCCTCAGGCCATCAGTCATACGGGTTTGTCCTATCCTTACCATCAGGGGGACAGAGAGAAAGAGACATAACATTTACAATAGTTGTGAGGATCTTACCGAGAAGCTCAGCAGGGAGGTACTACAACACCCAGGCGCTAGAGGAAGGCTACTGATTTCCACCTGGATAAGGGGGCTCTGGAACTGCCTTCAGACCGGCCGGACTCTGCCTACCCTGTGGTCTGTACCTTGGACTGTGAAAAGAAAACAACAATACATTAGCAAAAGCCATGCAAATTTTTGAAATGCTATAAAACAAATTAATTTAACTGTGCTTCCCTTTATGGGAGGTGAGAACACTTAAGCATTACAAAACAAGAACATATTTACATTGCCAGCTTACTTCTATAAATTGACCAATTACAGATGCGCTAACTATGAAATACAATTACCCGTACAGGTATAATATCTATTATTTACTAAATGCCCATCTTTGTTCAGGTATGCTATTTACTAAGTGCGTAGGTGAACATCTTATCTTTATTAAAGTGTAAAACAGTTATTCTTTTAAGCACAAACCTTCTAACTAACCCACACGGGTTTACTTTATTGAGGTGCAGAACAGTTTATCAACCCCCACGGGCTCATTGCACTCACTTTCAATTTATTCTGAGTACATCATTTCCTTATTCTACATACTATCAGCTATGTAAACATTGCTACTATCTACTTTCTCTTCATTACACTAGCTCACTATCTATTATATTAACTTTATAATATATCAACTTTTTTATCAAGGTGCAACAAATGTACATTCCCTTTAAGGGCAAAGTCAAGTCTTTCAATGAGGTAGTGCAAACAATCACATCATCAATATTCAAGTTTATTTAAAGGCGACGTGATGCGAGGGACCCATGATGAACCCCCAACGTTGGGCTTGGGTGGGCTACAAGACGTGTAATCCTGACCCGGAATTCTGCCACACCAACAGGTTTTTCTTCAGGTCTGTAAGGCAAAGTTATTTTTACAGCAAGATTAACAGCAGTTTATGTTAAGAGGCAGTCTCTGTAAAAGCCTCCTTTGTAAAACCAGTAGGAAGCACCTTTAAGAAGGTGCAAACTATTTACTGGAACAGTTTGTGATCATGCAACATTCCATGATTCCGCAGTTCGTTGATAATAGAGTAACTTGTGAAAAACTAATGCAAAAACATAGGATCCCTTTAAACAGGGGACCCCTTTAAGGAATAACCCTGGACGGGTTTAAGGCAGGAGAAAGGAAATGTTTGTGAAACTATTTACATTTTGTCGGATTTTCGAGGTTTATTTGAATAACTTCCAAGGTTGCAATAATTTCCAAGGGACCAGTCGATATCGAACAATTCCTGGCTTGGGAAGGTGGGTATCCGGATCTTCTTCTGGTCCCAAGTAGACGTCATGGGTTTGGTTTTCATGTATGGTTAAGTCATTAGCCACTATTAAAGTTTGTGTAGCCTGAGTACAGGTGTCAGCTTTAGCATTGGCCACAGCAGCAGGTCTCATAGTGGTAGTTATGCACACAGTAGTGGTGATGTTGCTGTCCGTTATAGTTGTAGTAGCAGATGGCGCTGCTGCAGGTTCACATCGTTTAACGTTCCTAGCGTACCAACCTTTTTGCTCTCCAGTGGCGAGTGTATGTTACGTGATCCCCTCGGCATAACCCTTGGTCAGAATGACCTTCCCGGCAATGGAGTTCCACATCGCGGCTGGTTACATAGACTTCTGCTCCTGAATGAAGCCCAACCCCTTTTCGGGTGAAAGGCTACAACTACCCCTTGCTTTGCTGGACTCCTATTACAGCGTTTGGTTTTATGACTCTGCCCTCCGCACTGAGCATTCGACTCCCTCTCCTTTCGGTCTTTCCAGTGTGCAAGTAAGCATTGTTTGTACTCCTCCCAGGTGAGTATGGCAATATAGGAACCGCTTGCTCCCTCCCTCGGTGCGTCCCAGCCAAGGATCACCCCTTCCGGGCTCACGTCCACCGGTATGCCCTCGCCTTCCAGGTGCGGGAATGGTGTCTCATCAGTGGCTCGGGAAGTCGCTGGGACTGGAGCGGCGGCTGGTGGTCGGTCACAGTCTGGGCGGGGAGCGGTCACAGGAGCAAGATCAGTCAGCGGGGCAGGGGCGTTTTCTGTACCTGCATCTGATGTGGTTCCACCGATGTCAATCTGCTCTGCTGATGAGGACGCTAGAGTCTGCTGCTGCCCGGATCGCGGTTCTTCCAGTGCGATCTTCCTGCACAGCTCCGACTTCCATTTCTTCACTATCATCGGTTCTGCGTCCGGGAGTTGATGGCTCGGCTCCACCACCTGCGGATCCAAGAAGTCCGGATCCTCCAGCAGTGGCAAGTTCAGGCTCACCTCCAGTCCTTTGAGATGGTCCTGGGTCACTTCGTCGTCATTCAGGTACCCGCTGGTCGCCATCTCTGCTCCTGGACCTTCGGTAGCACACACACGCTGCTCCTCCATTTTCTGGGGGTGGAGCTCCTTGGGTGCTGGGCACGTCGTCATCTCGTAGCAGTAGTCGGAGGGGGCGGTCGTCACTTTTGGCGCTGCTTTGGTAGTCTCTTCCCATGTTGGCATGCCCTTCTTCTTCTCCTGAGCTCCTTGTGGCGCTATAATGGCGGCAGTTTTGGCGGGAATCTTGGCGGCAAATGGCAATGCACAGTCTTTAGCAAATCACAGTTCAAATACAGTTCTGGCACAGATCTTAGGCACACATGATATTCAGTGGGGATGTCACGGTGGCTGACCCGGTCCGTGGCCCTTTGAGGGACGTTCGTTGTAAATGGGTGAAAGGTCTTTAAAGGGATAATGTTCGTGACGCCACCTGTGGTATTCAGTTAGGGTGACCGATGCTGCTTAGGGGTCCGCTGGGGTGATGTGATGGCAGCTAGATGGTATACCTTCCCACAGGTGAAGTGTGTCCCCAGGGCTTCCCAAAAATGTAGATGGTGATGGTGGATGATGTAAGGTGCAGTGAATAACGAGGGCACAAGGTTGCAGTCTCTTTACCTTTACTGAAGGCTTCAGCATCTACAGTCCAGGGTACGGACCACAGGGTAGGCAGAGTCTGGCCGGCCTGAAAGCAAATCCAGAGTCCCCTTATCCAGGTGGAAATCAATAGCCTTCCTCTAGCGCCTGTGTGTTGTAGTACCTCCCTGCTGAGCTTCTCGGTAAGGTCCTTACAGCTGTTGTAGATGTTCTAGATGTTATGTCTTCCTCTCTGTCCCCCAGATGGTATGGATAAGACAATCCTGTATGACTGATGACCTGAGGCTTTTTACAGGGACCCTAGAGATGCCTCAGCCCCTACAAGTTGCCACCGTGCCTCCTGGGTATATGGTCGGGCAGCCAACGTGGAATTAACTGTCCTGCCAGTCTCTGAAGTAAAGCGTAGAGACTATTACTCCCTTGGTATCCTGGCTACCGGCTTCTGCACCTCAGAAAGGAGCAGCTTGTTCCTTGCTGATCTCCCTCTGATATTCTTCTCCTGTGCTCTGCTTTCCTGCACACTCTCTGCCATAGGCTCACTTTTTAGTGTCTTTTCCCAGGAGTTGCACCACTTCATGCCAGCAGCGCTCCTCTCCCTTTGTCTTCCTGACAGGAACTGAACTCTGAACCCCTTTTCCCTCCAGATCAGGATGTTATATAGGGGAGTTCAGCTTAAACAGGCTTAGAGCTCCCCCTTCTGGTCTAGAGTGTGAACATGTTGCATGCATTGTGTTTACCTGGTGAGAATATCTCCTTTATTGCCTTCAGACGTAATATCACTCACTTTACTGCACATGCACGGCTGGTCGGCATTTTGTTCTGTAATACGGGACCTGATTGGCCTTTTTTTATTCCGCCGTGTTATATTGCGCTATTGTATGCGCATGCGTGGGCCCGTACACAGTGCGACATCTCTATACAAGGGGCGATTTGATTGGTTGATACTACCTTTAAATATCCCATATGTTAGTATCACGCCATACCCCCGGAAGAAGGCACCGCGCCAAAACGCGCGTTGGGGCTCGTGGCAGTGTGGTTCCCCCTTCAGGTATTATGACTAATTGTTCATTTATTACTTTTCTATCGGTCCTGTAGTGCATGTTCTGGTGATATATATCTTTGCACTTATGCTCTTGAATTATTCACATACTCATGTACTTTCAGAGGCTGATTTATTCTGTATGTGCAGTATTATACAGCGCATTTGATACGTTTTGTATGTAACATCAGTCTTTGATATGTAACTTACCTGTCGGGACCTACACTGCCACGGTTTGGTGATCATTGTCTTATCTTGTATTCCCTTTTTTTGATACTATTTTGATGTTCCTTATCAGGGCCGGACTGGGACTAAAATTCAGCCCTGGCATTTGAAGTCACACAGGCCCACTTGTCACATGGTGACTGTATAATATCTTTGTACACTTGTAGGCTACAAGAAGTCAGGGGAGTGTAACACGACTATATAACATATAATTACAGCTGTATCCAGCTTTACAGCTCAGCCCCCATAGAATGTAATACAGCACAGCCCCCATAGAATGTAATACAGCCAGCCCCCATAGACTATAATACAGCACAGGCCCATAGAATGGAATGCAGCACAGGCCCATAGAATATAATGCAGCACAGGCCCATAGAATATAATGCAGCACAGGCCCATAGAATAGAATGCAGCACAGCCCCATAGAATATAATGCAGCACAGGCCCATAGAATGGAATGCAGCACAGGCCCTAGAATATAATGCAGCACAGGCCCATAGAATATAATGCAGCACAGGCCCATAGAATGGAATGCAGCACAGCCCCATAGAATATAATGCAGCACAGCCCCATAGAATATAATGCAGCACAGGCCCATAGAATGGAATGCAGCACAGGCCCATAGAATGGAATGCAGCACAGCCCCCATAGAATATAATGCAGCACAGGCCCATAGAATGGAATGCAGCACAGGCCCATAGAATATAATGCAGCACAGGCCCATAGAATGGAATGCAGCACAGGCCCATAGAATATAATGCAGCACAGGCCCATAGAATATAATGCTGCACAACCCCATAGAATATAATGCAGCACAGCTCCCATAGAAAGGAATGCAGCCAGCCCCATAGAATGTAATGCAGCACAGGCCCATGGAATGCAGCCAGCCCCATAGAATATAATGCAGCACATGCCCATGGAATGGAATGCAGCCAGCCCCATAGAATATAATGTAGCCAGCCCCATAGAATGTAATGCAGGCAGCCACCATACAATATAATGCAGCACAGCCCCCATAGAATGTAATGCAGGCAGCCCCCACAGATTGTACTGCAGGCAGGCAGCCCCCACAGAATTTACTGCAGGCAGGCAGCCCCCATAGAATGTACTGCAGGCAGGCAGCCCCCATAGAATGTACTGCAGGCAGGCAGCCCCCATAGAATGTACTGCAGGCAGGCAGCCCCCATAGAATGGAATGCAGGCAGGCAGCCCCCATAGAATGGAATGCAGGCAGGCAACCCCCATAGAATGTACTGCAGGCAGGCAGCCCCCATAGAATGTACTGCAGGCAGGCAGCCCCCATAGAATGTACTGCAGGCAGGCAGCCCCCATAGAATGGAATGCAGGCAGGCAGCCCCCATAGAATGGAATGCAGACAGGCAGCCCCCATAGAATGGAATGCAGGCAGGCAGCCCCCATAGAATGTACTGCAGGCAGGCAGCCCCCATAGAATGTACTGCAGGCAGGCAGCCCCCATAGAATGGAATGCAGGCAGGCAGCCCCCATAGAATGGAATGCAGGCAGGCAGCCCCCATAGAATGGAATGCAGGCAGGCAGACCCCATAGAATGGAATGCAGGCAGGCAGCCCCCATAGAATGGAATGCAGGCAGGCAGCCCCCCTAGAATGGAATGCAGGCAGGCAGCCCCCATAGAATGTACTGCAGGCAGGCAGCCCCCATAGAATGGAATGCAGGCAGGCAGCCCCCATAGAATGGAATGCAGGCAGGCAGCCCCCATAGAATGGAATGCAGGCAGGCAGCCCCCATAGAATGTACTGCAGGCAGGCAGCCCCCATAGAATGTACTGCAGGCAGGCAGCCCCCATAGAATGGAATGCAGGCAGGCAGCCCCCATAGAATGGAATGCAGGCAGGCAGCCCCCATAGAATGGAATGCAGGCAGGCAGCCCCCATAGAATGTACTGCAGGCAGGCAGCCCCCATAGAATGGAATGCAGGCAGGCAGCCCCCATAGAATGGAATGCAGGCAGGCAGACCCCATAGAATGGAATGCAGGCAGGCAGCCCCCATAGAATGGAATGCAGGCAGGCAGCCCCCATAGAATGGAATACAGGCAGGCAGCCCCCATAGAATGGAATACAGGCAGGCAGGCAGTCCCCCCCCCCAATAGCTCCACAATCCACTCATCACTCTTTGTTTAAAAAAAAAAACAAAAACACTCTACTCACCTCTCTCCTCGTGCCCCGCGCTGCTCTCCTCTGGCTCCGGTCTCAGCAGCTGCAGTCTGCCCGGCGCCCGGTCACACTGCAGGTGCGCGATGATATGACGTCATCGCGCACCCGCAGTGTCAGCGGCAGGCAGAGCGGGGAATGATGGGAGAGGGGGCGTCAGCAGACGCACTCTCCTCCATCATTGCATTCAACTGTACCGGCGTCTATGACGCCGGTATAGTTGAATGCGGGGCCGGGAGTGTGCTGCGACAGCGGGGGGAAGAGTGCCGACAGCGGCACACTCAAGCGGCCCACTACTGCCATCGGCCCTTCTGGCATTTGCCAGAACTGCCCTATGGCCAGTCCGGCCCTGTTCCTTATTAATGTTAACTTAATAAAGCGTTATTGTATTCTTATTTGGTTCTTGTAGTGCTTCCCTTTCTTTTTTGGTTTCTATGGTTACTTTCTGTTGCACTGAAACGTTCATGTATATCTGTGCACCGTCGGTATTGGTGTGTTAGTGGTGCATGTATGGTCTGGCTTATATGTTTTGTATCTAATACTGTGGGTTCCCACAGATTTTCTCTTGTCCTGACCAGGATGGATTATCGTTAGTGTTGAGCATTCCGATACCGCAAGTATCGGGTATCGGCCGATACTTGCGGGTATCGGAATTCCGATACCGAGATCCGATACTTTTGTGGTATCGGGTATCGGTATCGAAACAACATTAATGTAATAATGTGTAAAAGAGAGAATTAAAATAAAAAATATTGCTATACTCACCTCTCCGACGCAGCCTGCACCTTACCGAGGGAACCGGGAGCGTTCTTTGCTTAAAATTCGCGCGTTTACTTCCTTACGTGAAGTCCCGGCTTGTGATTGGTCGCGTGCCGCCCATGTGGCCGCGACGCGACCAATCACAGCAAGCCGTGACGTAATTTCAGGTCCTTCAGGATTTTAAAATTACGTTCTGGCTTATGATTGGTCGCGTCGCGGTCACATGGGCGACGCGACCAATCACAAGCCGTGACGTCACGTAAGGAAGTAAACGCGCGAATTTTAAGCAAAGAACGCTCCCGGTTCCCTCGGTAAGGTGGAAAATGCGCGCGTGTCCTGCCTCCCGTGACGTCACGGCTTGAGATTGGTCGCATCGCCCATGTGACCGCGACGCGACCAATCACAAGCCAGAACGTAATTTTAAAATCCTGAAGGACCTGAAATTACGTCACGGCTTGCTGTGATTGGTCGCGTCGCGGCCACATGGGCGATGCGACCAATCACAAGCCGTGACGTCACGGGAGGCAGGACACGCGCGCATTTTAAAATGCGCGCGTGTCCTGCCTCCCGTGACGTCACGGCTTGTGATTGGTCGCGTCGCCCATGTGACCGCGACGCGACCAATCATAAGCCAGAACGTAATTTTAAAATCCTGAAGGACCTGAAATTACGTCACGGCTTGCTGTGATTGGTCGCATCGCGGCCACATGGGCGGCACACGACCAATCACAAGCCGGGACTTCACGTAAGGAAGCAAAGGGGCGAATTTTAAGCAAAGAACGCTCCCGGTTCCCTCTGGAAGGTGCAGGCTGCGTCGGAGAGGTGAGTATAGCAATATTTTTTATTTTAATTCTTTCTTTTACACATTAATATGGATCCCAGGGCCTGAAGGAGAGTTTCCTCTCCTTCAGACCCTGGGAACCATCAGGGATACAGTCCGATACTTGAGTCCCATTGACTTGTATTGGTATCGGGTATCGGTATCGGATTGGATCCGATACTTTGCCGGTATCGGCCGATACTTTCCGATACTGATACTTTCAAGTATCGGACGGTATCGCTCAACACTAATTATCGTACAAGGGATGCAACATGGCAAACAGTAGTCGCTCAAGTTTTAGACAATGATCCCAACAGCATGGTAACTGATGATTCAGGGAATGTAAGTGTGTTACAAACACAGATTAAGAGATTACTTCATGGACGCACTAAATTATGGTGGAATAAAGCTTTCTTAGAGAATTACATTAAAAAGAGACTGGTTCCACGAGGGCTGCGCATCCAGGTATTCCCTTCTTTCCCTGTCTCGGATGAACAGTTTACAGGGAGCTGGGAAGAAGTTAGTAATAAAGCTTCCATACAATTTATGGAGCTTCTCATTGACTATGATAAAAAAAACCTTGGTTACAATTGAAAATGAGATTGATGACTTATATTCTAAATTTAAGAAAGTGGCTAGTGCTGATACACTTTCAGCGTTCAATGTATCCATGGATAAAAACTCAAATGAGTGGGAAGCCCAAATTAAGACTACACAGGCTAAAAAATTAACCCGTGACACAATGGACTTTTCGAAAAAAACTGCTTATAGATGGAGACGTACTGGACATATAGTGCAAGAGTGCAGATCTCCATCCGCCTCTTCAGTATCATCTTCTGGGGATGCATCTGATACTTCGCAACATTCTATGCAAACCCGCTTCGGCATTACAGGCAAAAGGAAGTGGGAACGCAAAACTTCCCAGAACAAACGTGGAGCCAATTATTCGGCACATAAGGACATCCCGAAGGTAATTAATCTGTCAGAACACTCATTTAATGCTGATGAAATTTCTCTTCTCACTAAAGGTTTTACTTTTTCACCCAGCATGCAGTTTGACCCATTTTTGGCTTTGAAGGATTTACATTTTTTTGCACGTTCCTTGTTATTTAAAAAATGGCATCATAATGAGGAAATACAACAGGCATTCCCTCTGCCGGAGGAACAACTGTCTCTTCAAACCTTAGAGGAATTGGCCCGGGAACATGTGAATCCCTCTTTGGGTAAGGTACCCCCTTCATTGTACCCAAGATCTAAGAAGTTCCCCCCCTTGTCACTGTGCTCTAATATAGACATCTTTGTTAAACTTGTGTCTAATGATTTTGATTCCATCTCTACTTCTATAAATCACAATAACTTGTCCGGTGCTGAACAAAAGAGTTTGAAAAAACTCAAACAATTAAAAGATGTGGTATTTAAGCCAGCGGACAAGGGGGGGAACATTGTCATCTGGCCTAATAAACTTTATCTGGCAGAAGCGTACCGTCAACTATGTGATGTGTCGTGTTATAAAAAACTGACGTATAATCCTTTGATATCGTTTAGAGAAGAACTTTCCAAAATTTTACAACAAGCACTATCGGATGAGATAATTACAACTCAAGTTCGGGATATTCTGTTGAGCAAAGATCACTGCATCCCAACGTTGTATCTGTTGCCAAAGGTACATAAAAATTCTGTTACACCTCCTTGGAGACCCATAGTCTCGGGGGTTGGGGGACTTACGGAGAACATTGGCAAGTATGTTGATTCTTTCCTCAAGCCCCTGGTGGAGACCATTCCATCTTATTTAAAAGATACTTCTGATTTTCTGAAAAAAATTGACTCCATCCATGTTGAAGATGATACTCTTCTTGTTACATGTGACGTAGAGTCTTTGTATACGAGTATTCGACACCAGGATGGCTTGAGGGCTGTTTCACAATTTTTGTCCATGACCTCTCTCTCACCCAGCGACACCAATTTTTTGACTGTCCTTTTACAATTTCTTTTAACTCACAATTTTTTTATTTTCAACGGATCCTTCTTCCTGCAGCTTCAGGGAACAGCAATGGGGGCGGCTTGTGCGCCCTCTTATGCTAATTTGTTCCTGGGACTGTGGGAGAGGGATCTTTTCTCATCAGATCGGGGCTCGTCGATGGAGCGGGTCCTATTCTGGGCCCGCTACATCGACGATATTTTCCTGATCTGGCGGGGTACTTCTCTTGAGTTACAATCTTTTTTGAGGAGCTTAATAATAATGATTTAAATATACATCTTACTTACAAATTTGACTTCTATCATATAGATTTTTTGGATGTCCTGGTGGAGAGAGAGGCGGATGGTCTTCTAAGTGCCAGTGTTTTCCATAAGGATACATCAGTGAATTCTGTTCTTCACGCCACATCTTCCCACCCGCCCCATGTGATTAATGCGGTCCCGGTTGGGCAATTTCTTCGCCTTAAAAGAATTTGTACATCGGTTGAAACATTTGATAAACAAGCCGAGGATCTTAAACAACGTTTCTTGGCTCGTGGATACAGCAAGAGGAGCATGAAAAAGGCTTATAACAGGGCTAGGAATACTAATCGGCAGCAACTTTTGTTTTCGAAACCACAAGTCAAGATTAATCAACAGGTAAGAATGATTACTCAGTATCATTCCCGGTGGAAGGAAATGTCACAAGTTTTGGCCAAACATTGGCCTATACTCTTAGCAGATCCAATCCTTAAACAGTATTTACCACCTCATCCATCTGTTGTTGCCCGAAGGATCTAAAAATTTAGGGGACCATTTGGTACGGAGTTACTTCTCACCTGTTACCCTGCCCCCCATCTTTCCAACTGCCTCAAGTCAAAAACCCCCTTGTTGGGGCTGTAAACCTTGTGGCAAATGTATTGCGTGCCCCAATATCAACAGTGCCACCCATTTTGTATCCTCGGATGGACAAGAATTTTTAATTACGCACTCTATCAACTGTTGCACTACTATGGTAGTTTATCATGGTACGTGCCCATGCGGTAAAATTTATATTGGTCTCACAACACGTGCCTTGAAGGTACGTGTACGGGAGCATGTCCGTGACATCCTGGCAGCTAAGAATGTGGATAATATTGAAAGCTTAAAGACAGTTCCTCGGCATTTTAAACGCCATCATGAGTGTGATCCTTCAGGCTTTATAGTCATAGGTATTGACCACCTCATCACAACTTTACGTGGTGGTAATCTTAGCCGCCACCTTGCACAAAAAGAATCACGTTGGATCTGGCGGCTCAAAACCTTACAACCTCAGGGACTTAATGAGACTCTTAGTTTCTCTTCATTCCTCTGAATCATCAGTCCATGTTTTTTAATTGGCTTTTAATTTTTGTTTGTTTATGTTGTTTTTAACATTGTGTCTACCTTTCTCTAGTTTCCCTTTTATGTGATGCCGCAATCTTCATGTTTATCCAGTGTTGGGTCCAGGTAATAATATCTTCTAGTGTGAAAAGTCATCCACCATAGCGGAGGGAGTGCCCTATATGCAGTTGTTCTAATATTCACCTATTCATATATGCACATTGTATATTATTGTTCACTATCATGTAAATACATATGTTTATGTTTTTTACTTACAGTATATATGTTTGTATTTATATACATTTTATGCCGGTCTTATCTTTATCTATGTTGTAGTGCTAATATGTCTTATTCACTTTGGATCTTACGTACTACATTATATTGCTGCTATTTCACTCAATTTACTTTTCATATTCATGTCACTGGTTTTTGTAATATTAGCAATTATGTCACATTATTGTTTCTCCCTCTGTTTTTTGGTCTCTCCATTTTCTTGTAGCGCCTGCACACTGTCTTTTTCATTGCTAGGCAGCGGTGTTTGCGCCTTTGAGAGCTGTGTATGCGGGGATTCCACTTCCCGGCTCACGCCTTACCAGTGGGCGTGACCTGGCTAGTGCCCAGCGTCCTCCTCTCTCGGCGTCTACACCGTTGTCTGGGTGACGACTCGCGCACGCGCAGTCAGCTTACCGCAGTCCGGATGTCATTTACTGCGCATGCACGGCTGGTCGGCATTTTGTTCTGTAATCCGGGACCTGATTGGTCTTTTTTTATTCCGCCGTGTTATATTGCGCTATTGTATGCGCATGCGTGGGCCCGTACACAGTGCAACATCTCTATACAAGGGGCGATTTGATTGGTTGATACTACCTTTAAATATCCCATATGTTAGTATCACGCAACACCCCCGGAAGAAGGCACCGTGCCGAAACGCGCGTTGGGGCTCGTGGCAGTGTGGTTCCTCCTTCAGGTATTATGAATAATTGTTCATTTATTACTTTTCTATCGGTCCTGTAGTGCATGTTCTGGTGATATATATCTTTGCACTTATGCTCTTGAATTATTCACATACTCATGTACTTTCAGAGGCTGATTTATTCTGTATGTGCAGTATTATACAGCACACTTGATACATTTTGTATGTAACATCAGTCTTTGATATGTAACTTACCTGTCAGGACCTACACTGCCATGTGTTATGGTTCTCAATGGCAAGAGAACATAGCCCAGCATACATATGAACTAGCTCTTGGAAGGATGGAAACTTAAACTGACCATGAACTAAACCTGCCGCACAACTAACAGTAGCCGGGTAGCGTGCCTACGTTTTATCCCTAGACGCTCAGCGCCAGCCGGAGGACTAACTAATCCTGGCAGAGGAAAATACAGTCCTGGCTCACCTCTAGAGAAATTTCCCCGAAAGGCAGACAGAGGCCCCCACATATATTGGCGGTGATTTTAGATGAAAATGACAAACGTAGTATGAAAATAGGTTTAGCAAAATCGAGGTCCGCTTACTAGATAGCAGGAAGACAGAAAGGGCACTTTCATGGTCAGCTGAAAACCCTATCAAAATACCATCCTGAAATTACTTTAAGACTCTAGTATTAACTCATAACATCAGAGTGGCAATTTCAGATCACAAGAGCTTTCCAGACACAGAAACGAAACTGCAGCTGTGAACTGGAACAAAATGCAAAAAACAAACAAGGACAAAAGTCCGACTTAGCTGGGAGTAGTCTAGAAGCAGGAACATGCACAGAAAGGCTTCTGATTACAATGTTGACCGGCATGGAAGTGACAGAGGAGCAAGGTTAAATAGCGACTCCCACATCCTGATGGGAACAGGTGAACAGAGGGGATGATGCACACAAGTTCAATTCCACCAGTGGCCACCGGGGGAGCCCAAAATCCAATTTCACAACAGTACCCCCCCTCAAGGAGGGGGCACCGAACCCTCACCAGAACCACCAGGGCGATCAGGATGAGCCCTATGAAAGACACGGACCCGATCGGAGGCATGAACATCAGAGGCAGTCACCCAAGAATTATCCTCCTGACCGTATCCCTTCCATTTGACCAGATACTGGAGTTTCCGTCTGGAAACACGAGAGTCCAAGATTTTTTCCACAACGTACTCCAACTCGCCCTCAACCAACACCGGAGCAGGAGGCTCAACGGAAGGCACAACCGGTACCTCATACCTGCGCAATAATGACCGATGAAAAACATTATGAATAGAAAAAGATGCAGGGAGGTCCAAACGGAAGGACACAGGGTTAAGAATCTCCAATATCTTGTACGGGCCGATGAACCGAGGCTTAAACTTAGGAGAAGAAACCCTCATAGGGACAAAACGAGAAGACAACCACACCAAGTTCCCGACACAAAGCCGAGGACCAACCCGACGCCGGCGGTTGGCAAAAAGCTGAGTCTTCTCCTGGGACAACTTCAAATTGTCCACTACCTGCCCCCAAATCTGATGCAACCTCTCCACCACAGCATCCACTCCAGGACAATCCGAAGATTCCACCTGACCGGAGGAAAATCGAGGATGAAACCCCGAATTACAGAAAAAAGGAGACACCAAGGTGGCAGAGCTGGCCCGATTATTGAGGGCAAACTCCGCTAAAGGCAAAAAAGCAACCCAATCATCCTGATCTGCAGACACAAAACACCTCAAATATGTCTCCAAAGTCTGATTCGTCCGCTCGGTCTGGCCATTAGTCTGAGGATGGAAAGCAGACGAGAAAGACAAATCTATGCCCATCCTAGCACAGAATGCCCGCCAAAATCTAGACACGAATTGGGTTCCTCTGTCAGAAACGATATTCTCCGGAATACCATGCAAACGAACCACATTTTGAAAAAACAGAGGAACCAACTCGGAAGAAGAAGGCAACTTAGGCAGGGGAACCAAATGGACCATCTTAGAGAAACGGTCACACACCACCCAGATGACAGACATCTTCTGAGAAACAGGAAGATCCGAAATAAAATCCATCGAGATGTGCGTCCAAGGCCTCTTCGGGATAGGCAAGGGCAACAACAATCCACTAGCCCGAGAACAACAAGGCTTGGCCTGAGCACAAACGTCACAAGACTGCACAAAGCCTCGTACATCTCGTGACAGGGAAGGCCACCAGAAGGACCTTGCCACCAAATCCCTGGTACCAAAGATTCCAGGATGACCTGCCAATGCAGAAGAATGAACCTCAGAAATGACTTTACTGGTCCAATCATCAGGAACAAACAGTCTACCAGGTGGGCAACGATCAGGTCTATCCGCCTGAAACTCCTGCAAGGCCCGCCGCAGGTCTGGAGAAACGGCAGACAATATCACTCCATCCTTAAGGATACCTGTAGGTTCAGAATTACCAGGGGAGTCAGGCTCAAAACTCCTAGAAAGGGCATCCGCCTTAACATTCTTAGAACCCGGTAGGTATGACACCACAAAATTAAACCGAGAGAAAAACAACGACCAGCGCGCCTGTCTAGGATTCAGGCGTCTGGCGGACTCAAGATAAATTAAATTTTTGTGGTCGGTCAATACCACCACCTGATGTCTAGCCCCCTCAAGCCAATGACGCCACTCCTCAAAAGCCCACTTCATGGCCAAAAGCTCCCGATTCCCAATATCATAATTCCGCTCGGCGGGCGAAAATTTACGAGAAAAAAAAGCACAAGGTTTCATCACGGAGCAGTCGGAACTTCTCTGCGACAAAACCGCCCCAGCTCCGATTTCAGAAGCGTCGACCTCAACCTGAAAAGGAAGAGCAACATCAGGCTGACGCAACACAGGGGCGGAAGAAAAGCGGCGCTTAAGCTCCCGAAAGGCCTCCACAGCAGCAGGGGACCAATCAGCAACATCAGCACCCTTCTTAGTGAAATCAGTCAATGGTTTAACAACATCAGAAAAACCAGCAATAAATCGACGATAAAAGTTAGCAAAGCCCAAAAATTTCTGAAGACTCTTAAGAGAAGAGGGTTGCGTCCAATCACAAATAGCCTGAACCTTGACAGGATCCATCTCGATGGAAGAGGGGGAAAAAATATATCCCAAGAAGGAAATCTTTTGAACCCCAAAAACGCACTTAGAACCCTTCACACACAAGGAATTAGACCGCAAAACCTGAAAAACCCTCCTGACCTGCTGGACATGAGAGTCCCAGTCATCCGAAAAAATCAGAATATCATCCAGATACACAATCATAAATTTATCCAAATAATCACGGAAAATGTCATGCATAAAGGACTGAAAGACTGAAGGGGCATTTGAAAGGCCAAAAGGCATCACCAAATACTCAAAGTGGCCCTCGGGCGTATTAAATGCGGTTTTCCACTCATCCCCCTGCTTAATTCGCACCAAATTATACGCCCCACGGAGATCTATCTTAGAGAACCACTTGGCCCCCTTTATGCGAGCAAACAAATCAGTCAGCAGTGGCAACGGATATTGATATTTAACCGTGATTTTATTCAAAAGCCGATAATCAATACATGGCCTCAAAGAGCCATCTTTCTTAGACACAAAGAAAAAAACGGCTCCTAAGGGAGATGACGAAGGACGAATATGTCCCTTTTCCAAGGACTCCTTTATATATTCTCGCATAGCAGCATGTTCAGGCACAGACAGATTAAATAAACGACCCTTAGGGTATTTACTACCCGGAATCAAATCTATGGCACAATCGCACTCCCGGTGCGGAGGTAATGAACCAAGCTTAGGTTCTTCAAAAACGTCACGATAGTCAGACAAGAATTCAGGAATCTCAGAGGGAATAGATGATGAAATGGAAACCACAGGTACATCCCCATGCATCCCCTTACATCCCCAGCTTAACACAGACATAGCTTTCCAGTCGAGGACTGGGTTATGAGATTGCAGCCATGGCAATCCAAGCACCAACACATCATGTAGATTATACAGCACAAGAAAGCGAATAATCTCCTGATGATCCGGATTAATTCGCATAGTTACTTGTGTCCAGTATTGTGGTTTATTACTAGCCAATGGGGTGGAGTCAATCCCCTTCAGAGGTATAGGAGTTTCAAGAGGCTCTAAATCATACCCACAGCGTTTGGCAAAGGACCAATCCATAAGACTCAAAGCGGCGCCAGAGTCGACATAGGCGTCCGCGGTAATAGATGATAAAGAACAAATCAGGGTCACAGATAGAATAAACTTAGACTGAAAAGTGCCAATTGAAACTGACTTATCAAGCTTCTTAGTGCGCTTAGAGCATGCTGATATAACATGAGTTGAATCACCACAATAAAAGCACAACCCATTTTTTCGTCTAAAATTCTGCCGTTCGCTTCTGGACAGAATTCTATCACATTGCATATTCTCTGGCGTCTTCTCAGTAGACACCGCCAAATGGTGCACAGGTTTGCGCTCCCGCAGACGTCTATCGATCTGGATAGCCATTGTCATGGACTCATTCAGACCCGCAGGCACAGGGAACCCCACCATAACATCCTTAATGGCATCAGAGAGACCCTCTCTGAAATTCGCCGCCAGGGCGCACTCATTCCACTGAGTAAGCACAGACCATTTACGGAATTTTTGGCAGTATATTTCAACTTCATCTTGCCCCTGAGATAGGGACATCAAGGCTTTTTCCGCCTGAAGCTCTAAATGAGGTTCCTCATAAAGCAACCCCAAGGCCAGAAAAAACGCATCCACATTGAGCAACGCAGGATCCCCTGGAGCCAATGCAAAAGCCCAATCTTGAGGGTCGCCCCGGAGCAAGGAAATCACAATCCTGACCTGCTGTGCAGGATCTCCAGCAGAGCGAGATTTCAGGGACAAAAACAACTTGCAATTATTTTTGAAATTTTGAAAGCAAGATCTATTCCCCGAGAAAAATTCAGGCAAAGGAATTCTAGGTTCAGATATAGGAACATGAACAACAAAATCTTGTAAATTTTGAACTTTCGTGGTGAGATTATTCAAACCTGCAGCTAAACTCTGAATATCCATTTTAAACAGGTGAACACAGAGCCATTCCAGGATTAGAAGGAGAGAGAGAGAGGAAGGCTGCAATATAGGCAGACTTGCAAGTGATTCAATTGAAAGCACACTCAGAACTGAAGGAAAAAAAAAAAAAAAATTTTCAGCAGACTTCTTTTTTCTCTCCTTTCTCTGCCAATTAATTTAACCCTTTGTAGGCCGGTCAAACTGTTATGGTTCTCAATGGCAAGAGAACATAGCCCAGCATACATATGAACTAGCTCTTGGAAGGATGGAAACTTAAACTGACCATGAACTAAACCTGCCGCACAACTAACAGTAGCCGGGTAGCGTGCCTACGTTTTATCCCTAGACGCTCAGCGCCAGCCGGAGGACTAACTAATCCTGGCAGAGGAAAATACAGTCCTGGCTCACCTCTAGAGAAATTTCCCCGAAAGGCAGACAGAGGCCCCCACATATATTGGCGGTGATTTTAGATGAAAATGACAAACGTAGTATGAAAATAGGTTTAGCAAAATCGAGGTCCGCTTACTAGATAGCAGGAAGACAGAAAGGGCACTTTCATGGTCAGCTGAAAACCCTATCAAAATACCATCCTGAAATTACTTTAAGACTCTAGTATTAACTCATAACATCAGAGTGGCAATTTCAGATCACAAGAGCTTTCCAGACACAGAAACGAAACTGCAGCTGTGAACTGGAACAAAATGCAAAAAACAAACAAGGACAAAAGTCCGACTTAGCTGGGAGTAGTCTAGAAGCAGGAACATGCACAGAAAGGCTTCTGATTACAATGTTGACCGGCATGGAAGTGACAGAGGAGCAAGGTTAAATAGCGACTCCCACATCCTGATGGGAACAGGTGAACAGAGGGGATGATGCACACAAGTTCAATTCCACCAGTGGCCACCGGGGGAGCCCAAAATCCAATTTCACAACAGCCATGGTTTGGTGATCATTGTCTTATCTTGTATTCCCTTTTTTTGATACTATTTTGATGTTCCTTTTTAATGTTAACTTAATAAAGAGTTATTGTATTCTTATTTGGTTCTTGTAGTGCTTCCCTTTCTTTTTTGGTTTCTGTAATATCACTCCCCCCTAGAGGAGAATAATATTACTGCAGCAACCAAGACCCTGGGGTGCTGCACTCCCCCCCCTTTAAATCCAGTACTCCCGGACTGGGAAAAGAAAACAACAATACATTAGCAAAAGACATGCAAAATTTTTGAAATGCTATGAAACAAATTAATATAACAGTGCTTCTCTTTATGGGGGGTGAGAACGCTTGAACGTTGCAAACAAGAACATATTTACATGACTGATAAGGACAATACAGATGCATTAACTATAAAATACTATTAGCCGTACAGGTATACTATCTATTAAGTGCAAGTAGAAAACAGTTGTAAACTAACTATGAAACACAATTATAAGTGCAATTACCCTCTAAGGGTATACTATTATAAAAACTCAAAGTGCAAATCAACATTTTCCTTATACTTACTCTTTCTACACATGCAGGACTATCTGTCTACCCCCACGGGCTCACTGCATTTTTCTTCAGTTAATTTAACCTCAATTTTATTTAAAGTACATCATTAAACATTCTATTCTTGGCTACATACTATCAGCTATGTAAACATTATTACTATCTAACTACTCAAGACAACATTGTTTCTCTTAGGCAAAGTGCAACAAGTGAACCTTCCCTTTAAGGGTAAACCCAAGTCTTTTCTGAGGTAAGGCAAACAATCATATCACCAATATTCAAGTCAGTTCAAAGGTGACGTGATGCGATATGAGGGACCCGTTACGAACCCCCGAACGTTGGTCTTGGGTGGGCTACAAGACATGTAATCCTGACCCGGAATTCTGCTGCACCGACGGGTTTTTCTTCAGGTCTGAAAGGCAAAGTTATTTTTACAGCATAATTAACAGCAGTTTCTGTTAAGAGGCAGTCTCTGTAAAAACCTCCTTTGTAAAACCAGTAGAGAGCACCTTTAAGAAGGTGCAAACTATTTACAAGTACAGTTTGTGATCATGCAACAGTCCATGATTCTGCAGTTCTTTAATCGAAATTGGAAAACTTGTGCAAAAACATAAGATCCCTTTAAACAGGGGATCCCTTTAAGAGTTAACCCTGGACGGGTTTAAGCAGCAAAAGAAACAGGGAAAAGTTTTTAAACCATTTACATTCGGTGTTTCGAGGTTTATTACAGTAGGTTACAAGGCAGCAGTCGGTAGCGGACACTTCCTAACCGGGGAAGCTTTGTATCCAAGTCCTCATCTGATGCTGTAGCAACATCTTGGGCTTGTCTCTCAGTGATGGTCAAGTCGTTAGTGGTCTGAGTACGGATGTCAGTTTTAGTAGCAGATTCAGTAGTAGAGATGATACACACAGTAGTGGTAGTATTGGGGCCCGCTAGTTCAGAGACTAGAGGGGTAATGTCGTTAGTCTTAGTCATGGCAGCAGGTGGTGCTACTGCAGGTTCACATCATTTAACATTCTTAGCGTACCAACCTTGCTCACTCCTGTGGCGAGTGTAGGTCACATGGTCCCCTCTGCACAAGTTTCGGGGGACATTAGGACTAGAACAGCGGCTGGTGGTTGGTCACAGTCTGGGCGGGGAGTGGTCACTGGAGCAGGATCGGTCGACGGGGCAGGAGCATTTTCCATACCTGCCTCTGATGTGGTTCCACCGATGTCGATCCCCTCCGCTGATGAGAACGCTGGAGTCGGCCGCTGCTTGGACCGTGGCTCTTCCAGTGTGATCTTCTTGCACAGCTCCGACTTCCATTTCTTCACTGCTGTCGGCTCTTCGTCCGGGTGTAATAATTATAGGGGATAACTCAGGAGACTCTTTGCGTGGAACAAGACAGCTACAGGACACAGTTTTATAAGTGGTAAAAGTCTATATTATCACACGGTGATTCAAACAGGTGCAGAGAGAAACTCAAGTCCACAACACTTGGTGCAAATATCAAATGCAGCTCAGCAGTCTATAGGAAACTTCAGAGGAAAATGCAATCACGCAGAAAGTCTATGAAGCACAATTATTCTTGAGGATACTTGACACGAATAAGTCCTTGCTTAGTCCAAAACACAGATAGATATGCTTATAAGGCAGTTCAAATAATATCTTTGCTCAACCAGGGAGGTCTGGGTAATAGTCTCAGGTTCTTGCAGAGCAGAAACAGCTTACATGTCCAGCAAATGCAGATGGAAGTAAACACGAGCAGCAGATGAAGGAGGATTACTGGAACTGGTGTATGCAGTAGGAACTCAGAGCAGAGTAGCAGGATCACCACACAGGTTCACAGGAGCAGGTATATATCCACAGAGTCACCGGTGGTCAGGAGCTGGATGCAAGGCAGAATACTCTAGCACAGACTGAAGGCTGGGGTGGAGTTTTATAGCAGGAAGACACAGTGCACATGAGACCAAAGATGCCATCTTGGAAAAGGGGATTAATGCACAAAAAGGTAATAAAAAATGTTCAGAGTCCTGACATTACTCCCTCCTTAGAAGCGGCCTTAGGATGATCCTGAACCTGGTTTCTCAGGGAATCTCTGATGAAAACAAGAAATCTTCTGTTGGGCATTGATGTTTTCCACAGGTTCCCAAGAGTCTTCCTCAGGAGATATCCCTGCCATCTTATCAGATATTGGAGCTGATTCCTGCGAATCCTGGAATCAACAATTTCCTCCACCACAAACTGTTCTTGCCCATCAATCACCACAGGCTGCGGAGGTGGCACAACACGTCCCTGGAAGGTATTAGGAGATACAGGCTTTAGTAAAGATACATGAAAAACTGGGTGTACCTTCATAGTCCTAGGCAGCTTCAGCCGGAAGGCCACAGCGCTCACAATACTGTTGATCTTGAAAGGGCCACTGAATTTCTGTCCAAGTTTTTGTGAAGGAACGTTTAACTTCAGATTCTTAGTTGCTAACCACACGGAATCTCCTACCTTGAACATGGGTGCAGGTTTACGGAATCTATCAGCCGATCTCTTATAACGTTCTTGAGCTGTGGTCAGGGATTCCTTCAGAACCTCCAGATTTTGCCTCATCGTAGTCAGCCTTTCCTCCACTGCCGGAACTGGAGAATTAATTGGAGACCTAGGTAAGATACACGGATGATAACCCAGATTGGCAAAGAAAGGTGTAAATTTAGTGGAGGCGCTCTGTGAATTGTTATATGAAAATTCGGCTAACGGCAGCAACTCCAACCAATCATCCTGGAGATGGCTGACATAGCATCTTAGATATTGTTCCAGCATCTGGTTGGTACGCTCAGTCTGACCATTTGTCTGGGGATGGTAAGCGGAAGAGAGACACATTAATATTGAGTGCAGAGAAAACCCCTTCCAGAATCTTGAAGTGAACTGCACTCCACGGTCAGAGATGATCTGATCCGGAACCCCATGCAACCGAAAGACATTCTGTATAACCAAGTTCACTGTATCTTTAGCTGAGGGGAGGCCGGTGCATGGAACAAAATGAGCAGCTTTAGTCAGGCAATCAAATACCACCATGATTGTATTCATGCCCCCCGATGTAGGCAGCTCCACAATAAAGTCCACTGATATAGACCCCCAAGAGCGGGACAGAACAGGTAATGGTTGTAGAAGACCCGTAGGTGCCACATGAGGATTCTTGTAATGAGCACATACCTCGAAAGAGAGAACGTAGTCCTTGGTATCCTTCAGGCAAGTTGACCACCAGAAGAATCGGCTCAGGAACTCTTGTGTCTTCTGTACCCCCCTGTGACCAGCCAACTTGGAGTCATGTACCAACTTGAGGATCTGCATACGGACGACCACAGGGACGTAGATACGTTGATCTCTGAACCACATGCCACCCTTAAAGACAAGATTAATATCCACAGGTGGGTTGGCCAGAAATACATCACCGTCATAGGCCTCCCTGCACTCCTTCCACAAGTCCTGATTGTGGATAACTCAGATGAAATTGGCATCAGATAGAATGGTCTTGGACGGGGCTCCAGGTACGGAATCCGCAGCATGGATTCGGGATAAAGCATCAGCCTTCCCATTACGAGAACCTGGATGGTACGAGATAACAAAGTTAAATTGATTTAAAAATAAGTTCCAATGAGCCTGACGAGGAGAAAGACATCTAGCGGATCTAAGGAACTCTAAATTGCGATGGTCAGTTAGCACTATGATCGGTTGTGCAGCTCCTTGCAGATGATGCCTCCATTCTTTGAAAGCTGCAATAATAGCCAGCAATTCCTTGTCTCCCACATCGTAATTCTTCTCTGCTGAGGTTAGTCTAGGGGAAAAGAAAGCACAAGGATGTAGCAGACCCTTCTCTCGAGTTCTTTGGGAGAGAATAGCCCCCAAAGCATTATCAGAAGCATCCACCTCCACAATGAAAGAAAGTGTTGGATCTGGGTGTATCGACAGAGGTGCTGATGTGAAACAGATCTTAAGCCGATCAAAAGCTTCTTGAGCCTGTGATGAACACTTAAAGAGCTTTTCCTTCTTTGTCAAGGAAGTAATGGGACGGACAATAATCAGAAAAATTTTGAATGAAGCGTCTGTAGAAATTTGCAAAACCAATAAAATGTTGGACCTCCTTAACGTTCTTGGGTACCAGCCAGTCATGGATAGCCTGAATCTTACCAGATTCCATGTTCAGCCCTGAGGAGAGGTGATATAACCTAAGAACTGTATCTCAGAATGATGGAACTCGCATTTCTCCGGCTTAATATACAGATGTGTCATGATCTCAATGGCAAGAGAACATAGCATAAGCATATATAGGAACTAGCTCTTGGAAGATGGGAACTGAGCTGACCATGAACTAAACCTAACGCACAACTAGCAGTGGCCGGGTAGCATGCCTACGTTGATTCTAGATGCCCAGCCCAGCCGGAGGACTAAATAAAGCTAGCAGAGGAAAATATTAGTCCTAGCTCACCTCTAGAGAAATACCCCGAAAGGAGACAGAGGCCCCCCACATGTATTGGCGGTGAGTTGAGATGAAATAACAAACGTAGTATGAAAATAGGTTTAGCAAATTTGAGGTCCACTTACTACATAGCAGAAGACAGAAAGGACACTTTCATGGTCAGCTGAAAACCCTATCAAAAACACCATCCAGAAATTACTTTAAAACTCTGGCATTAACTCATAACACCAGAGTGGCAATTCCCGTTCACAAGAGCTTTCCAGACACAGTAACGAAACTACAGCTGTGAACTGGAACAAAATGCAAAAACAAACATGGACAAGAGTCCAACTTATCTAGTAGTTGTCTAGGAGCAGGAACAAGCACAGAGAGGCTTCTGATAACATTGTTGACCGGCAAGCAACTAACAGAGCAGCAAGGTTATATAGCGACTCCCACATCTTGATGGGAACAGGTGAACAGAGAAGATGAAGACACCAGTTCAATTCCACCAGTAGCCACCGGGGGAGCCCAGAATCCAAATTCACAACAGTACCCCCCCCTCAAGGAGGGGGCACCGAACCCTCACCAGAACCACCAGGGCGATCAGGATGGGCCCTATGAAAGGCACGAACCAGATCGGAGGCATGAACATCAGATGCATTCACCCAAGAATTATCCTCCTGGCCGTATCCCTTCCACTTGACCAGATACTGGAGTCTCCGTCTGGAAACACGAGAGTCCAAGATTTTCTCCACAACGTACTCCAACTCACCCTCAACCAACACCGGAGCAGGAGGCTCAACGGAAGGCACAACCGGTACCTCATACCTGCGCAATAATGACCGATGAAAAACGTTATGAATAGAAAAGGATGCAGGGAGGTCCAAACGGAAGGAAACAGGGTTAAGAATCTCCAATATCTTATACGGGCCGATAAACCGAGGCTTAAACTTAGGAGAAGAGACCCTCATAGGGACAAAACGAGAAGACAACCACACCAAATCCCCAACAGAAAGCCGAGGACCAACACGACGGTGGCGGTTGGCAAAAAGCTGAGTCTTCTCCTGGGACAACCTCAAATTGTCCACCACCTGCCCCCAGATCCGATGCAATCTCTCCACCACAGCATCCACTCCAGGACAATCCGAAGATTCCACCTGACCAGAGGAAAATCGAGGATGAAACCCCGAATTACAGAAAAACGGGGACACCAAAGTGGCAGAGCTGGCCCGATTATTGAGAGCGAACTCCGCCAATGGCAAAAAAGCAACCCAATCATCCTGGTCAGCAGACACAAAACACCTCAGATATGTCTCCAGGGTCTGATTAATCCGCTCGGTCTGGCCATTCGTCTGAGGATGGAAAGCGGACGAAAAAGATAAATCTATGCCCATCCTAGCACAGAATGCCCGCCAAAATCTAGACACGAATTGGGTCCCTCTGTCAGAAACGATATTCTCAGGAATACCATGCAAACGAACAACATTTTGAAAAAACAGAGGAACCAACTCGGAAGAAGAAGGTAACTTGGGCAGAGGAACCAAATGGACCATCTTAGAAAAACGGTCACACACCACCCAGATGACAGACATCTTCTGAGAAACAGGCAGATCTGAAATAAAATCCATCGAGATGTGCGTCCAAGGCCTCTTAGGAATAGGCAAGGGCAACAATAATCCACTAGCCCGAGAACAACAAGGCTTGGCCCGAGCACAAACGTCACAAGACTGCACAAAGCCTCGCACATCTCGTGACAGGGAAGGCCACCAGAAGGACCTTGCCACCAAATCCCTGGTACCAAAAATGCCAGGATGACCTGCCAACGCAGAAGAATGAACCTCAGAGATGACTCTACTGGTCCAATCATCAGGAACAAACAGTTTATCAGGTGGGCAACGATCAGGTCTCTCCGCCTGAAACTCCTGCAAGGCCCGCCGCAGGTCTGGAGAAACGGCTGACAATACCACTCCATCCTTAAGGATACCTGTGGGCTCAGAGTTACCAGGCGAGTCAGGCTCAAAACTCCTAGAAAGGGCATCCGCCTTAACATTCTTAGAACCCGGTAGGTATGACACCACAAAATTAAACCGAGAGAAAAATAATGACCAGCGCGCCTGTCTAGGATTCAGGCGCCTGGCGGTCTCAAGATAAATCAAATTTTTGTGGTCAGTCAATACCACCACCTGATGTCTGGCCCCCTCAAGCCAATGGCGCCACTCCTCAAAAGCCCACTTCATGGCCAAAAGCTCCCGATTCCCAACATCATAATTCCGCTCAGCGGGCGAAAATTTACGGGAAAAGAAGGCACAAGGCCTCATCACGGAGCAGTCAGAACTTTTCTGCGACAACACTGCCCCAGCTCCGATTTTAGAAGCGTCGACCTCAACCTGAAAAGGTAGAGCAACATCAGGCTGACGCAACACAGGGGCAGAGGAAAAACGGCGCTTAAGTTCCCGAAAGGCCTCCACAGCATCAGGGGACCAATCAGCAACATCAGCACCCTTCTTAGTCAAATCGGTCAATGGCTTAGCAATATCCGAAAAACCAGCAATAAATCGACGATAAAAGTTAGCAAAGCCCAAAAATTTCTGAAGACTCTTAAGAGAAGAGGGCTGCGTCCAATCACAAATAGCTTGAACCTTGACAGGATCCATTTCAATGGAAGAGGGGGAAAAAATATATCCCAAAAAGGAAATCCTCTGTACCCCAAAAACACACTTAGAACCCTTCACACACAAAGAATTAGACCGCAAAACCTGAAAAACCCTCCTGACTTGCTGGACATGAGAGTCCCAGTCATCCGAAAAAATCAGAATATCATCCAGATACACAATCATAAATTTATCCAAATAATCGCGAAAAATATCATGCATAAAGGACTGGAAAACTGACGGAGCATTAGAAAGACCAAAAGGCATCACTAAATACTCAAAGTGGCCCTCGGGCGTATTAAATGCGGTTTTCCACTCATCCCCCTGCCTGATTCGCACCAAATTATACGCCCCACGAAGGTCAATCTTAGAGAACCACTTGGCCCCCTTTATGCGAGCAAACAAATCAGTCAGCAACGGCAATGGGTATTGATATTTAACAGTGATTTTATTCAAAAGCCGATAATCAATACATGGTCTCAAAGAGCCGTCTTTTTTTGACACAAAGAAAAAACCGGCTCCTAAGGGAGATGACGATGGACGAATATGTCCCTTTTCCAAGGACTCCTTTATATATTCTCGCATAGCAGCATGTTCAGGCACAGACAGATTAAATAAACGACCCTTTGGGTATTTACTACCCGGGATTAAATCTATGGCACAATCGCACTCTCGGTGCGGAGGTAACGAACCAAGCTTGGATTCTTCAAAGACGTCACGATAGTCAGACAGGAACTCAGGAATTTCAGAGGGAATGGATGATGAAATGGAAACCACAGGTACATCCCCATGAGCCCCCTTACATCCCCAGCTCAACACAGACATAGCTCTCCAGTCGAGGACTGGGTTGTGAGATTGCAGCCAAGGCAATCCTAGCACCAAATCATCATGTAGATTATACAGCACCAGAAAGCGAATAATCTCCTGGTGATCCGGATTAATACGCATAGTTACTTGTGTCCAGTATTGTGGTTTATTATTAGCCAATGGGGTGGAGTCAATCCCCTTCAGAGGAATAGGAGTCTCCAAAGGCTCTAAATCATACCCACAGCGTTTGGCAAAGGACCAATCCATAAGACTCAAAGCGGCGCCAGAGTCGACATAGGCGTCCGTGGTAATAGATGACAAAGAGCAAATCAGGGTCACAGATAGAATAAATTTAGACGGTAAGGTGCAAATGGAAACAGATTTACCAAGCTTTTTAGTGCGCTTAGAGCATGCTGATATAACATGAGTAGAATCACCACAATAGAAACACAACCCATTTTTCCGTCTAAAATTCTGCCGCTCGCTTCGGGACAGAATTCTATCACACTGCATACTCTCTGGCGACTTCTCAGTGGACACCGCCAGATGGTGCACTGGTTTGCGCTCCCGCAAACGCCTATCGATCTGAATAGCCATTGTCATGGACTCATTCAGACCCGCAGGCACAGGGAACCCCACCATAACATCCTTAATGGCATCAGAGAGACCCTCTCTGAAAGTCGCCGCCAGGGCGCACTCATTCCACTGAGTAAGCACAGACCATTTACGGAATCTTTGGCAGTAAATTTCCGCTTCATCTTGCCCCTGAGATAGGGACATCAAAGTTTTTTCTGCCTGAAGCTCCAAATGAGGTTCGTCATAAAGCAACCCCAAGGCCAGAAAAAACGCATCCACATTGAGCAACGCAGGATCCCCTGGTGTCAATGAAAAAGCCCAGTCTTGAGGGTCGCCCCGGAGCAAGGAAATCACAATCCTGACCTGCTGTGCAGGGTCTCCGGCAGAGCGAGATTTCAGAGACAAAAATAATTTGCAATTATTTCGAAAATTCTGAAACCCGGATCTATTCCCCGAGAAAAATTCCGGCAAAGGAATTCTCGGCTCAGATACAGGTGCATGACAAACAAAATCTTGCAAATTTTGTACCTTCGTGGCGAGATTATTCAAACCTGCAGTTACACTCTGAAGATCCATTACAAACAGGTGGACACAGAGCCATTCAAGGGTTAAGAGGAGGTAAGAAGCAGCTAGACAGCAATTAAGGGCTAGGCAGCAAAACTCTGAGGGGAAAAAAAAAAAAATTTCCCTTCAACACTTCTTTTTCTCCTGCTTCAGCCCAAACAATTAACACTTTGCGGGCCGGTCAAACTGTCATGATCTCAATGGCAAGAGAACATAGCATAAGCATATATAGGAACTAGCTCTTGGAAGATGGGAACTGAGCTGACCATGAACTAAACCTAACGCACAACTAGCAGTGGCCGGGTAGCATGCCTACGTTGATTCTAGATGCCCAGCCCAGCCGGAGGACTAAATAAAGCTAGCAGAGGAAAATATTAGTCCTAGCTCACCTCTAGAGAAATACCCCGAAAGGAGACAGAGGCCCCCCACATGTATTGGCGGTGAGTTGAGATGAAATAACAAACGTAGTATGAAAATAGGTTTAGCAAATTTGAGGTCCACTTACTACATAGCAGAAGACAGAAAGGACACTTTCATGGTCAGCTGAAAACCCTATCAAAAACACCATCCAGAAATTACTTTAAAACTCTGGCATTAACTCATAACACCAGAGTGGCAATTCCCGTTCACAAGAGCTTTCCAGACACAGTAACGAAACTACAGCTGTGAACTGGAACAAAATGCAAAAACAAACATGGACAAGAGTCCAACTTATCTAGTAGTTGTCTAGGAGCAGGAACAAGCACAGAGAGGCTTCTGATAACATTGTTGACCGGCAAGCAACTAACAGAGCAGCAAGGTTATATAGCGACTCCCACATCTTGATGGGAACAGGTGAACAGAGAAGATGAAGACACCAGTTCAATTCCACCAGTAGCCACCGGGGGAGCCCAGAATCCAAATTCACAACACAGATGGTTCTCTTTCAGACGTCTTAAAACAGTTTTGACATGTTCTTCATGTCCCTGTAGAGAGTCAGAAAAGATTAGTATATCGTCCAAATAGATCACTACAAACTGGTCCAACAAATCTCTGAAAATGTCATTAGCAAGGTGTTGAAACGTTGCAGGGGCGTTACAAAGCCCGAAGGGCATCACAAGAGATTCAAAGTGTCCATACCGGCATCTGAATGCTGTCTTCCACTCATCCCCTGGACGAATACGCACCAAATTATAAGCCGCACAAAGATCCAGTTTAAAGAACACCTTAGCATGGCGGACTCTTTCCAGTAATTCGGGAATCAGAGGCAAAGGGTAACGGTTTTGTATGGTTACCTTATTGAGTTCCCGATAGTCAACACAGGGTCTCAGGGTCCCATCTTTCTTCTTTACATAAAAGATAGGTGCCCCTGCTGGTGAGGAAGAAGGACATATGAAGCCTTTGGCCAGATTTTCATCAATATACTCCTTTAAGGCTTGAAGCTCAGGTGCCGCCAAAGGGTATACATTACCAAAAGGAATAGCTGCCCCAGGAAGCAACTCAATGGGACAGTCATAATGCCTGTGTGGAGGAAGCTGATCTGCATTCTTCTTGTCACAGATGTCAGAGAACTCTTTATATGCTGGAGGTAAAGAAAATACCTGTACATGTGGTTCCATGGCCGTGGATTCAGGGACAGCTTCTGTTAAAGCTGAGTTGCTCCTTGTTGGAAAGATAATCTCCTTGGTGTCCCAGTTGATAATTGGGTTCTGAGAACGCAACCAAGGAATGCCTAAAATCACAGGAAAATGAGGATAAGAAATTAGCAAGAAAGAAAGTTGCTCCTGATGATTAGGCTCCAACAAAATTTCAAGGGGTACGGTCTCCTGATCCACAGGCCCAGAGATTAAAGGTGACCCATCCACTGTTTCCATGGTAATTGGAGAGGCTCTTTGCTGAATTTCAATACCATGTTCCTTGGCAAATGCGATATCCATGAAATAGCCATCTGCACCAGAGTCAATCATAGCTGCACTGGAAATCCACTGTCCTGAACACAGGATGTTAATAGGGAGAGAACAGTGAGAGTTCTTTTCCTTAAGCTCCTTGGGGGGTGAAGTCATAGAAAGTGAATGGAATGCAGCGTTTAAAGGCAGGCTACATTCAGAGATGTCAGATTCATCATCACAGTTGTCATACTCCCCTACTGCTGCTAGCACCTTGATAGGCCGTCTAGGACACTTATGACAATTGATCAAGAAGTGGTCAGACTGGCCGCAGTAGAAACATAGACTTTCACAAAGGCGATGCTCCCAGCGCTCATTGATCTCACGCCTCTGAACGGAATCAACTTGCATGGGCACCTCCTCCACCTCCCGAGAGGTTTTACCTGCAGGCTCTTTGGAAGGAAGGGAAAAGTTAGAAATACGGTTATATGCAGCAAACTTCTCCTGCCTACGCTCAGTAAGGCGAAAGTCAATGCGCACACAATGCTGTATAAATGTCTCTAGCTCTTGTGGTGACTCAGAGTGAGCTAGTTCATCTTTTACAATACTAGACAGACCCCTTCTAAAAATAGGCAATTGTGCATAACTGTCCCAATTGGTATCTACCGCTAATCTCCTGAATTCAGTAGCATACTCAATAACAGAATGTTTTGCCTGGCGTAAAGACAATAAAGCAGATTCAGCGGTTGCACGGCGATTAGGATCATCAAACATTAATGCCATAGCGGCCAAGAAATCATCCAAGTTATTTAACCGTGGGTCACGAGACTCAATCATCGGATTCGCCCAGGCGAGCGCTCGTGCGGTCAGCAGCATTATTACACACAATACTTTGGATCTATCATTAGGAAAACGGTCAGCATGCACATCAAAATATAGCATACATTGATTCACAAAGCCATGAAATTTGTCGCGATCACCATTAAATCTGAATGGGGGCAACTTAGGTGGGCTAGCTGGTGGCGGTTGCCCAGAGGGAAAAGTCGCTTGTGCAGCTATTTGCACGCTTATGTCCTGTAAAAACCCATCCATACTGGGACTCTATGCCAGCAAGTTTGTTTTCCTGGGCTGCCATGCGGGTGCTTAAGTCCTGCAAAGTCTGTCCAAACACTTGTTGATTGTGTTCAAAGCTTCCAAACTTCTTTTGCAGACCTTCCACATCTTTCTGCAGTGATCTAATTATGGAAAACACCTGCTCTAGTCTGCTTTCTGCAGTCATTGTTCCAGCAGTCTCCTTTTTTTTTTAGGCTAGAGTATCCTGTAATAATTATAGGGGATAACTCAGGAGACTCTTTGCGTGGAACAAGACAACTACAGGACACAGTTTTATAAGTGGTAAAAGTCTATATTATCACACGGTGATTCAAACAGGTGCAGAGAGAAACTCAAGTCCACAACACTTGGTGCAAATATCAAATGCAGCTCAGCAGTCTATAGGAAACTTCATAGGAAAATGCAATCAAGCAGAAAATCTATGAAGCACAATTATTCTTGAGGATACTTGACACGAATAAGTCCTTGCTTAGTCCAAAACACAGATAGATATGCTTATAAGGCAGTTCAAATAATATCTTAGCTCAAACAGGGAGGTCTGGGTAATAGTCTCAGGTTCTTGCAGAGCAGAAACAGCTTACATGTCCAGCAAATGCAAATGGAAGTAAACACGAGCAGCAGATGAAGGAGGATTACTGGAACTGGTCTATGCAGCAGGAACTCAGAGCAGAGTAGCAGGATCACCACACAGGTTCACAGGAGCAGGTATATAGCCAGGGAGTCACCAGAGGTCAGGAGCTGGATGCAAGGCAGAATACTCTAGCACAGACTGAAGGCTGGGGTGGAGTTTTATAGCAGGAAGACACAGTGCAAATGAGACCAAAGACGCCATCTTGGAAAAGGGCAGTAATGCACAAAAAGGTAATAAAAAATGTTCAGAGTCCTGACACCGGGAGTCAAAGGCTCGGCTCTTCCACCTGCGGATCCAAGAAGTCCGAATCATCCAGCTGCGGCAAGCTCGGGTTTTCCTCCGGTCGCCTGAGAGGGTCCTGGGTCACTTCGTCGTCGTTCAGGTACCCGCTGGTCACCATCTCTGCTCCGAGGTCTGCGGCCGCACATGCATGCTGCTCCTCCATTTTCTGGGGGTGGACCTCCTTGGCTCCTGGGCACGTCATCATCCCGTAGCAGTAGTCGGAGGAGGCGGTCGTCACTTTTGGCACCGCTTTGGTAGTCTCCTCCCATGGCATGCCCTTCTCCTTCTCTTGCGCTCCTCGTGGCGCTGTAATGGTGGCAGTTTTGGCGGGAATTTGGGGGTACTCGGCACCGGGTCCTTCGGTTCGGGGGATGTCACAGTGGCCCGACCCGGTCCATGGCCCTTTGAGGGATGTCCAATAAAGAAAAGAGTTTTTATGGTTTTGGGAAAGGTCTTTAAAGGGATAATGTTCGTGACGCCACCTGCGGTATTCAGTCAGGGTAACCGACGCTGCTTAGGGGTCCGCTGGGGTGATGTGATGGCAGCTAGATGGTATACCTTCCCACAGGTGAAGTGTGTCCCCAGGGCTTCCCAGAAATGTAGATGGTGATGGTGGATGATGTAAGGCGCAGTGAATAACGAGGACACAAGACAGCTGTTTCGGGGTTTTTGCCCCTCATCAGTGTTGGGGCAGTGTTCTGGATCACTGCGTTGAGAAACACGTGATGGTGTCTCCGCGGTGTTGGATGTTTTGGTCTCCACGAGGTCAATCATCTGTACCTTTATAGCCTTTTTACTAGGCACTGCTCCTAATAGCCAGTTTCCTACTCCACACTGATGAGGGGCAAAAACCCCGAAACAGCTGTCTGTGGATGGATACCATGCTTGGCATAGGTGGTCTTCCTTTATTGGATGTTTTCCTTTATCGGATGCTGCCCTTCCCGTGGTTGTTCCTTCCCGGGGAAAGGCCTGGCTATTCACTGCTTACGTTGAGAAACACGTGATGGTGTCTCCGCAGCTACTCTACAAGTCTCTGAAGTAAAGCGTAGAGATCCTTACTCCCTCGGTGTTCCAGCTACCGGATTCTGCGCCTCAGAAGGAGGCAGCATTTTGCAGGTTCATAAATCCTTCTGGTTTCCTCTCCTTGTGCTATGACTTCGTTTCTCACTCTCTGCAACGCAAATCCCTTCAATGTCTTTCTTTTGATGCTGCTGCATGTGGGGCAGGCGCAGCTCTGTGGCCTTCTGTCTTGGCCTCTGACAGGATCCCACCCCTGTCAGGGACCCACTACCTGAGCGGAGCCCAGATAGCAGCTCACTAGGCCCAGCCAGCCTCCGCCAGACTGGTGCTGACTGGGTGAAACTCAGCTTGCTTCTCCCTTAACTTCCTGTCCAGACTCCCAGTTATACCTAATTGTGAGGAGTGCCCTAATAGATAGAAACATAGCTCCCCCTGGTGCCTGGAGTGTGAAGTGTGTTGTCTGGTTTGTGATACCTGGTAAAGAGATCTCCTTTATTGCCTTCAGACGTAACATCAATCCCCCTGGTGGAAGAACAACATTACTGCAAGACCAGGCTGCACATGCAACACACTTTCAGTAGTCCTCAACGTCATATGCAGGCGACAGGTGACTTATGTGCTACTGTTTTTTACAGCAAAAATTAGCGCTCTACAATATTCACAGAAGATAATGTTGTGGAGAAGGTATTCAGCATGTTGGATTCACAGCAGAGATAAGCTGCTGCCAGGGGAGTCTAGCAGCAGCTCCCTCAGAGAGGGCAAAAGCCAAGCCAAATGTTCTTGTGTTTGCGAACTTAGGAGAGATAGTTGACCACTGGATTATCGTTCACCCGACAGCTATCTATTGTGTATGGAGATCTTTACAGTTGAGGAACTAGTATTGGGTCTAGAGAGGGTTGGCCGGAATTCTAATTGTAGTGTAATTAATTTACTACACACCGGGCAATCAGAGATTGGAGATTTGTGAGCTGAAAGCAGAGGAAATATATGTTTCTTATCATGAGCTGTAAACGCAAACCAATAGGACAAGATAGAAAGTTTATGGTACATGCAAAGGTTTTGCATTGTGTTTTGGATGGTATCTGTGTGGCCATTCTTATTATTTGGTGATCTATGGGGCTAGAACATAAGCTAAGGTTAACATGCTGGTAGTTGAAATCACTAATGTATGATCACTCTCTATGTATAACTTTATGTTGTTGGGTTTTTTTTAAATGTATTTTAAAAATTCCTCAAACCTTTTGTGTACTCTGCCATACATAAACACCACGTGTTTTTAATAATAATTTAATAATCAACTATTTAGAGCTGAAAAACTAATTAGATTTTCATAAATCTTGTCAACATTCACTAGAAGCTCTAATCATTGATAGCTCTAGGGCACACGAAGTTACGCTGAGAAACAGCTTGTGTTCTTGGACAACATTACCAAGCAGGAACGTGATAAATGTAAACTACTGCATGTTTCCATGTTGTACAGCAAAGTCTCAATACCATGTATCATTGCAGCACAGCTCTGGTTTAATATATTATATACAATGTCTTACTTTTTTTTTTGTATGGCTATTTCACACGGGTTTATAAATGTAATGATTATTTGTATTATTTTTATTATTATTACTATCATAATTTTTTTTTCAGCAATTTGTCTATCTTCATTTGCTTTTATATATAGACTGGTACCATACCCTTTACCTTTTAAACAGATACACTCCTATTTAGATATATACGAGGCTAAGGTGTACTCCTGAGCCAATTAGTTAATTTATCTCTGTGTTGCACACTCTTTTTATGTCTTTTATTATATGTCTTTTTGGTTCATTAATAAAGTTTACTACTTTTTGTATATTTGGGCCTTTATGCTTCCAGTGTGTTTTTGGGTACTTTAGGAAAATTGTCTAATGCAGTTAGGCATTTTCTGGAACATAAAAACACACATGAAACCTATAAATTTTCACAAACGCTTGTAGTATTAGTAGTAGAAGTGGTGGTAGTAGGTTGGATCACTTAAATGATACCTGTCACAAGATTTTCCCCATAAAAAGTACGGGAGCCACCATTAGGGTTTTTTGTTTTATAGCCTACTGTTGTGCTATAAAAAAGTTCCAAATTCAATCTACAGATCCCCAAAAAGACCTTTTATTATACTCACAGATGGCACAATCCGTTCCAATGGGCATATTTGGTCTTGATCCAGTGCCTCATCTCTTCCTTCTTCCCTGTTTTGTGTGGAAGATGTGTTCTACATCATTAACACAGTGTCCCTATCACGCTCCTGCACCGTCTCTCCTCTCTGCCATGCTAAAGGTAAAGTACTGTGGTACGCATGCGCTGGTTTTACTTCCGGTCCATCGACGCTCTGGCCTTTTCCAGTGCATGCGCCCTGTTGTGCTTTGCTCTGCCTTCGGCAGAGCAGAGAGAAGTGCACCTGTGCATTCTAGTGTGCTGTAAAAAAGCCCCTAATGGTGGTGCCCGTATTATATTGGAAAAACTAGGAGACAGGTTTTCTTTAAAAGCAGCTTACTACTGTTTTTTAGGCTGAGTTCACACAAACATGTAAAAAAATCTCCCAGGTTTCACAAGACTAAACTATTGCAATTATCCTAACAAATGATATGCTATACTGGGGTGCAACTGTAGAATGGGATGTTAGTGCACTATTGTGATCTTTTTCACTAGTAGGTTTGGATCTTGAAAAAAATTGATCATCTGCAGTGCCCCATTGAATAACATTGGTTTGAATTGTATCTACATATGTGCCGTCCCTAATAAAAATGTAGGTATCTCTGTAACAGGAGGACTCATTGTTGTCAGATTGAAGATTGGTGGGGATTTTGTCTATCCAATGTACAAAAAGGACACAATACTCATTGATTCTGTACCATGAGTTTCTTAGGAAGGTCCCAAAGTTCCTTTATAGCTGAAGAATATGAACCTTTATAGTTAATTTAAAAAATATATAGGGAATAGTATGATATTTATTTTTTATGCATATTATATTTATGCTTATCAAAAGTTCTTAAAACTAAGGCTTACATCTGGTCTGATTTATAGATCTAATGTTTGATATACTGTACAAATCACACCACGTCAGGTTTTATCTTTTATTGTCTCTGATCACAACCTATCATGCTACTTGCATGAGTATATATTTCTGATTGGCCTCTTGAGAACCACCTTCTTCCTTTTAAAAGTGTTTCTGCACTCTCTGCAGTTATGACACGAGTTATAGTAGATAAATAGATAAAATTGCAGGTGTATTGTCAATGCGCTTCAGAGTCCACTTGCTCCTTCTTCAGGACAACCATACAAAAATATGACTATTGTCATGTGATATGAAACATGCTGACAATAAACCTGCAATGTTGTCTATCTACTATAACTTGTGTCATAACTCCAGAGAGCGCAGAAACACTTCCAATCAGGTTACCTTTATTGATATTCTATGGAAGCTGCTGCATCTGGTCTCTAGGCTCTTTAAAGGGTATCTGTCACCCCAAAAATTGTATATGAGCTAAGGTCACCGGCATCAGGGGCTTATCTACAGCATTCTGCAATGCTGTAGATAAGCCCCCGATGTATCCTGAAAGGTAAGGAAATCAGGTTATATTATACTCACCCAGGGGAGGTCCCGATTCTTTTGGGTCCGATCGGTGTCACGGTGCTGGTCCGGCACCTCCCATCTTCATATGATGACATCCTCTTCTTGCCTTCCTGCTGTGGCTTTGGTGAAGGCATACTTTGTCTGCCCTGTTGAGGGCAGAGCAAAGTACTGCAGTGAGCAGGCGCCGGGTCTCTCTCACCTCTCCCGGCACCTGCGCACTGCAGTACTTTGCTCTGCCCTCAACAGGGCAGACAAAGTACACCTGCGCCAAAGCCGTGGCAGGAAGACAAGAAGAGGATGTCATCGTAGGAAGCTAGGAGGTGCCGGACCCGGACCGCGACGGCCATCGGACCTGAAATGAACCGAGACCGCCCCTGGGTGAGTATAATATAACCTGTTTTTCTTACCTTTCAGGACACATCGAGGGCTTATCTACAGCATTACAGAATGCTGTAGATAAGCCCCTGATGCCGGTGGCCTTATCTCATATACGATTTTTGGGGTGACATATTCCCTTCAAGTGTTGTGTCTCACACAACATTACAAGGTTAGCAGTTTTACCTTTCATTCATCTTACTTTTAACTTGGATAAGACTGTATTGTGCTCTTGCACTTCTTTACACATTCTTCCTTCTGGCACCTGCATGGTGTGATGTTACATGTGCATCATACTGCAATGATGATGTTGCTGACTAATGAAAACAAGAGCTGCAGATGCTTTAAGGTAAGAGAAGCTTCTCAGGGATCCTGCCTGATTACTCGCTGTTGACTGGGTCTTGAAAATTGATTCTCACCAACTCTAGTACACATACATTAAAATGTTGAATATTTGCTGACAGAGGAAAGTTATTGGCCCTAGGATATTTAAAAATTATGTTCCCACTGGGCTAAGAAAGTTTTTTTCAGTCTTTAAGATCCATTTCCCCCCCCCAAATTAGGGAGGAAAATGTGGATGCCTCTTAAAGTCTGAATTGGGGGGAGAGTGTTATGATCCGGTGACCTTGGAGCCGCATGAAAACTTTCTCTGGAGTCGGTGGAACCTGTACTGACCGCAAATCCTGAACTAACACCGCAACTAGAAGTAGCCGTGGGGTGTGCCTAACAAACCCTAGACACCTCGACACAGCCGGACGACTAAATACCCCTATAGATGGAAATAGGAATGCTATCTTGCCTCAGAGCAGACCCCCAACGGATAGGCAGCCCCCCACGAATAATGACTGTGAGTAGGAGAAGAATAGACACACGCAGGTAGAAAACAGGATTTAGCAAAAGAGGCCACTCAAGCTAAATAGGAAAGGATAGGACAGATTACTAGGCGGTCAGTATTAAAACCCTTCCAAAAATATCCACAACAGATAATACAAAAAGTTCCACAATCTAACTAAAGACATGGAATGTATATCTGCCACTCCAGAGAATCCAGCAAGACTGAAAAAATACTGACACAATCTAAGCTGGACAAGAAAACACAAAGAAGAGCACTGAATTGTGAAGCACACAGCATGTGTGCCACAGGAAAAAAAACCAGACACTTATCTTTGCTGATTTGGCAGAAAGACAGGAGGAACCAAGCAGAAGTCCAACACCTCCCAACAACATTTGACAACTGGCAAGGACTAATGAATCCTGCACACCTAAATACCCCAGTCAGAACTGCAATCAGCAGACACACCTGACCAGGACTGCAACCCAGGGACAACTGCATTACCACCTACTACCACCGGAGGGAACCCAAAATCAGAATTCACAACAGTACCCTCCCCTTGAGGAGGGGTCACCGAACCCTCACCAGCGCCCCCAGGTCGATCAGGACGAGCCAGATTTAAGGCACGGACCAGATCAGCAGCATGGACATCAGAAGCAAAAACCCAAGAATTATCCTCCTGGCCATAACCCTTCCATTTGACAAGGTACTGAAGCCTCCACCTCGAAAAACGAGAATCCAAAATCTTCTCAACCACATACTCCAACTCCCCATCAACCAAAAAAGGGGCCGGAGGATCAACAGAGGGAACAACGGGCACCACATATTTCCGCAATAAAGATCTATGGAAGACATTATGGATAGCAAAAGAGGCCGGAAGCGCCAATCGAAAAGACACCGGATTAATAATCTCAGAAATCCTATAAGGACCAATAAACCGAGGCTTAAACTTAGGGGAAGAGACCTTCATAGGAACATGATGGGAAGACAACCAAACCAAATCCCCAACCCGAAGCCGGGAACCAACACACCGACGACGGTTGGCAAAACGTTGAGCCTCCTCCTGAGACAACACCAAATTGTCCACCACATGAGCCCAAATCTGCTGCAACCTGTCAACCACAGAATCCACACCAGGACAGTCAGAAGGCTCAACCTGCCCAGAAGAAAAACGAGGATGAAAACCAAAATTACAAAAAAAAGGTGAAACCAAAGTAGCCGAACTAGCCCGATTATTAAGGGCAAACTCGGCCAATGGCAAAAAGGCCACCCAATCATCCTGATCGGCAGACACAAAGCATCTCAAATAAGTCTCCAAAGTCTGATTAGTTCGCTCGGTCTGGCCATTTGTCTGAGGATGAAATGCAGAAGAAAAAGACAAATCAATGCCCAGCCTAGCACAAAAGGCCCGCCAAAACCTAGAAACAAACTGGGAACCTCGGTCGGACACAATATTCTCCGGAATACCATGCAAACGAACCACATGCTGAAAAAACAGCGGAACCAACTCTGAAGAGGAAGGCAATTTAGGCAAAGGCACCAAATGAACCATCTTAGAAAACCGGTCACAAACAACCCAGATAACCGACATCCTCTGGGAAACCGGAAGATCAGAAATAAAATCCATAGAAATATGCGTCCAGGGCCTCTCAGGGACCGGCAATGGCAAAAGTAACCCACTAGCACGGGAACAACAAGGCTTGGCCCGCGCACAAGTCCCACAGGACTGCACAAAAGAACGCACATCACGTGACAATGAAGGCCACCTAAAGGACCTACCAACCAAATCTCTGGTACCAAAAATACCAGGATGACCAGCCAACACAGAACAGTGAACCTCAGAAATCACTCTACTAGTCCATCTGTCAGGAACAAACAATTTCCCCACAGGACAGTGGTCAGGTCTATCAGCCTGAAATTCCTGAAGAACCCGCCGTAAATCAGGGGAAATGGCAGAAAGGACCACCCCTTCTTTCAGAATGCTGACCGGTTCAAGGATCTCAGGAGAATCAGGCAAAAAACTCCTAGAAAGGGCATCAGCCTTAATATTCTTAGAACCCGGAAGATACAAAACCACGAAATCAAAATGGGAAAAAAAACAAGGACCATCGAGCCTGTCTAGGACTCAGCCATTTGGCAGACTCGAGGTAAATCAAATTCTTATGATCGGTCAGGACCACAATACGGTGCTTAGCTCCCTCAAGCCAATGTCGCCACTCCTCAAATGCCCACTTCATAGCCAATAACTCCCGATTGCCGACATCATAATTGCGTTCAGCAGGCGAAAACTTGCGGGAGAAGAAGGCAGACAGTTTCATCAAAGAACCAACAGAATCCCTCTGAGACAAAACGGCCTCTGCCCCAATCTCCGAAGCATCAATCTCAACCTGAAACGGAAGAGAAACATCTGGTTGGTGCAACACCGGAGCAGAAGTAAATTGGCGTTTAACCTCCTGAAAGGCAGAGACAGCCGCAGAGGACCAATTCGCCACATCAGCGCCTTTTTTCGTCAAATCAGTCAAGGGTTTAACCACGCTGGAGAAGTTAGCAGTGAACCGGCGATAAAAATTTGCAAAACCCAAAAATTTCTGAAGGCTCTTCACGGATGTGGGTTGAATCCAATCATGAATGGCCTGAACCTTAACTGGATCCATCTCCATAGATGAGGGAGAAAAAATAAAGCCCAAAAAAGAAACCTTCTGCACCCCAAAGAGACACTTAGACCCCTTCACAAACAAAGCATTGTCACGAAGGATCTGAAATACCATCCTGACCTGTTCCACATGAGACTTCCAATCATCAGAAAAAATCAAAATATCGTCCAAATATACAATCAAGAATTTATCAATATAAGTCCGGAAGATATCGTGCATGAAGGACTGAAAAACAGATGGAGCATTAGAGAACCCGAATGGCATCACAAGGTATTCAAAATGTATAAATATTCGGGTATTCACCCGAGTATGACTGTGCTCGTGTACTTGGCGAGCACGGAGCATTTCCGGGATTATTCAGTGAGAGCTCGAGTCCCCTCCTTTTAATTTTGGTGTTTTTTAGAGCGCCAATCAACATGCAGGGATTGTCTGCCATGCACTGTAATACCGCAGCCATCTTTGTTGTGGTATTACAGTGATTAGCTGGCCGCACAGCGTCATCAGGTCTATAAGAGACCTGGCACCGCCCTGCTGGTAGCATTCTGCTCCGGACTCAGCTAGTGTTGGGAATGCTGCTGCTGAGATAGGGTCAGATTCTTTCTTCTATTAGTTAGTGTGGGTCTACTAGTGTTCACAAATCCTGATAAACCCAACAGTCCTTTTTAGGGCTAATTCAGAGGTACATACAGTACAGACCAAAAGTTTGGACACACCTTCTCATTTAAAGATTTTTCTGTATTTTCATGATTATGAAAATTGTACATTCACACTGAAGGCATCAAAACTATGAATTAACACATGTGGAATTATATACTTAACAAAAAAGTGTGAAACAACTGAAAATATGTCTTATATTCTAGGTTCTTCAAAGTAGCCACCTTTAGCTTTGATGCCTGCTTTGCACACTATTGGCATTCTCTTGATGAGACTTCAAGAGGTAGTCACCAGAAATGGTCTTCCAAAAATCTTGAAGGAGTTCCCAGAGATGCTTAGCACTTGTTGGCCCTTTTGCCTTCACTCTGCAGTCCAGCTCACCCCAAATCATCTCAATTGGGTTCAGGTCTGTTGACTGTGGAGGCCAGTCATCTGGCATAGCTCCCCACCACTCTCCTTCTTGGTCAAGTAGCCCTTACACAGCCTGGAGGTGTGTTTGGGGTCATTGTCCTGTTGAAAAATAAATGATGGTCCAACTAAAAGCAAACCGGATGGAATAGCATGCTGCTGCAAGATGCTGTGGTAGCCATGCTGGTTCAGAATGCCTTCAATTTTGAATAAATCCCCAACAGTGTCACCAGCAAAGCATCCCCACACCATCACACCTCCTCCTCCATGCTTCACGGTGGGAACCAGGCATGTAGAGTCCATCCGTTCACCTTTTCTGCGACGCACAAAGACACGGTGGTTGGAACCAAAGATCTCAAATTTGAACTCATCAGACCAAAGCACAGATTTCCACTGGTCTAATGTCCATTCCTTGTGTTGTTTAGCCCAAAAAAGTCTCTTCTGCTTGTTGCCTTTCCTTATAAGTGGTTTCCTAGCAGATATTTTACCATGAAGGCCTGCTGCACAAAGTCTCCTCTTAACAGTTGTTGTAGAGATGTGTCTGCTGCTAGACCTCTGTGTGGCATTGATGCGGTCTCTAATCTGAGCTACTGTTAACCTGCGATTTCTGAGGCTGGTGACTCGGATAAACTTATCCTCAGAAGCAGAGGTGACTCTTGGTCTTCCTTTCCTGGGATGGTTCTCATGTGAGCCAGTTTCTTTGTAGCGCTTGATGGTTTTTGCAACTGCACTTGGGGACACTTTTAAAGTTTTCCCAATTTTTCAGACTGACTGACCTTCATTTCTTAACCCCTTCATGACCCAGCCTATTTTGGCCTTAATGACCTTGCCGTTTTTTGAAATTCTGACCAGTGTCCCTTTATGAGGTAATAACTCAGGAACGCTTCAACGGATCCTAGCGATTCTGAGATTGTTTTTTCGTGACATATTGGGCTTCATGTTAGTGGTAAATTTAGGTCGATAATTTCTGAGTTTATTTCTGAAAAAAACGGAAATTTGGCAAAAAATTTGAAAATTTCGCAATTTTCACATTTTGAATTTTTATTCTGTTAAACCAGAGAGTTATGTGACACAAAATAGTTAATAAATAACGTTTCCCACATGTCTACTTTACATCAGCACAATTTTGGAAACAATTTTTTTTTTTGCTAGGAAGTTATAAGGGTTAAAATTTGACCAGTGATTTCTCATTTTTACAACAAAATTTACAAAACCATTTTTTTTAGGGACCACCTCACATTTGAAGTCATTTTGAGGGTTCTATATGGCTGAAAATACCCAAAAGTGACACCATTCTAAAAACTGCACCCCTCAAGGTGCTCAAAACCACATTCAAGAAGTTTATTAACCCTTCAGGTGTTTCACAGCAGCAGAAGCAACATGGAAGTAAAAAATGAACATTTAACTTTTTAGTCACAAAAATGATCTTTTAGCAACAATTTTTTTATTTTCCCAGCGGTAAAAGGAGAAACTGGACCACGAACGTTGTTGTCCAATTTGTCCTGAGTACGCTGATACCTCATATGTGGGGGTAAACCACTGTTTGGGCGCACGGCAGGGCTTGGAAGGGAAGGAGCGCCATTTGACTTTTTGAATGAAAAATTGGCTCCAATCTTTAGCGGACACCATGTCATGTTTGGAGAGCCCCCGTGTGCCTAAACATTGGAGCTCCCCCACAAGTGACCCCATTTTGGAAACTAGACCCCCCAAGGAACTTATCTAGAAGCATAGTGAGCACTTTAAACCCCCAGGTGCTTCACAAATTGATCCGTAAAAATGAAAAAGTACTTTTTTTTCACAAAAAAATTATTTTAGCCTCAATTTTTTCATTTTCACATGGGCAACAGGATAAAATGGATCCTAAATTTTGTTGGGCAATTTCTCCTGAGTACACAAATACCTCACATGTGGGGGTAAACCACTGTTTGGGCACATGGTAAGGCTCGGAAGGGAAGGAGCGCCATTTGACTTTTTGAATGAAAAATTATCTCCATCGTTAGCGGACACCATGTCGCGTTTGGAAAGCCCCTGTGTGCCTAAACATTGGAGCTCCTCCACAAGTGACCCCATTTTGGAAACTAGACCCCCCAAGGAACTCATCTAGAGGCATAGTGAGCACTTTAAACCCCCAGGTGCTTCACAAATTGATCCGCAAAAATGAAAAAGTACTTTTTTTTCACACAAAATTTCTTTTAGCCTCAATTCTTTCATTTTCACATGGGCAACAGGATAAAATGGATCCTAAAATTTGTTGGGCAATTTCTCCTGAGTATGCCGATACCTCATATGTGGGGGTAAACCACTGTTTGGGTGCATGGCAAGGCTCGGAAGGGGAGGCGTGCCATTTGACTTTTTGAATGGAAAATTAGCTCCAATCGTTAGCGGACACCATGTCGCGTTTGGAGAGCCCCTGTGTGCCTAAACATTGGAGCTCCCCTACAAGTGACCCCATTTTGGAAACTAGACCCCCCAAGGAACTTATCTAGATGCATAGTGAGCACTTAGAACCCCCAGGTGCTTCACAGAAGTTTATAACGCAGAGCCGTGAAAATAAAAAAATAATTTTTCTTTCCTCAAAAATGATTTTTAGCCCAGAATTTTTTATTTTCCCAAGGGTAATAGGAGAAATTGGACCCCAAATTTTGTTGTCCAGTTTGTCCTGAGTACGGTGATACCCCATATGTGGGGGTAAACCACTGTTTGGGCGCACGGCAGGGCTCGGAAGGGAAGGCACGCCATTTGGCTTTTTGAATGGAAAATTAGCTCCAATCATTAGCGGACACCATGTCGCGTTTGGAGAGCCCCTGTGTGCCTAAACATTGAAGCTCCCGCACAAGTGACCCCATTTTGGAAACTAGACCTCCCAAGGAACTAATCTAGATGTGTGGTGAGCACTTTGAACCCCCAAGTGCTTCACAGAAGTTTATAACGCAGAGCCGTGAAAATAAAAAATGTGTTTCCTTTCCTCAAAAATATTTTTTAGCCCAGAATTTTTTTATTTTTGCAAGAGTAACAGGAGAAATTGGACCCCAAAAGTTGTTGACCAGTTTCTCCTGAGTACGCTGATACCCCATATGTGGGGGTAAACCACTGTTTTGGCACACGTCGGGGTTCGGAAGGGAAGTAGTGACGTTTTGAAATGCAGACTTTGATGGAATGCTCTGCGGGCATCAGGTTGCGTTTGCAGAGCCCCTGATGTGCCTAAACAGTAGGAACTCCCCACAAGTGACTCCATTTTGGAAACTAGACCCCCAAGGGAACTTATCTAGATGTGTGGTGAGCACTTTGAACCCCCAAATGCTTCACAGAAGTTTATAACGCAGAGCCGTGAAAATAATAAATGTGTTTCCTTTCCTCAAAAATATTTTTTTAGCCCAGAATTTTTTATTTTTGCAAGACTAACAGGAGAAATTGGACCCCAAAAGTTGTTGTCCAGTTTCTCCTGAGTACGCTGATACCCCATATGTGGGGGTAAACCACTGTTTGGGCACATGCCGGGGCTCGGAAGGGAAGTAGTGACGTTTTGGAATGCAGACTTTGATGGAATGGTCTGCGGGCATCATGTTACGTTTGCAGAGCCCCTGATATGCCTAAACAGTAGAAACCCCCCACAAGTGACCCCATTTTGGAAACTAGACGCCCCAAGGAACTTATCTAGATGTGTGGTGAGCACGTTCAACCCCCAAGTGCTTCACAGAAGTTTACAACGCAGAGCCGTGAAAATAAAAAATCATTTTTCTTTCCTCAAAAAAGATGTTTTAGCAAGCAATTTTTTATTTTCACAAGGGTAACAGGAGAATTTGGACCCCAATATTTGTTGCCCAGTTTGTTGTGAGTATGCTGATACCCCATATGTGGGGGTAAACCACTGTTTGGGCGCACGTCAGGGCTCGGAAGGGAAGTAGTGACATTTGAAATGCAGACTTTGATGGAATGGTCTGCGGGCGTCACATTGCATTTGCAGAGCCCCTGATGTGCCTAAACAGTAGAAACACCCCACAAGTGACCCCATTTTGGAAACTAGACCCCCGAAGGAACTTATCTAGATGTGTGGTGAGCACGTTCAACCCCCAAGTGCTTCACAGAAGTTTACAACGCAGAGCCGTGAAAATAAAAAATCATTTTTCTTTCCTCAAAAAAGATGTTTTAGCAAGCAATTTTTTATTTTCACAAGGGTAACAGGAGAATTTGGACCCCAATATTTGTTGCCCAGTTTGTTGTGAGTATGCTGATACCCCATATGTGGGGGTAAACCACTGTTTGGGCGCACGTCAGGGCTCGGAAGGGAAGTAGTGACATTTGAAATGCAGACTTTGATGGAATGGTCTGCGGGCGTCACATTGCATTTGCAGAGCCCCTGATGTGCCTAAACAGTAGAAACACCCCACAAGTGACCCCATTTTGGAAACTAGACCCCCGAAGGAACTTATCTAGATGTGTGGTGAGCACTTTCAACCCCCAAGTGCTTCACAGAAGTTTATAACGCAGAGCCGTGAAAATAAAAAATAATTGTTCTTTCCTCAAAAATTATGTTTTAGCAAGTAATTTTTTATTTTTGCAAGGGTAACAGGAGAAATTGGACCCCAACAGTTGTTGCCCAGTTTGTCCTGAGTACGCTGGTACCCCAAATGTGGGGGTAAACCACTGTTTGGGCGCACGTCGGGGCTTGGAAGGGAGGGAGCACCATTTGACTTTTTGAATGCAAGATTGGCTGGAATCAATGGTGGCGCCATGTTGCGTTTGGAGACCCCTGATGTGCCTAAACAGTGGAAACCCCTCAATTCTAACTTCAACACTAACCCCAACACACCCCTAATCCTAATCCCAACTGTAGCCATAACCCTAATCACAAACCTAACCCCAACACACCCCTAACCACAACCCTAACCGCAACACACCCGTAACCCTAATTCCAACCCTAATCCTAACCCTAATCCCAACCGTAGCCCTAATCCCAACCCTAACCACAACTGTAACCCCAACACACCCCTAACCCTATCCGTAACCCTAACCACAAGCCTAATCTTAACCCTATTTCAAACCCTAGCCCTAATTCCAACCCTAACTCTAATTCCAACCCTAACCCTAAGGCTATGTGCCCACGTTGCGAATTCGTGTGAGATTTTTCCGCACGATTTTTGAAAAATCTGCAGGTAAAAGGCACTGCGTTTTACCTGCGGATTTACAGCAGATTTCCAGTGTTTTTTTGTGCGGATTTCACCTGCGGATTCCTATTGAGGAACAGGTGTAAAACGTTGCGGAATCCGCACAAAGAATTGACATGCTGCGGAAAATACAACGCAGCGTTTCTGCACGGAATTTTCCGCACCATGGGCACAGCGGATTTGGTTTTCCTTAGGTGTACATGGTACTGTAAACCTGATGGAAAACTGCTTCGAATTCGCAGCGGCCAATCCGCTGCGGATCCGCGGCCAATCCGCTGCGGATCCGCGGCCAATCCGCTGCGGATCCGCGGCCAATCCGCTGCGGATCCGCTGCCAATCCGCTGCGGATCCGCTGCCAATCCGCTGCGGATCCGCTGCCAATCTGCTGCGGATCCGCTGCCGATCCGCGGCCCATCCGCTGCGGATCCGCTGCCAATCCGCTGCGGATCCGCTGCGGATCCGCTGCGGATCCGCTGCCGATCCGCTGCGGATCCGCGGCCGATCCGCTGCGGATCCGCTGCCGATCCGCTGCCGATCCGCTGCGGATCCGCGGCCGATCCGCTGCGGATCCGCTGCCCATCCGCTGCCGATCCGCTGCCGATCCGCGGCCGATCCGCTGCGGATCCGCTGCCAATCCGCTGCGGATCCGCTGCCGATCCGCGGCCCATCCGCTGCGGATCCGCTGCCAATCCGCTGCGGATCCGCGGCCGATCCGCTGCGGATCCGCGTCCGATCCGCGTCCGATCCGCTGCCGATCCGCTGCGGATCCGTGGCCGATCCGCTGCGGATCCACGGCCGATCCGCTCTGTGTGCACATGCCATAACCCTACCCCTAATTACCCTACCCGTAACCCTAACCCTACCCCTAACCCTACCCCTAGTTCTAACCCTAGTTCTAATCCTAACCCTAGAGGAAAAAAAAAAAAAAAAAAATTCTTTATTTTATTATTGTCCCTATGGGGGTGATAAAGGGGGGGGGGGTTATTTATTATTTTTTTATTTTGATCGCTGTGATAGAACCTTCCACAGCGATCAAAATGTACCTGTAAGGAATCTGCCGACTGGCAGATTCGGCGGGCGCACTGAGCATGCGCCCGCCATTTTCCAACATGGCGGCGCCCAGCGAGGAGACGGACGGACACCGGGAGGATCGGTAAGTATGAAGGGGTGGTGGGGGGGTGGATCGGAGCACGGGGGGGGGGAACGGAGCACAGGGGGGGTGGGTCTGGGCAAGGAGGGAGCGGACAGGAGGACGGGGGAGCCGGCAGGCGGACGGAGGGGACCGGACCCCATAACAGAGGACGGGGGGGGCGATCGGTGGGCGTGGGGGGGGGTACTTCAGTATTTCCAGCCATGGCCGATGATATTGCAGCATCGGCCATGGCTGGATTGTAATATTTCACCATTTTTTTAGGTGAAATATTACAAATCGCTCTGATTGGCAGTTTCACTTTCAACAGCCAATCAGAGCGATCGTAGCCACGGGGGGGTGAAGCCACCCCCCCTGGGCTGAAGTACCACTCCCCCTCTCCCTGCAGATCGGGTAAAATAGGAGTTAACCCCTTCACCCGATCTGCAGGGACGCGATCATTCCATGACGCCACATAGGCGTCATGGGTCGGATTGGCACGGGTTTTCATGACGCCTACGTGGCGTCATGGGTCGGGAAGGGGTTAAAGTAATGATGGCCACTCGTTTTTCTTTACTTAGCTGCTTTTTTCTTGCCATAATACAAATTCTAACAGTCTATACAGTAGGACTATCAGCTGTGTATCCACCAGATTTCTGCACAACACAACTGATGGTCCCACTCCCAACCCCATTTATAAGGCAAGAAATCTCACTTATTAAACCTGACAGGGCACACCTGTGAAGTGAAAACCATTCCCGGTGACTACCTCTTGAAGCTCATCAAGAGAATGCCAAAAGTGTGCAAAGCAGTCATCAAAGCAAAAGGTGGCTACTTTGAAGAACCTAGAATATAAGACATATTTTCAGTTGTTTCACACTTTTTTGTTAAGTATATAATTCCACATGTGTTAATTCATAGTTTTGATGCCTTCACTGTGAATGTACAATTTTCATAATCATGAAAATAGAAAAAAATCTTTAAATAAGAAGGTGTGCCCAAACTTTTGGTCTGTACTGTAGATTGCAGCGCTAGGTAGGCAGGGGAGTCTATGTGCACATATCCACATCAGTGCAAGGCATGCAGGCACTGTATGTGAGTATATAGATCTCACTGCATACATCAAAGGCTCTATTACTGTCTACTGCTGCGTATTTTATATTTACGTAGCTGCAGGTATCCGTGGCAAGGATTTTTTTTTTGCACTTTATGCCTGCTAATTTTATTAAAAAGCAATCCATAGCCCATATTTATTTGCTTGGTCACACTGCAGACTACAGCCAGATCATTTCAATACAAGAGCGTGAAAATCTAACAATTTAAAAAAAAAAAAAAAGTGTCCCAGTTATCAGATGTGAATGCGCAGAAAATTCTGTCCTTTTTTTGGTACTATAGTATTTTTTGGACTGTCTTACAACAATTTTGGACACCATTTTGCTGACCAAAAAATCTGTAGGGGGCCCAAAAATATTTAGCTACAATTCTTATATTTATCACTGTGATTTATATGCCATACGCATCGCATATCATTGCGCTAAGTATTTTACAATTTTAGTACTCCAATTTTTTTGTGTCATAGCCTACTACTTATTGACACAATTTTGGTGGGCCAAAAAAAAATCAAGGCCACATATTGAAGCAGTCTGTTATCTCAGTCAGACGCCCGGTCTATCTGTGGTGTCCAAATACTTGCTTTTCAGGCATAATTTCCTGTGACCATCCAGTACCTTGGTTCAAAGGATTCTTGGGGTGCATATGACTTGATAGCAGGGTAGGCCTTGCATTCAATGCAACATTTTTTCAGGAAGCCCTCCTGTACCTCTCGTGAAAGGGGTATTGGGGTGCGTTATAATTCTTGGCAGCCAAGCCACTCACTGCATAGGCAATAACAGCATAGGAGACCCACTGTTTAATAATGACCCTTTAAGAATATTAATACCGCCTGACGCCCCTCTAAAAATAGGCTTTGTTACTTTATGAGTCCCTCCTTCATAAATGAAACAAGATGTGTCTGCTTATGTGTCTCACACCACATGGCCAGCTAGGGTTGTTAATTGTTACAATGACATTTCCCTGTGAATGCATTTGTATTTGTTGAAAGCAATGTTAAAGTTGAGAAAAACGCATCAAAAACGCTGCGTGTGAACATAGCTGAAGTGGTGGGGGACATTTTGGTCTGGAGTTAATTATTTTGCTGATATACAAGTCATTATCCTGGTAAGGATGTACCTTAACATACAGTATTTCCCAGCAAAATCCATTTTGGTTTAGTTTTTGTATGTTTTTTGGTGCACCTGTAAAAATAGCGTTAAACTCTGTCAACATTGCTTACAGCTGTGACCTAGGAGTCAAAAATGCTTCTGGGGGCGATCCCCATGATGTTCCCATGTCCTTGAGCAGTGTTTCCATCATTTTTAGATGTTTTTAGACCTTAAAGGGACCCCCGAGGGGATCACGGTAAAAATGCTCGGGTTTCCCATAGACTTACATTGGGCTCATTGCTCGGGTTGAGTACCTGAGTATTCCACCTTGCTCGACCCAAGCAATGAGCACCTGAGAATTTTAGTGCTAGCCCATAACTAGACAACAGCAATCATCTTCATCAGTAGAGCTGTATATTGACTGACTGTGCTAATGACATTTATTTCTGCAAAGCAGTCTTAGCTTTGACAGAGTCTGTAAATTGGTTGCATAAAAAGTTCCAGGCAGTACATATTGTGCCTAGTCTCATGTGATGTCATTCAGTCAGAATGGACAGGTTATAATGACGACCAACTCATGGGTCTCTTGGGAACCCTGGGCCATAAGTACAAGTTACATTGCCTTCTATAGTATTCCTGTTTGCAACTGATAAGCTATTAAAGCTGAAAAAAGTTTTGAAATGCTTCTTCTTGGTATGATTTTTTTACATGACAAAAACCTAGCATTTTAACAGGGGTATGTAGACTTTTTTGTTTTCACTTTATACCCCAAAAATATTACCTATAAGAACAACAAAACTACAGTTTTCTGTCAAACGCTCACCACTCTCAATGGAAAATTCAATTACGTTATGGCTCTCAGCAAATATTGACACAAGAATTTGTGTTTTATTAGGCAAAAGTAGTAAAACATAAAAACTATAAAATTTATATCAAATATAAATGTTGGTATTGCTGTTATTCTACTAATTTGCAGAACAATAGTTACACATGTATGTCAGATGGTTTAAAATATAGAAAAAAGTGAAAAGTTTATATTTTAAAGGTATGGTACCGCGATTGTAGATTATTAATAAATCACTGTAATGTAGCATAACATGCTGCTATAACCAAGTTTTAAATGCATGTGAAACAGATTTCGTGTGTTATATGTGTTTAAAGAAGGAACTGGGGGCTGACATCTTGGTTTCACAGCAGTAGCACGTCACTAGCAGTGTCATTTTACAGCACCCCATGGACATCGGGTCAGCGCCGGTCTATTATCTCCTATCTATAACATTGGAGAGGTGTTAGCAGTGAGCTGGGCACGCCTCTGTGGGCTGCACAACTCACTGCTGTAGGTGTGACTAGCAGCCATTTTACTATAGCCCAGTGCTCTCTGCCCAGCTCCACTTACTCTCTATCGCTGCAGGACAGAAGCGCTGACTGGAGCCGGAGAGATCGGGTGATTTACCTCCGTGCTGAGCTCCTCTACTCCAGGCACCGCACGTCCTGAGCAGACATCCTCTGCTCCTCACACGCTGCCCTGTGTCCTCCTGCTCGGTCTCCGCCTCCCCACTTGCACACAGTCCCAGACTAGTGATCTCCGGTAAGCTGCACTCTCCCCCTGTGTCGCTCTGCCTCCTCCCTGCGTTCTCTCCCCGTGTCCTTCTCCCCCCCCCCCCCCTCTGTGCTGGCTCTCTGGCACCGAGGACCCTGCTGATCCCGACATGCGGGAGGCACAGACCTCAGTGCGGTGACATTATCTCCTGCTCTGATCTCTCTGCTTTCATTTGGCAGAGAAGGAGATACCGGGGGAGGTGCCAGAACAGAGCTGCTGTGAACAGGAGAACTGGAAGAGCTGCATATGGACATCAACCTGCTCTGCAACACAGTGACAAAAGTGTGTGTGTGTGTGTAGTCTGTGAGTGTGTAAAACATGAGTGTATGGTATCTGTACTGTGTGTGTGATGTGTGTGCGGTATCTGTAGTGTGTGTAATTGTGCGGTATCTAGTGTGTGTGTGATGTGTGTGCGGTATCTAGTGTGTGTGATGTGTGTGCGGTATCTGTAGTGTGTGTGATGTGTGTGCGGTATCTAGTGTGTGTGATGTGTGTGCGGTATCTGTAGTGTGTGTGATGTGTGTGCGGTATCTGTAGTGTGCGTAATGTGTGCGGTATCTGTAGTGTGTGTGATGTGTGTGCGGTATCTGTAGTGTGTGTAATGTGTGTGCGGTATCTGTAGTGTGCGTAATGTGTGCGGTATCTGTAGTGTGTGTGCGGTATCTAGTGTGTGTGTGATGTGTGTGCGGTATCTAGTGTGTGTGATGTGTGTGCGGTATCTGTAGTGTGTGTGATGTGTGTGCGGTATCTAGTGTGTGTGATGTGTGTGCGGTATCTGTAGTGTGTGTGATGTGTGTGCGGTATCTGTAGTGTGCGTAATGTGTGCGGTATCTGTAGTGTGTGTGATGTGTGTGCGGTATCTGTAGTGTGTGTAATGTGTGTGCGGTATCTGTAGTGTGCGTAATGTGTGCGGTATCTGTAGTGTGTGTGCGGTATCTAGTGTGTGTGTGATGTGTGTGCGGTATCTGTAGTGTGTGTAATGTGTGTGCGGTATCTAGTGTGTGTGTGATGTGTGTGCGGTATCTAGTGTGTGTGTAATGTGTGTGCGGTATCTAGTGTGTGTGTGATGTGTGTGTGTGATGTGTGTGCGGTATCTGTAGTGTGCGTAATGTGTGCGGTATCTGTAGTGTGTGTGCGGTATCTAGTGTGTGTGTGATGTATGTGCGGTATCTGTAGTGTGTGTAATGTGTGTGCGGTATCTAGTGTGTGTGTGATGTGTGTGCGGTATCTAGTGTGTGTGTAATGTGTGTGCGGTATCTAGTGTGTGTGTGATGTGTGTGTGTGATGTGTGTGCGGTATCTGTAGTGTGTGTGCGGTATCTAGTGTGTGTGTGATGTGTGTGCGGTATCTGTAGTGTGTGTAATGTGTGTGCGGTATCTAGTGTGTGTGTGATGTGTGTGCGGTATCTAGTGTGTGTGATGTGTGTGCGGTATCTGTAGTGTGTGTAATGTGTGTGCGGTATCTAGTGTGTGTGATGTGTGTGCGGTATCTGTAGTGTGTGTAATGTGTGTGCGGTATCTGTAGTGTGTGTGATGTGTGTGCGGTATCTAGTGTGTGTGATGTGTGTGCGGTATCTAGTGTGTGTGATGTGTGTGCGGTATCTGTAGTGTGTGTAATGTGTGTGCGGTATCTAGTGTGTGTGTGATGTGTGTGCGGTATCTAGTGTGTGTGATGTGTGTGCGGTATCTAGTGTGTGTGATGTGTGTGCGGTATCTGTAGTGTGTGTAATTGTGCGGTATCTAGTGTGTGTGTGATGTGTGTGCGGTATCTAGTGTGTGTGATGTGTGTGCGGTATCTGTAGTGTGCGTAATGTGTGCGGTATCTAGTGTGTGTGCGGTATCTAGTGTGTGTGTGATGTGTGTGCGGTATCTGTAGTGTGTGTAATGTGTGTGCGGTATCGTGTGTGTGTGATGTGTGTGCGGTATCTGTAGTGTGTGTAATGTGTGTGCGGTATCTAGTGTGTGTGTGATGTGTGTGCGGTATCTAGTGTGTGTGATGTGTGTGCGGTATCTGTAGTGTGTGTAATGTGTGCGGTATCTGTAGTGTGTGTAATGTGTGCGGTATCTGTAGTGTGTGTAATGTGTGTGCGGTATCGTGTGTGTGATGTGTGTGTGGTATCTGTAGTGTGTGTAATGTGTGTGCGGTATCTGTAGTGTGTGTGATGTGTGTGCGGTATCTGTAGTGTGTGTGCGGTATCTAGTGTGTGTGTGATGTGTGTGCGGTATCTGTAGTGTGTGTAATGTGTGTGCGGTATCTGTAGTGTGTGTGCGGTATCTAGTGTGTGTGTGATGTGTGTGCGGTATCTGTAGTGTGTGTAATGTGTGTGCGGTATCTAGTGTGTGTGTGATGTGTGTGCGGTATCTGTAGTGTGTGTAATGTGTGTGCGGTATCTAGTGTGTGTGTGATGTGTGTGCGGTATCTAGTGTGTGTGATGTGTGTGCGGTATCTGTAGTGTGTGTAATGTGTGTGCGGTATCTAGTGTGTGTGATGTGTGTGCGGTATCTGTAGTGTGTGTAATGTGTGTGCGGTATCTGTAGTGTGTGTGATGTGTGTGCGGTATCTAGTGTGTGTGATGTGTGTGCGGTATCTAGTGTGTGTGATGTGTGTGCGGTATCTGTAGTGTGTGTAATGTGTGTGCGGTATCTAGTGTGTGTGTGATGTGTGTGCGGTATCTAGTGTGTGTGATGTGTGTGCGGTATCTAGTGTGTGTGATGTGTGTGCGGTATCTGTAGTGTGTGTAATTGTGCGGTATCTAGTGTGTGTGTGATGTGTGTGCGGTATCTAGTGTGTGTGATGTGTGTGCGGTATCTGTAGTGTGCGTAATGTGTGCGGTATCTAGTGTGTGTGCGGTATCTAGTGTGTGTGTGATGTGTGTGCGGTATCTAGTGTGTGTAATGTGTGTGCGGTATCGTGTGTGTGTGATGTGTGTGCGGTATCTGTAGTGTGTGTAATGTGTGTGCGGTATCTAGTGTGTGTGTGATGTGTGTGCGGTATCTAGTGTGTGTGATGTGTGTGCGGTATCTGTAGTGTGTGTAATGTGTGCGGTATCTGTAGTGTGTGTAATGTGTGCGGTATCTGTAGTGTGTGTAATGTGTGTGCGGTATCGTGTGTGTGATGTGTGTGTGGTATCTGTAGTGTGTGTAATGTGTGTGCGGTATCTGTAGTGTGTGTGATGTGTGTGCGGTATCTGTAGTGTGTGTGCGGTATCTAGTGTGTGTGTGATGTGTGTGCGGTATCTGTAGTGTGTGTAATGTGTGTGCGGTATCTGTAGTGTGTGTGTGGTATCTAGTGTGTGTGTGATGTGTGTGCGGTATCTGTAGTGTGTGTGATGTGTGTGCGGTATCTGTAGTGTGTGTGCGGTATCTAGTGTGTGTGTGATGTGTGTGCGGTATCTGTAGTGTGTGTAATGTGTGTGCGGTATCTAGTGTGTGTGTGTGTGATGTGTGTGCGGTATCTGTAGTGTGTGTGCGGTATCTAGTGTGTGTGTGATGTGTGTGCGGTATCTGTAGTGTGTGTAATGTGTGTGCGGTATCTAGTGTGTGTGTGTGTGATGTGTGTGCGGTATCTGTAGTGTGTGTAATGTGTGTGTGGTATACTTCATCGCGGTAATGTGACCGCGACGTCATCGCAGGTCCTTCACACACACCACGGAAGCCGCTTAGGAGGTCGGGCCGCCAGAAGGTGAGTATATCGCTATTTTTTATTTTAATTCTTTTTTTTTTACCGTAATCTGATTACTTCCCGCATGGTGTGCACAGCCCCGTGCGGGAAGTAAGCAGATCAATGCACTCCTAGGTGTGCAGAATCGCCGCGATTCCGCAATTTTAATGAACATGCTGCGTTTTTTTCTGGATTGCGATTCCGCTCAGGAAAAAAATTCAGCATGTGCACAAAAAATGCGGATTGCATTCTGTTACATAGGATGCTTAATGTTAGGGTTTTTTTCGCGGTTTTATAGCATTTTTATAGCGGAAAAACCGCGAAAAAAAAGCAAAAAATCTGCTACGTGTGCACACAGCCACATACTTGTGTGTGTGTGTAATAATGAGTAATGTGTACATAATGAGCCTGTGTTGTCCACCATGTGTGCTGTGTACATGTATGATGTGTGTGTCTGTGTGACTATATGAAGTGATGAGCCTGTGTTGTCCAGCATGTGTGCTGTGTACATGTATGATGTGTGTGTCTGTGTGACTATTTGAGGTGTATATAATGAGGTTGTGTTGTCCAGCATGTGTGCGGTGTACATCATATATGAAGTGTATGTAATCAGTCCAGCCCTGGACCCGATCCTGCAGTCCAGCGAGCCCCGTCCCGTCCACACGGAGAGCGTGGAGTCTGATGAGGAGAGCGAGACAATTATTGAAATTTCTTTTTTTTTTTTTTTTTTTTTATAAATTTAACAGATATGCCACGCTGCATTGTTAACAATTGTGGTAGTCATACCAAGAAGAATTCGTCTGAAGGAATAATATTGCATGGGTTTCCATACTCCATGGAAAGAATAAAACTGTGGCTGCAGCAGACAGGACAATTTACTAACATTGACACAGTTGCCAAAAGAATCCGCATTGGGAAAACGCACAACAAATTCAGAATGTGTTCAAAACACTTTGAAGAAGATTGTTATATTTCTGTATCGGAAAAAAAGATTAGTTGCCTAATGGATTCTGCAGTGACCACTATTTTTCAAAATAATTGCGCACTTCAACCGCCATGTAAAGTACGTAGAGTGTATGAAGAACACAACTACTTTTCTGTAAAAAAAAAACATGGTAACTACTTCTATAACATCTACATCTGGTCATATGGACACATCTGGTGAACTAAAAAGAAAAAAACAACCTACATCTAGACATCTTTAAAATTGGGCATGCAGGACATGCGTATGCGTTGTTTTGACACTCCCGCCAACTGCATGGGAACGCAACAAGTTGCATTCCCGTGCTGTCGGCGTGAGCGTCAAAACGACGCATCCGCATGTCCTGCATGCCCAATGTTAATGATAGGTACGCAGGAAGCTTGTAGAAGTAGGCGGGGCTTAATGGAGGAAGTACGCAGCCCTCCACAGAGCCCCCGAACGCTAATGTGAACCCAGCCTATGTGCCTATAACACCCACATAGTAATCCAAACGTTTCAGATGAAATAAAATGACAGTATTTTTGTATTAAACACACTTTATTTGCCAAAAAACATTTGTTTGAAAGTTGGGTTGCACCTTATATTTGAGTTGTGCTGTACCTGGCTGTGCTTTCTGGGTGTGAAGGCAGTGTGCAATTCTCTAGAGGCAGCCATAGGCGATCGTGTGTGTATATTCACTGCATCCCTCGCATTGTCATTGGCGTGTGAAGCATGGAATATCACGGCAGTGGATCCGCATGCCTTTTTTGTGCGTTTTTCTCCCCTTTTTTTTTTTTTGTGGATCTTTCGCTTTTTTTTTCTTGAGGTTCCCAATGCAATAATATAGTTGGAAATCCGCAAAATTAACCCCTTCACTCTGCAGCCCTTTTTCGTTTTTGTTTTTCGCTCCCCTCCTTCCCAGAGCCATAACTTTTTTTTTTTTAAATATTTTTTTTTACATTTGCCATGCTTCAATAGCCTCCATGGGAGGCTAGAAGCTGGCACAACTCGACCAGCTCTGCTACATAGCAGCGATCATCAGATCGCTGCTACGTAGCTGAAGTGCAGGCTTGCTATGAGCGCCGACCACAGGGTGTTGCTCACAGCAGGCATGCATCAGTAACTATAGAGGTCTCAAGGACCTCTATGGTTACTGTCCTGACGCATCGCCGACCTCCGATCATGTGACGGGGGTGGACGATGCGCTCATTTCTGGCCGGAAGTGGTAGTTAAATGCCGATGTCAAATGCCGCTGTCAAATGCTAACAGGTTAATAGTGGCGGGTGAATTGCGATTTCACCCGCCGCTATTGCGCGCACATGTCAGCTGTTCAAAACAGCCGACATGTTGTGACTTTGATGTGCGCTCACCGCCGGAGCCCACATCAAAGGGGGAGACACGGCATGCGCAGAACATGTTTCGTTTTTTACTGCAATGCGTTTTTTTCCCAGAAATAACGCAACATATGCACAAAAATTGCGGAATGCATTATAAATCATGGGATGCATATGTATGCACTTTAAAATTGTTTTTATCGCATTTTTATAGAGAACAAATGCTAAAAAAATGCGTAAAATCCTGAACGTGTGCACACAGCCTCAATGTGTATGTCCCCATCACACTCCATATGTGTCTCACTCATCATACTTCATGCCTTTTTCTCTCCCATCAGTCACTCTTAGGGTATGTTTCCACATTCAGGAAACGCTGCGTTTTTGACGCAGCGTCCAGATGTTACAGCATAGTGGAGGGGATTTCATGAAATCCTGTCTCCACTGTGCAGGAAAAAAATCGTGCGTTTTTCAGCCTGAAGCAATCCTGAACGTGGACACATACCCTTAGCCATACAATGTATCTTTCCCCTCCCTCCATAATGCCTGGCTATTCACTGCAGACCTGGAGCTCCTTCTTATCTTCTTGAGGGATGAGTCACAGACAGCTCCTAATGCTGCTCCATGCACACCAGATGTCTTCACTCTTCCTTGGGTCCAGATGCTGCTGAGTCCACTGTGTTCTGCTCCTCTGTAAGCAAGCTGTGCTTCTAATGCAGTAACTGCTGGTGATAGCAGATCACAGGGCAGTCACACACAAAATGGCTCTGCCCTGTGATGCTGCTCTTCATTCTGCCCCAAGGATATTAGACCACCCAAAAGGGGAGGGAAATGCTGATGTCAGCAGTTACTGCCCAGATTTTCCAGCTAACAGTAAAGCTGGTGAGTCTTACTGTAGCTGCTTGAGGTCTAAAACGGAAAATGCTCCCCCTAGTGGTAAATATGTATATTTCTAAAAAAAAATATAATATTTTTCATATAGAAATGTTTGCAAACAGTGCAAACATTGCATTAATACATTTTAATTACTATTATAAGCTTAATTTCACAAAAAAAAAAATACAAGAAAACTGGTGGCACCTTCCCTTTAACCCATCTCCCTAGAGAGAGTTAACATAAAATAAAATGTTATATGTACCTCAGAATTATAGCATTGGAAATTATGACTGAACATGAAAAAAAAACTCATAAAACTTTTAAGAGGCTAAAGTTTGTCATTTTAACTCCCACTACTTTTCCCCATCTTTTCTCCTAAGAGCTGTATTAAGGAGGCAATGCCTTCTTACAACAGATTTTTTTAAACAATAAACTATTTTTATGGTGAAAATTCAACACAGACTCCATATATGTTATTTAGAAGTTGAATATTTCAACCTTTGACAGACCTTGCAACCTGATATCAGTCTGATCTATGGCTTATTTTCATTTGATGCTGATACGCTTCATTTTTCACCATTTTCGCAGTAAATGTCACGGCACATTAGGTTAATGTGGAAAAGCATTTCAGTTTCCTTGGTATAGTGTAATTTGTGACATCTTTTGAAATGACACAGATTGCTTTAATTTTCCAACATTTTCCATGTTGTAAATGTCACTGCACATCAGAATCTGATAACAACAGAGTATTTACTTCCACCAGCCAAGCTCAAAGGCGTATCCAAAATTTCGAAAAAGCCTGAAAAAATGGTCCTTGTCCCCTTTATCACTTGATGTAATGGACTGTGTCACTGCCTGATATGGTGTCTTCTCGAAATGGATAATTTATCTGATGAATGCCTTCAGCTTACTGGAAACATCCAATCTAAGCATTTTTTATTCTACGTTTAAGAGAAACTAGGTCCTATTATATGTGATCAGTGTCAGTTATCTGCTGCTGAATAGAGATGATGATTTGATAATAAATTATTGGGAGCTCTAATAATGCTGAGTGTGAATTAAGTCCTTATAGTCATTTCTCTTATGCAAACTATGTTTCAAAAACTAGTTGGTCATATTTGAATTATTTTGCAAAGTTCTTTTTTCCTCTAATTGAATATAGTAACTCATTGCTTGGTTGATGCCATTTGGTGTTTTTGTATTATGAGTAGTGATGAGCAAATAATTTCTAATATCCGTGTATTCGTACCAAATAAGGAATCCAATGCAAGTCAATGGGAAAGCCGAATATTTTTCTTCTGGACCCAACATACAGGTCTGAAAGCATGAGAAAAAAGCTGAAATGGATGGAAAAAAGCTAAAACTAAATGGGAACAGCATGGAGAAGATGCCCGCATGGCTTTCTCACTCACATATGGTATTTGGGACTAATGTTGTCAGACTAAGGCGCCGGTTTATGGATTTATAAGAAGACCTACCAAAACCAAACCTATTTTTTTTTTAGAGGGAAAAATGCTAAGAAACATTTTTTTTCTTCATAATTACATGTATATAATGCAAAACAAATGTTTAAAAATAATAATAATAATAATAAAAAATTATACCCGCCTTACCATATGTTCACACTGAGCGTTTCGGCTTTATTATAAAATATAAAAAGGCCACATATTTGCCAGTGAGGTATTTCTGTGACAGCCCTCATATATCTGCGTGCTCCAAGTTTGGTCATTGTAGGCCGGTGTACCACTTTTTTTTGCTGTCTGTTACTGTAATTATATACAGCACTATTTAGCATAAGAAAATGTAAAAAGGTCACATATTCGCCAGTGAGGTATTTCCGTGACAGCCCTCATATATCTGCATGTTCCAACTTTGGGTATTGCAGGCCGGTGGACCACTTTTTTGCTCTCTGTTACTGTAATCATATACAGCACTATTTAGCATACAAAAATGTAAAAAGGCCACATATTTGCCAGTGTGGTATTTCTGTGACAGCCCTCAAATATCTGCATGCTCCAAGTTTGGTCATTGCAGGCCGGTGGACCACTTTTTATTGCTGTCTGTTACTGTAATTATATACAGCACTATTTAGCATAAAAAATATAAAAAGGCCACATATTTGCCAGTGTGGTATTTCTGTGACAGCCCTCAAATATCTGCATGCTCCAAGTTTGGTCATTGCAGGCCGGTGGACCACTTTTTTTGCTGTCTGTTACTGTAATTATATAAAGCACTATTTAGCATAAAAAAATATAACAAGGTCACATATTCGCCAGTGAGGTATTTCCGTGACAGCCCTCATATATCTGCGTGTTCCAAGTTTGGGTATTGCAGGCCGGTGGACCACTTTTTATTGCTGTCTGTTACTGTAATTATATACAGCACTATTTAGCATAAAAAAATATAAAAAGGCCACATATTTGCCAGTGTGGTATTTCTGTGACAGCCCTCATATATTTGCATGTTCCAAGTTTGGGCATTGTAGACCGGTGTACCACTTTTTTTGCTGTCTGTTACTCTACTTATATACAGCACTATTTTGCATAAACTAACTTCACAAAAAAGCCCCCCAAAATTGAATACAGTCTGTTATGTCAGGCTGAGGCCTGCCTGGTGTTTGGGTTTGAAAAATCGTAGATTTGTAGGCATACTGAAAAAATGTAAGAACTGGACGTGAGGGTGAATTTATAACTTAAGTAGAGTAATACAGAGTATCATACATCCTAAAATAATCCTACAAGCAGTCTGAAATATAATATGGTAAATCTATGGCCTAGATAGAATAATACAGAGTATAGTACATCCTATAATAAACATACAAATAGTCTGAGGTAGAATATAGACTATATCAGTATAAAGACTTAGTAAAGTGCATAGTGCAAATAGGTTAAATTAGGTATGGGAATGTACACTATATGAAAAAAGATGGCCATGCATAATAAAAAACAAATAAACCTGTCTAATAGCAAAATGCTATAATGATTATTCCGTTTTCATCTGAAGGCAAGGAGATATCAAAGAGCCACAATACTATGAAATCATTAAGATGTATAGCCTTCAAAGGAGAACAGAAAAAGGTAATGTATACATCATAACTCAAGGTAGTCAAATAAACTGTTGTCAATACAAAATAGAGATACCAAGAGCAAGTATAAATACCCTGTCTGTGGTCACGCACCAGCATACCCCTGAGGCCTGCCTGGTGTTTGTGTTTGAAAAATCGTAGATTTGCAGGCATACTGAGCAGATATAATTTTGGTACTAATAAATATATTTGTGTTGAGCATTTGAAATAGTGCAGTAGTCCATTTAAAATGGGCAAGGCAAGGGGCAAGGGATGGGAAAGTGGACATGATGATGATGGTGCATGCAGAGGATGAGACCATGGCCTAGGTGAAAGTGGGCAACAACAAAGACCAACATCTCTCTCGCTCGACCTTCCTGTCCCAGTTTCTTGGGGACCGCGGCACACCACTATTGAAGCCAGAGTAGTGTGAAACGGTTGTTGGTTGGATAGCAGATAATGCTTCCAGTCACGTAGCCACCACCACCACCACCATATCTTCCTCACAGTCAAGTCTGAGTAGCCATCAGTGTGGCCTGGATATTCCTCACCCTGATCCTCCTTCCTCCCACCATGCCAAGTGCCCTGAGACAACTGATCCCACACTTGGACACTCTGAAGAGCTGTTCAGTTTTCCATTTCAAGATTCAGAACTCTCAGCCGGTCAACTTGAAGTGGGGACAGATGAGATCGCATGTAGAAATGCCCAAAGCTTTGACCAGCCTCGGTCACATGAAAGCAATGGTGGGAAAGTGTCAGAAGAGGTGGACGATGATGAGACACAATTGCCAGAAAGTCAGGAGGAGGAGCAGGGTGCGGATGTGGAAGATGAGGTGGTAGATGACATAGTGACTGACCCAACCTGGCAGGAGGACATGCATAGCGAGGACAGCAGCACAAATGGGGAAGGAGGCACATCATCCCAACAGACAGGAAGAAGCAGTGTGGTGGCCGCAGACAGAAGGCGTGCATCCATTTCCCGTAACAACAACAGTTGCCATTCCAACTGTTAGATATTCCCGAGTCTGGTTATTTTTTAAAGACACTGCCGATAACCCCAAACAGGCCATTTGCAGCACCTGCCATGCCTGCATCAGCAGGGGTAGCAAAACAACCAGCCTGAAAACCAGCAGCATGATCAGGCACATGGCAGCAAAGCACCCGACTTTATGGGCCGAACCCCAGGCTCCAGGACCACTGTCTGCAGGTCACACCACTGCTTCTTCCACTGTTTTGGGTAGAAGCCAATCCCCAGTACACCGTGCATGTGAAGATGTCTCTAGCCCTGCACCTGTTGTGGCCCAGCCAACGCTAGTGCTAGTGAAAGTACACCATCTGTCTGCCCATTTTAGAAAGTCAGCAACAGCTTCAGCCGCCCTTGCCGTGCTTCAGCAACTTTTGCAGCTTCTAGCTCACTGGCTGGTGTGTGATGTCCCCACACACTGGAACTCTATGCTGCATATGTTGGAAAGGATTTGTGAGCAGAAGAGGGCAGATGTTGACTACCAACATCAACAAGGCCGTCGATATTCAGTTCAGACTCCACACATAAGACATCAGGAGTGGACATGGATGTCAGACATATATACCATCCTCCAAAACTTTGAGGACTGCAACAAGATGGTGAGCGTCGATGACGCCATAATTGGCATCACCATCCCGCTTCTCAGCATTCTGAAAACCTCTCTGCTCACAATTAAAGAAGATGCATTGCAGGCAGAGCATGAGGACATGGAGCAAGGAACCATACAGGGGGATTACACTCAGCCCAGCCTCATGTCTTCTCAACGTGGATTGGTAGGCAATAAGGAGGAGGAGGAAGAACAGGAGCTACTTTCATGTGCTATAGATGGTACTACAAACACAGCTGTCATACTGTCTGTTCAGCGGTGATGGCCTGAGGACTGGGAGGAGGAGGATGAGGAGGACAGCATGGTCAGTCATCCTGTTGGTGAGGACATGGAAGTCTTGCCTGTTAGCAGTCTGGCATGCATGGCTGACTTTATATTGCACTGCATTTCATGTGACCCTTGCATTATAAAAAATTTGGGTGACACTCATTACTGGTTGGTAACACTTCTAGACCCATGCTACAAGGAGAACTTTCATGGTATGTGCACACGTCAGGATTTCTTGCAGAAATTTTCCTGACAGAATCCGGACATTTCTGCCAGAAATTTTTTTCTGCGTTTTTTTTTGTGTTTTTTTTTGCTGAATTTTTGCGGAATTTTTGCAGATTTTCTCCTGACACTCCAAAATCATGGGAAATCCACAAAAAATCCGCAAAAAGAAAGAACATGTTGCTTCTTTTTGCGGATTGTGTTTTCCAGGATGCCCTCCTGACAGCACCCTGGACATCCTCCTCCCCTTGCTGGGACAGGAAACACACGAGTTTAAAAGGTCATGTCCCACGCCCAGTCCTCAGTGTTTTTCCTGTCCCTGCAAGGAAGGGACGCGCGAGTGAAAGCTGCGCAAAGCTTACCGGAGCTCAGGGGGATCGTGCGGCTTGCTAATACCCTTCCCCCTGTCAAGAGGCTCAGGGCAGAAACCCTCCAGAGGGGGGTCCCTCTGCTCCAAAGACAAGGAGTGGGACGAGGCTCCTGGTGGCAGCCGCTCCTCCTGGTGGGAGGCTCTCGGCTGTGGACGCTATCCACGCAGTGTGCAGACTTCCAGAAGCTGCGTGGTGTCCAGCACGGCGTCTCTAGACGGAAGTTCCCAGGGACGCGTCACTTCCGGTTTTTCGGCATCCGTTACCGTCACTTCCGGTAACGCTACATGTGTGGGGGAAAGCGTGCATTCCAGCGTGGATCGCATAACGGCTGAAGCACTCCTGATCCGGCGCTGTGAGCTGCGGGGACCTTCTACCTTCATCATGGAAGCAAGCATGCCAGTCGAGGAGGGGGTAAGTGCGCATAGTGCAGACTCCCCTATCTGAATGCAGGAGCAGGCTTACCCCAGTGCTTATCCCTATCTTATGTCATTTAAGGATAAGGGAACCCCCGCTGGCCCCTCTGATCAAGCTAAGAGATCCGGCAAGGCCTCTGGGAAATCCGCTAGATGCCCTATTTGTAATACGAAGCTCCTGGACTCCCATGGGAAAACCTTGTGTGCAGATTGCACATCTAAGGTCATGAGGGACGAACAACCCGCACTGCTGTCTGAGATGAGATCCCTTATACGCGAAGAAGTACAGGCTTCTTTGTCTAGTATGGTGCAGAAATCCAGCCCTATTCCCAGCCGCAAGAGAGCCAGACGGGAGCGAGACTTAAGAGAGCCGGAGTTTACTTCTGAGGACAAGTCTGACTCAGAAGACTTCGTCTCTGAAGAAGAGGGAGAACTTCCATCAGGGAGCCAGGACCACCAAAGGAAATATCTCTTCCAGGCAGAAGAGACGAATGATCTCGTGCAGGCGGTGCAATGCACTATGCAGATAGAAGATACATCTAAGCCACAATCCAGGCAGGACCTGATGTTTGGGGGACTTATGTCATGTCAGCAGACAGTGTTCCCAGTTAGCGAGCATATTAAGGCCATGACACTGGAGGAGTGGAAAGAGGCGGAACGCCGGCTAGTATTATCTAAGGATTTCAAAGCTCGTCTACCATTTGAGCCTGAAGACATAAAACTATGGGAAGAAATTCCCAAGGTAGACGTTCCGGTGGCAAAAGTGGCTAAAAAGACAGCCATACCTTGTGAGGACTCATCAAACCTGCGCGATCCCATGGATAGGAAAACTGACATACTGTTAAAAAGAGCCTGGGAATCTTCCGCGGCTCTAATAAAAACTAACATAGCAGCTACTTCGGTAGCCCGGTCTATGTACCTATGGATGGGTCAATTAGAAGAGCACCTGTCCAGTAAGACCCTGAGATCTGAAATCCTAAATTCTCTCCCTATAATGAGGTCCGCCACGGCTTTTCTGTCCGATATGACTGCTGAGTCAGTCAGATTTTCAGCTAGAAGCGGTTCTCTATCCAACGCGGCTAGGAGGGCGGTCTGGCTAAGATCCTGGTCAGGGGATAATGCTTCTAAATCTAAACAATGTTCAATTCCCTTCTCAGGAGCAAGGGTATTTGGGCCCTCCCTAGATACTATTCTAGAGTCAGCCTCTGATAAAAAGAAGGGGTTTCCGGAAGAGAAACCTAGGAGACCTCAGTCCTTTCGGAGAGGATTCCCCTTCAGGAGACAGTCTGATGTTAGAGGAGGTAGATCCAATAGAGAATCTTATAGGGGTTCCCCTAGCCAGGGCAATAGAAACAGAAGTTTCTTCTTCAGTCCCTCCTCAAAATCTAAGACACAATGACGCCACACTTATAGGGGGACGGCTCCGTCACTTTGCGCACAATTGGGCCCGGATCACCCAAAACCAGTGGGTCCTTCGGACCGTGTCAGAAGGCTACAATATCGAGCTTTACTCCCCCCCACCAGACAGATTTATCGTGCCTACGGTGGTAACGCGAGACTCTCCCATGATGATAGACCTAATGGATATGCTTTCCTCAGAGGTCATAGTTCCAGTACCGCCACTAGAAGTAAGCCAGGGACATTACTCCTCCAAATGGTCTCCATGCACACTCTACTCGAGGGATAGCTACTTCTTGGGCAGAGAGGGCAGGTGCCTCTCTAGAACAGATCTGTAAGGCCGCGACATGGGCTAGTGCCAACACCTTTTGTAAACACTATAAACTTGATGTTTTGTCTGGTCAACATACTGCATTTGGGAGAAAAGTTCTCCAAGCGGTAATCCCACCCTGAGGAGGTGCTTTGGTACTCTTCAGGGTGCTGTCAGGAGGACGTCCTGGAAAATAGGTATTAAGCTTACCATTAATGATGTTTCCAGGAGTCCATCCTGACAGCACGGGTAGTTCCCTCCATGTAATATCTATATCATGTTATGGTAATCCCGGCATGTATGTAACACGTTCCTAACGTATGATGTAATATGTTTTTGGATACAATGTAATATGTTTGTTACCATTAAACAGTTTTTTTCTGCATATCCTTGTAGAGGTTCTTGTTACAACACTGAGGACTGGGGTGGGACATGACCTTTTAAACTCGTGTGTTTCCTGTCCCAGCAAGGGGAGGAGGACGTCCAGGGTGCTGTCAGGATGGACTCCTGGAAACATCATTAACGGTAAGCTTAATACCTATTTTTTTTGCGGAAAAAAATGCAAAATTTGCACAAAAAATGCGGAATGCATTCTAAATGATCGGATGCATAATTTAAGCATTTTTTGTGCAGAATTATTGCATTTTTATCGGGGAATTCCGCAAAAAACCCTCAAAAATTCCTGAAGAAATCCGGACCTGTGCACATACCCTCAATCTCTTCTACCAGAGGCAGAGAGGTGTACTAAAATGTTGCAGTACCAGAGGGCACTTGTAGCAGAATTACTTAGAAAATTCCCATCTGATAACTCTGTCAGCAGACGTCAGAGTTTGTTGTACAGCCAAGGAGTCCAAGCGAGAGAGACAGAAGTACAATCCAGCTCAGGCAGGGGAACAATGGCAAAGTTCTGGGACAGTTTTCTCAGACTCTCCCTTTGTGAAAGCACAGAGGCAAGGGGTGTTGTCACAAGAAGTGCAATGTTTGGGAAGATGGTGAGTGAGTACCTTGCAGATAGTACAAACGTCCTCCGTGATTCCTCTGTGCCTTTTAATTATTGGGTATTGAAGCTGGACACATGGCATGAACTGGCTCTCTACGCCTTGGAGGTCTTGGCCTGCCCTGCTGCTAGCATTCTGTCAGAGCGGGTTTTTAGTGCCACTGGTGAAATTATAACAGATGAGCGCATCCGCCTGTCAGCTGAAAATGCTGACAGGCTGACTCTTATAAAAATGAACAAGGCCTGGATTGGGAAAGACTTCTGTACACCACCAAGTGAAAACAGCGAAACATAACCTCAAATACATTCTCTCTTTTTGGGGAGGTGTATTCTCATGCACCTCTTCACAACCACACATGGGTATACACTTCCAGATTTGGTCTGTTTGTTGTTATCCTCCTCCTTATCCTCATCCTCATCATCCAGAAGCACTAGATGACCAGGGTGAACATGCTCGGTACTGTTATAGGCCATTGCATTTTGGGGAAGGGGGCTGTGATGGCACTATTTTATTTAGTAAAGAAAGGACCCCACATTGGGGAATTGGGCATTGCATTAAATTGGGCCTACGTCTTAACTCAGTCTCCTGCAATGTGTCATTTAACTGCTACTAGATCACCAGGGTGAACGTGCTCTGTACGGTGAATTTTGGGCAAGAGGGCTGTGATGGCACTATTTTATTTAGTAAAAAAAGACACCACATTGGTAAATTGGGCATGACATTACATTGGGCCTACTTCTTAACTCAGCCTCCTGCAATGTGTCCTTTAAATGCCACTAGATCACCAGGGTGAACGTGCTCTGTATGGTGCATTTTGGGCAAGGGGGCTGTGATGGCACTATTTTATTTAGTAAAGAAAAGAACCAACATTGGGGAATTGTTTGTCAGCTCATGCCCTCCATTACAAGTCTCAGAGACCCACACCCCTACATTGGGCCTACTTCTTAACTCTGTTTCCTGCAATGTCTCTTCCTCATCTCCGCTGACATGACCTGGGTGAATGTGTTCTGTACTTTTATAGGCCTCAGAATTTTGAGCAAGAGGGGCTGTGATGGCAATAGTATATTTTTAAAAAGGTATCCCCATTGGTGAAACCACATCCTTGTTGGCAAAGACTTGATAATATTTGTGTACCTTAAAGAGCTCACTTGAAAAGCCTGTGTTGCCTGGTTGCTCACATTTGACACAATACACTTTATATAAATTTGATAAAGCAATGCTGTTAGTTTGGCTCAGTAGTTCATTACAAATATTTCTTTGTCCACTATATTAGTTTCTCTCCTTGAGAGCCATAACTTTGGCTGCCTCAAATGTACAAATGGCGAATATACAAATGGCGATTTGAAATCCAGATTAAATTACTGTATACTGAATGCATTCAGACAAGCACATAGCTTCATTTCTTGAAAAAAATTTACAGATGCGATAGACAATGCTCATAGTGACACGATCTTGAGAAATGTTTGTTTATTCACTTCACAAACAGTTCTAAACCTCTATATGTTTGCTGTTTGTCATTGTAAAACATTAAGGTTTTCAGAAACTCTGTGTCACGGGAAGCCTAGGTAGGCAAGAGCTAATAACCCAGGCTCCTGCGATTTCGCTCAACTCTGGAAAACCCTGACTGACCCTTCTCCCAGAGTTTATACTGATGGTGTGCATGTCTGGGCCTCCACCCTCACCCTGTCTCCTGTTTCAACCCTAGGCTGAAACCACCACCCACCCCCCAGTGAAGAGACCACACACCAATACCCACAGTTAGCACAGACAAGGATACCGGAAAATATGCACCACGCCGCAGTCACACAGGAATACACTATAAGTGCACAGGGCAAAACAATACAAATAAAGGAAGGAGAAAATATGACAAAGGGAAATACACCACCGGATGCGAAACTCCTTCTCCTAGACCACCACTCCAGACCGAGATAACCAAGCACACGACAGAAGCTATAATCGGCGACGCCCAAAGCAAAGCCCAGCAAAACTATTTAAAGGCAGAGGGCGTGACTCAGCCCTCAACCCGAGTACCAGCCAGATTAACCCCGGATAATCTGGATTGAATCTAACCGGAGCCACTGAGAATATAGTGGACGAATGAGGTATTACCGCTGTCTGTCGGATGCCCTAGTGTGAACAGCATCCGACATGACAGTACCCCGCCTTCTACGAGGGACCCCAGGGCCCTCACCACTTATAGGACCCAGCTTGTCCGGATTGCGGTGGTGAAACATACTGACCAGCCGGTCCGCATGTATGTCCGAAGCTGGTACCCAAGACCTTTCCTCCGGCCCATAACCATGCCAGTGTACCAAGTACTGTAATGTGCGGCGCACCACACGAGAGTCAACCACCTTGGAGACTTCAAACTCTAAATTGCCATCCACCAAGACTGGAGGAGGCATCGGCACCACGTCTGTTATGACCCCAATGGCAGGGGGTCTCAAAGACAAATAGCGAAGTCTGCAAAAATAAAACCCAGCTCATAGGGCAGTGGTAACTGGGCTGACCATATACCTGAACCTAGCACACAAATAAAAGCAGCCGGGGAACGTACCTACGTTGATTCTAGACGTCTCGCGCCAGCCAGAGAACTAACTAACCCTAGCAGGGAAAAGAAAGACCTTTCTTGCCTCCAGAGGAAATACCCCAAAAAGTTGGATACAAGCCCCCAACAAATAATAACGGTGAGGTAAGAAGAAAAGACAAACGCAAGAAATGAACTAGGTTTTTAGCAAAGAGAGGCCCACTAACTAATAGCAGAATATAGGAAGATGACTTATATGGTCAGCAAAAACCCTCACAAAAACTCCACGCGGAATATTCAAGAACCCCCGAACCGTCTAACGGCACGGGGGGAGAACATCCGCCCCCTAGAGCTTCCAGCAGTATCAGGAATCACATTTAGTACAAGCTGGACAAAAATAAGAGCACAGTAAATAACCAAAAACAAGAAAGCAGGACTTAGCTTAATTTTGCAAAGAACCAGGACCAGCAGAAAGGAGCAAACAGAAGGATCTGATTACAACGATGCCAGGCACCAGACTGAAAATCCAGGAAGTTCAAATAGCGACACCCCTGGACTAACGAGGCCAGGTGGGTACCAAGCAAGGGAAGGAATATCAAAGTGTCATATCACTAGTGACCACAAGAGGGAGCCAAAAAGTCTAATTCACAACACACGTCCACAGAACCCACCACCTTTTTTAATAACGATCTGTGGAACACGTTGTGAACCTTATATACCGTAGGGAGCTCCAATCGGTAAGCTACCGGGTTAACGATGGCGGCGACCCTAAACGGACCAATAAACCTAGGACCCAATTTAAGGGATGGTATTTTAAGTCTTATGTTTTTTGTGGACAACCACACCCAGTCACCCACACTCAGGTCCGGACCTGGCACACGTCTACTGTCAGCCACACATTTGTACCTAGCACCCACGCTCAACAGGCGCTGTTTCACTTTCCTCCAGATGGATGACAGTTGTTCTCCTAACATGTCCTCGTCCGGAACACCGGAAGAGCCCTCCTGACTAGTGTTGAGCGATACTTTCCGATATCGGAAAGTATCGGTATCGGAAAGTATCGGCCGATACCGTCAAAATATCGGATCTAATCCGATACCGATACCCGATCCCAATGCAAGTCAATGGGACGAAAATATCGGAATTAAAATAAACCCTTTATAAACTTGTAGGTTCATTCTACATGAAGGAAAACAACTAAGAATAATGTAGGATGTATTGGGGGACGTGGCGGAGACATTAAAGGCACAGAGGTTTAGCCCAATGTAATAGAATAGCAGGATTTTGTTTTTTTTTATGACGTTCGGCGGTAGAAAGATTTTGACTATGTTAATTTTTTTTTTATTTTGTCAGATATTGATGTTTCACTACTTCCACGCCCTTCACCTTCTTTTTTACTTCTCCCACACTTTCTTCTTCATTATCCTCATCATCAGCTTCTTTGACATCAACTATCTTCACCTTATTCATCTTCTTCTTCATCTTCTACCTATTATTTTTTTTGGTTACATTGTTCATATTCTTTTTATTTTACTATTATCTTCATCATTTTCTACTTCTTCATCATATTCTTATTTGTGACAGGCATTCCCGTAGTTGTTATCTATAAAAGTTTGAAGATTACACCTTCCATTCTGCCTGTCACAAAAGAGTTACATTTGTCCGCGTTCAGTTTGGCCTGCAGCATCAGGCTTTATCCAGGGGCACCACGAGGAGGAACGGACTCACCCCCATACACTGCTTAGTCTTCTTCTGCTTATAATTTAGATAATATTTTTTGCTCTGATATTTAGTGTTATGCTTAATGTTCTTCTGCTCTTTGTTCTGCAGCCTCTTGTTCTTCTGCTTCTCGGTCTTCCAGGTCGTCGTCGTCTCCAGGGTCGTCGTCTCCTGGGTCGTCGTCATCGGGGTGGTCTTCAGGGTCATCGTCTCCAGGGTCGTCGTCATCACGGTGGTTGTCGTCTCTTAGGGGTGGTCTTCCGGGTCATCGTGTTTAGTCTCTTGAACTTGGAAATGTAGCAGAAGGTACAAGAAGGCTGAGAAAATGCCGAGAACCAGCTGATGGAACTGGAACTCGGATGGCTACCCGAAGGTCCAAGAGCCAATGGAACTACCGAGGACCAGCTGACGTTACTGGAACCCGGTTACTAAGCAGGAGGTACCCGTGCCTGAAAGCACTACCAAGGACCACCTGACGTTGGTGGAACTCGGATACCCAGAGGGAGGCACCTAAGCCAAAGGCTCTGCCCAGAACCAGCTGACGGTACTGGAACCAGGATGGGGAGCAGAAGGTACAAGAGCAAGTGTCTGCGTGGCTTTTGCAGGACACAATGCCGGCTGCACAGCAGGGGAACAGCTGGCGGTGCTGGACCCCACTGACACATTGGCTGGTGTTTTTCTCTGTGCAGCTAGCAGTACCGGGCCCCAACTGGCGGTGTTAGAGCCCGGGGTCAGCAGGAGGAGGAGCAGGAGGAGGAGCAAGGGGGAGGGGAGTGTAGGCCGAAGCCTGCACTGGCGGCAGCTTTGGGTCTGTTGTGCCTGCGTGGCGGTTGCAGGACACGTTGCCGGCTGCACAGCAGGGGAACAGCTGGCGGTGCTGAACCCCACTGACACATTGGCTGGTGTTTGGCTCTGTGCAGCTAGCAGTACCGGGCCCCAACTGGCGGTGTTGGAGCCCGGGCTCTGCAGGGGGAGCAGAGTGTAGGCCGAAGCCTACTTGAACCGATTTCAAAGGTAACCTTTAACCCCCCCTCAGGGGTTACAAAGTAGAAGAGCCACAGCTTATGCAGCAGTAGTGCTGCACAAGTCAAAGGTTGCTCTTTTAATTTTGCTCCTTGCACACGCTGAATGAAACACGTATAACATTTAGCCCTTTATACAGTCAAACTGTGTTGGAGGCGCGAGTTCCCTTTGTAATGAGACGCAGCACAGATGTCAAGAATCCCACCTTGGTGCTGGGTGCAGCCTCCTGAGCGTTGTTATTTGCTGTACAGGAGTCTGCGCTGTCGTGTTATCCCCCGGCCTAGCGCTGTTAGCGCTGCCCATCTTCTGACCTCATTTAATGTCGGCCGGTGCGGTTCGCGATGACCATGAATCCCAGCCCCGCAGTGTCTTAACATTGTTAAAACACTGCGGGGCTGGGATTCATGGCCTGGCGCAGCACATATGTTCGCCTCTCGCACTCGGGTCCTTACACCCGCTTCAGACTGTGCGGCGTCAGCTGATCCCTTATCGCATGCCGCGGCCATGAAGCCGCACAGTCTGAAGAAGGCGGAAGGAGATGAGGGACAGGCGAAGTGATGCACCGCTCATGCCCATCAATCACACCCTCGCAGTCCCAAGAAATAAGACACCGAGGGGCGTTGTGTGGGTCAGGGCGGCCGCAGAGGCGCAGGCAGCCAAAGAATGATGCCAGAAGACGGGCAGCGCTACCAAGGGGGTTGCAGCGTGTCATTACAAAGGAAAGTCACACCACCGGGACGGTTAAATGGTCACACAGAGGACACATTTTAGACGTGTTTTCAGTTCCACATGTGCGAGGAGAATACGTTTATGAGCCACCTTGCACACATGCAGCATTCCCGCTGTACAAGGTGGCCTTAAAAACGTACAAATGCCTGGGGGAGGGGGGACAGGTTCCCTTCAATTTCAGTTCTTGTGTCTGCGTGGCTTTTGCAGGACACGATGCCGGCTGCACAGCAGGGGAACAGCTGGCGGTGCTGGACCCCACTGACACATTGGCTGGTGTTTTTCTCTGTGCAGCTAGCAGTACCGGGCCCCAACTGGCGGTGTTAGAGCCCGGGGTCAGCAGGAGGAGGAGCAGGAGGAGGAGCAAGGGGGAGGGGAGTGTAGGCCGAAGCCTGCACTGGCGGCAGCTTTGGGTCTGTTGTGCCTGCGTGGCGGTTGCAGGACACGTTGCCGGCTGCACAGCAGGGGAACAGCTGGCGGTGCTGAACCCCACTGACACATTGGCTGGTGTTTGGCTCTGTGCAGCTAGCAGTACCGGGCCCCAACTGGCGGTGTTGGAGCCCGGGCTCTGCAGGGGGAGCAGAGTGTAGGCCGAAGCCTACTTGAACCGATTTCAAAGGTAACCTTTAACCCCCCCTCAGGGGTTACAAAGTAGAAGAGCCACAGCTTATGCAGCAGTAGTGCTGCACAAGTCAAAGGTTGCTCTTTTAATTTTGCTCCTTGCACACGCTGAATGAAACACGTATAACATTTAGCCCTTTATACAGTCAAACTGTGTTGGAGGCGCGAGTTCCCTTTGTAATGAGACGCAGCACAGATGTCAAGAATCCCACCTTGGTGCTGGGTGCAGCCTCCTGAGCGTTGTTATTTGCTGTACAGGAGTCTGCGCTGTCGTGTTATCCCCCGGCCTAGCGCTGTTAGCGCTGCCCATCTTCTGACCTCATTTAATGTCGGCCGGTGCGGTTCGCGATGACCATGAATCCCAGCCCCGCAGTGTCTTAACATTGTTAAAACTCTGCGGGGCTGGGATTCATGGCCTGGCGCAGCACATATGTTCGCCTCTCGCACTCGGGTCCTTACACCCGCTTCAGACTGTGCGGCGTCAGCTGATCCCTTATCGCATGCCGCGGCCATGAAGCCGCACAGTCTGAAGAAGGCGGAAGGAGATGAGGGACAGGCGAAGTGATGCACCGCTCATGCCCATCAATCACACCCTCGCAGTCCCAAGAAATAAGACACCGAGGGGCGTTGTGTGGGTCAGGGCGGCCGCAGAGGCGCAGGCAGCCAAAGAATGATGCCAGAAGACGGGCAGCGCTACCAAGGGGGTTGCAGCGTGTCATTACAAAGGAAAGTCACACCACCGGGACGGTTAAATGGTCACACAGAGGACACATTTTAGACGTGTTTTCAGTTCCACATGTGCGAGGAGAATACGTTTATGAGCCACCTTGCACACATGCAGCATTCCCGCTGTACAAGGTGGCCTTAAAAACGTACAAACGCCTGGGGGAGGGGGGACAGGTTCCCTTCAATTTCAGTTCTTGTGTCTGCGTGGCTTTTGCAGGACACGATGCCGGCTGCACAGCAGGGGAACAGCTGGCGGTGCTGGACCCCACTGACACATTGGCTGGTGTTTTTCTCTGTGCAGCTAGCAGTACCGGGCCCCAACTGGCGGTGTTAGAGCCCGGGGTCAGCAGGAGGAGGAGCAGGAGGAGGAGCAAGGGGGAGGGGAGTGTAGGCCGAAGCCTGCACTGGCGGCAGCTTTGGGTCTGTTGTGCCTGCGTGGCGGTTGCAGGACACGTTGCCGGCTGCACAGCAGGGGAACAGCTGGCGGTGCTGAACCCCACTGACACATTGGCTGGTGTTTGGCTCTGTGCAGCTAGCAGTACCGGGCCCCAACTGGCGGTGTTGGAGCCCGGGCTCTGCAGGGGGAGCAGAGTGTAGGCCGAAGCCTACTTGAACCGATTTCAAAGCTAACCTTTAACCCCCCCTCAGGGGTTACAAAGTAGAAGAGCCACAGCTTATGCAGCAGTAGTGCTGCACAAGTCAAAGGTTGCTCTTTTAATTTTGCTCCTTGCACACGCTGAATGAAACACGTATAACATTTAGCCCTTTATACAGTCAAACTGTGTTGGAGGCGCGAGTTCCCTTTGTAATGAGACGCAGCACAGATGTCAAGAATCCCACCTTGGTGCTGGGTGCAGCCTCCTGAGCGTTGTTATTTGCTGTACAGGAGTCTGCGCTGTCGTGTTATCCCCCGGCCTAGCGCTGTTAGCGCTGCCCATCTTCTGACCTCATTTAATGTCGGCCGGTGCGGTTCGCGATGACCATGAATCCCAGCCCCGCAGTGTCTTAACATTGTTAAAACACTGCGGGGCTGGGATTCATGGCCTGGCGCAGCACATATGTTCGCCTCTCGCACTCGGGTCCTTACACCCGCTTCAGACTGTGCGGCGTCAGCTGATCCCTTATCGCATGCCGCGGCCATGAAGCCGCACAGTCTGAAGAAGGCGGAAGGAGATGAGGGACAGGCGAAGTGATGCACCGCTCATGCCCATCAATCACACCCTCGCAGTCCCAAGAAATAAGACACCGAGGGGCGTTGTGTGGGTCAGGGCGGCCGCAGAGGCGCAGGCAGCCAAAGAATGATGCCAGAAGACGGGCAGCGCTACCAAGGGGGTTGCAGCGTGTCATTACAAAGGAAAGTCACACCACCGGGACGGTTAAATGGTCACACAGAGGACACATTTTAGACGTGTTTTCAGTTCCACATGTGCGAGGAGAATACGTTTATGAGCCACCTTGCACACATGCAGCATTCCCGCTGTACAAGGTGGCCTTAAAAACGTACAAACGCCTGGGGGAGGGGGGACAGGTTCCCTTCAATTTCAGTTCTTGTGTCTGCGTGGCTTTTGCAGGACACGATGCCGGCTGCACAGCAGGGGAACAGCTGGCGGTGCTGGACCCCACTGACACATTGGCTGGTGTTTTTCTCTGTGCAGCTAGCAGTACCGGGCCCCAACTGGCGGTGTTAGAGCCCGGGGTCAGCAGGAGGAGGAGCAGGAGGAGGAGCAAGGGGGAGGGGAGTGTAGGCCGAAGCCTGCACTGGCGGCAGCTTTGGGTCTGTTGTGCCTGCGTGGCGGTTGCAGGACACGTTGCCGGCTGCACAGCAGGGGAACAGCTGGCGGTGCTGAACCCCACTGACACATTGGCTGGTGTTTGGCTCTGTGCAGCTAGCAGTACCGGGCCCCAACTGGCGGTGTTGGAGCCCGGGCTCTGCAGGGGGAGCAGAGTGTAGGCCGAAGCCTACTTGAACCGATTTCAAAGGTAACCTTTAACCCCCACTCAGGTGTTACAAAGTAGAAGAGCCACAGCTTATGCAGCAGTAATGCTGCACAAGTCAAAGGTTGCTCTTTTAATTTTGCTCCTTGCACACGCTGAAAGGAACACGTATAACATTTAGGCCCTTACACAGTCAAACTGATTTTGAGGCGTGAGTTCCCTTCGTAAAGAGACGCAGTACAGCTGGCAAAAATGCCACCTTGGTGCTTGGCGCGGCCTCCTGAGCATCGTTATTTGTTGCACAGGAGTCTGCGCTGTCATGTTATCCCTTGGCCTTGCGCTGTTAGCGCTGCCCATCCTCTGACATCATGTAATGTCGGCCGGTGCGGTTTGCGATGACCATGAATCCCAGCCCCGCAGTGTCTTAACATTGTTAAAACACTGCGGGGCTGGGATTCATGGCCTGGTGCAGTACATATGTTCGCCTCTCGCTTGGTTTCTTACACCCGCTTCAGACTATGCGGCGTCAGCTGATCCCTTATCGCATGCCACGGCCATGAAGCCGCACAGTCCGAAGAAGGCGGAAGGAGATGAGGGACAGGCGAAGAAATGCACCGTTCATGCCCATCAATCACACCCTCGCAGTCCAAATAAATAAGACACCGAGGGGCGTTGTGAGGGGCAAGGCGGCCGCAGAGGCGCAGGCAGCCAAACAATGATGCCAGAAGACGGGCAGCGCTACCAAGGAGCTTGTTGCGTGTCAATACAAAGGAAAATCACACCTGAGGGACGTTTTAATGGTCGCAGAGGACTCATTTTAGACGTGTTCAGTTCCCCATGGGCAAGGAGAATAAGTTTCTGAGCCACCTTGCACACATGCAGCATTACTGTCGTACAAGGTGGCTGTAAAACGTAGAAACACCTGGGGGAGGGGGGACAGGTTTCCTTCAATTTCAGTTCTTGTGTCTGCGTGGCTTTTGCAGGACACGATGCCGGCTACACAGCAGGGGAACAGCTGGCGGTGCTGAACCCCACTGACACATTGGCTGGTGTTTTTCTCTGTGCAGCTAGCAGTACCGGGCCCTAACTGGCGGTGTTGGAGCCCAGGATCAGCAGGAGGAGGAGAGGGAGCAGAGTGTAGGCCGAAGCCTGCACTGGAGCAAGTTGAAAGGGAAACTTTAACCCCCCCCAGGCGTTTGTAGCTGGAAGAGCCATCGTGTACAGCACTAATGCTGGAAAAGGTAAACTTAGCTCTTTTAATTATGGTCCTTGCACATGCTGAACCTAACACTTATGAAAAGTGTCCCCTCCTACCGTGATACCGTCCGGTAGGTGGAACTTTCCTTTGTGATGTGACGCAGCACAGCCGTCATTCTTACCCCCTTGGCGCCGTGCGCCGCCTCCTCAGTGTTGTTTGAATCAGTCCCGGAGCCTGCGCTGTTAGGTTAGCCCTTGGCCATGCACACATTTTGCGCTGCCCGTCTTCTGACATCATTTGGTGTCAGGCTGGCTGCGCCTGTGCGGCCGCGCTGGCCGAGATCCCGCCTCATACTGTCTTCTGATTTAATCCCACTGTGGGCCTGAGATCCGTGGCCATGCGCAGTGCATATCCTCGCCTCTCACTCCCCTCCCTACGGCTTCCTCAGACTGTGCGGTGTCACGGCCGTGGCATGCTATTAGGGACCAGCTGACACCGCACAGTTTGAAGAAGCCGTAGGGAGATGAGTGAGAGGTGGAGGTTCAGATATGCACTGCGCATGTCCATGGATCTCAGGCCCCCAGTGGGATGAAATCAGAAGACAGTTCGAGGCGGGATCTCGGCCAGCGCGGCCGCACAGGCGCAGCCAGCCTGACACCAAATGATGTCAGAAGACGGGCAGCGCAAAATGTGTGCATGGCCAAGGGCTAACCTAACAGCGCAGGCTCCGGGACTGATTCAAACAACGCTGAGGAGGCGGCGCACGGCGCCAAGGGGGTAAGAATGACGGCTGTGCTGCGTCACATCACAAAGGAAAGTTCCACCGACCGGACGGTATCACGGTAGGAGGGGACACTTTTCATAAGTGTTAGGTTCAGCATGTGCAAGGAGCACCACGAAAAGAGGCACTTTTTCCCTTTGCATCATTACTGCTGCACAAGGTGGCTCCTTCAGTAACAAACGCCTGGGGGGGGGACAGGTTCCCTTAAATTTAACTTGTTGTGCCTGCGTGGCGGTCGCAGTACACGTTGCCGTATACACAGCAGGGGAACAGCTGACGTTACTGAACCCCACTAACACATTGGCGAGGTGTTTGGCTCTGTGCGTACAGCACTACCAGGCAACAACTAGCGGTGTTGGAGCCCAGGGACAGGTGGAGGAGGTGGAGGAGGTAGGAGGGATTGCCACACACACAGCAGGGGAACAGCTGACGTTACTGAACCCCAATAACAGAGGAGGGACTGTCGGGACTGTGCGGACAGCACTTCTGGACGGCAACTAGCGGTGTTGGAGCCCAGGGACAGGTGGAGGAGGAGGAGGTAGGAGGGATTGCCACACACACAGCAGGGGAACAACTGACGTTACTGAACCCCAATAACAGAGGAGGGACTGTCGGGACTGTGCGTACAGCACTACCAGGCAACAACTAGCGGTGTTGGAGCCCAGGGACAGGTGGAGGAGGAGGAGGTGGAGGAGGTAGGAGGGATTGCCACACACACAGCAGGGGAACAGCTGACGTTACTGAACCCCAATAACAGAGGAGGGACTGTCGGGACTGTGCGGACAGCACTTCTGGATGGCAACTAGCGGTGTTGGAGCCCAGGGACAGGTGGAGGAGGAGGAGGTAGGAGGGATTGCCACACACACAGCAGGGGAACAGCTGACGTTACTGAACCCCAATAACAGAGGAGGGACTGTCGGGACTGTGCGTACAGCACTACCAGGCAACAACTAGCGGTGTTGGAGCCCAGGGACAGGTGGAGGAGGAGGAGGTGGAGGAGGTAGGAGGGATTGCCACACACACAGCAGGGGAACAGCTGACGTTACTGAACCCCAATAACAGAGGAGGGACTGTCGGGACTGTGCGGACAGCACTTCTGGACGGCAACTAGCGGTGTTGGAGCCCAGGGACAGGTGGAGGAGGAGGAGGTAGGAGGGATTGCCACACACACAGCAGGGGAACAGCTGACGTTACTGAACCCCAATAACAGAGGAGGGACTGTCGGGACTGTGCGTACAGCACTACCAGGCAACAACTAGCGGTGTTGGAGCCCAGGGACAGGTGGAGGAGGAGGAGGTGGAGGAGGTAGGAGGGATTGCCACACACACAGCAGGGGAACAGCTGACGTTACTGAACCCCAATAACAGAGGAGGGACTGTCCGGACTGTGCGGACAGCACTTCTGGATGGCAACTAGCGGTGTTGGAGCCCAGGGACAGGTGGAGGAGGAGGAGGTAGGAGGGATTGCCACACACACAGCAGGGGAACAGCTGACGTTACTGAACCCCAATAACAGAGGAGGGACTGTCGGGACTGTGCGTACAGCACTACCAGGCAACAACTAGCGGTGTTGGAGCCCAGGGACAGGTGGAGGAGGAGGTGGAGGAGGTAGGAGGGATTGCCACACACACAGCAGGGGAACAGCTGACGTTACTGAACCCCAATAACAGAGGAGGGACTGTCAGGACTGTGCGGACAGCACTTCTGGACGGCAACTAGCGGTGTTGGAGCCCAGGGACAGGTGGAGGAGGAGGAGGTGGAGGAGGTAGGAGGGATTGCCACACACACAGCAGGGGAACAGCTGACGTTACTGAACCCCAATAACAGAGGAGCGACTGTTGGGACTGTGCGGACAGCACTTCTGGATGGCAATTAGCGGTGTTGGAGCCCAGGGACAGGTGGAAAAGCAGAGGAACACAATGTAGGCCGAAGCCTGAGAAAGTCGAAAGGGAACCTTTAACCCCCCCCCCAAGGCGTTTGTAGCTGAAAGAGCCAGCTTGTGCAGCACAAAAGATGCAAAAGGAAAAGGTGGCTCTTTTCATCATGCTCCTTGCAAACACAGAACTAAACACTTATAAAATGTGTCCCCTGAAACCGTGAAACCGTCCCGGAGGTAGGACTTTCCTTCGTAATATGACGCAGCACAGCCGTCATTCCTCCCCCCCGGGCACCGCGCCCCGGCTCCTCAGCGTTGTTTGATTCCATCCCGGAGCCTGCGCTGTTATGTTATCCCTTGGCCAGGCACACTTAGCGCTGCCCATCTTCTGACATCATTTGGTGTCAGGCTGGCTGCGCCTGTGCGGCCGCGCTGGCCGAGAGCCCGCCTCGCAGTGTCTTCTGATTTTATCCCACTGGGGGCCTGGGATCCATGGCCATGCGCAGTGCATATCCTCGCCTCTCACTCCCCTCCCTACGGCTTCTTAAGACTGTGCGGTGTCACGGCCGTGGCATGCTATTAGGGACCAGCTGACACCGAACAGTCTGAAGAAGCCGTAGGGAGATGAGTGAGAGGTGGAGGTTCAGATATGCACTGCGCATGTCCATGGATCCCAGGCCCCCAGTGGGATTAAATCAGAAGACACTGCGAGGCGGGCCCTCGGCCAGCGCGGCCGCACAGGCGCAGCCATCCTGACACCAAATGATGCCAGAAGACGGGCAGCGCTAAGTGTGCCTGGCCACGGGATAACATAACAGCGCAGGCTCCGGGACGGAATCAAACAACGCTGAGGAGCCGGGGCGCGGCGCCGGGGGGGGAGGAATGACGGCTGTGCTGCGTCATATTACGAAGGAAAGTCCCACCTCCGGGACGGTTTTATGGTATCAGTGGACACATTTTATAAGTGTTAAGTTCTGCGTGTGCAAGGAGCTAAACCAAAATAGCTACCTTTTCCTTGTGCAGCATTACTGCTGCACAAGGAGGCTCTTTCAGTAACAAACGCCTTGGGGGGGGAACAGATTCCCTTACATTTCAGTTGTTGTGTCAGCGTGGCGGTCGCATGACACATTGCCGGCTACACAGCTGGGGATCAGCTGACGTTACTGAAACCCAATAACACTGGGTCGTATGTTTTGACTGTGCAGACGGCACTTCTGAGCCTCAACTGGCGGTGTTGGAGCCCAGGAATTTAAGTTCGGGTGGTAGAAAGATGAACACAACAGGAGACCTGGATAACGTATACAGTGACCTAATTATTTAATCAGGAGGAGGAGTGGCAAATTCCTGCGAGATCCAGGCCTTGTTCATTTTCAGGAAAGTAAGCCGGTCAACGTTATCGGAGGATAGTCGCATGCGACGGTCAGTTAGTACACCACCTGCAGCACTAAAGACACGTTCCGATAATACACTGGCCGCAGGGCAAGACAGCACCTCCAATGCATACTGGCTTAGCTCTGGCCATGTATCCAGCTTTGAGACCCAAAACTTGAAAGGGGAAGAGCCGTCTGGGAGTACAGCAAGAGGGCAAGACATGTAGTCTGTCACCATCTGACGGAACCGTTGCCTCCTGCTGACTGGAGCCGTCTGTGATGGTGTAGACTTTTGTGGCAGGCACAGAAAACTGTGCCACAGTTGGGCCATACTGGTCTTGCCTTGGGCAGAGGCACTGCTTCTGCTCCCTCTTTGTGCAGAGCCTCCACCACTGCCTGGACGCACTGAGCTGCTTTGGAATGCACTAGCAGCACTTCTCTCAGTTGGAATGGAGAAGATGATGGAATTGACCAGTGTGTCTTGGTACTCCCGCATTTTTCGCTCCCGGTTCAACGGTGTGATGAGGCTTTCTACGTTGTCCCGGTAGCGAGGATCGAGGAGGGTGAACACCCAATAATCAGACATGTTGAGAATGTGGGCGATGCGGCGGTCGTTTCTCAGGCACTGCAGCATGTAATCCACCATGTGCTGCAGACTGCCAACTGCCCAAGAAACGCTGTCCCATGCTGGAGGCGTGATCTCTGCCCGCTCGTCATCACCCCACCCTCGCTGTACACACTGAGTACTGGACAATTCGGTAACTCCCTCCTCTGGACGGATGTCTTCCTCCTCCATTGACTCCTCCTCATCCTCCTCACAAACTGTCCCCTGCCTACGCGTTTGTGAGGAACCACGTGGCGCTGACTGTCCAGAAGATGATGGAAATGGTGAATCCTCATCCTCCACCTCTTCCACAACATCATCCCTTAGCGCTTGCAGTGATTTTTCAAGCAGGCAGATAAGGGGGACAGTCATGCTGACTAGTGCATCATCTGCACTCGCCATCCGCGTGGAAAAATCAAAGGGACGCAAAACCTGGCAGACGTCATTCATAGTGGCCCACTCTGTGGTTGTGAAGTCTGTACGGCGCTGAGTGCGACTTCTTTGCGCCTGAAGCAGCTGGTACTCCATTACAGCTTGCTGCTGCTCACACAACCGCTCCAACATATGTAACGTGGAATTCCACCTGGTAGGTAGGTCACATATGATGCGATGTTCCGGCAGGCGGTGTCGGCGCTGCAGAGCCGCAATGCGCGCTTTTGCCGTGCTGGAACGCCGCAAGTGAGCACACTCTAGGCGGACCTTGTGCAGCAGTGCATCAAGATCCAGATAGTCCCTCAAAAAGCTCTGCACGACCAAATTGAGCACATGTGCCAGACATGGGATGTGAGTGAGGTTGCCGAGGCCCAGAGCTGCCACCAGATTTCGGCCATTATCACACACTACCATGCCTGGCTGGAGATTCGCTGGCACAAACCACACATCGCTCTCCTGCTTGATGGCATTCCAGAGCTCCTGCGCTGTGTGGCTACGATTCCCCAAAAAAATTAATTTCAAGACGGCCTGTTGACGTTTGGCCACGGCTGTGCTCATGTCGGTCGTAACAGGTACACGTTCATCACGGGTCCATGTGGAGGTGGACTGTGACGGCTCCTGCAGCGATGATTCTGAGGAACTGGTGTAAGAGGAGGAGTCAATGCGTACAGAATGGATTCCTGCAATCCTTGGAGTGGGCAGGACACGTCCTGCGCCACTCGCACGGTCTGTACCCGGCTCAACGACATTAACCCAATGGGCAGTGAGGGAAAGGTATCGCCCCTGTCCATGTTGACTGGTCCACGCATCGGTGGTGAGGTGGACCTTGCTACTGACGGCGTTCAGTAGCGCGTGTTTTATGTGTCCCTCCACATGCTTGTGCAGGGCAGGGACGGGCGCCTGCTGAAGTAAAAGCGGCTGGGCACATTGTACTGTGGGACTGCCAATGACATCAAGTCACGGAAGCTGTCAGTCTCCACCAGCCTGAATGACAGCATTTCCAGTGACAGAAGTTTGGCAATGCCTGCAGTCAGAGCCTGTGCTCGTGGGTGGTTTGACGAGAAAGGCCGCCTTTTCTCCCATGCCTGTACTACCGATGGCTGTAGACTGGGCTGGGAGTGTGTGGATGACTGGGAAAGTGGTGCTGCGGGTGGAATTACAGCGGGTCTCTGGACAACAGGGCCAGAGGTTCTTCCACGGCGATCCTGGGAGGAAGCCGAACCAGCTGCATGTGAGCTAGAGGAAGAGGCAACACGAGCTGAAGAGGTGGTAGCTGCCGCTGTTGGTTGGCCTAGCTCTTCAGTGTGTTTTTCTAACTCCGCCGGGTGCCTGTTGCGCACATGTTTCCACATGTTGGAGGTATTGAGGTTGCTGACATTTTTCCCTCTTTTGACTTTTTGATGACACACCTTGCATCTGACATAGCAAATGTCATCTGCAACTGTGTCAAAAAAGGACCAGGCACTGCAAGTCTTGGGAGCGCCCTTTTTGGCTTTTGGAAGAGACATGCTCCTAACGGGTGCCAAAGCGGAGGCTGCAGGATCCGCAGTCTTCCCCCTCCCTCTCCCTCTTTGGGCCGTACGGGGAATCTCTTCCTCAGAGCTGCTCCCACCACCTTCCTGTCCCTCACGCCAAGATGGGTCAAGGACCTCATCATCTACACTACCCTCTGCCCCCAACTGCTCCTCCTGGGTAGTCTCAGCAGCAGAGCACGCACCAGTAAGTGGCACCTGAGTGTCATGATCAGCTGATGCGGCCTGCGATGTGGTGACCGGAGCCACTGGCCCAACCGCCTCTTCAGAGGAAGAGAGAAAAAGCTGTTGGGCATCACTGCACCCTGCCTCTTCTTCCATTTCTCCAATGCTGCTTGGCTGGCCCCCTGTTTCCAAGCCAAGAGATTCAGAGAATAGAAGTAGAGACGGCTCCTGTCCTGGGCTCTCTGTCTGCCTGGGCAATTTGGCAGGTGGTGAAGAGACAGATGGCTGCTCTCCAGTGCTCTGTGTCTGAGAGGATGTGGCACTAATTGAAGTTGATGCATTAGCTGCCATCCATCCGACAACGGCTTCAATTTGGTCTTCACGCAGCAGCGGTGTACGGCGCTCTGACACAAAGTTGCGCATGAATGACTGTTGCCTGGTGAAAGTGGGTGCTGATGAGTCACCGGTGCCCGCAGCAGGCACAGAATCCCCACGTCCCCTCCCTGCTCCGCGCCCACGCCCACGCCCACGTGCCTTACTCACTGCCTTCTTCATCTTGGTTGACTGATAAAGATAAGCAGAAAAGTACTAACGGCTTTGTGTGCTTATTCCTGAGCAACTCCTCCTAACAGGTATAAGAAACACTAATTTTCTAAAGTGTGGACTAGACTTTAATATGAGCTAATGTGGCCTACACAAAAGTAAAGTGGTGTAACTGGTGTGTTTGGTGAACTTTATTATTTATTTATTTTTTGGGGGCTGAACTGACAACGGATAGAGCTGCAGTCACACGGAGACCGTGCAGACAGACGTAAACGGCGCTGCAAGGCCCAAAAACCCTCCTCTACGTTATCCTATGTAGTGTTTTTCCACAAGTTAGCTGGAGACGGGTGGAAAGACACTAATAGGATTTTTTTGAAAAAATGTGCAGCAGCCTGCACTACTTAAAACAAAATGAAAATTGATTTGGCGGTATGACGCAGTGAACAACCCTGAGCTGGAGACAACCAGGCTATGGCTGCTCACAGACTACAGGGCGAGCTGCAGTCACACGGAGACCGTGCAGACAGCCGTAAACGGCGCTGCAAGGCCCAAAAACCCTCCTCTACGTTATCCTATGTAGTGTTTTTCCACAAATTAGCTGGAGACGGGTGGAAAGACACTAATAGGAATTTTTGGAAAAAATGTGCAGCAGCCTGCACTACTTAAAACAAAATGAAAATTGATTTGGCGGTATGACGCAGTGAACAACCCTGAGCTGGAGACAACCAGGCTATGGCTGCTCACAGACTACAGGGCGAGCTGCAGTCACACGGAGACCGTGCAGACAGCCGTAAACGGCGCTGCAAGGCCCAAAAACCCTCCTCTACGTTATCCTATGTAGTGTTTTTCCACAAATTAGCTGGAGACGGGTGGAAAGACACTAATAGGATTTTTTTGAATAAATTAGCAGCAGACTACACTACTTGAAAAAAAAAAAAAAAAAGAACAGTATGAGGCAATGAACCACCCTCCCTGAACTGAATACAACCAGCTATGGATGGCCTATGTGGCTGCACTCAGACTAGAGAGTGGGCTGCACTCACACACACACACACACACAGACCTTGCAGATCGCTGTGAAAACAGCGCTACAAGGCAAAAGCAAGGTGAATAGTAGGTGAACACAGCGGTTGCTAAATTAGCCTTTGGAAAGCACAAAGAAGCAAATCGCTATCTCTAAACTGTCCCTCAGTCAGCAAACAGCGTCCTGTCACTAACTGAATTCACAGCAGAGTGATCGCAAAATGGCGCCAGCGACTTTTAAACTGCATCATGACATCATTTCAGCAGCCAATCACAGCCTTGCCAGTAGTTTCATGCCCTCCATGCTAAACAGGATGTGCCCACACTTGGAATCATTCTCATTGGCTGAATTTCTGCATTTTGAATCTTGGAACTTCCGATTCCGGTATCCGATACGCGGCAAGTATCGGAATCCGGTATCGGAATTTCGATACCGCAAGTATCGGCCGATACCCGATACTTGCGGTATCGGAATGCTCAACACTACTCCTGAGTCCTGACTCAAAGTACAAAATTGAGGATGATGCCCGTAAACACAAAAGAACGGAGACTCCCCAGAAGATTCCTGGCGGTGACTATTTATGGCAAACTCAGCCAAAGGAAGGAACGTCGACCACTCCTCCTGGTTGTCGGAAACAAAACAGCGTAAGTACTGTTCCAAATTTTGGTTTATACTCTCGGTCTGACCATTTGACTGAGGATGAAACTTGATCCCCAGCCGTGAGCAAAATGCTTTCCAAAATTTTGCCACAAACTGAGTACCCCTATCAGACACGATGTCAGACAGGACCCCGTGAAGTCTGACCACCTCCTGCACAAATACCTGAGCCAGAGTCTTAGTGTTAGGCAACGAAGGCAAAGACACAAAGTGCGACATTTTTGAGAAACGATCAACAATCACCAAGATGACCGTGTTCCCAGCAGAGGAAGGCAAGTCTGTAATAAAATGCATGGAGATCTCCGTCCATGGCCTACTGGGTACCTCGAGAGGATGTAGTGTGCCAGCAGGATGGGAGCGGGGCGTCTTAGCCCTACCACACGTGGTGCATGCTGACACGTATGAGACCACGTCCTGTCGGATTTTGGGCCACCAAAACCGACGCAACACCAACTCCAAGGTACCCCTAACCCCAGGATGGCCAGCCAGGACAGCATCATGATGCTCACCCAACACCTTTAGGCGAAGATGGAGCGGTACAAAGGATTTGTTAACGGGAAGCTCAGGTGGTTGCTTTTTCAGCCCCTTCTATTTCCGTTTTTTTTTCCCTGCTTATGGTGTCTATTCTGGCACTCTGCGCAGGCGCCGTTTTTACTTTCGGTTTTCTCTGTTTTCCACATGAGCACCTTCAGGTACCGGATATGATCTCACATGTTTTTCGGCATTTATACCTGGCTTACGGCGCTTAGTGCTTCATCCTGCCTTGGAGCTACGGGACACACGCCGGCACTGAGCTGAACCTCGGTATGTATGTGGGGATTTATTTCTCTTATTTTCACAGGCGGCGCCCTTGTGACATATAATATGATCATGTCTGTGTGGGCTGATCACTATTTTCTTTTTGGATTGTTTCCTTGCAGCCTGAACCGCTTATATTAGCCTATATAGGCATATATCATTTGAGGACTCTTTATCACTGTATACAGGTATTTTCCCTTGGGGTGTTGTTCCCCCTGTTTGCAGCCAGTTTTGGCATTGGTTTTAGATTTTTTTATATATTTAATTTTTTTCGGGTGAGAAGGTCTCTCTTTCTTTGGTGGACCTAAACTCTTGGGGTGTCCCTTTTATTATTTTTTTATTTTTTAAATAAACCTCAGTATGTTTTTTTCTTTAATGCACACATCCTTTTCTGTCTGTCCTATGGATGATGGATTTATCACTAATAAAGCTTTTTTTTCCTATCACGGTGTCCCTATGTTACATGGTGTTTCCGGTATCTTTTTTCTATTAAAGTATCTTTGTTTAAAGTTTCTTTCTTCTGGTTATGGTTTATTCAGCCACTGAGTTTCTTTAAGAAAATGTGTATATGTTACATTATATTGATATAGATTTTTTCTGTCTTATCCTGTTATTATAGACTTCCTTGAGAAAGGCATTGTCTTGCCGAAACGTTGGAATTTTTGATGTCTGTTTTTTTGGCTGGCTGTCTCCGTCAATAAATTAATTTTCTGAAAATATAAAAAACAAGTTGTGGACTAGTTGAGTGCTGAAGGTTTTCCTTTTCTTTATCTGTACCTCCTCCTGAGCCTCGGCAATCTCAGCCTCAACCTCAGTCGTGAGAGCCGAGACCACTACACCCTTTTGGAGGATGGGTACCGGTTCTTCCCGAGGTTCTCCCCCCGGAAAACACCTGGACAAAGCATCCGCCTTAGTGTTTTTAGACCCAGGTCGGTAAGTGACAAAAAAGTTGAACCGAGTGAAAAACAATGCCCAGCGAGCCTGCCTGGGGGACAGACGCTTGGCTGACTCCAAATACAGCAGATTCTTATGGTCGGTAATAACAGTAACCTGGTGAACCGACCCCTCCAAAAAGTGTCTCCATTCCTCAAAAGCCAACTTGATAGCCAACAACTCCCTGTTGCCTATATCGTAGTTACGTTCGGCGGACAACAGTTTCTTGGAGAAATAGGCACATGGACGCAAGTCGCTCAAGGATGAGCCTTGAGACAGCACCGCCCCCACTCCAACCTCAGATGCATCGACTTCCACAGTAAATGGTTTCGATACATCCGGTTGCACCAGAATGGGAGCTGAAGCAAAACTGTTTTTCAGAAACTCGAATGCGCGCACAGCAGCCTCAGACCAGGCGGAGAAATCGGTACCTTTTTTTGTCATGTCAGTGAGTGGTTTAGCAATGATAGAAAATTTTTTAATAAACTTTCTATAATAATTAGAAAACCCCAGGAACCGCTGGAGCGCTTTTAGGTTATCAGGATGTTCCCAAGGCAGCACTGTTTGCACCTTAGCGGCGTCCATTTTGAACCCAGAAGCGGACACAATGTAACCCAAAAAAGGCAACTCCTGAACCGAAAATACACATTTCTCCAGTTTAGCATAGAGCTTATTCTCTCTGAGCAGCTGTAACACCTGCCTAACATGCTCTAAATGAGTATCACAGTCGCATGAATAGATGAGAATGTCATCAAGGTACACAATAATGAATTTTCCCATGACATGAGAGAACACATAGTTTATGAAATGCTTAAAAACAGCAGGCGCGTTTGTCAAACCAAATGGCATCACCAGATTTTCAAAATGACACTCAGGAGTATTAAAAGCAGTTTTCCACTCATCACCTTGACGGACTTTTATGAGGTTGTAAGCCCCCCTGAGGTCAAGCTTAGAGAACCACCTAGCACCAGCCACCTGATTAAACAGATCAGATATCAGTGGCATAGGGTATGGGTCACGAACCGTAATCTGGTTTAACTCCCTGAAATATAGACACGGGCGTAATCCGCCATCTTTCTTCTTAACGAAGAAAAACCCCGCTGCCACAGGTGAGGACGAAGGCCTGATGTGCCCTTTGCTCAGACTCTCAGTGATGTAGTCTTTTAAGGCTTGCCTCTCAGGACCAGAGATGTTAAACATCCTAGCTTTCGGGAATTTGGCCCCTGGTTTTAGCCTAATAGTACAGTCATAGGGGCGATGTGGTGGCAACTCTGAAGAACCCTTCTCAGAGAACACATCTGCGAAGTCCTGCAGTGACTCAGGAATGCTAGGAGTCACAGCGGAGACACATGTGGCCAGGCAATTCTCCTGGCAAAATCCGCTCCACTGAATTATGTGCTGAGTTTTCCAGTCAATCACTGGGTTGTGTACAGCCAACCATGGAAAACCCAGAACCATTTGAGCAGGAAGATTACTGAGCACCTTACATGTAACTTGCTCAGCATGTAGGACCCCAATCTGGAGTTTAACCTCAGCCACAAACTCAGTAATCTCCCCCTGTGGGAGAGGAGCGGCATTGATGGTGACCACCCGGATAGGATGAGGCAGTTTTTCGATCCTGAAACCGGCTGTGCGTGCAAACTCCTCATCAATGAGGTTAGTGGCCGAACCACTATCCACAAACACAGTAATAGGTAGCTCTCTGCCAGAGACCACAACCTTGGCAGGGAGCATGCATTGAGAAACCACTATGGAGGATATGCGTAAACTCAGATCGGCCTCCTCCACACCCTCTGAGCTTCGTAGTTTTTCCACCATTGCGCTTTTCTTAGATAGCAGAGGACAAGTATCAACATAATGACCAGTTTTACCACAGCAAAAACAGGCTCTTTGCTTCCTGAGCAAAGGGGCAAGATGCTTCACATGTGACACCCCTGCGATCTGCACAGACTCCGTGGGCTCACCTGCAGCAACCTCACGTGTATCCATGCTCTCTCCTATAGGCGGCATCTCTTGCACCCCCTGATGCAGACGGCGATCAATACGGATAACAAGACTCATAGCGGATTCTAGAGAATCTGGAGTCTCATACATCATAAGGGCTTTTTTAACCCTTCCTGAAACCCCATGAACAAACTGACTCTGCAGCGCAGGATCATTCCACTGTGTGTCTACTGCCCAGCGGCGAAATTCAGAACAGTAATCCTCCACCATACGCTCCCCCTGGCAAATAGCGCAAATTTTAGATTCTGCTAGACCCATTCTGTCAGGATCCTTGTAAATGAGTCCAAGAGCAGAAAAAAAACTCTCCACTTAGTTATATGCAGCAGAATCAGATGGTAAAGAAAACGTCCATGCTTGAGGATCCCCGTTCAGTATAAACAACACCAAACCCACACGCTGAGCCTCATTACCTGAGGAGATAGGACACATACAAAAATACAGTTTACAAGATTCACGAAAAGTAACAAATTTACTGCGTTCCCCAGCAAACCTTTCAGGCAAAGGAAACTTTGGCTCAGCAACTCTGCCTGCAGATTCAGCTTGCACATTAGATACTACTAGATCCTGTTGCTGAACTGCCCCCTTCAGCTCAGTGACCTGAAGGGACAGCGCCTCCAACTGGCGGGTTATGGAAGTCATGGGATGAATGGAATACAAAAATATGGCCGATTATAATGTCACGGGAAGCCGAGGTAGGCAAGAGCTAATAACCCAGGCCCCTGCGATTTCGCTCAACTCTGGGAAACCCTGACTGACCCTTCTCCCAGAGTTTACACTGATGGTGTGCATGTCTGGGCCTCCACCCTCACCCTGTCTCCTGTTTCAACCCTAGGCTGAAACCACCACCCACCACCCAGTGAAGAGACCACTCACCAATACCCACAGTCACACAGGAATTCACAACAGATAACCAAGCACACGACAGAAGCTATAATCGGCGACGCCCAAAGCCCAGCAAAACTATTTAAAGGCAGAGTGCGTGACTCAGCCCTCAACCCGAGTACCAGCCAGATTAACCCCTGACAATCTGGATTGAATCTAACCGGCGCCACTGAGAATATAGTGGACGAATGAGGTATTACCGCTGTCTGTCGGACGCCCTAGTGTGAACAGCGTCCGACATGACACTCTGCCTGTGGTGGTTTGATCTAAATCCTTGTGGCTTTTATATTCTAGGGGTTTATGTCCCCTCATCTAATGACTCCATGATATCTCAGTTTCTTGCAACCTTGAAAGCTGGCCACTTCAATGTCTGGGTGAAACTAGAGTTACTACATAGTGTAAATCACTATATAAGACCAGAGAAACATGACTAAGACAGATGTCAAAACTGGGGTATCAGTACATGTACAGTGTGCTGATACCTGCATAATTTGTGACGCCCATGCAGTGTAGGTAATCTCCCAGGGGTTCTCTGTCTTGGTGTTGTTTCTCTGATATTCCAGACGGATGATGCTTAAAAGCCTCTTGTGGATGATGTAAGTATACTGTATGTAGTTAATCTTCATATATACGTAATCACTATATGTATTTAATCCTTAAATGTACTTATTAACCTTTGTATGCTAATATATACAAAAGTGAACGCACTCACACTATTCAATCATACTATTAATTTTGTAGTTTGCAATAAAATTGCATTGTATTGCAAGTATTAGCCTTACTTAAAGCCGTATCTGAAACTTAGTGTTAAAAACATGGCAAATAAAATTGCCAAATTCTCCTGTGAATAATTCGGCAAAGAGCAAACCATGATACCATTAAGAAATACGAGTGGATTTTCATGGGCCCATCCAGTATGTGGGATCCAAGGCATAATGAAGTAAATATGACTGACTATGCAACAGGGCTGGCCTTGCTGCCAATGTGTAAAACAAAGGAGTACGGAGTACAAAATGCATATTGTGAAGTGGATTTTCATGGGCCCATCCAGTTTGTAGGTTCCAAAGCGTAATGGGGTGCATATGACTGACTATGCAGCAGGGCTGGCCTTGACGCCAAAGTGTAAAATAAAGGCGTACGCAGTACAAAATGCATATTGTGAAGTGGATTTCCATGGGCCCATCCAGTATGTGGGATCCAAGGCATAATGAAGTAAATATGACTGACTATGCAACAGGGCTGGCTTTGCTGCCAATGTGTAAAACGAAGGAGTACAGAGTACAACATGCATATTTTGAAGTGGATTATCATGGGCCCATCCAGTTTGTAGGTTCCAAAGCGTAATGGGGTGCATATGACTGACTATGCAGCAGGGCTGGCCTTGACGCCAAAGTGTAAAATAAAGGCGTACGCAGTATAAAATGCATATTGTGAAATGGATTTTCATGGGCCCATACAGTATGTGGGTTTGAAGGCATAATGGGGTGCATATGACTGACTATGCAGCAGGACTGGCTTTGCTGCCAATGTGTAAAACAAAGGAGTACAGAGTACAAAATGCATATTGTGAAGTGGATTTTCATGGGCCCATCCAGTAAGTGGGTTCAAAGGCTTATTGGGGTGCATATGAATTGGTAGCAGGGCAGGCCTTGAATTCAATGTAACACTTTTTCAGGAGTCCCCCTGGACATCATATGAAAGGGGTATTGTAGTGCGTCGTAATTTTTGGCAGCCCATCCACTCACAGCATAGGCTACAACAGCTTAGGACACCCACTGTTTAATAATGGCCCTTTAAGAAGATTAATGCCACCTGATGCACCAGTAAAAATAGGCTCTGTGAATTTAAGAGTCCCTCCTTCATAAATGAAACAAGGGTCTGCTTATGTGTCACACACCACATGGGTTGTTTAATGTTACAATGACATTTCCCAGCGAATGTATTTGTAGTGGCTGAAAGCAATGATAAAGTTGAAAAACGCTTCAAAAACGCTGTGTCTGAACTGAGCGTTTTGATATTGTTGTTTTTGGTGATTTTATATTGAAATAAAGATTTATAAAATAATAATTTATCATTATATGGTTCTCTTCTTGCGGCTAAGTTAATTTAAGTCCGCTTTTGGTCTATGTCTGAACTAAGCCTAAGTGGAGGAGGAAATTTTCTGTCTGGGGTTAAATATTTGACCTTACTAGGCAAGTCATTAACCTGCAAAGGATGTACCTTGACATATTTCCCAGCAAAATCCGTTTTGGTTTCGTTTTAGTTTGTTTTTTGTGGCACCGGGAAGAATGGCATGAATCTCGTAAAAAAAGTTTACGGCTGTGAACTGGGAGTCAGGAATGCTTCCAGGGGTGATTCCCATGATGTCCCTGTGTCATTTGAGCAGTGTTTCCATCATTTTCAAAAAATTTTAGACATTAAAAGGACCCCTGGGGGGGATCACGGTAAAAATACTTGGGTCTCCCACAGACTTACATTGGGCTCTTTGTTACTGCCGAGTACTCGAGTATTCCAATCTGCTCGACCCGAGCAACGAGCACCCGAGCATTTTAGTGTTTGCTCATCACTTTCCATAAGTTCTTTGCTCCCCTTCTTACCAGAGCCAAAAGTTATGGCTCTGGTAAGAAGGGGAGCAAAAAACAAAAACGCAAAATCTAAAATGCCTCCGGGGGTTTAAGGGTTAAAATGCACAGAAACTGGGCAATACCCTACCACCATTTTTTTTAGGATCAAAATTTAGAAAATTTAAGAGAAACAACAGTTTAATAAAGAGACACAAGTCTCATTTAGGAACCTAGAAAAGCCAGCAATTGTCTTCGTCCAGCACCGGACAATGTAAAGTGGTAATGAATATGTATGCCCTATCTAACTAATGATTTGTTAACAGACATATATGCTGACTAGAGACAACTGAACGCTGCGCTGGGGCAGCAAACTGGTCTTGGTTGCTGACTTCTGTGTCTATGCAACTGCAGGTTGTGGGCAGGAGGCATTAGCGCCTGCTTCCTGGACAGCAGGTTGGGAAGGCAGTAACACAGGGGAAGAGCCAGTGGTTTCACCCTCAGACACAGATTTTGTACCAAGGCATTCCGCCCACCCACTGGGATGCTGTGGATAGGAGCAGTAAATAATGTATGCTAACAGAGTTATTATGTCGACTTTCCCTTTATAAAGGGATGTGTAGGTAAGATTTTCGAGCTAGCAGCATATATATAGAGCACTTTTCATTACTCAAATTATTCTGTGTAAGGCTGAAACGTGAAGAAGTGTGTGGATCATATTAAATCATTGATGTTCCAAAATGTTTAACAAGATACATGCTTAAAGAGACCGTGAGAAGGGCAACACAATAAAAAAAAATAATAAGAGAATATACAGAGAATGAGGGTAAAAATGTAACCAATGCACAATGTACAAACGTTACCAAAAATTACAACAAGGGGTCTGTATCATACACGCTGAAAGAGACTGTTATGGGGACCTCACAATACATGTTGCAGTTATTATCATTGCTAGAGACAGGGAGTACAAGTTTCACCATTGCACAATGTGTTTAGGTTTCCAAAAATTACTCAAGGGGTCTGTATCATACATGCTAAAGAGGCTGTGATGGGGACCTCACAATACATTTTGCAGTTGTTATCATTTCTAGAGATATGGAGTGTAAGTTTCACCATTGCACAATGTGCAACGTTTTCAAAAATTGGCCTAGGGGTCTGTATCATGCAAACTGAAAGACACCATGATGGGGACCTCACAATACATTTTGCAGTCATTACAATAGGTAGTGATATGGAGAACAAGATTCACCATTGCACATTTCCAAAAATTACCCAAGGGGTCTGTATCATATATGCTGAAAGAAGCCCTGATGGGAACCTCAAAATACATTTTGCAGTTATCATCATTGCTAGAGATAGGGAGAACAAGTTACACCATTGCACAATGTGCAATGTTTTAAAAAAAATATCCCAGGGGTCTGTATTATCGAAACTGAAAGACTTCCTTTTTACAGTTATTATCATTGATAGAGATAGGGAGTACAAGTTTCACCATTGTACAATGTGCAAAGGTGTTCACAAAATTACCCAAGGGGTCTGTATTGTACACACTGAAAGAGATTGTACTGGAGACCTCACAATAAATTTTGCAGCAATTAACATAGGCAGAGATAGGGAGTACAAGTTTCTCTATTGCACAATGTGCAAAGATTTAAAAAAATTACCCAAGGGGTCTGTATGATACACGCTGAATGAGACCATGATGGGTACCTCACAGTATATTTTGCAGTTATTATCATTGCTAGAGATAGCAAGTACAAGTTTCACCATTGCACTATGTCCAAAGTTTTAAAAGAGTAAAAAACATAACCCATGTGGGGTATGCATAGATGACCACTAAGTACGTGTTGCACAAGCAGGAGGAGGGGGAGGTGATTTCCTGAACAAAATGGGTTTGGATGGTAAGGCATAGACGTTAAGACAACTTCCCCCAAAAAATTATTTGGGCTGCATTTGCGTTACGTTGCTGTCATCCTTTGGTCTTACAAAGGAAATCCAGTACTTGCTCAATTTTATAAGAGTCAGCCTGTCTGCATTTTCCATTGACAGCCATGTGCGCCTATTTGTTATGATTGCACAAGCCAAACTAAAAACCCATAAGACAGCACACTTGTGGCAGGGCATGGCAGCACCTCCAAGTCGTACAAGGAGAGGTCAGGCCAAGTGTGCAGCTTGGAAAACCAATAGTTAAATGGCACTAAAGAATAAGGAAGGACGTTGGTATGGTCACTTAAGTAGTCCTTCACCATCTTGGTCAACTTCTCTCTCCTCGTCGTAATTGCACCCACAGATTGCCCTTGCTGATGTGACAGTTTCATGAAATTGCCCGGTTGGTGGACATCCCTCCTGAGTTGCCCCTTGTGTTCGTGGCCCTCCCCTGTAATCCTTGTGGCTGAAAGGAGCTGGTACCTCTGCCAGCAGCATTGTCTGAGGGTAATATTGTCAGAAAGTCTTCCACAATGGCCCTCTGGCATGCTTGCACATTTGCCTCCGATATGAGAGAAATAAATTTCACCTTGTACCATGGTTCAAGAAAGGTGCACAGCCAGTATTTCATGTTGGACAAAATGTGTTTCACTTGAGGGTCTTGGGAAAGGCATCAGGACATGAACTTTGTCATGTGTGGAAGACTACAAAGAGTAGAACATTCAGTGTCCTCACCAGGATAACCACTAACCATCATCACCAACCATCGCCTACTCCTCCTCTTTGTCTTCAGGCCATCCAAGCTGGACAGGCAGGACACTGCTATTGAGAATACCCTCTGTAGTGCAGACCAAAAACTCCTGCTCCTCCTCCTCCTCCTGTTCCTCGTCATCACCCAATGTAGCCTGAGTATGTTGTGTAAGGCTGCGCTGTGTGGTATCAGCCACAGCAAAAACTTGCTCCACAACCACCTGCTCGGCATTCAAAACTTCCTCTTTGATATTTTGCACCATATATTTTAATAGACAGAGCAGTGGGATATTTACACTGATAGTAGAGTCATCAGCACTCCCCATCTTGGTGCAGTACTCAAAGTTTTGAAGAACCTCACATATGTCAGCGATCCACACCCACTCAGTAGTTGTTATGTGTGAGGGCTGAATGTTATTCTGATGGGCATTGAGAAGCTGGAATTCAGACACTGCGCTCTGCTGATCACTAAGCCATGCCAAAATATGAAAGATCAAATTCTAGCCTGTGGGCATGTCACAAATCAGTCAGTGACTAAGCAAATTAAAGCACTGCAGCAGCGAAGCAAGACCAGCAAAAGCCTGAGATGACTTTTGGAAATGAGCAATGAAACGGCGTGCTTTTGTATGTAGATCTGTCAAGTCAAAATATGTTTTTTAAAAACACTGTACAACCAAGTTCAACATGTGAGCCATGCATGGAAAGTGTGCCAGCTTGCCGAGCTTTAAGTCCACCACCAAGTTACACCTATTATTGCACACAACCAGACCTGGTTGGAGGTTCAGCGGGGAGAGCCACTGATTGGTCTGGTCTTTTATCCTTTTCAACAGCTCTGCTGCATTGTGAGTTTTATCACCTAAACAGATGAGCTTCAGCAGGGCATGCTGCCACTACACCAAGGCAATGCTGCAGATCTCCCAGCTGAGGAGTGATGGCTAGGCTAGTTCTGCTGTGGATGAAGAGGAGGAGGAGAGAGAAGAACTGGAATACAAGGAGACTGAAACCCTGATGTAAGTTGGGCCCGCTATTGTTGGTATGGATAAGATGTGTGATGTGCCACTCTCTAACTCTGTCCCAGACCTCACTTGGTTCACCCAGTGTGCCATCAGGGAAATGTAGTGTCCCTGTTCACAAGAACTTGTCCATGTGTCTGTGCTTAGGTGGACCTTCCCTTGGCTAGAGCACGGTTGATATTGATCAACACGTGCTCATGTAACAAAGAGATGGAACACTGGGAGAAATAGTGGCGGCTGGGAATCAAATACCTGGAGGCTGCCCCCGCCAAGAGGTTGCGGAAAGATTCAGTTCCCACAAGCTGAGACGGCAACATTTCTAGGGCTAGCAATCTTGCAATGTGGGTGTTTAGCATTTGGGCCTGTGGGTGGGTGTATATTTCTGCTTCCTGAGAAATGTCTGGGGCACTTACAACTGAATGCTGTGCTGAGACAATTAAATGGATATGGCTGCTAACTGTTGTGTCTGTGCAACTGCAGGTTGTGGGCAGAAGGCATCAGCACCTGCTTCCTGGACAGCAGATTGGGAAGGTGCACAGGTGAAAGGGTAGTGGTTTCACCCTCAGGCACAGATTTTGTACCAGGTGTTCTGCCCAACTACTGGGGTGCATGGCTGCCATGTGTTTATGCATGCTGGTGGTGATTAGGTTGGTAGTGTTTTGTCTGAAGGACTTTCAGAAAAAACTGCCATATAGGAGAACAATGCACACTTGGCCTGTTTTCATGCTACGGATCAAACCCTCTCTGCACTGCTGTGTTCGCTAGGCATGCCACCTTACCAGGTTTGATCAGTGGCCTCATCATTGACCACGTCATCTTCCAATTCATCAATCTGATCCTCCTTCTGATTTTCAATTTTAGGCTGACCTGATGGCAACTGTGCATCATGACTTTCCTCCACTTCTTCTGACATGAATTGACCTTCCCCAATGTGGCTTTCTCATGGCCGTGGGTGCTCAAATGATTGGGCATTACTGCACTCCACCCCATCATGACCCTTTTTAATGGTGCACGTTGAACGGCCTGAATAATTACAAGGGAATTTAAACAGTTCCTCAGAGTTGAAAGCGCTGGCGTCAAATGTCTGCTGGGATTCTTGATGGGGCAGGAAGGAGGACCAGGTTGAGGATTCAGAGTCCCAGCCTCTTGGCTACTGAAATTGGACTTTGTGGAAGACTTTGTGGTGTTGCTTGTCAACACACAACGTCCTTGTACTTGCCTGGGTTCCTACCTCTTGAAGCTCATCAAAAGAATGAAAAGAGTGTGCAAAGCTGTCATCAAAGCAAAAGGTGGCTACTTTGAAGAACCTAGAATATAAGACATTATTTCAGTTGCTTCACACTTTTTTGTTAAGTATATAATTTCACATGTGTTAATTCATAGTTTTGATGCCTTCAGTGTGAATGTACAATTTTCATAGTCATGGAAATACAGAAAAATCTTGAAATGAGAAGGTGTGTCCAAACCTTTGGTCTGTACTGTATCTCTGCACGGATTGTGCCAGTTGCACAACTGATAAAGATAGGCTATTTATTAAACCAATAGAAAATTATTATTTTTTCATATAGCCTTGCTGACACATGGCAACAGCAAACTAAGAAAAATTATTGCCACTGGTAAATTGTGATATTTGCTTATCTCTGCACAGATCGCGCCAGTTGCACAACTGCTAGATAGATTTATTTAACCAATGGAAAACTAGTATTTTTGTAAATCACCTTGCTGAGACACAGCAGCAGTAGACTAAGGAAAATTATTGCCACTGAGAAATTGTCACGTTTGCGTATCTCTGCATGGTTTTGCACCAGTCGCACAACTGCTAGATAAAAATATGCTATTTATTTAACCAATAGAATTTTTTTATTTTTAGGTCACCTTTATGAGACACGCCAACAGCAGACTCAAGGAAATTAATGGTATATAGTGACGTTTCCAAAGCCCAGCAGGTTTTGCGCCAGTCGCACAACTGCTTGATCAATATTAGCTATTTAAGCAATAGGCAAGGAATATTATTTAGCAATCAGCTTTTAAAAATAATATTACTTAATAATAATAATATTACAGATGCTGGCACTGAGGAATATTATTTAACTGTAAAAAAAAGTTTTTCATATGCTGGTACGCAATAATACTATGTAGCTCAAAAAAATTGCTTTAATACATACAGATCAAAAGTTTCGACTACCTCTTGAAGCTCATCAAGAGAATGCCAAGAGTGTGCAAAGCAGTCATCAAAGCACAATGTGGCTACTTTAAGAACCTAGAATATAAGACAAAATTTCAGTTGTTTCACACTTTTTTGTTAAGTATATAATTCCACATGTGTTAATTCATAGTTTTGATGCCTTCAGTGTGAATGTACAATTTTCATAGTCATGAAAATACAGAAAAATCTTTAAATGAGAAGGTGTGTCCAAACTTTTGGTCTGTACTGTATATGCTGGTACTAACTAATATCATTTGGCCCTAAAAAGAGCTGTTTTGCATATTATGATAGCGTGTCTCTCCCTAATCCCACAGTCTGTTCTAAATCCTAAAGTATACAACACAATGCAAACTAGCAGAGATCTGCAGCATGTATTTGTAATGATGATGTGATAACACAAAGGTGCCTGTCTTTCACTCTTGAAAAAGTTGAAGACTTGATGCTTTTTCAAAGATGACTATATTTATTAGGAACCGGCATTAGTGAAAACAGATGAATTCCAAAGGTTCGACCAGTACAATGGTATTTTTCAAGGACATCTGTATGAGGATCTCAAAAATAGGAAGGCTCTGATTTCTGACTTTTTAAGAAGAGTGTTTGTGCATGCTTTGGGGTCTAAGGGTAATGTTTCTCCTTATGGAGAGTGACATACCAGCTGGCTTGTCAAGGTAAGGAGGCTTATTCGCCGTGCAATGGGAATTAAAATATGCAAATTGCCTCTTCTGAGAAAAAGAGGACTTAACTCTATAGCGCCACCTGTTGGAAGTAGCGATCCTACAAGTCACAATCAACCCTTTAACGAGTCGTGCAATATGACTTAGGATAAAAGCCAAATCAATATCTCAATTCGCAGACACGGTGTTTCGGGCTGTTGGCCCTCATCAGTGCGAAGCATGAGAACTGATTTGGCTAGGTGAGAGGCTCTGGGCTGGGGTCTAAGGGGTAATGTTTCTCCTTATGGAGAGTGACATACCAGCTGGCTTGTCAAGGTAAGGAGGCTTATTCGCCGTGCAATGCTCCTCTGGGAATTAAAATATGCAAATTGCCTCTTCTGAGAAAAAGAGGACTTAACTCTATAGCGCCACCTGTTGGAAGTAGCGATCCTACAAGTCACAATCAACCCTTTAACGAGTCGTGCAATATGACTTAGGATAAAAGCCAAATCAGTATCTCAATTCGCAGACACGGTGTTTCGGGCTGTTGGCCCTCATCAGTGCGAAGCATGAGAACTGATTTGGCTAGGTGAGAGGCTCTGGGCTGGGGTCTAAGGGGTAATGTTTCTCCTTATGGAGAGTGACATACCAGCTGGCTTGTCAAGGTAAGGAGGCTTATTTGCCGTGCAATGCTCCTCTGGGAATTCCAACAGGTGGCGCTATAGAGTTAAGTCCTCTTTTTCTCAGAAGAGACAATTTGCATATTTTAATTCCCAGAGGAGCATTGCCTTACGCAGGCGTGTACTATGGAGGACAGAGAATGAACTTCAATCCAATATTGCAGCCAGCATGCAGCCAGCGGGTAAGGAAAGGGTGAATCAAACACCCAAAAACCCCGCCCCTATGGCTGAAAATTATTCCCTCCAAATTCAGATGACAGAGTCCCTTTAAGTCCTCTTTTTCTCAGAAGAGGCAATTTGCATATTGTGCATGCTTTGTGATTTGTGAAAAGCTTATTTTGGAGGGACGAGGGAGACACGAGATATTACCATCTTTTATTGAGAATGCTGGGTTCTGTCTAATCTAGCATTTATAGAGGAGGTATCTGTCATTGTTATCATGTCTGCGACTATAAGGAATGACTGCTGAAAAGTGATTTGTACAGGATTTGTGAGATTGATATTAAGCTTAGAGGTCAGTTTAGTGGCTAGAGTGAAGATTTTATTGCTTATAAATGTGTGTATTGATCAATTTTAAATATGTACAACATAAAAACTGTATTTAAAGGGTAACTGTCATATTTTATTTTATGCTACTTTTTCCTCCTGAACTGTTTATTACTGCTCAATATCCTCAATTCATTAGAAAAATTAGTCTTCAGTGGCTACAGACTTTCACATTTGAGATAGGAGATGACGGTTGGTACCCATAAAGTAATGTGGGGAATAGGAACTGTTGTTTCAGGAGAACATGCAGCAGAATGTCTATGTCTCCCTCATGATCCTCCTTCCATAAAATTTTAAAAGCACCAACTGTCATTTCAGTAATAGAAAAATCTGTCTTCAATGAAAACAAATTTTGAAGATTTTGCTCATAAATGGATAGTGAATTATCGATCTATAAAGAAAAATAAATAAGTTTCTCTGATAAGATAAATTTTAAAGATGGTTTTCACGTGTACTTTTGATTTTTGCAATAAAAATTAAAATAATGGTTGCTTTTTAAACACAAGCTCTGACAATTCATTCCCTTGAAGAAATTTAGAGAAGTGTCGCAGCAGAAGGTTAGTCTTGATAAAGATAGATTTGTGTCATGATATGGAGTACAGTAAAATTACTAGATTTTTCTGCCTGCTACCTATATGATATATCTGTAAGCTTTTCTAACAGTGAATCCTGATTAAGTAGTCACAGTTAATTTTTTACACTTAGCTTTAAGCATAAAAAAAACTTAGATATTGTAGGAATATTTTCAACAGGTAGGATAAATACGAGCCATGTTAATATTACCTTGAATATTACGTGATTATTATTACGTTATCATTGCCTTGAATATTACGTGATTTTTGTCCTATTACTTTATCAAGCTCTACATAGATCTTTGCTGGGTCATAGCAAGGGATTTTCTATTGATTGTCTGAGATCGCCGAGAGCTGCTACTGTGCAGGCATCATCTTGGAGGAGGAAATTTTTTTTTACTTCTCCAACAAGATGGCGCCACCAGCGCCTGCACAATAGTGGCTATCGGATCTCTAGACACACTGATAGCTGCTACTGCGCAGGCGCCATTTTCAAATTATATTTTTTTACACTTGCTCAATAACATCAAAAATACTCATAAATTGGACACTAAACATGTGATTATGCTGCAGTGCAGGTAACATGGCTGGCACCTGCCTGCGGAAGTGTTTTTGTTTATTTTTCTTCAGTATGTACAGGTATTTATTATGCAAACTAGGGGGCAGGTCAGTAAATGATCAGTGACCTGTCAGCAGTCTGCATTATGAATACCTAATCAGAGCAGCACATAAAGACCCCCCTTTCCAGGCCCACCCCGCAGCACGAGTGTTTCATTAGCACAAAACTTGAAAATAAAGATGGATTTCATCAATCAAGGTATCATTTTAATCAGTATAGCGGCGCCGACCTGACAGTGTCTGTAGGTTACTGTGCACAATCCTGATGACATGTTCCCTTTATCAATCCTTTCAAGGCTCTGTTATCCCAGTTGCTTGTGCACCTTTTTTACAACACTTTTTCCTTCCACTTAACTTTCCATTAATATGCTTGGATACAGCACTCTGTGAACAGCCAGCTTCTTTAGCAATGACCTTTTGTGGCTTACCCTCCTTGAGGAGTGTATCAATGACTGCCTTCTGGACATCTGTCACGTCAGCAGTCTTCCCCATGATTGTGGAGCCTTACTGAAATAGACTAAGGGACCTTTTTAAATGTGTAGGAAGCCTTTATAGATGTTTTTTGTTAATTCAAATTTTCGTATAAAACGACTTTTGGGTTTTCATTGACTGTAAGCCATAATTATCAACATTAACAGAAATAAACACTAGAAATAGATCACTCTGTTTGTAATGACTCTATATAATATATGAGTTTCACTTTTTGTATTGAAGAACTGTAATAAATAACTTTTTGATGATATTCTAATTTTGTGAGAAGCACCTGTATGTTCCTTCAGCAGAGCAAATTTTAGATGTAAGGTCATTTAGAAATTATTTTTTAATGTCCAATAACATGTTGTTATATAAATATGTGGGGCCATGAATATATGATATGAATATTTCATTATGGCCCAATTTGAATTTAGAAATTTTTGCTGACCTATTGGATTCGAACATAATTAAAACATGTGAATACTGGATCTATAAATATTAAATCCCATCCAATGATTTTTTTTAAATGACTACAACTTAAACGTTTGAGGTCTAGACATTCCATCTTTGATTATAACTATGTATTAACAGCATCTTCAATTATAAAAATTTTCCATTAGGGGACACTCGGCTGCATATAAACCACTTATTGAATCGTCTGTAGCAAAGAAGTCAGCATATATGGTAGGTTGGGAAAAAAGAGCTAGGAAAGGTCTTTTTAATTAACACATTGTGCAAATGTAATACATTGTAATTTGTTTAGATTTGTGGATCAGTTGGATATTATAGATGAGCATATTACTTCTTAAAATAATTAAATGCACCGGAAAGTTTTCTTTTCTAGGTTGGAGACAGTTTGGGATATGAGATATAAGGCACCCTCTTGCATCCAAAGGGACATATTCTTTTCTTACTAAAAAGTGTTTCAGTGTATCTCCAGAATATCATGTATTAATGTGATTTCCATATCCTGAATTAGCATTGATTAACCTGGTTGCAGATATAAATCCTAGATTTTCTGTATTACATGTCTTTATTGCAGACAGATGGTGTACAGTGATAGAATGGAAATCTACACTGGGTCTAAATTGGACAGATGTCAAATCTAATGTTTTGGTATAGTTCCAGTAAGAATTGGAAATCACTACTTTGCAGAACCATAGAGAATGATGTATACAAAATTGGCAATACTGGAAAGATATGTCAGAGATTTAAGCCAATCATACTATGTTGTAAATTATAAGTTACATAGTTACATAGTTAGTAAGGCCGAAAAAAGACATTTGTCCATCCAGTTCAGCCTATATTCCATCATAATAAATCCCCAGATCTACGTCCTTCTACAGAACCTAATAATTGTATGATACAATATTGTTCTGCTCCAGGAAGACATCCAGGCCTCTCTTGAACCCCTCAACTGAGTTCGCCATCACCACCTCCTCAGGCAAGCAATTCCAGATTCTCACTGCCCTAACAGTAAAGAATCCTCTTCTATTTTGGTGGAAAAACCTTCTCTCCTCCAGACGCAAAGAATGCCCCCTTGTGCCCGTCACCTTCCTTGGTATAAACAGATCCTCAGCGAGATATTTGTATTGTCCCCTTATATACTTATACATGGTTATTAGATCGCCCCTCAGTCGTCTTTTTTCTAGACTAAATAATCCTAATTTCGCTAATCTATCTGGGTATTGTAGTTCTCCCATCCCCTTTATTAATTTTGTTGCCCTCCTTTGTACTCTCTCTAGTTCCATTATATCCTTCTTGAGCACCGGTGCCCAAAACTGGACACAGTACTCCATGTGCGGTCTAACTAGGGATTTGTACAGAGGCAGTATAATGCTCTCATCATGTGTATCCAGACCTCTTTTAATGCAAGTAGCAGGTTAAAAAGTGTATGTATGTAATACTTTTGCAATAGTGCCATGCTTATCTCTCCTTTTTATTTTTGTAGGAATTTTGTATGTTATTTAGAGAAATACATTTATTTTGTGATATCACATACAGTTGTGCTTAAAAGTTTGCACACCCTGGCAGAATTTTTGCTTTCATTGCCTTTTTTCAGAGAATATGATCCAGGTTTTTGAGAGCCCTGGGCGAAAGAGTCTCAGTGGGCCCCCATACCACGATTCATGATGCACAGATACACCAGAAAAATATAGGTAGTACAATGCCAGATTTAACTTCTTACATGAGTGATAGCTATTGTAAATTCTACAATACCATACAGCAGAGTGGCTTTATATAAGTCAACCCCTTATATGTCAATTTTTGTGACCTACTCCCTCTTCCTCAGTTACCAGTTGGCATTTTACTGTTAACTGAACTTGCTGCAAAGAAAAAACTACATTGAATATGACAATTTTTTAATGGAAAACTTTTTAACCCCTTTCTGATATTAGACGTACTATCCCGTCAAGGTGGGGTGGGCCCGTATGACCATCGACTGGATAGTACGTCATATGCGATCGGTCGCCTCACGGGGGGAGCGCGGCCGATCGTTGCCGGGTGTCAGATGACTATTGCAGCTGACATCTGGCACGGACTGTCCCCGCCACATTAACCCCCGGCACACTGCGATCAAACATGATCGCAGTGTTCCAGCGGTATAGGGAAGCATCGCGCAGGGAGGGGGCTCCTTGCGTGCTTCCCTGAGACCCCCGGAGCAACGCGATGTGATCGCGTTACTCCGAAGGTCTCTTACCTCCTCCTCCCTGCAGCAGGCACAGATCCAAAATGGCTGCTGCATCCGGGTCCTGCAGGAAGGTGGCTTCTCAGCGCCTGCTCAGAGCAGGCGCCGGGAAGCCTGGAGCTGTGCACGTCAGATCACTGATCTGACACAGTGCACAGCAAAGTGTCAGATCAGCGATCTTACACTATAACATTATGCCCCCCTGGGGCAATGTTATAGTGTAAAAAATATATATTCACATGTGTAAAAAAAAATTAAAAAAAATCCAAAAAAAAATATATACAGTATATTGTTCCTATAAATACATTTCTTTATCTAAATAAAAAAAACAATAAAAGTACACATATTTAGTATCGCCGCGTCCGTAACAACCCGACCTATAAAACTGTCCCACTAGTTAACCCCGTTAGTGAACACCGTAAAAAAAAGGCAAAGAGGCAAAAAACAATGCTTTATTATTATACTGCCAAACAAAAAGTGGAATAACACGCGATCAAAAAGACGGATATAAATAACCATGGTACCACTGAAAATGTCATCTTGTCCCGCAAAAAACGAGCCACCATACAGCATCATCAAAGAAAAAATAAAAAAGTTATAGTCTTCAGAATAAAGCGATGCAAAAATAATTATTTTTTCTATAAAATAGTTTTTATCGTATAAAAGCGCCAAAACATAAAAAAGATATAAATGAGGTATTGCTGTAATCGCACTGACCCAAAGAATAAAACTGCTTTATCCATTTTACCAAACGCGGAATGGTATAAATGCCCCCCCCAAAGAAATTCATGAATAGCTGGTTTTTGGTCATACTGCCTCACAAATATTGGAATAAAAAGTGATCAAAAGATCTCACATGCCTGAAAATGTTACCAATAAAAACGTCAACTCGTCCCACAAAAAACAAGACCTCACATGACTCTGTGGACCAAAATATGGAAAAACTATAGCTCTCAAAATGTGGTAATGCAAAAAATATTTTTTGCAATAAAAAGCGTCTTTCAGTGTGTGACGGCTGCCAATCATAAAAATACGCTAAAAAACCCACTAAAAAAGTAAATCAAACCCCGCTTCATCACCCCCTTAGTTAGGGAAAGATTAAAAAAGTAAAAAAATATATTTATTTCCATTTTCCCATTAGTGTTAGGGCTAGGGTTAGGGCTAGGGTTAGGGCTAGGGTTAGGGTTAGGGCGAGGGTTAGGGCTAGGGTTAGGGCTAGGGTTAGGGCTAGGGTTAGGGTTAGGGTTGGGGCTAGGGTTAAGGCTACAGTAAGGGTGGGGGCTAAAGTTAGGGTTAGGGTTGGGGCTAAAGTTAGGGTTAGGGTTTGGATTACATTTACGGTTGGGAATAGGGTTGGGATTAGGGTTAGGGGTGTGTCAGGGTTAGGGGTATGGGTAGGGTTACCATTGGGATGAGGGTTAGGGATGTGTTTGGATTAGGGTTTCAGTTATAATTGGGGGGTTTCCACTGTTTAGGCACATCAGGGGCTCTCCAAACGCGACATGACGTCCGATCTCAATTTCAGCCATTTCTGCGTTGAAAAAGTAAAACAGTGCTCCTTCCCTTCCGAGCTCTCCCATGCGCCCAAACAGGGGTTTACCCCAACATATGGGGTATCAGCATACTCAGGACACATTGAACAACAACTTTTTGGGTCCAATTTCTCCTGTTACCCTTGGGAAAATACAAAACTGGGGGCTAAAAATAATTTTTGTGGAAAAAAAATATTTTTTATTTTCACGGCTCTGCGTTATAAACTGTAGTGAAACACTTTGGGGTTCAAAGTTCTCACAACACATCTAGATAAGTTCCTTGGGGGGTTTGGTTTCCGATATGGGGTCACTTGTGGAGGGTTTCTACTGTTTAGGTACATTAGGGGCTCTGCAAACGCAATGTGACACCTGCAGACCAATCCATCTAAGTCTGCATTCCAAATGACGCTCCTTCCCTTCTGAGCTCTGCCATGTGCTCAAACGGTGGTTTACCCCCACATATGGGGTATCAGCGTACTCAGGACAAATTGGACAACAACTTTTGGGGTCCAATTTGAAATGTTACCCTTGGAAAAATACAAAACTGGGGGCTAAAAAATAATTTTTGTGGAAAAAAAAATAATTTTTATTTTCACGGCTTTGCGTTATAAACTGTAGTGAAACACTTGGGGGTTCAAAGCTCTCACAACACAGCTAGATGAGTTCCTTAGGGGGTCTACTTTACAAAATGGTGTCACTCGTGGAGGGTTTCAATGTTTAGGCACATCAGTGGCTCTCCAAACGTAAGATGGCATCCTATCTCAATTCCTGTCAATTTTGCATTGAAAAGTCAAACGGCGCTCCTTCCCTTCTGAGCTCTCCCATGCACCCAAACAGTGGTTTACCCCCACATATGGGGTATCGGCGTACTCAGGACAAATTGTACAACAACTTTTGGCATCCAATTTCTCCAAACAAATTGGAGATGAAGTAAATTTTTTGTGAAAAAAAGTAAAATGTTCATTTTTATTTAAACATTCCAAAAATTCCTGTGAAACACCTGAAGGGTTAATAAACTTCTTGAATGTGGTTTTCAGCACCTTGAGCAGTGCAGTTTTTAGAATGGTGTCACACTTGGTTATTTTCTATCATATAGACCCCTCAAAATGACTTCAAATGAGATGTGGTCCCTAAAAAAATGGTGTTGTAAAAATGAGAAATTGCTGGTCCACTTTTAACCCTTATAACTCCCTAACAAACAAAATTTTGGTTCCAAAATTGTGCAGATGTAAAGTAGACATGTGTGAAATGTTACTTATTAAGTATTTTGTGTGACATATCTCTGTGATTTAAGGGCATAAAAATTCAAAGTTGGAAAATTGCAAAATTTTCAAAATTTTAGCCAAATTTCCATTTTTTCACAAATAAACACAGGTAATATCAAAGAAATTTTACCACTGTCATGAAGTACAATATGTCACGAGAAAACCTTTTCAGAATCACTGGGATCTGTTGAAGCATTCCAGAGTTATAACCTCATAAAGGGACAGTGGTCAGAATTGTAAAAATTGGCCTGGTCATTAACGTGCAAACCACCCTTGGGGGTAAAGGGGTTAAAGCAAACATTAGAAAGTATTAACGTAGAACATTTGTAAAAGTACAAAATGGGTAGTGTATAGCACAGCCACGTAGTATATAGCACTGCCACATAGTACATAGCACAGCTGCGTAGTATTTAATACAGCCCATGTAGTATAACACTACCTTATAGTATATAGTAGAAACGTAGCATATAACACAGCCAAGTAGCATATAACACAGCCCACATAGTATATAGCACAGCCCACGTTGTATATAGCACAGCCACATAGTATATAACACAGCCCACATAGTATATAGCACAACCATGTAGTATATAGCACAGCCACGTAGTATAAAGCACAGCCACGTAGTATATAACACAGCCCACATAGTATATAACACAGCCATGTAGTATATGCACAGCAACGTAGTTTATAACACAGCCATGTAGTATATAACACAGCCCACGTAGTATGCTGTATAGCACAGCCACGCAGTATATAACACAACCCACCTAGCATATAACACAGCCGCATAGTATATAACACAGCCCTCGTAGTATATAACACAGCCACGTTGCATATAACATGCCCAAGTAGTATATAACACAGCCATGTAGTATATAACACAGCCATGTAGCATATAACAGAGCCCATTTAGTATATAGCATATCCACATAGTATATAACACAACTCACCTAGCATATAACACAGCCCACGTAGTATATAGCACAGTCCACGTAGTATATAGCACAGCCATGTAGTATATATCACAGCCACGTAGTATATAACACAGCCCACGTAGTATATAACACAGCCATGTTGTATATAGCACAGCCACATAGTATATAATACAGACCACCTAGCATATAACACAGCCCACATAGTATATAGCACAGCCATGAAGTATATAACACAGCCCACATAGTGTATAGCACAGCCACATAGTATTTAGCACAGCCACGTAGTATATAACACAGCCCACGTAGTATATAACACAGCCCACATAGCATAGAGCACAGTCACGTAGAATATAACACAGCCCACGTAACATATCACACAGCTCACATAGTATATAGCACAGCCACGTAGTATATAACACAGCCCACAAAGCATATAGCACAGCCACGTAACATATAACATAGCCACATAGTATATAACACAGCCCACATAGCATATAGGACAGCCATGTAGTATATAGCACAGCCACATAGTATATAACACAGCCCACGTAGCATATAGCACAGCCATGTAGTATATAACACAGGCTGCATCTGCCCCCCGAAAATGGTCCCACAGTCCAGTAATCACTATTAGTAAAAAAACACACTCCTCACCTCTCCTCGTGCCCATGGTGCTCCCTGCTCCTTTCTCAGCAGCTGCACTGCCTGGCACACAGTGAGTGCGCGATGACGTCATTGCGCACCTGCAGTGTCAGAGACAGAGTGGGGAATGATGGGAGAGGGAGTGTCAGCTGATGTTCTCTCCTCCATCATTGCTTTGAACTGTACCGGCAGATGCCGGCATAGTTCAATGTGGCAGTGGCGGGGGAATCGGCACAGGCAGCAGGTGGGCCCCCCTGCTTCACAGGGGCCCCATAGCAGCTGTGCTATGTGCCACTAGCCGAGGGCCCCTGGGGGAGCAGGCCTCTGCCTGCCCCTAACGCCAGCCCTGCCTGCAGGGGCCCCCCAGAGCCTCAGTGTACAGTACCGTGAATGAGCCCCTTATATTTCCAGGGCCCCAGCACTTGCCCGGGTGCGCCGAGTGCTGATGCTAGCCCTGGGTTGGGTGAACCCATTTATTGTCAAACTACTGTGTTTTCTCTTTTTAAATCTTAATGACAACACAAAATATCCAAATGACCTTTATCAAAAGTTCACATACCCTGGTGATTTTGGCACATGCACAGAAGTTGACACAAATGGGTTTGAATGGCTACTATATGTAATATCTTCAACTTGGACCTCAGATCCAGACAGACTCTTGAATCTTTCATTCAGCCACTGACATTTCCGGATTGTGAGTCATAGGGAAAGCAAAAGAATTGTCAACGGATCTACGGGAAAAGGTAGTTGAACTGTATAAAACAGGAAATGAATACAAAAGATATCCAAGAAATTGATAATGCCAGTCAGCAGCATTCAAACTGTGATTAACAAATGGAAAATCAGGGGCTCTGTAAAAACAAAACCACGGTCAGGTAGATCAACAGAAATGTCGTCCACAATTGTCAGTGGGAGCTCACTTGAACAGATTACAGACCTCTCCCTCTCAGCCACTGGTTGAGACTGCCAAAACCAGAAGTCTTTTTGTCCTCCCACACACAATAGGTAGTAAACACAAACAGGTAAGTTCAGGATCCATACCGGAAACCTAGTGTCTGGTACCGAACCCCAAACACAGACATTTTACTGTATGTGCAGTTTCCTGTTGGGGTTCGCCAGTCTAATAAAGCCTGTTGAAAGGCTGAGGCACAGCCAATCAATATGCTTTTTGACTGTAGGCACTTTAGGAGCCATCATAGCGCATGGCTGTTATTGGCCGCGGCGCACCATGTGACCCAGCCTTTAAAAAAGCCAGATCGTAAGTGCCACCACTATTCTGCTCTCGTTAGCTTAAGAATAGGATACAGCTGGACTGAGGGACATGTTCTGACTGCGTGCTCTTCAAAAAAACTCTGTGTGTAGTCTAAAACCCATTTCTATAGTAGTACTGTGCTAATACTGTGCTAAAAGCCACTGTGTGCACTCTTCAAACCTGTCTCCGGGAGTATTGTGCTCAAAACCACTGTGTGTACTTGTAACACCCCAGGTTCCTGGTTGTTTCAGTGACATTGCTTTCCTCATGGGGAGGGTTATGTGACGCTTGGAAGCGAGGGAGGATCTTCTCTATCAGGTACACACAAGCATACAATATGTTCACACTCCAGGCCAGAAGGGGAAGCTCTGATCCAACTTGTGGATGGCTCCCCTATATATACACTCCCTGACTTTTATCTTGCCAAAATCTGACCATTCTGTGTCCATTAACTGATCAATATTTCTGCACTGATGCCAATTTATTTTCTTAACCTAAATCACATTTTTGAGGGTTTCAGCTTTCAAAAGAATAATTTATACAACCAATGGATAAATTTAACGTCAGGTTATAAGCTTTTATTTACATAACATGGATAAGCGACATAACTTCTGTCAGGGAGTGTATTAGATGGTGGTGCTGGATGTTGCGATGTACTGAGCAAGGTTTCCACATTTCTTCCATGCTAACCCTCCCAGTGTCCCACCATTGACCTTGTGCTTCCACTGAGCCCCCACTGTCAGGTGAGGATGCCATCAGTAGAGCATCTTTCAGCATGCACTTATTTTCCCAAATTTTCTGATCACGCGCCAGTGAAAGGCAGTAAGGATTGCACATTGTGCTTTCAATGGTGATCCAGCAGAGTGACCACACAGTAATCAGCCCTTTTAACAATCCGAGCAATTTGGCCATCATTTGGCCATCATTACGTAGGCACAGCAGCATGTATTAGCTCATGTGCGACAGGCAACCCAGAGGCAATGACAAGCTGTCCTCAGTGGGAGGACTGCCTAATGTAGTTTACCCTTGGCTGTGCTGAAGTTGGTGGTGCAGGTGTTATGCTGACCAGATGAGGAGGTGTTGGAGAAAGCGGAGTAGGGGGAGGAGGCAATATGGACAGCAAAACATCCCAAAAACATACAGCAATCCTCTGTGTTGATAGAACATGCACCAAAACACTTTCTGCCATAGGACCAGCCACCAAAACATTTACCCAGTGGGCAGTTAGATATAATGTCCCTGCCCGATTACTTTCAATGCATTGGTGGTTATGTGGATCTTTACACTTGGCGTTGCGCAGTGCACACCTGATTCTGTATGCATGTTTGTGCAAGGCAATGATAGCCCACCGGAAAAGTAGTGGCACCTGAGAACCATGTACTTTGGTTCCCGTGGCCCAAATGTGTTGTTAGCCCTTTAGAAATCACTTCTGAGGCCACATGCAGAATGTAGGATCCATTGTTTTGGGATGCATAGCTGAATCCTTCAATGGGATGGTGTGGAGATGTTCGGTCACACTGCTAGTACTGTCACATCCTCTATTTGTGGGGAGCCAGATGGCACTGTTGCTCAGGAAAGAGAGGAAGAGAAAGAAACTGCAGCAGAAGAGGGAGAAGCAGGAGACTCAGATCTTAACTGTTTTTTAAGGTGTATTTCCACTGCAGCTTGCATTCAAATGCCTCGTAATGCTGGTGGTGCTCAAGTTTATGTCTCGCTTCAATCTCTGAATGCTCAGTGGGCAAACCAGCCATGTCTTGTCAAGCAGCAGCTTAAAGCTGGCTTTGCTGTACTCGCTAGGGGCCCCCTCTGTTTTTGTACCGTGCTCCCTCTCTTGCTGTGCAGCTGGGGAAACGTGATCACCACCTCATCCTCCAAACTGCCCACGTCACTCAGATGGCTTTGACTTCATGTGGGGTCTAGAACTTCATTATCCCCCATCGCATCTCTCCAGTCTGTCATTTACTATGCTGTCCTACTAATCCACTTTTGTCGTCTCTACCCCTCCACTATTCCTCTCTGCAAATCCCTTCACTGTCTCCTAATTCCACAACGCATTCACTTCAAGTTACTTACACCGACCTACAAAGCCATCCACAATCTGTGTACCCAATATATCTCTGAACTACTCTCCCAAAATCTTCCCCCTCTTCCTCCAGTTCCATGACCTGATCCATTATAGCTTGAAGCATTTTTTTCAAAGAAGTATAGAAGTGAGATAGTTATGCTGATGATGGCATCATCAGCGTTGGTCATGTTCGTGGAGTACCCAAAGCAGCGCAACATGGCACACACATCTTAGCCTTGAAGTGGTCTTTTCCTGCAGATAGACTCACCCTTGCATGCTGCAAATAAAACTCCACTATTGTGTCTGGCTGCTTCCACAGTCTTGCCAGTATATACAGGGTGGAGTTCCATTGCATATGAGGCAGGGAGCAGGAAAGCAGAAGTGTCACTGCACCACAGACAGGTGAGCAGCAGCATGCTCTGACCAGATGACGAGAACATGGATGAAAGAAAAAACAGAGCAAGGGGGCACTCCTAGGATTACACCTGATGGTCAAGAGGAACGTACAATAAATCGGAGATCCACTCACCTGTCCGGGTTGCACACCCTTGCACAACCACGGGAGAAGCCTGCAGAGAGTGGAGAGGCAGCCGTCAAGCTGTAGGGTGTGGAATCCAAGCTTACATGTGACTAGACCACATGACCAAAGGTCCTGCGGATCTTCAAATGGTAATGCCTGTGCTGCTCCAATCGCAACTCACAAAGGAGTCATTCAGCCGCCGAAATGCTTGTGTTCAGCATTTTATTAAAGGTTTGTACATTTTATAACCTTCTGTCCTTATCTATATGCCCAGTGCTCCGCCTGACCGCTAGTGTTGAGCATTCCGATACCGCAAGTATCGGGTTTCGGCCGATACTTGCGGTATCGGAATTCCGATACCGAGTTCCGATACTTTTGTGGTATCGGGAATCGGTATCGGATCCATATTAATGTGTAAAATAAAGAATTAAAATAAAAAATATTGATATACTCACCTCTCCGGAGGCCCCTGCACATTACCGCTGTTAACCGGCAGCCTTCTTTGCTTAAAATGAGTGCGTTTAGGGCCTTCCATGACGTCACGGCTTCTGATTGGTCGCATGCCGCTCATGTGACCGCCACGCGACCAATCACAAGCCGCGACGTCATTCTTAGGTCCTAAATTCCTGAATTTCTACATGATGTCTGTTCCAATTGCACAACAGTAGGAGAAATTGATTCACAATCAGTGCTGCTTCATAACTGGACATGTTCATTTCACAGAAGTGTGATTGACTTGGAGTTACATTGTGTTGTTGTGTTACCATTATTTTTTGGAGCAGTGTATATGTGTGTTTGTTTGTTCGGATGTGTGTTTCCACTTATACACCTTTGTTCTATAAGTAGCACAATATTACAATTGCTTTATATAATTTTATGTTTCAGGCATACAATCGATCAAACAACTCCAACCTTATCAAACATCTCCAGTTGTGAGCTATTTTCAGCTGATTTTGCTTTTCACAGCATCAGCAGTTATTCCATGTTGAGTAAATTACTTATAAAGTAGCTACTACTGGATGAAACAAGTGATAGTGTCAAAGGTAACACAACTTTAAGCTTTCCCTCTTTTCCCTAATTAACTGATATGATGAAACAACAACAGCAGATGTCTATACCTCCTCTGGCTCTTAAGATAAAAACAGTTAAGACAGCCACAAGCTGCCTCTCATTTCCTGATAATTATTGAGGAATGTATAGTGAGAACATCTCCAGAATTACTGGAGGGCTGCCATGATTTTATTCAATTTGTTTATAACATCTTAGGGAATTTGATTCTTTGGAGGTAGTGTTGTTAGTAAAAATCCAACATGCAGATACTTTAATATGCATGCTCATATTTCAGCATTTCTAAATAAAAGTTTAAATAGAAATATAATTTGCATAATGTACAGTCAAGGCATTTTAGAAAAATGACCGGATGGTATATGTCATGATTAGAGTTGAGCGACTTTTACTTTTTTAGGATCGAGTCGGGTTTCGCGAAACCCAACTTTCTCAAAAGTCGGGTCCGGTGAAATCGGCCAATTATTGCGAAAAGTCGGGGACCGACTGAAACACGAAACCCAAAACCCAATGCAAGACAATGGGGAATCAAAGTGGGCAGAGAGTGGAGGACAGGAAAACACCTACAGTGCCCATTTTAATGCCAAAAACATCAATTCTTGTTACTTAAGCTTGTTAATCTTAATTTACCTTATAATAATAGTTAGGCATTGAAAATTGGGGGTCATTTGGCTAAAGTTGTGGGGGGGTAGGGCTGGCTCAAGTTTTTCGTGGGCCCAGGAAACGCGGACTACATCATGGTGGTGGAGCAGGGAGAGGTAAGTATTTAAACTTTTGCAGTGCTGTGATCCTGAGCAAGCAGGGGGGGCTCACTCGTTCGCATTGGCACTGGCACAGGGCCCCTCAAAGTACGGTGGTGTGTTTGATGGCGGGGGAGCCTCCCACCAGCAGAGACACTTTTGTGTACTATGAGGGGCCCTGTGCCAGTGACGTTGCCAACGAGTTTGCCCCCCCACCTGATGAAGGAACCTGCACTTTCATCTGCACCTTCCTCTTTGTCCCCGTGTAAGGTGGTATAGTATGCGGGAAGGGGAACCAGACTTTCAGCAGGGTCAGATACTGGCTGTGTAGAGTGCAAGGGGAATGTAGTGGTCTGGGTCAATGTACCAGCCTACTCATCTAGCAGTGGCTGGGCAATGGACAGGATGAGGAGGAAACACAGATATATGCCCAAATAACAAAGTAGGGTAAATGCAGTTCAAAATTGGTAACAGGACTAAACAGGCGGCATTGCTTTGTTCAGTGGAGGAAAACTGTAATGAGTGGCAGACACAGTTAGTAGGCCCAAATAATAAAGTGGACCAAATGCAGTTCAAAATTGGTAACAGGAGTAAACAGGCGGCACTGCTTTGTTCAGTGGAGGAGAACAACAAGCAGCGGCAGACACCGTTAGTAGGCCCAACCAAACAAGTAGGCCAAATGCAGTTTAATATTTGATATAGGCTGAAAATAGAAGCTCAGCTTTGTTCAGTGGAGGAGAAAAACAAGCAGAGGTAGACACCGTTAGTAGGCCCAACCAAACAAGTAGGCCAAATGCAGTTTAATATTTGATATAGGCTGAAAATTGAAGCTCAGCTTTGTTCAGTGGAGGAGAACAACAAGCAGTGGCAGACACCGTTAGTAGGCCCAACCAAACAAGTAGGTCAAATGCAGTTTGATATTTGATATAGGCTGAAAATTGAAGCTCAGCTTTGTTCAGTGGAGGAGAAAAGCAAGGAGCGGCAGACACCTTTAGTAGGCCCAACCAAACAAGTAGGCCAAATGCAGGTTAATATTTGATACAGGCTGAAAATTGAAGCTCAGATTTGTTCTAGTGGAGGCGAAAAGCAAGGCGCAGCAGACACTTTTAGTAGGCCCAACCAAACAAGTAGGCCAAATGCAGTTTAATATTTGATATAGGCTGAAAATTGAAGCTCAGCTTTGTTCAGTGGAGGAGAAAAGCAAGGCACGGCAGACACCTTTAGTAGGCCCAACCAAACAAGTAGGCCAAATGCTGTTTAATATTTGATATACTCGTATAATTTCAAGTTGCATATATCAGAAGTTTATTTGACTTGAGTCAGTAGACAAATGCTTGGCGAATTTAACGTTTCGGCCAGCCCGTGGCCTTGCTCACAAAAATCGCTGCAACAAGCAAGAAGACAAACAGAATATCAAAAACAAATAAGTACACATATACATATTTACATATTTACATGAATGAATACATGTCAAAGACACTGGCAGCCATGGTAGGACAAATATATATCAAGATAAAGAGCACAAACTGCATCCGGTAAGTGAAGTCCAGAAGGATAAGAAGTCACAGAGGTCAAAGAGAATGGTTTGAAAGAAATGTATGCATGTGATATGGAGCCAGACGAGGCAAGAGAACATACCCCAATGGAAATCTATTGTTTAAAGTAAGGATACCGTATGGCTGATGAGTCAGATAGGAGGACCCAAATGTGTAACCTGAAAGGAACAATGTACCATGAGGTTGCAATAAAAACAGTATATATACACAAATGTACACCTGGAATGTGCTAAGTGGGATATTACCCGTCGATCTCAAAAGAGAGGTGTTATATGGGAATGCTGTAGTTTGACTAGATTCCAGAGAGAAGACCCCATTGATTGTCACCTTTATTATAAGGGAGGGAGGGGGGGGGAAGGGGATGGTGCCCCTAGGTCAATATGTACTTAGTTATATAGGCCATAAGGGTGGACTATGTGCCAAAGACATACTACACACATACTAACCAAAATGATATGGTATAAACGCTTGCCCATGCACTACAGCTGTAATTCCAGCCGGAGGGGAAACAATTGCTGAAATAGAGGTTAGATATACATGAGAGTAATATATCGTCTGTGTATTGGGATTTGCTTTTCCATCCGTCCAGTAGAACATCAGATCTGCTATGGGGCAGTTGTCTGTCCCTAATGAATATATATGACAACACTTTATAACACAAAAGCTCTGATCTAAAACCTTCTCATTGTACACAATGGCCGAAACGTTAAATTCGCCAAGCATTTGTCTACTGACTCAAGTCAAATAAACTTCTGATATATGCAACTTGAAATTATACGAGTGCAGTGATTACTTTGACTCCATGACTTGTGGGATGTAGTGTCCCGTTCACTGGCACCGTGAACTGTACTGATTGAGTGCTAGCTTTCCAGATTCTCTACAAGTTATTAGTTTTTTAAGTTATAAGCACCAATCGAATCCATGTCAGCCGAGACATACGTATACGATGAATCTACAGGTTCTACCATTCTATCCAAGATAAAGACAAAAACTGACTTTCTCCATCTACCAAGCAAGGACGTGAAATCGAGAGATTGGGAGAAGGAGAGGAAGAAACTCATTGGCTACGACCTACATTGTGCAACATTGGGAGAATACCATCGACAAGCCAGAATACCTCGGGGTCTACGCTGTAATCTACGTCCAACATTATTTTCGGACAATGAAAAATATTGTGCCACATTTCAAAAAATTTTAAATAAGTGCTCCTTTCACATAATACTACTGACTATTGAATACCTACAAGAGGCCATAAAAAACACCGAAGAGAAAATAGAGAGCATAGAAACTCAACTAACAACTACCTTGAGCACCACAGAACTTTCTACACTTAAAAACAAAGTAGACTCCAGCCTCGCCACCTACCAACAAACCCTAGAGGAGAGGAAACGCACAAAATTTCAAAGGGACACCGAGGACTACCTATCTATTAAAGTGTATCGATGGGAGGATACAGTTCCCCGACGAACAAGATCAAGGTTACGACGCACACCAGGAGGGAATTACCCCTCAGGGGGCTCCTCGCCAGCCGGGGGCTCCTCTGCAGGATCCGGCAGCGAGACTGGTGGGGCTCAAACAGCAGGACCGCGTTTTTTAGGACAAACCGGGCGCCCACAAGGAGGGGAAAGAAGAAGAAACGGGGATCGCCACATGACGTTGAGATCACAGGTAGGAGTCCAAACTCTGTAGTAAATATCTCTGACTACACCCTTTCTCCTCTAGAACTCAAGGTCTTGAATATGGGTCTATCCTTTTGTCCAACCCCCAAATGGGACTCATTCCAACTAGAGAGGGACCTTCAATGTTTCTATAGAAACATAAGACTCAAGGTACACTTTGAGGAGACCCCCAATCCAGTAGTTAATAGACTAGGCACTACACCTAGTCAGAGAGAGGATGCCAAAATCACTATAGGATCATTAGGCTTAAGAAATCCTAGTACTTTTGTCCCACCCAAGTCAAACCATGCAGTGGAAACATTCATTGATCTCCTAGATAGGGATATCAAGGGTACCATACATGAACAACCATGTCCGCCACAATCTCAATCCCTTAGAAAAACAAGCACTTGATTCATTGAGTGAAAACAGGAACATTGTGATTAAACCGGCGGACAAGGGGGGAACCATCGTTGTTATGAACAGGCATCACTATGTCACTGAGGTTAGGAGACAGTTATCCGACCAAGACACCTACAAGAAGCTGCAGGGGGATCCCACATATTCCGTACAACGGAAAATTAATACTGTGATTAACAAACACATGGGTCTAGGAACCATTGACACCAAAACAAAGACTTTCCTCATTAACCATCACCCAGTAACTCCAGTATTATACATCCTCCGGAAAATCCACAAAAACCTCCAGAATCCTCCCGGCCGTCCCATTGTAGCATCAACTGACTCAATCCTCAACCCTCTTTCCAAATTTCTAGAGAAATTACTTACACCTTACACCCGGTTGACAAAATCATTTGTGTTGGACACCAGTGATTTTCTGTCCAAAATTCGTAACATCTCCAATATCCCACCTGGCAGTCTTTTGTGCACATTGGATGTAAATAGTCTCTATACCTCCATCGTACACGATAGGGGTATCGCAGCTGTCTCGCTTACTGTCACGATATGGTATGAAATATCATATAAGTTTAGTTCTGTTGCTAGCATGCTGTGGGTTAAAAACCCCCCTTCCCTTTCACTCAGCCAAGAGCTGTCTTGTCAATGTACATGGGGAAGAGAGTTTTATTGACAAAAGGTATTTACGACCAGTATTTCCTGTGGGGGAAAGTGCCCAGCTTTTACTAAATTAGAACCTTCCAGAATATGAAAGTCTTTTGTTCTGTTTTTGGAAGATATTAGGCAAATCGTTTAAGTTAAGACCACGAAAACATATATTTGTAATCACACTCGGAGGATCTACCCATCCCTCGAAACACAGGTTTCTAGCTCCATCTGGTACAGAGGTAGGGATTTCTCTGTCAGTGTGCGTGACAGGTGGGACATGTTTGGTCTCACTGGAATGCCGGCGATGATACGAGATGAATGAGGGGTATAGTGCGATTATGATAGGTTCAGCAGCGGAATTACAAGTCTTAGAAAGATTTAGCTTATACTTAGTCAGAATGTAGAGAGAGGAGGGTCTGGGATAGCCAGCCTTTTTGGTGATGTCACCGACCTAAGCTATAACTGTTTTGGCCGGACTCCAGCAGGGAGTCTGTTGCTGGAAGAACATGTGGGTCTGACCTGAAGAGCTGTACCTCATGCATTGGGATTTTTGGGAGCCCCTCCCCCTAGCATGGTGTTTGCCTGAACTGATATGAACTAAGAACATGTGAGTTATCTTTTCTTCCTTTAATCCTTTTATTTTCATAATTACCTTGTACATATTTGCAATTGTCTCATTTGTAACATCTTTGTAAAATATTTTATAAACACTGCCTAAAAATCATTTATGGGGTATAATATTTAATACTAGTTCGTTCTTCCTGCCCTAAACCGTACCCTGTCTCTGAAGGGAATTACGCTACTGTTTTGGGGTTAGCTCCAGACCCGTTCAATTGGAGCTGGTGGCAGCGACCGTGTACCGGCTTTTGGGGGTCACTGTAGCGACTGCGGCTTGATAATTTTTGTTCCTGCCTGAGTGGGAGTAGTTATCGCGTCGCTGCAGGGCACCCAATAGCCAGTACATAGCAGGCAGCGTTTCTGGCGACTAATCACCCTAGGTGCAGTACCTAATCTGACCTGACAGTAAGGGGGGCGCCAGAGAGCTGCAAGGTTTAAGTGGAACTGTAAGCGGGATATACACAAATCCCTGCAGTTCATGGTATACTGAAGAGCAGTGGGATACCTAAAATAAGCCCCTGCTGTAAACAAGAGGTCAATAGCCTCGTGTGTGTTTTTTTTCATCACATTGTGGCAGTGGAGGGATAACTAGGATAAGCCCCCTGCACATGTGATAGCCGTCTGTTGGTCTAAAGTCACCCCAATCCGTGACATATTGTGGGCAGCGGCTAAGGGATCTTGACAGTCACGGTGTGAATCGTGACATATTGGTGGCAAGGCGGTGGGATATTAGAGCATTAGTGATTTGGTTTGAGCAATCATTCCTCTCACTAAAAACTTGCAGAAAGTTCTTGCGAGAACTCTGCGCAAATAAGTTTGGAGAACGAACTCAGTGTTTATTAGTTGTGAGACAATTGTGTACTGGTAATTATCCCTTCCCTTTCTCTTCGTTTTTCTATTCTATCTTTTATTTGGCAACCAGGGCTGCGAAAGGAGAAGCCTGGTACACCCAGCAGAAGAAAGACACTCTTGCTGGGATATGCATGTACCATGGCCTGAACCCCAGAACAAGACCAAGACTCAAATGGTCGCTGAACTGGTGCAATGGGAAGCCGCTCTAGACCACTCACAGAGCCCAGAAGCCGCAGATGCCAGCACCAGCGAGCATGGTGCTGCAGCAGAGGTCCAACCACTGAATGCTGGCCCTGTTAGCAATCCGGGCGAATTGGACCCCCACCTGCAGGCGGCCTTGAAAGAATTCCCCACTGACGACCATGGGGGACGTCGGCAGCTGATTCAGCAATACCGGCAGGAGGCCGAGGCCCGAGCTGAGCGAGAGGCAGAGAGAGCCGAGCGAGAGGCCCAGGCCCAGCGAGCCGAGCGAGAGGCCCAAGCGCAGCGGGAGTACCAGCTGCAGATGGCCCAACTGCAAATGCAGGGGTCGTCCCAGTCCAGTCGTGAGCCCAGCAGCGCTCAGATACCGAAGCCCCGGCCTGACCACTTTCCTGTTATGGAAAAGGATGGGGACTTGGACACTTTTCTGCGGGCCTTTGAGAAAGCCTGCAGACAGTACCAGCTGCCTACACAAGAATGGGCACGGTACCTGACACCAGGGCTGAGAGGAAAAGCTCTGGAGGCGTTTGCTGCCCTCCCTCAAGAACAAGATGGTGACTATGAGGCCATCAAGCAGGCTCTGATAGCCAAGTACCAGCTTACACCCGAGGTGTACCGTAAAAAGTTTTGGACCCTCCAACGTGGCCCACACGACAGTTACAGTGATGTGGTGCATGGACTGGGGACCCACTTTGACCAGTGGACCCAAGGACTGTCAGTGACCACCTTTGCACAGCTGCGAGATCTGATGATCAAAGACCAGTTCTTCCGTCTTTGCCCAACTGAGGTGCGACAGTTCGTGATGGACAGAGAACCCAAAGACGTGACGAAAGCAGCGCAGATTGCCGATGCCTATGAGGCCAACCGTAGATCGGAAGTGCGGAAGCCAGTCACCTCCAGCTGGAGAGGGGGTAAGCCTGCAACCAACGCCAGTACCCCTGCCAGCCAACACACCAGAGGTCCTGTCCCCGTGGCCAACAGCACCAGACCTACCACCGAACTTCGCCAGTGTTACCACTGCAGGCAGACTGGACACCTCAGTCACCGATGTCCAGCCAAGCAGAAGAACCCCTCATCCCAGGCCCCAGGGCCTAATGCAGCAGTTCTTTTGGTGGGTGGTGTGGCTGGGAGGGGGTGTGATAACGTACAGCATGTCCTTGTGGGAGGTCGTGTTGCTACAGGCCTCAAGGACACCGGGGCTGAACGAACCCTCATCCGACCCGAACTGGCGGCCCCTGAAGAAATCATTCCGGGGAAAACCCTAACTGTCACTGGGATTGGGGGCATCAGCTGTCCCTTACCGATGGCCCGGGTTTTTATTGATTGTGGTGCCGGGAGTGGGGTGAAGGAAGTGGGGCTGTCTGATAATTTGCCCACTGATGTTTTGTTGGGGACTGATTTGGGGAGGTTGGTTGCATACTTCGTGGATGACCCTCCTCCCCAATCTACTAATGAGGGTAAAGTTAACCCTGGTGATGATGATGATGATGATGGGAAATCGCATGTGTTACCTGACCATGCTTTATCTTGTAATGATGCATCTGTTAACCATTTTTTCCCTAGGATTGATGGTGGAAATGTTGTACCTGTGCCAACTGTATCTGATAATGATGTTTCTGTGAAAGTTGATGTGTCCATAGGTACAGGAGTGCTCAGCCACGTCGCTCTGCGGAGTGAGACGGCTGAGGAACCCCTAGCAGGGGCAAGTGTCGGTGCTACAGGAAATGGGGAGATACATGGGAACCGTGAGGAAGGTGATGCCATGCAATTGACCAGTGCCACCGAGGAAGGTAACTGGCCCATAAGTAGCAATGCTCCTGAGGTAATGGGGGTGGATGGGGAGGTAGAGCCCATAGCAGTGTCGGCTGATGGGTCTGTAGAAACCCCCGGGGAGACAGCCTACGTAGCTGCTGTCACCCGCAGTCAGAGTGCCCGGAACGCAGATAACTGTCTGCCTCCCGGACCCTCTTCAGTCATCAGTATGACTGAACCAGAGGTGGACCCAGAACAGGTCCCAGAGGGCTCCCGTGGGGAAGGGACCCTGACGTCGCTTCTGGCTTCCCCTAGCCAGGAGTTTCAGGCCGCTCTGCACACAGATGCGAGCCTAGAGAGTTTGAGACAACTCGCCGGGACGTCATTCTCCGAGACTGATAAGGAGAAGGTGTTCTGGGAAGGAGGAAGGTTGTACCGGGAGACAGTACCCGGAGAATCACAAAAGGAGTGGTTGAGGGAAAGACAGCTGGTCGTCCCACAGCAATTCCGGGGTGAGTTGTTGCGGATTGCCCATGAGATCCCGCTAGCTGGACACTTGGGGATCAGCAAAACTAAGGCCCGGCTGTCTCAACACTTCTATTGGCCTAAGATGGGGACAGATGTGTCAAACTACTGCCGCTCCTGTGTCACCTGTCAAAGAGTGGGGAAGGCGGGGCCTGCTCTTAAGGCTCCCCTGATCCCTTTGCCAGTGATAGAGGAGCCTTTCCAGAGGATTGCGGTGGACATTGTGGGCCCGCTGGCCGTCCCCAGCAGCTCTGGAAAGCAATATATTCTTACTGTGGTAGACTACGCTACCCGGTACCCAGAGGCAGTAGCTCTGTCGTCAACTAGGGCAGATAAGGTGGCGGATGCCCTGTTGGCCATCTTTTCACGGGTAGGATTTCCCAGGGAAATGCTTACTGATCGAGGGACCCAATTTATGTCTCACCTAATGGAGGCTCTCTGTAAGAAAATGCAGGTGAAGCACCTGGTATCGAGTGCGTATCACCCACAGACCAATGGCTTGTGTGAACGCTTCAATGGTACCCTCAAACAGATGCTATGCATGCTGGTTGAGACACAAGGGCGCGACTGGGAGCGGTACCTCCCACACCTGCTATTTGCTTACCGAGAGGTTCCGCAGGCCTTGACGGGGTTCTCCCCCTTCGAGCTCCTGTACGGCAGGCGAGTCCGGGGACCCCTTGGGTTGGTAAGAGAATCCTGGGAAGAGGAGCCGAACCCTTCTGAAGTGTCCATAGTGGAGTATGTCATGCGCTTCCGTGACAAGATGCAGACCTTGACGCAGTTGGTGCATGACAACATGACGCAGGCTCAGGCTGATCAGAAGCACTGGTACGACCAGAACGCCCGGGAGCGGACCTACCACGTGGGTCAAAAGGTGTGGGTGCTGGTTCCAGTACCAACGGATAAGCTTCAGGCAGCCTGGGAGGGCCCGTACGTCATCCACCAACAGCTCAACCCGGTCACCTACGTGGTCACGCTTGACCACACTCGGGGTAGGTGAAAGGCCTTTCACGTCAACATGATGAAGGCTCATCACGAACGTGAACCTTTCGTCCTACCGGTCTGCAGCGCACCCGAAGAAGGGGAGGAAGACACCCTCCTGGACATGCTGGCCCAAGCCAAGGCCCGTGGGTCCATTGAGGATGTGGAGGTAAGCGCCTCGCTAGATGAACCACAGCGGTTGCAGTTGCAAACCACACTGGAACCCTTCCGGGTCGTGTTCTCCAACCGGCCTGGAAGGACTGAGTTAGCCGTCCACGAGGTGGACACCGGGAATCACGCCCCACTATGGCGAACACCCTATCGAATCTCTGACCAGGTGCAGCAGATTATGCGCCAGGAGATCGATGAGATGTTACAGCTGGGAGTGATTCGACGGTCAAAGAGCGCGTGGGCCTCACCTGTAGTTCTCGTGCCAAAGAAGGACCGGACCACCCGGTTCTGCGTGGACTACAGGGGGCTCAACGCCATTACAGCCTCTGACGTGCACCCAATGCCGCGCATCAAGGAGCTGCTTGAGAAGTTAGCTGGCGGAAAATACCTGACAATAATGGATCTGAGTCGCGGATACTGGCAGATTCCCCTGAGCCCCGAGGCGCAGGAGAAGTCCGCCTTTATCACACCCTTTGGACTGTACGAGTCCACGGTCATGCCCTTCGGCATGAAGAATGCCCCTGCCACTTTCCAGCGGATGGTCAATCTCCTGCTTCAGGGACTGGAGAAGTATGCTGTGGCGTACTTAGATGACATTGCCATCTTCAGTCCCTCCTGCAGCATCTCGAGGAGGTGCTCGGGCGAATTCACCGAGCAGGACTGACTATCAAGCCGGGAAAGTGCCAGATGGGCATGAGGGAGGTTCACTACCTGGGGCACCGGGTAGGTGGAAACACCCTAAAGCCAGAGCCTGACAAAGTGGGCGTGATCGTGAACTGGCCCACTCCCAGGAACAAGAAACAGGTGATGTCCTTCCTGGGCACTGCAGGGTACTATAGGCGCTTCGTGCAGCACTATAGTAGCCTGGCAAAACCTTTGATGGACCTCACCAGGAAGAAGCTACCCCACATCGTCAACTGGACAGATGGCTGTGAGGGGGCCTTCCAGGCGTTGAAGACAGCACTGTGCAACGCCCCTGTGTTGAAAGCAGTCGACAGCAGTCGACCGTTCTTGGTACAGACCGACACCAGCGAGTTTGGCCTTGGTGCTGTGCTCAGCCAGGTTGACTCGGAGGACCAAGAGCACCCCGTGTTGTACCTGAGCCGGAAACTTTTGCCGAGGGAAGTGGCCTACTCCACCATTGAGAAGGAGTGCCTGGCCATAGTCTGGGCCCTGCAGCGCTTGCAGCCCTACTTGTACGGTCGCACCTTCATGGTGGTGACCGACCACAACCCTCTGCACTGGCTAAGCACCATGTGTGGAACCAACGGCAGGTTGCTACACTGGAGCCTTGCCCTTCAGCAATTTGACTTCACCATTAAACACAAAGCGGGCAAAGAGCATGGGAATGCAGATGGACTCTCCCGCCAGGGTGAACCCACGGAGGTGCGCATGGAGGCATACCGAGAGGTTCTGCCACCGTAGCGCACGCTAAAAGGGGGAGGTGTCACGATATGGTATGAAATATCATATAAGTTTAGTTCTGTTGCTAGCATGCTGTGGGTTAAAAACCCCCCTTCCCTTTCACTCAGCCAAGAGCTGCCTTGTCAATGTACATGGGGAAGAGAGTTTTATTGACGAAAGGTATTTACGACCAGTATTTCCTGTGGGGGAAAGTGCCCAGCTTTTACTAGACTAGAACCTTCCAGAATATGAAAGTCTTTTGTTCTGTTTTTGGAAGATATTAGGCAAATCGTTTAAGTTAAGACCACGAAAACATATATTTGTAATCACACTCGGAGGATCTACCCATCCCTCGAAACACAGGTTTCTAGCTCCATCTGGTACAGAGGTAGGGATTTCTCTGTCAGTGTGCGTGACAGGTGGGACATGTTTGGTCTCACTGGAATGCCGGCGATGATACGAGATGAATGAGGGGTATAGTGCGATTATGATAGGTTCAGCAGCAGAATTACAAGTCTTAGAAAGATTTAGCTTATACTTAGTCAGAATGTAGAGAGAGGAGGGTCTGGGATAGCCAGCCTTTTTGGTGATGTCACCGACCTAAGCTATAACTGTTTTGGCCGGACTCCAGCAGGGAGTCTGTTGCTGGAAGAACATGTGGGTCTGACCTGAAGAGCTGTACCTCATGCATTGGGATTTTTGGGAGCCCCTCCCCCTAGCATGGTGTTTGCCTGAACTGATATGAACTAAGAACATGTGAGTTATCTTTTCTTTCTTTAATCCTTTTATTTTCATAATTACCTTGTACATATTTGCAATTGTCTCATTTGTAACATCTTTGTAAAATATTTTATAAACACTGCCTAAAAATCATTTATGGGGTATAATATTTAATACTAGTTCGTTCTTCCTGCCCTAAACCGTACCCTGTCTCTGAAGGGAATTACGCTACTGTTTTGGGGTTAGCTCCAGACCCGTTCAATTGGAGCTGGTGGCAGCGACCGTGTGCCGGCTTTTGGGGGTCACTGTAGCGACTGCGGCTTGATAATTATTGTTCCTGCCTGAGTGGGAGTAGTTATCGCGTCGCTGCAGGGCACCCAATAGCCAGTACATAGCAGGCAGCATTTCTGGCGACTAATCACCCTAGGTGCAGTACCTAATCTGACCTGACAGTAAGGGGGCGCCAGAGAGCTGCAAGGTTTAAGTGGAACTGTAAGCGGGATATACACAAATCCCTGCAGTTCATGGTATACTGAAGAGCAGTGGGATACCTAAAATAAGCCCCTGCTGTAAACAAGAGGTCAATAGCCTCGTGTGTGTTTTTTTTCATCACATTGTGGCAGTGGAGGGATAACTAGGATAAACCCCCTGCACATGTGATAGCCGTCTGTTGGTCTAAAGTCACCCCAATCCGTGACATATTGTGGGCAGCGGCTAAGGGATCTTGACAGTCACGGTGTGAATCGTGACACTTACCTTACAGGAAGCAGAAATTGATATCAATACCCATGACCTTTGCATAGACCTCTTGAATTTGGTACTTAGGGAGAACTTCTTCCTGTTCGAGGATGACTTCTTTGTACAGACCTGTGGTACCGCCATGGGGTCCAATGTGGCCCCGGCGTATGCAAATCTGTATATGGACAGATTCGAGAGGGAGCATGTATACTCAAACCCCATTTTTCAGCAACACGCACTGACCTGGTACAGATATATCGATTATATATTCTGTACCTGGAGAGGTGACTATACCAGCCTTCAAGAGTTCCACAATCAGATCAATACCACCAGACCAGAACTTACTTTCACACTCTCATACCACGATAGTGTAGTCACCTTCTTGGACACTAAAGTCCTCAAAGACTCTCTGGGTAATTTGAGTACAGATATCAATTCAAAACCGACTGACTGTAACAGCCTTCTACTCTACAACAGCTGCCATCCTAAATCCACTAAGGACAGCCTTCCAAGGTCTCAATTTAAGAGAGTATCCAGAATTGTCTCAAACCCCGAAGTAAAAGTAACCAGGTTGCAAGAGATGTCAGACAAGTTCAAGGCCCATAACTATCCCGCTGACGTCCTCAATACGGAGACCACTAGAGCTCTGGAGGAAGTAGAAAATAAGGCAATAGACTCCCAAAAAAAACCGAGACTTCCATTTGTACATGGACACCACCCTACAATGCGTAAAATACACAATTTAATCCGGGCACATTGGCCACTCTTGAATAGAGCCTATCCAACCATTCCCGTGTTTAGGGAGCCCCCTCTGATGTGTACCAGGAGGCCCAGGAATATACGTGACAGGGTCGTTAGAGCTGACCTAGGCACACAAAAAACACTAATGAACAGAACACTCTCAGGACACAAACGCACTGGAGCCTTTCCATGCTTGGGCTGCATGAGTTGCTCAAATGTGATCAAGGGCAGTGAAGTGGTACACCCACGGACTGGTAAGTCATACAAAATAAAAGACCACTATACCTGCGAAACCAAATTCGTAGTCTACATTATAAAATGCCCTTGTGGGCTATTGTATGTAGGGGAGACCACTCAGACAATAAGGGATCGCATATCTAGCCATAAGTCCACAATTCGGTGTGGCAAACTATGGCTCCCCCTCCCCCTTCACTTCAAAGAAGCCAACCACAGTGTAGCACAACTGAGGTTTCAGGTTGTGGAAAAAGTTGCGCGTCCGAGGCGAGGAGGTAACCATGTGAAACTATTAAAGCAACGTGAGACGTTCTGGATATACACTCTCGATACCCTACATCCACGTGGCTTGAACCGTGAGATAGACTGGCTAACCTAATTTTACCTCCCATGTAGACTTTATGTCCTCCCAGGCTAATGACATTTTATCTTAACATATATAAATGCCCAGAGTATGAAGAAAAGGACACAAAACTCAGACTAGTATATGTCAGCAAAAAATAGGTCTACAGACCACAATAGAGTATAATCCATATTTATTTTATTAAAGAGAAAATACAAAAAATATAGAATAAAAAGAGAACCACAGGAAGCCAATAAATGGGACACAACAGGCCCAACACTCCAGGAAGATGAAAGTACTAAAAATATAAGTATCAAATCAATGCCATGTGAAGTGTATAAAGGCAGGCTAGACACAAAGTCTGTGCAACTGCTTAATAGTAGTAAGGCACTTCACTAAACCACATAGTAAATGAATAAGGTGCACGGTGCATAGGAGGCCAAATAAGACCATAAACTTAGAATAAATAGTTTTCAATAGATGCGTGACGCCTCCTGAAGAAGTCTCGACGAAACGTGCGTTGGGGCGGCGGGGACCAACCGGCCGTCTGCACCCAGGTTTATTATGTAAGTACATCATGCCTGCATCTATTGAAAACTATTTATTCTAAGTTTATGGTCTTATTTGGCCTCCTATGCACCGTGCTCCTTATTCATTTACTATGTGGTTTAGTGAAGTGCCTTACTACTATTAAGCAGTTGCACAGACTTTGTGTCTAGCCTGCCTTTATACACTTCACATGGCATTGATTTGATACTTATATTTTTAGTACTTTCATCTTCCTGGAGTGTTGGGCCTGTTGTGTCCCATTTATTGGCTTCCTGTGGTTCTCTTTTTATTCTATATTTTTTGTATTTTCTCTTTAATAAAATAAATATGGATTATACTCTATTGTGGTCTGTAGACCTTTTTTTTGCTGATAATGACATTTTATCTTCCATATAGACCTAATGTCCTCCTGCACAAACAACGTCTACAACATGTTCTTCCAAGCCGGTTAAGATGCATACCCCATTAGTTCCTACATAAGTTTCACTTTTTAAGGTTCTATAGCATTCTCTATAGTGTCTCCTTTTTTTCAATAAATATGGTTCATTTTTTTAGTTCAGTTTTATTTCCCCCGGTTTTACATTTTTTGCATACTCCATTTTTTATTTTTATAATTTTCCCCAAATTTTTTTTCATTCATTTGCTTTATTCTTCCTTATACTTTATTTTCATTTATTTCCTTTTTTCCATTATTTAATTTCTTTTGTTTATTAGTTTGGACTCCTACCAACAGTATACCTATGTAACTTAACATGACTGTATATATCATCTGTGTTTTGGGATTTGCTTTCCATCCGTCCAGTAGAACATCATATCTGCTATGGGGCAGTTGTCTGTCCCTAATGAATATATATGACAACGCTTTATAACACAAAAGCTCTGATCTAAAACCTTCTCATTGTACACAATGGCCAGGGATAGTTGGGCTCCTCCCCCACATTAACATATCACCAGCCACACAGCATGGTAGCACTGTGACTCACACACATTACAATAGCATCGGCCCAGTAGCTTCTGCGCAGGTGCCAGCTTCCCCCTGCATATCCGGTCACATGACCGGCCGGAGAGCCACATAATCCCTGCACACAGCACCAGGATCAGCCTACCCACCGCCTTGACACAGGTCTGTGTCGGCACTCTCCACTTGGCCACCAACGCTTGCTCTGCATACAGGAACGAGGAGAACAGATGTGAGACCCCAGCACTACCTACAGATAAGTGAACCAGTACCCCACTTGGGATTCTTTAGCACTGTTATCCTCTTGCCCACAGTGACTTCATCTGGGACATACCAAACCATACAGGGATTACACCACCTAACCTGTGCCCCTGATTCCGTATGTGAGACAGGTATTTCAAAGGGCCTCATGGGACCGCATGTTTGTATCCATTAACTAACTCCTTGCCCTGGGTCTCAGCCATCTATTATCCTCTTGTCCACAGCACTATCTTCCCCGGCTTTTCCTGGGATAGTTCAGAAGGCACATGATCTACACAGCCTGATCTGTACTCCTGAGTGTATACATACGACAGGTACCCTATAAGCCTTCTTTATGTGTCCACAATCTGGTAACCCATGAATTTCCCCCCCTCTCCCCCTATTACTCTCATGTATATCTAACCTCTATTTCCGGAATTGTTTCCCCTCCGGCTGGAGTTACAGCTGTAGTGCATGGGCAAGCGTTTATACCATATCATTTTGGTTAGTATGTGTGTAGTATGTCTTTGGCACATAGTCCACCCTTATGGCCTATATAACTAAGTACATATTGACCTAGGGGCACCATCCCCTTCCCCCCCCTCCCTCCCTGATAATAAAGGTGACAATCAATGGGGTCTTCTCTCTGGAATCTAGTCAAACTACAGCATTCCCATATAACACCTCTCTTTTGAGATCGACGGGTAATATCCCACTTAGCACATTCCAGGTGTACATTTGTGTGTATATATACTGTTTTTACTGCAACCTCATGGTACATTGTTCCTTTCAGGTTACACATTTGGGTCCTCCTATCTGACTCATCAGCCATACGGTATCCTTACTTTAAACAATAGATTTCCATTGGGGTATGTTCTCTTGCCTCGTCTGGCTCCATATCACATGCATACATTTCTTTCAAACCATTCTCTTTGACCTCTGTGACTTCTTATCCTTCTGGACTTCACTTACCGGATGCAGTTTGTGCTCTTTATCTTGATATATATTTGTCCTACCATGGCTGCCAGTGTCTTTGACATGTATTCATTCATGTAAATATGTAAATATGTATATGTGTACTTATTTGTTTTTGATATTCTGTTTGTCTTCTTGCTTGTTGCAGCGATTTTTGTGAGCAAGGCCACGGGCTGGCCGAAACATTAAATTCGCCAAGCATTTGTCTACTGACTCAAGTCAAATAAACTTCTGATATATGTAACTTGAAATTATACGAGTGCAGTGATTACTTTGACTCCATGACTTGTGGGATGTAGTGTCCCATTCACTGGCACCGTGAACTGTACTGATTGAGTGCTAGCTTTCCAGATTCTCTACATAATATTTGATATAGGCTGAAAATTGAAGCTCAGCTTTGATCAGTGGAGGAGAAAAGCAGGGAGCGGCAGACACCTTTAGTAGGCCCAACCAAACAAGTAGGCCAAATGCAGTTTAATATTTGATATAGGCTGAAAATTGAAGCTCAGCTTTGTTCTGTGAAGGAGAACAACAAGCAGCGGCAGACACCTTTAGTAGGCCCAACCAAACAAGTAGGCCAAATGCAGTTTAATATTTGATATAGGCTGAAAATTGAAGCTCAGCTTTGTTCAGTGGAGGAGAACAACAAGCAGCGGCAGACACCGTTAGTAGGCCCAACCAAACAAGTAGGCCAAATTCAGTTCAATATTTGATATAGACTGAAAATTGAAGCTCAGCTCTGTTCAGTGGAGGAGAACAACAAGCAGCGGCAGACACCGTTAGTAGGCCCAACCAAACAAGTAGGCCAAATGCAGTTTAATATTTGATATAGGCTGAAAATTGAAGCTCAGCTTTGTTCAGTGGAGGAGAAAAGCAATGAGCGGCAGACACCTTTAGTAGGCCCAACCAAACAAGTATGCCAAATGCAGTTTAATATTTGATATAGGCTGAAAATTGAAGCTCAACTTTGTTCAGTGGAGAAGAACAACAAGCAGCGGCAGACACCGTTAGTAGGCCCAACCAAACAAGTAGGCCAAATGCAGTTTAATATTTGATATAGGCTGAAAATTGAAGCTCAGCTTTGTTCAGTGGAGGAGAAAAGCAAGGAGTGGCAGACACCGTTAGTAGGCCCAACCAAACAAGTAGGTTAAATGCAGTTTAATATTTGATATAGGCTGAAAATTGAAGCTCAGATTTGATCAGTGGAGGAGAAAAGCAGGGAGCGGCAGGCACCTTTAGTAGGCCCAACCAAACAAGTAGGCCAAATGCAGTTTAATATTTGATATAGGCTGAAAATTGAAGCTCAGCTTTGTTCAGTGGAGAACAACAAGCAGCGGCACACACCATTAGTAGGCCCAACCAAACAAGTAGGCCAAATTCAGTTCAATATTTGATATAGGCTGAAAATTGAAGCTCAGCTTTGTTCAGTGGAGGAGAAAAGCAAGGAGCGGCTGACAACTTTAGTAGGCCCAACCAAACAAGTAGGCCAAATACAGTTTAATATTTGATACAGGCTGAAAATTTAAGCTCAGATTTGTTCAGTGGAGGAGAAAAGCAAGGAGTGACAGACACCTTTAGTAGGCCCAACCAAACAAGTAGGCCAAATGCATTTTAATATTTGATATAGGCTGAAAATTGAAGCTCAGCTTTGTTCAGTGGAGGAGAACAACAAGCAGCGGCAGACACCGTTAGTAGGCCCAACCAAACAAGTAGGCCAAATTCAGTTCAATATTTGATATAGACTGAAAATTGAAGCTCAGCTCTGTTCAGTGGAGGAGAACAACAAGCAGCGGCAGACACCGTTAGTAGGCCCAACCAAACAAGTAGGCCAAATGCAGTTTAATATTTGATATAGGCTGAAAATTGAAGCTCAGCTTTGTTCAGTGGAGGAGAAAAGCAAGGAGCGGCAGACACCGTTAGTAGGCCCAACCAAACAAGTAGGTTAAATGCAGTTTAATATTTGATATAGGCTGAAAATTGAAGCTCAGATTTGTTCAGTGGAGGAGAAAAGCAAGGCGCGGCAGACACCTTTAGTAGGCCCAACCAAACAAGTAGGCCAAATGCAGTTTAATATTTGATATAGGCTGAAAATTGAAGCTCAGCTTTGTTCAGTGGAGGAGAAAAGCAAGGCGCGGCAGACACCTTTAGTAGGCCCAACCAAACAAGTAGGCCAAATGCAGTTTAATATTTGATATAGGCTGAAAATTCAAGCTCAGCTTTGATCAGTGGAGGAGAAAAGCAGGGAGCGGCAGACACCTTTAGTAGGCCCAACCAAACAAGTAGGCCAAATGCAGTTTAATATTTGATATAGGCTGAAAATTGAAGCTCAGCTTTGTTCAGTGGAGGAGAACAACAAGCAGCGGCAGACACCATTAGTAGGCCCAAACAAACAAGGAGGCCAAATGCAGTTTAATATTTGATATAGGCTGAAAATTGAAGCTCAGCTTTGCTCAGTGGAGGAGAACAACAAGCAGCGGCAGACACCGTTAGTAGGCCCAACCAAACAAGTAGGCCAAATTCAGTTCAATATTTGATATAGACTGAAAATTGAAGCTCAGCTTTGTTCAGTGGAGGAGAACAACAAGCAGCGGCAGACACCGTTAGTAGGCCCAACCAAACAAGTAGGCCAAATGCAGTTTAATATTTGATATAGGCTGAAAATTGAAGCTCAGCTTTGTTCAGTGGAGGAGAAAAGCAAGGAGCGGCAGACACCTTTAGTAGGCCCAACCAAACAAGTAGGCCAAATGCAGTTTAATATTTGATACAAGTAAGAGGAAAATCAGCCGCACTCAAATGGTTGAAATTTTTGCAAACTGTGTAGTTTCTTTATTCATATATACAAAAATATCACCAGGTGCTTATTTGGAAAATTATAGGTGGCGGGCCATTCAAGTCAGGTTAACGTTTCGACCAACATAGGTCTTTGTCAAAACCTCACTTCTGTCAAAGAGGTAAAGGAGAGAAGAGAGTGCCAATTCCCATAGGGCAGCTCTGGTGGAGATATGTGGAAGCGTGTCTGCCTGGTGGGTGATGTGGCTAATATTTGATACAGGCTGAAAATTGAAGCTCAGATTTGTTCAGTGGAGGAGAAAAGCAAGGCGTGGCAGACACCGTTAGTAGGCCCAACCAAACAAGTAGGCCAAATGCAGTTTAATATTTGATATAGGCTGAAAATTGAAGCTCAGCTTTGATCAGTGGAGGAGAAAAGCAGGGAGCGGCAGACACCTTTAGTAGGCCCAACCAAACAAGTAGGCCAAATGCAGTTTAATATTTGATATAGGCTGAAAATTGAAGCTCAGCTTTGTTCAGTGGAGAACAACAAGCAGCGGCACACACCATTAGTAGGCCCAACCAAACAAGAAGGCCAAATGCAGTTTAATATTTGATATAAGCTGAAAATTGAAGCTCAGCTTTGCTCAGTGGAGGAGAACAACAAGCAGCGGCAGACACCGTTAGTAGGCCCAACCAAACAAGAAGGCCAAATTCAGTTCAATATTTGATATAGACTGAAAATTGAAGCTCAGCTTTGTTCAGTGGAGGAGAACAACAAGCAGCGGCAGACACCGTTAGTAGGCCCAACCAAACAAGTAGGCCAAATGCAGTTTAATATTTGATATAGGCTGAAAATTGAAGCTCAGCTTTGTTCAGTGGAGGAGAAAAGCAAGGAGCGGCAGACACCTTTAGTAGGCCCAACCAAACAAGTAGGCCAAATGCAGTTTAACCCCTTCCCGACATGTGACGTAATAGTACGTCACATGTCGGGACCCCCGCTTTGATGTGCGCTCCGGCGGTGAGCGCACATCAAAGTCGCGACATGTCAGCTGTTTTTTACAGCTGACATGTGCGCGCAATAGCGGCGGGTGAAATCGCGATCACCCGCCGCTATTAACTAGTTAAATGCCGCTGTCAAACTCAGACAGCGGCATTTAACTACCGCATCCGGCCGTGCGGCCGGATATGAGCGCATCGCCGACCCCTGTCACATGATCGGGGGTCGGCGATGCTTGTGCATTGTAACCATAGAGGTCCTGGAGACCTCTATGGTTACTGATTGCCGGTGGCTGTGAGCGCCCCCCTGTGGTCGGCGCTCACAGCACACCTGCATTTTAGCTACATAACAGCGATCTGATGATCGCTGTTATGTAGCAGAGCCGATCGGGCTGTGCCTGCTTCTAGCCTCCCATGGAGGCTATAGAAGCATGGTAAAAGTTAAAAAAAAAAGTAAAAAAAAATGTGAAAAAAATAAAAAAAATATAAAAGTTTAAATCACCCCCCTTTCGCCCCAATCAAAATAAATCAATAAAAAAAAAGCCCAACCTACACATATTTGGTATCGCCGTGTTCAGAATCGCCCGATCTATCAATAAAAAAAAAGCATTAACCTGATCGCTAAACGGCGTAATGAAAAAAAAAATCGAAACGCCAGATTTACGTTTTTTTGGTCGCCACGACATTGCATTAAAATGCAATAACGGGCGATCAAAAGAACGTATCTGCACCGAAATGCTATCATTAAAAATGCCAGCTCGGCACGCAAAAAATAAGCCCTCACCCGACCCCAGATCACGAAAAATGGAGACGCTACGGGTATCGGAAAATGGCGCAATTTTATTTATTTATTTTTTTGCAAAGTTTGGAATTTTTTTTCACCACTTAGGTAAAAAAGAACCTAGTCATGTTTGGTGTCTATGAACTCGTACTGACCTGGAGAATCATAATGGCAGGTCAGTTTTAGCATTTAGTGAACCTAGCAAAATAGGCAAGCAAAAAACAAGTGTGGGATTGCACTTTTTTTGCAATTTCACTGCACTTGGAATTTTTTTCCCGTTTTCTAGTACACGACATGGTAAAACCAATGATGTCGTTCAAAAGTACAACTCGTCCCGCAAAAAATGAGCCCTCACATGGCCAAATTGACAGAAAAATAAAAAAGTTATGGCTCTGGGAAGGAGGGGAGCGAAAAACGAAAACGGAAAAACGGAAAAAGCTCCGGGGGTGAAGGGGTTAATATTTGATACAAGTAAGAGGAAAATCAGCCGCACTCAAATGGTTGAAATTTTTGCAAACTGTGTAGTTTCTTTATTCATATATACAAAAATATCACCAGGTGCTTATTTGGAAAATTATAGGTGGCGGGCCATTCAAGTCAGGTTAACGTTTCGACCAACATAGGTCTTTGTCAAAACCTCACTTCTGTCAAAGAGGTAAAGGAGAGAAGAGAGTGCCAATTCCCATAGGGCAGCTCTGGTGGAGATATGTGGAAGCGTGTCTGCCTGGTGGGTGATGTGGCTAATATTTGATACAGGCTGAAAATTGAAGCTCAGATTTGTTCAGTGGAGGAGAAAAGCAAGGCGTGGCAGACACCGTTAGTAGGCCCAACCAAACAAGTAGGCCAAATGCAGTTTAATATTTGATATAGGCTGAAAATTGAAGCTCAGCTTTGATCAGTGGAGGAGAAAAGCAGGGAGCGGCAGACACCTTTAGTAGGCCCAACCAAACAAGTAGGCCAAATGCAGTTTAATATTTGATATAGGCTGAAAATTGAAGCTCAGCTTTGTTCAGTGGAGAACAACAAGCAGCGGCACACACCATTAGTAGGCCCAACCAAACAAGAAGGCCAAATGCAGTTTAATATTTGATATAAGCTGAAAATTGAAGCTCAGCTTTGTTCAGTGGAGGAGAACAACTAGCAGTGGCAGACACCGTTAGTAGGCCCAACCAAACAAGAAGGCCAAATTCAGTTCAATATTTGATATAGACTGAAAATTGAAGCTCAGCTTTGTTCAGTGGAGGAGAACAACAAGCAGCGGCAGATACCGTTAGTAGGCCCAACCAAACAAGTAGGCCAAACGCAGTTTAATATTTGATATAGGCTGAAAATTGAAGCTCAGCTTTGTTCAGTGGAGGAGAAAAGCAAGGAGCGGCAGACACCTTCAGTAGGCCCAACCAAACAAGTAGGCCAAATGCAGTTTAATATTTGATATAGGCTGAAAATTGAAGCTCAGCTTTGTTCAGTGGAGAAGAACAACAAGCAGCGGTAGACACCGTTAGTAGGCCCAACCAAACAAGTAGGCCAAATGCAGTTTAATATTTGATATAGGCTGAAAATTGAAGCTCAGCTTTGTTCAGTGGAGGAGAAAAGCAAGGAGCGGCTGACACCTTTAGTAGGCCCAACCAAGCAAGTAGGCCAAATGCAGTTTAATATTTGATACAGGCTGAAAATTTAAGCTCAGATTTGTTCAGTGGAGGAGAAAAGCAAGGAGTGGCAGACACCTTTAGTAGGCCCAACCAAACAAGTAGGCCAAATGCAGTTTAATATTTGATATAGGCTGAAAATTGAAGCTCAGCTTTGTTCAGTGGAGGAGAAAAGCAAGGCGTGGCAGACACCTTTAGTAGGCCCAACCAAACAAGTAGGCCAAATGCAGTTTAATATTTGATATAGGCTGAAAATTGAAGCTCAGCTTTAATCAGTGGAGGAGAAAAGCAGGGAGCGGCAGACACCTTTAGTAGGCCCAACCAAACAAGTAGGCCAAATGCAGTTTAACCCCTTCACCCCCAAGGGTGGCTTGCACGTTAATTGCCAGGCCAATTTTTACAATTCTGACCACTGTCACTTTATGAGGTTATAACTCTGGAACTCTTCAATGGATCTTGGCGATTCTGACACTGTTTTCTCGTGACATATTGTACTTCGTGTTAGTGGTAAAATTTATTCGATATAACTTGTGTTTATTTGTGAAAAAAACGGAAATTTGGCGAAAATTTAGAAAATTTCACAATTTTCCAACTTTGAATTTTTATGCCCTTAAATCACAGAGATATGTCACGTAAAATACTTAATAAGTAACATTCCCCACATGTCTACTTTACATCAGCACAATTTTGGAACCAAAATTTTTTTTGGTTAGGGAGTTATAAGGGTTAAAAGATGACCAGAAATTTCTCATTTTTACAACACCATTTTTTTTTAGGGACCACATCTCATTTGAAGTCATTTTGAGGGGTCTATATGATAGAAAATAACCAAGTGTGACACCATTCTAAAAACTTCACCCCTCAAGGTGCTCAAGACCACATTCAAGAAATTTATTAACCCTTTACATGCTTCACAGGAATTTTTGGAATGTTTAAATAAGAATGAACATTTAACTTTTTTTCACACAAAATTTATTTCAGGTCCAATTTGTTTTATTTTACCAAGGGTAACAGGAGAAAATGGACCCCTAAAGTTGTTGTACAATTTGTCCTGAGTACGCTGATACCCAATATGTGGGGGTAAACCACTGTTTGGGCGCATGGCAGAGCTCAGAAGGAATAGGAGCGCCATTTTACTTTTCATTGCAAAATTGACTGGAATTGAGATGGGACGCCATGCTGCGTTTGGAGAGCCCCTGATGTGCTTAAACATTGAAACCCAACACAAGTGACAACATTTTGGAAAGTAGACCACCTAAGGCACTTATCTAGATGTGTGGTGAGCACTTTGACTCACCAAGTGCTTCACAGAAGTTTATAATGCAGAGCCGTAAAAATAAAAAAATCATATTTTTTCACAAAAATGATCTTTTCGCCCCCAATTTTTTTATTTTCACAAGGGTAGCAGGATAAATTGGACCCTAAATGTTGTTGTCCAATTTGTCCTGAGTACACTGATCCACCATATGTGGGTGTAAACCATTGTTTGGGCGCATGGCAGAGCTCGGAAGGGAAGGAGCGCCATTTGACTTTTCAATGCAAAATTGACTGGAATTAAGATGGGATGCCATGTTGGGTTTGGAGAGCCCCTGATGTGCCTAAACATTGAAACCCCTCACAAGTGACACCATTTTGGAAAGAAGACCCCTTAAGGAACTTATCTAGATGTGTGGTGAGCACTTTGACCCAACAAGTGCTTCACAGAAGTTTATAATGCAGAGCCGTAAAAATAAAAAATCATATTTTTTCACAAAAGTGATTTTTTGCCCCCAATTTTTTATTTTCCCAAGGGTAAGAGAAGAAATTAGACCACAATAGTTGATGTGCAATTTGTCCTCAGTACGACAATACCCCGTATGTGGGGGTAAACCACTGTTTGGGCGCATAGCAGAGCTCGGAAGGGAAGGAGCGCCATTTTACTTTTCAATGCAAAATTGACTGGAATTAAGATGGGACGCCATGTTGCGTTTGGAGAGCCCCTGATGTGCCTATACATTGAAACCCCCCACAATGACACCATTTTGGAAAGTAGACCCCCTAAGGAACTTATCTAGTTGTGTTTTGAGAGCTTTGAACCCCCAAGTGTTTCACTACAGTTTATAACGCAGAGCCGTGAAAATAAAAATTCATTTTTTTTTTCACAAAAATTGTTTTTTAGCCCCCAGTTTTGTATTTTCACAAGGGTAACAGGTTAAATTGGACCCTAAAAGTTGTTGTATAATTTGTCCTGAGTACGCTGATACCCCATATGTGGGGGGGAACCACTGTTTGGGCGCCTGGCAGAGCTCGGAAAGGAAGGAGCGCCATTTGGAATGCAGACTTAGATGGATTGGTCTGAAGGCGACACGTTGCATTTGCAGAGCCCCTGATGTACCCAAACAGTACAAACCCCCCACAAGTGACCCATATTGGAAACAAGACCTCCCAAGGAACTTATCTAGATGTGTTGTGAGAACTTTGAACCCCCAAGTGTTTCACTACAGTTTACAACGCAGAGCCGTGAAAATAAAAAATCTTTTTTTTCCCACAAAAATGATTTTTAGCCCCCCAAATTTTTATTTTCCCAAGGATAACAAGAGAACTTCGACCCCAAAAGTTGTTGTACAATTTTTCCCGAGTACTCTGATACCCCATATGTTGGGGTAAACCCCTGTTTGGGCGCACGGGAGAGCTCGGAAGGGAAGGAGCACTGTTTTACTTTTTCAATGCAGAATTGGCTGGAATTGAGATCAGACGCCATGTCGCGTTTGGAGAGCCCCTGATGTGCCTAAACAGTGGAAACCCCCCAATTCTACCTGAAACCCTAATCCAAACACACCCCTAACCCAAATCCCAACGGTAACCCTAACCACACCCCTAACCCTGACACACCCCTAATTCTAATCCTAACTCTAATCCCAACCCTAATCCCAACCGTAAATGTAATCCAAACCCTAACCCTAACTTTAGCCCCAACCCTAACCCTAACTTTAGCCCCAACCCTAGCCCCAACCCTAGCCCCAACCCTAGCCCCAACCCTAGCCCTAACCCTAGCCCTAACCCTAGCCCTAACCCTAGCTCTAACCCTAACCCTAGCTCTAACCCTAACCCTAGCTCTAACCCTAGCCCTAACCCTAGCCCTAACCCTAGCTCTAACCCTAACCCTAGCCCTAACCCTAGCCCTAACCCTAGCCCTAACCCTAACACTAGCCCTAACCCTAGCCCTAACCCTAACCCTAGCCCTAATGGGAAAATGGAAATAAATACATTTTTTAAATTTTTTTATTTTTTGCTAACTAAGGGGGTGATGAAAGGGGTTTTATTTACTTTTATAGCGGGTTTTTTAGCGGATTTTTATGATTGGCAGCCGTCACACACTGAAAGACGCTTTTTATTGCAAAAAATATTTTTTGCGTTACCACATTTTGAGACCTATAATTTTTCCATATTTTGGTCCACAGAGTCATGTGAGGTCTTGTTTTTTGCGGGACGAGTTAACATTTTTATTGGCAACATTTTCGGACATGTGACAGTTTTTGATCACTTTTTATTTCTATTTTTGTGAGGCAGAATGACGAAAAACCAACTATTCATGAATTTCTTTTGGGGGAGGCGTTTATACCGTTCCACGTTTGGTAAAATTGATAAAGCAGTTTTATTCTTCGGGTCAGTATGATTACAGTGATATCTCATTTATATCATTTTTTTATGTTTTGGCGCTTTTATACGATAAAAGCTTTTTTATAGAAAAATAATTATTTTGGCATCGCTTTATTCTGAGGACTATAACTTTTTTATTTTTTTGCTTATGATGCTGTATGGCAGTTCGTTTTTTGCAGGACAAGATGACGTTTTCAGCGGTACCATGGTTATTTATATCCGTCTTTTTGATCGCGTGTTATTCCACTTTTTGTTCGGTGGTATGATAATAAAGCGTTGTTTTTTGGCTCTTTTTTTTTTTCTTACGGTGTTCACTGAAGGGGTTAACTAGTGGGCAGTTTTATAGGTTGGGTCATTACGGACGCGGCGATATTAAATATGTGTACTTTTATTGTTTTTTTTGTTTTTTTTAGATAAAGAAATGTATTTATGGGAATAATTTTTTTTTTTTTCTTTATTTAGGAATTATTTTATTTTTTATTTTTTTTACACTTGTGGAAATTTTTGTTCTTATTTTTTTACTTTGTTCCAGGGGGGGACATCACAGATCGACCATTTGACAGTTTGCACAGCACTCTGTCAGATGGGCGATCTTACTTTCATCGGAGCAGGCTGCTCTGCAGCCTGCTCCGGACCCTGACCCGGGAGTACTCCCTGCAGGACCCAGATGCAGCCCCGTGGCCATTTTGGATCCGGGGCCTGCAGGGAGAAGACGCTCGGTACAAGGTGAGTCCATCACCTTGTACCGATCGTCTCAGGAAAGCCCGCAGGGAGCCCCCTCCCTGCGCGATGCTTCCCTGTACCGCCGGTACACCACGATCATGTTTGATCGCGGTGTGCCGGGGGTTAATGTGCCGGGGGCGGTCCGTGACCGCTCCTGGCACATAGTGCCGGATGTCAGCTGCGATAGGCCAGCTTTGTTCAGTGGAGAACAACAAGCAGCGGCAGACACCATTAGTAGGCCCAACCAAACAAGAAGGCCAAATGCAGTTTAATATTTGATATAGGCTGAAAATTGAAGCTCAGCTTTGTTCAGTGGAGAAGAACAACAAGCAGCGGTAGACACCGTTAGTAGGCCCAACCAAACAAGTAGGCCAAATGCAGTTTAATATTTGATATAGGCTGAAAATTGAAGCTCAGCTTTGTTCAGTGGAGGAGAAAAGCAAGGAGCGGCTGACACCTTTAGTAGGCCCAACCAAACAAGTAGGCCAAATGCAGTTTAATATTTGATACAGGCTGAAAATTTAAGCTCAGATTTGTTCAGTGGAGGAGAAAAGCAAGGAGTGACAGACACCTTTAGTAGGCCCAACCAAACAAGTAGGCCAAATGCAGTTTAATATTTGATATAGGCTGAAAATTGAAGCTCAGCTTTGTTCAGTGGAGGAGAACAACAAGCAGCGGCAGACACCGTTAGTAGGCCCAACCAAACAAGTAGGCCAAATTCAGTTCAATATTTGATATAGACTGAAAATTGAAGCTCAGCTCTGTTCAGTGGAGGAGAACAACAAGCAGCGGCAGACACCGTTAGTAGGCCCAACCAAACAAGTAGGCCAAATGCAGTTTAATATTTGATATAGGCTGAAAATTGAAGCTCAGCTTTGTTCAGTGGAGGAGAAAAGCAAGGAGCGGCAGACACCGTTAGTAGGCCCAACCAAACAAGTAGGTTAAATGCAGTTTAATATTTGATATAGGCTGAAAATTGAAGCTCAGATTTGTTCAGTGGAGGAGAAAAGCAAGGCGCGGCAGACACCTTTAGTAGGCCCAACCAAACAAGTAGGCCAAATGCAGTTTAATATTTGATATAGGCTGAAAATTGAAGCTCAGCTTTGTTCAGTGGAGGGGAAAAGCAAGGCGCGGCAGACACCTTTAGTAGGCCCAACCAAACAAGTAGGCCAAATGCAGTTTAATATTTGATATAGGCTGAAAATTCAAGCTCAGCTTTGATCAGTGGAGGAGAAAAGCAGGGAGCGGCAGACACCTTTAGTAGGCCCAACCAAACAAGTAGGCCAAATGCAGTTTAATATTTGATATAGGCTGAAAATTGAAGCTCAGCTTTGTTCAGTGGAGGAGAACAACAAGCAGCGGCAGACACCATTAGTAGGCCCAAACAAACAAGGAGGCCAAATGCAGTTTAATATTTGATATAGGCTGAAAATTGAAGCTCAGCTTTGCTCAGTGGAGGAGAACAACAAGCAGCGGCAGACACCGTTAGTAGGCCCAACCAAACAAGTAGGCCAAATTCAGTTCAATATTTGATATAGACTGAAAATTGAAGCTCAGCTTTGTTCAGTGGAGGAGAACAACAAGCAGCGGCAGACACCGTTAGTAGGCCCAACCAAACAAGTAGGCCAAATGCAGTTTAATATTTGATATAGGCTGAAAATTGAAGCTCAGCTTTGTTCAGTGGAGGAGAAAAGCAAGGAGCGGCAGACACCTTTAGTAGGCCCAACCAAACAAGTAGGCCAAATGCAGTTTAATATTTGATACAAGTAAGAGGAAAATCAGCCGCACTCAAATGGTTGAAATTTTTGCAAACTGTGTAGTTTCTTTATTCATATATACAAAAATATCACCAGATGCTTATTTGGAAAATTATAGGTGGTGGGCCATTCAAGTCAGGTTAACGTTTCGACCAACATAGGTCTTTGTCAAAACCTCACTTCTGTCAAAGAGGTAAAGGACAGAAGAGAGTGCCAATTCCCATAGGGCAGCTCTGGTGGAGATATGTGGAAGCGTGTCTGCCTGGTGGGTGATGTGGCTAATATTTGATACAGGCTGAAAATTGAAGCTCAGATTTGTTCAGTGGAGGAGAAAAGCAAGGCGTGGCAGACACCGTTAGTAGGCCCAACCAAACAAGTAGGCCAAATGCAGTTTAATATTTGATATAGGCTGAAAATTGAAGCTCAGCTTTGATCAGTGGAGGAGAAAAGCAGGGAGCGGCAGACACCTTTAGTAGGCCCAACCAAACAAGTAGGCCAAATGCAGTTTAATATTTGATATAGGCTGAAAATTGAAGCTCAGCTTTGTTCAGTGGAGAACAACAAGCAGCGGCACACACCATTAGTAGGCCCAACCAAACAAGAAGGCCAAATGCAGTTTAATATTTGATATAAGCTGAAAATTGAAGCTCAGCTTTGTTCAGTGGAGGAGAACAACTAGCAGTGGCAGACACCGTTAGTAGGCCCAACCAAACAAGAAGGCCAAATTCAGTTCAATATTTGATATAGGCTGAAAATTGAAGCTCAGCTTTGTTCAGTGGAGGAGAAAAGCAAGGAGCGGCAGACACCTTCAGTAGGCCCAACCAAACAAGTAGGCCAAATGCAGTTTAATATTTGATATAGGCTGAAAATTGAAGCTCAGCTTTGTTCAGTGGAGAAGAACAACAAGCAGCGGTAGACACCGTTAGTAGGCCCAACCAAACAAGTAGGCCAAATGCAGTTTAATATTTGATATAGGCTGAAAATTGAAGCTCAGCTTTGTTCAGTGGAGGAGAAAAGCCAGGAGCGGCTGACACCTTTAGTGGGCCCAACCAAGCAAGTAGGCCAAATGCAGTTTAATATTTGATACAGGCTGAAAATTTAAGCTCAGATTTGTTCAGTGGAGGAGAAAAGCAAGGAGTGGCAGACACCTTTAGTAGGCCCAACCAAACAAGTAGGCCAAATGCAGTTTAATATTTGATATAGGCTGAAAATTGAAGCTCAGCTTTGTTCAGTGGAGGAGAAAAGCAAGGCGTGGCAGACACCTTTAGTAGGCCCAACCAAACAAGTAGGCCAAATGCAGTTTAATATTTGATATAGGCTGAAAATTGAAGCTCAGCTTTAATCAGTGGAGGAGAAAAGCAGGGAGCGGCAGACACCTTTAGTAGGCCCAACCAAACAAGTAGGCCAAATGCAGTTTAACCCCTTCATCCCCAAGGGTGGCTTGCACGTTAATTGCCAGGCCAATTTTTACAATTCTGACCACTGTCCCTTTATGAGGTTATAACTCTGGAACTCTTCAATGGATCTTGGCGATTCTGACACTGTTTTCTCGTGACATATTGTACTTCATGTTAGTGGTAAAATTTATTCGATATAACTTGTGTTTATTTGTGAAAAAAACGGAAATTTGGCGAAAATTTAGAAAATTTCACAATTTTCCAACTTTGAATTTTTATGCCCTTAAATCACAGAGATATGTCACGTAAAATACTTAATAAGTAACATTCCCCTCATGTCTACTTTACATCAGCACAATTTTGGAACCAAAATTTTTTTTGGTTAGGGAGTTATAAGGGTTAAAAGATGACCAGAAATTTCTCATTTTTACAACACCATTTTTTTTTAGGGACCACATCTCATTTGAAGTCATTTTGAGGGGTCTATATGATAGAAAATAACCAAGTGTGACACCATTCTAAAAACTTCACCCCTCAAGGTGCTCAAGACCACATTCAAGAAATTTATTAACCCTTTACGTGCTTCACAGGAATTTTTGGAATGTTTAAATAAGAATGAACATTTAACTTTTTTTCACACAAAATTTATTTCAGGTCCAATTTGTTTTATTTTACCAAGGGTAACAGGAGAAAATGGACCCCTAAAGTTGTTGTACAATTTGTCCTGAGTACGCTGATACCCAATATGTGGGGGTAAACCACTGTTTGGGCGCATGGCAGAGCTCAGAAGGAATAGGAGCGCCATTTTACTTTTCATTGCAAAATTGACTGGAATTGAGATGGGACGCCATGCTGCGTTTGGAGAGCCCCTGATGTGCTTAAACATTGAAACCCAACACAAGTGACAACATTTTGGAAAGTAGACCACCTAAGGCACTTATCTAGATGTGTGGTGAGCACTTTGACTCACCAAGTGCTTCACAGAAGTTTATAATGCAGAGCCGTAAAAATAAAAAAATCATATTTTTTCACAAAAATGATCTTTTCGCCCCCAATTTTTTTATTTTCACAAGGGTAGCAGGATAAATTGGACCCTAAATGTTGTTGTCCAATTTGTCCTGAGTACACTGATCCACCATATGTGGGTGTAAACCATTGTTTGGGCGCATGGCAGAGCTCGGAAGGGAAGGAGCGCCATTTGACTTTTCAATGCAAAATTGACTGGAATTAAGATGGGATGCCATGTTGGGTTTGGAGAGCCCCTGATGTGCCTAAACATTGAAACCCCTCACAAGTGACACCATTTTGGAAAGAAGACCCCTTAAGGAACTTATCTAGATGTGTGGTGAGCACTTTGACCCAACAAGTGCTTCACAGAAGTTTATAATGCAGAGCCGTAAAAATAAAAAATCATATTTTTTCACAAAAGTGATTTTTTGCCCCCAATTTTTTATTTTCCCAAGGGTAAGAGAAGAAATTAGACCACAATAGTTGATGTGCAATTTGTCCTCAGTACGACAATACCCCGTATGTGGGGGTAAACCACTGTTTGGGCGCATAGCAGAGCTCGGAAGGGAAGGAGCGCCATTTTACTTTTCAATGCAAAATTGACTGGAATTAAGATGGGACGCCATGTTGCGTTTGGAGAGCCCCTGATGTGCCTATACATTGAAACCCCCCACAATGACACCATTTTGGAAAGTAGACCCCCTAAGGAACTTATCTAGTTGTGTTTTGAGAGCTTTGAACCCCCAAGTGTTTCACTACAGTTTATAACGCAGAGCCGTGAAAATAAAAATTCATTTTTTTTTTCACAAAAATTGTTTTTTAGCCCCCAGTTTTGTATTTTCACAAGGGTAACAGGTTAAATTGGACCCTAAAAGTTGTTGTATAATTTGTCCTGAGTACGCTGATACCCCATATGTGGGGGGGAACCACTGTTTGGGCGCCTGGCAGAGCTCGGAAAGGAAGGAGCGCCATTTGGAATGCAGACTTAGATGGATTGGTCTGAAGGCGACACGTTGCATTTGCAGAGCCCCTGATGTACCCAAACAGTACAAACCCCCCACAAGTGACCCATATTGGAAACAAGACCTCCCAAGGAACTTATCTAGATGTGTTGTGAGAACTTTGAACCCCCAAGTGTTTCACTACAGTTTACAACGCAGAGCCGTGAAAATAAAAAATCCTTTTTTTCCCACAAAAATGATTTTTAGCCCCCCAAATTTTTATTTTCCCAAGGATAACAAGAGAACTTCGACCCCAAAAGTTGTTGTACAATTTTTCCCGAGTACTCTGATACCCCATATGTTGGGGTAAACCCCTGTTTGGGCGCACGGGAGAGCTCGGAAGGGAAGGAGCACTGTTTTACTTTTTCAATGCAGAATTGGCTGGAATTGAGATCAGACGCCATGTCGCGTTTGGAGAGCCCCTGATGTGCCTAAACAGTGGAAACCCCCCAATTCTACCTGAAACCCTAATCCAAACACACCCCTAACCCAAATCCCAACGGTAACCCTAACCACACCCCTAACCCTGACACACCCCTAACTCTAATCCTAACTCTAATCCCAACCCTAATCCCAAACGTAAATGTAATCCAAACCCTAACCCTAACTTTAGCCCCAACCCTAACCCTAACTTTAGCCCCAACCCTAGCCCCAACCCTAGCCCCAACCCTAGCCCCAACCCTAGCCCTAACCCTAGCCCTAACCCTAGCCCTAACCCTAGCTCTAACCCTAACCCTAGCTCTAACCCTAACCCTAGCTCTAACCCTAGCCCTAACCCTAGCCCTAACCCTAGCTCTAACCCTAACCCTAGCCCTAACCCTAGCCCTAACCCTAACACTAGCCCTAACCCTAGCCCTAACCCTAACCCTAGCCCTAATGGGAAAATGGAAATAAATACATTTTTTAAATTTTTTTATTTTTCGCTAACTAAGGGGGTGATGAAAGGGGTTTTATTTACTTTTATAGCGGGTTTTTTAGCGGATTTTTATGATTGGCAGCCGTCACACACTGAAAGACGCTTTTTATTGCAAAAAATATTTTTTGCGTTACCACATTTTGAGACCTATAATTTTTCCATATTTTGGTCCACAGAGTCATGTGAGGTCTTGTTTTTTGCGGGACGAGTTAACATTTTTATTGGCAACATTTTTGGACATGTGACAGTTTTTGATCACTTTTTATTTCTATTTTTGTGAGGCAGAATGACGAAAAACCAACTATTCATGAATTTCTTTTGGGGGAGGCGTTTATACCATTCCACGTTTGGTAAAATTGATAAAGCAGTTTTATTCTTCGGGTCAGTATGATTACAGTGATATCTCATTTATATCATTTTTTTATGTTTTGGCGCTTTTATACGATAAAAGCTTTTTTATAGAAAAATAATTATTTTGGCATCGCTTTATTCTGAGGACTATAACTTTTTTATTTTTTTGCTTATGATGCTGTATGGCAGTTCGTTTTTTGCAGGACAAGATGACGTTTTCAGCGGTACCATGGTTATTTATATCCGTCTTTTTGATCGCGTGTTATTCCACTTTTTGTTCGGTGGTATGATAATAAAGCGTTGTTTTTTGGCTCTTTTTTTTTCTTACGGTGTTCACTGAAGGGGTTAACTAGTGGGCAGTTTTATAGGTTGGGTCATTACGGACGCGGCGATATTAAATATGTGTACTTTTATTGTTTTTTTTGTTTTTTTTAGATAAAGAAATGTATTTATGGGAATAATTTTTTTTTTTTTCTTTATTTAGGAATTATTTTATTTTTTATTTTTTTTACACTTGTGGAAATTTTTGTTCTTATTTTTTTACTTTGTTCCAGGGGGGGACATCACAGATCGACCATCTGACAGTTTGCACAGCACTCTGTCAGATGGGCGATCTTACTTTCATCGGAGCAGGCTGCTCTGCAGCCTGCTCCGGACCCTGACCCGGGAGTACTCCCTGCAGGACCCAGATGCAGCCCCGTGGCCATTTTGGATCCGGGGCCTGCAGGGAGAAGACGCTCGGTACAAGGTGAGTACATCACCTTGTACCGATCGTCTCAGGAAAGCCCGCAGGGAGCCCCCTCCCTGCGCGATGCTTCCCTGTACCGCCGGTACACCACGATCATGTTTGATCGCGGTGTGCCAGGGGTTAATGTGCCGGGGGCGGTCCGTGACCGCTCCTGGCACATAGTGCCGGATGTCAGCTGCGATAGGCCAGCTTTGTTCAGTGGAGAACAACAAGCAGCGGCAGACACCATTAGTAGGCCCAACCAAACAAGAAGGCCAAATGCAGTTTAATATTTGATATAGGCTGAAAATTGAAGCTCAGCTTTGTTCAGTGGAGGAGAACAACAAGCAGCGGCAGACACCTTTAGTAGGCCCAACCAAAAAAGTAGGCCAGATTCAGTTCAATATTTGATATAGACTGAAAATTGCAGCTCAGCTTTGTTCAGTGGAAGAGAACAACAAGCAGCGGCAGACACCGTTAGTAGGCCCAACCAAACAAGTAGGCCAAATGCAGTTTAATATTTGATATAGGCTGAAAATTGAAGCTCAGCTTTGTTCAGTGGAGGAGAAAAGCAAGGAGCGGCAGACACCTTTAGTAGGCCCAACCAAACAAGTAGGCCAAATGCAGTTTAATATTTGATATAGGCTGAAAATTGAAGCTCAGCTTTGTTCAGTGGAGAAGAACAACAAGCAGTGGCAGACACCATGAGTAGGCCCAACCAAACAAGTAGGCCAAATGCAGTTTAAAATTTGATATAGGCTGAAAATTGAAGCTCAGCTTTGTTCAGTGGAGGAGAACAACAAGCAGCGGCAGACACCGTTAGTAGGCCCAACCAAACAAGTAGGCCAAATGCAGTTTAATATTTGATATAGGCTGAAAATTGAAGCTCAGCTTGGATCAGTGGAGGAGAAAATCAGGGAGCGGCAGACACCTTTAGTAGGCCCAACCAAACAAGTAGGCCAAATGCAGTTTAATATTTGATATAGGCTGAAAATTGAAGCTCAGCTTTCTTCAGTGGAGGAGAACAACAAGCAGCAGCAGACACCATTAGTAGGCCCAACCAAACAAGAAGGCCAAATGCAATTTAATATTTGATATAGGCTGAAAATTGAAGCTCAGCTTTGTTCAGTGGAGGAGAACAACAAGCAGCGGCAGACACCGTTAGTAGGCCCAACCAAACAAGTAGGCCAAATTCAGTTCAATATTTGATATAGACTAAAAATTGAAGCTCAGCTTTGTTCAGTGGAAGACAACAACAAGCAGCGGCAGACACCGTTAGTAGGCCCAACCAAACAAGTGGGCCAAATGCAGTTTAATATTTGATATAGGCTGTAAATTGAAGCTCAGCTTTCTTCAGTGGAGGAGAACAACAAGCAGCAGCAGACACCATTAGTAGGCCCAACCAAACAAGAAGGCCAAATGCAATTTAATATTTGATATAGGCTGAAAATTGAAGCTCAGCTTTGTTCAGTGGAGGAGAACAACAAGCAGCGGCAGACACCGTTAGTAGGCCCAACCAAACAAGTAGGCCAAATTCAGTTCAATATTTGATATAGACTGAAAATTGAAGCTCAGCTTTGTTCAGTGGAAGAGAACAACAAGCAGCGGCAGACACCGTTAGTAGGCCCAACCAAACAAGTAGGCCAAATGCAGTTTAAAATTTGATACAGGCTGAAAATTGAAGCTCAGCTTTGTTCAGTGGAGGAGAAAAGCAGGGAGCGGCAGACACCTTTAGTAGGCCCAACCAAACAAGTAGGCCAAATGCAGTTTAATATTTGATATAGGCTGAAAATTGAAGCTCAGCTTTGTTCAGTGGAGGAGAACAACAAGCAGCAGCAGACACCATTAGTAGGCCCAACCAAGCAAGAAGGCCAAATGCAGTTTAATATTTGATATAGGCTGAAAATTGAAGCTCAGCTTTGTTCAGTGGAGGAGAACAACAAGCAGCGGCAGACACCGTTAGTATGCCCAACCAAACAAGTAGGCCAAATTCAGTTCAATATTTGATATAGACTGAAACCTGAAGCTCAGCTTTGTTCAGTGGAGGAGAACAACAAGCAGCGGCAGACACCGTTAGTAGGCCCAACCAAACAAGTGGGCCAAATGCAGTTTAATATTTGATATAGGCTGAAAATTGAAGCTCAGCTTTGATCAGTGGAGGAGAAAAGCAGGGAGCGGCAGACACCTTTAGTAGGCTCAACCAAACAAGTAGGCCAAATGCAGTTTAATATTTGATATAGGCTGAAAATTGAAGCTCAGCTTTCTTCAGTGGAGGAGTACAACAAGCAGCGGCAGACACCTTTAGTAGGCCCAACCAAACAAGAAGGCCAAATGCAGTTTAATATTTGATATAGGCTGAAAATTGAAGCTCAGCTTTGTTCAGTGGAGGAGAACAACAAGCAGCGGCAGACACCGTTAGTAGGCCCAACCAAACAAGAAGGCCAAATGCAGTTTAATATTTGATATAGGCTGAAAATTGAAGCTCAGCTTTGTTCAGTGGAGGAGAACAACAAGCAGCGGCAGACACCGTTAGTAGGCCCAACCAAACAAGAAGGCCAAATGCAGTTTAATATTTGATATAGGCTAAAAATTGAAGCTCAGCTTTATTCAGTGGAGGAGAACAACAAGCAGCGGCAGACACCGTTAGTAGGCCCAACCAAACAAGTAGGCCAAATGCAGTTTAATATTTGATATAGGCTGAAAATTGAAGCTCAGCTTTGATCAGTGGAGGAGAAAAGCAGGGAGCGGCAGACACCTTTAGTAGGCCCAACCAAACAAGTAGGCCAAATGCAGTTTAATATTTGATATAGGCTGAAAATTGAAGCTCAGCTTTCTTCAGTGGAGGAGTACAACAAGCAGCGGCAGACACCTTTAGTAGGCCCAACCAAACAAGAAGGCCAAATGCAGTTTAATATTTGATATAGGCTGAAAATTGAAGCTCAGCTTTGTTCAGTGGAGGAGAACAACAAGCAGCGGCAGACACCGTTAGTAGGCCCAACCAAACAAGAAGGCCAAATGCAGTTTAATATTTGATATAGGCTGAAAATTGAAGCTCAGCTTTGTTCAGTGGAGGAGAACAACAAGCAGCGGCAGACACCGTTAGTAGGCCCAACCAAACAAGAAGGCCAAATGCAGTTTAATATTTGATATAGGCTGAAAATTGAAGCTCAGCTTTGTTCAGTGGAGGAGAACAACAAGCAGCGGCAGACACCGTTAGTAGGCCCAACCAAACAAGAAGGCCAAATGCAGTTTAATATTTGATATAGGCTGAAAATTGAAGCTCAGTTTTGTTCAGTGGAGGAGAACAACAAGCAGCGGCAGACACCGTTAGTAGGCCCAAACAAACAAGTAGGCCAAATTCAGTTCAATATTTGATATAGACTGAAAATTGAAGCTCAGCTTTGTTCAGTGGAAGACAACAACAAGCAGCGGCAGACACCGTTAGTAGGCCCAACCAAACAAGTGGGCCAAATGCAGTTTAATATTTGATATAGGCTGTAAATTGAAGCTCAGCTTTCTTCAGTGGAGGAGAACAACAAGCAGCGGCAGACACCGTTAGTAGGCCCAACCAAACAAGAAGGCCAAATGCAGTTTAATATTTGATATAGGCTGAAAATTGAAGCTCAGCTTTGTTCAGTGGAGGAGAACAACAAGCAGCGGCAGACACCGTTAGTAGGCCCAACCAAACAAGAAGGCCAAATGCAGTTTAATATTTGATATAGGCTGAAAATTGAAGCTCAGCTTTGTTCAGTGGAGGAGAACAACAAGCAGCGGCAGACACCGTTAGTAGGCCCAACCAAACAAGAAGGCCAAATGCAGTTTAATATTTGATATAGGCTGAAAATTGAAGCTCAGCTTTGTTCAGTGGAGGAGAACAACAAGCAGCGGCAGACACCGTTAGTAGGCCCAACCAAACAAGTAGGCCAAATTCAGTTCAATATTTGATATAGACTGAAAATTGAAGCTCAGCTTTGTTCAGTGGAAGACAACAACAAGCAGCGGCAGACACCGTTAGTAGGCCCAACCAAACAAGTGGGCCAAATGCAGTTTAATATTTGATATAGGCTGTAAATTGAAGCTCAGCTTTCTTCAGTGGAGGAGAACAACAAGCAGCAGCAGACACCATTAGTAGGCCCAACCAAACAAGAAGGCCAAATGCAATTTAATATTTGATATAGGCTGAAAATTGAAGCTCAGCTTTGTTCAGTGGAGGAGAACAACAAGCAGCGGCAGACACCGTTAGTAGGCCCAACCAAACAAGTAGGCCAAATTCAGTTCAATATTTGATATAGACTGAAAATTGAAGCTCAGCTTTGTTCAGTGGAAGAGAACAACAAGCAGCGGCAGACACCGTTAGTAGGCCCAACCAAACAAGTAGGCCAAATGCAGTTTAAAATTTGATACAGGCTGAAAATTGAAGCTCAGCTTTGTTCAGTGGAGGAGAAAAGCAGGGAGCGGCAGACACCTTTAGTAGGCCCAACCAAACAAGTAGGCCAAATGCAGTTTAATATTTGATATAGGCTGAAAATTGAAGCTCAGCTTTGTTCAGTGGAGGAGAACAACAAGCAGCGGCAGACACCATTAGTAGGCCCAACCAAGCAAGAAGGCCAAATGCAGTTTAATATTTGATATAGGCTGAAAATTGAAGCTCAGCTTTGTTCAGTGGAGGAGAACAACAAGCAGCGGCAGACACCGTTAGTATGCCCAACCAAACAAGTAGGCCAAATTCAGTTCAATATTTGATATAGACTGAAACCTGAAGCTCAGCTTTGTTCAGTGGAGGAGAACAACAAGCAGCGGCAGACACCGTTAGTAGGCCCAACCAAACAAGTGGGCCAAATGCAGTTTAATATTTGATATAGGCTGAAAATTGAAGCTCAGCTTTGATCAGTGGAGGAGAAAAGCAGGGAGCGGCAGACACCTTTAGTAGGCTCAACCAAACAAGTAGGCCAAATGCAGTTTAATATTTGATATAGGCTGAAAATTGAAGCTCAGCTTTCTTCAGTGGAGGAGTACAACAAGCAGCGGCAGACACCTTTAGTAGGCCCAACCAAACAAGAAGGCCAAATGCAGTTTAATATTTGATATAGGCTGAAAATTGAAGCTCAGCTTTGTTCAGTGGAGGAGAACAACAAGCAGCGGCAGACACCGTTAGTAGGCCCAACCAAACAAGAAGGCCAAATGCAGTTTAATATTTGATATAGGCTGAAAATTGAAGCTCAGCTTTGTTCAGTGGAGGAGAACAACAAGCAGCGGCAGACACCGTTAGTAGGCCCAACCAAACAAGAAGGCCAAATGCAGTTTAATATTTGATATAGGCTGAAAATTGAAGCTCAGCTTTGTTCAGTGGAGGAGAACAACAAGCAGCGGCAGACACCGTTAGTAGGCCCAACCAAACAAGTAGGCCAAATGCAGTTTAATATTTGATATAGGCTGAAAATTGAAGCTCAGCTTGGATCAGTGGAGGAGAAAAGCAAGGAGCGGCAGACACCTTTAGTATACCCAACCAAACAAGTAGGCCAAATTCAGTTCAATATTTGATATAGACTGAAAATTGAAGCTCAGCTTTGTTCAGTGGAAGAGAACAACAAGCAGCGGCAGACACCGTTAGTAGGCCCAACCAAACAAGTGGGCCAAATGCAGTTTAATATTTGATATATTCTGAAAATTGAAGCTCAGCTTTGTTCAGCGGAGGTGAAAAGCAAGGAGCGGCAGACACCTTTAGTAGGCCCAATCAAACAAGTAGGCCAAATGCAGTTTAATATTTGATATAGGCTGAAAATTGAAGCTCAGCTTTGTTCAGTGGAGAAGAACAACAAGCAGTGGCAGACACCGTTAGTAGGCCCAACCAAACAAGTAGGCCAAATGCAGTTTAAAATTTGATACAGGCTGAAAATTGAAGCTCAGCTTTGTTCAGTGGAGGAGAAAAGCAGGGAGCAGCAGACACCGTTAGTAGGCCCAACCAAACAAGTAGGCCAAATGCAGTTTAATATTTGATATAGGCTGAAAATTGAAGCTCAGCTTTGTTCAGTGGAGGAGAACAACAAGCAGCGGCAGACACCATTAGTAGACCCAACCAAGCAAGAAGGCCAAATGCAGTTTAATATTTGATATAGGCTGAAAATTGAAGCTCAGCTTTGTTCAGTGGAGGAGAACAACAAGCAGCGGCAGACACCGTTAGTATGCCCAACCAAACAAGTAGGCCAAATTCAGTTCAATATTTGATATAGACTGAAAACTGAAGCTCAGCTTTGTTCAGTGGAGGAGAACAACAAGCAGCGGCAGACACCGTTAGTAGGCCCAACCAAACAAGTGGGCCAAATGCAGTTTAATATTTGATATAGGCTGAAAATTGAAGCTCAGCTTTGTTCAGTGGAGGAGAAAAGCAAGGAGCGGCAGACACCTTTAGTAGGCCCAACCAAACAAGTAGGCCAAATGCAGTTTAATATTTGATATAGGCTAAAAATTGAAGCTCAGCTTTATTCAGTGGAGGAGAACAACAAGCAGCGGCAGACACCGTTAGTAGGCCCAACCAAACAAGTAGGCCAAATGCAGTTTAATATTTGATATAGGCTGAAAATTGAAGCTCAGCTTTGATCAGTGGAGGAGAAAAGCAGGGAGCGGCAGACACCTTTAGTAGGCCCAACCAAACAAGTAGGCCAAATGCAGTTTAATATTTGATATAGGCTGAAAATTGAAGCTCAGCTTTCTTCAGTGGAGGAGTACAACAAGCAGCGGCAGACACATTTAGTAGGCCCAACCAAACAAGAAGGCCAAATGCAGTTTAATATTTGATATAGGCTGAAAATTGAAGCTCAGCTTTGTTCAGTGGAGGAGAACAACAAGCAGCAGCAGACACCGTTAGTAGGCCCAACCAAACAAGAAGGCCAAATGCAGTTTAATATTTGATATAGGCTGAAAATTGAAGCTCAGCTTTGTTCAGTGGAGGAGAACAACAAGCAGCGGCAGACACCGTTAGTAGGCCCAACCAAACAAGAAGGCCAAATGCAGTTTAATATTTGATATAGGCTGAAAATTGAAGCTCAGCTTTGTTCAGTGGAGGAGAACAACAAGCAGCGGCAGACACCGTTAGTAGGCCCAACCAAACAAGAAGGCCAAATGCAGTTTAATATTTGATATAGGCTGAAAATTGAAGCTCAGCTTTGTTCAGTGGAGGAGAACAACAAGCAGCGGCAGACACCGTTAGTAGGCCCAACCAAACAAGTAGGCCAAATTCAGTTCAATATTTGATATAGACTGAAAATTGAAGCTCAGCTTTGTTCAGTGGAAGACAACAACAAGCAGCGGCAGACACCGTTAGTAGGCCCAACCAAACAAGTGGGCCAAATGCAGTTTAATATTTGATATAGGCTGTAAATTGAAGCTCAGCTTTCTTCAGTGGAGGAGAACAACAAGCAGCAGCAGACACCATTAGTAGGCCCAACCAAACAAGAAGGCCAAATGCAATTTAATATTTGATATAGGCTGAAAATTGAAGCTCAGCTTTGTTCAGTGGAGGAGAACAACAAGCAGCGGCAGACACCGTTAGTAGGCCCATCCAAACAAGTAGGCCAAATTCAGTTTAATATTTGATATAGGCTGAAAATTGAAGCTCAGCTTTCTTCAGTGGAGGAGTACAACAAGCAGCGGCAGACACATTTAGTAGGCCCAACCAAACAAGAAGGCCAAATGCAGTTTAATATTTGATATAGGCTGAAAATTGAAGCTCAGCTTTGTTCAGTGGAGGAGAACAACAAGCAGCAGCAGACACCGTTAGTAGGCCCAACCAAACAAGAAGGCCAAATGCAGTTTAATATTTGATATAGGCTGAAAATTGAAGCTCAGCTTTGTTCAGTGGAGGAGAACAACAAGCAGCGGCAGACACCGTTAGTAGGCCCAACCAAACAAGAAGGCCAAATGCAGTTTAATATTTGATATAGGCTGAAAATTGAAGCTCAGCTTTGTTCAGTGGAGGAGAACAACAAGCAGCGGCAGACACCGTTAGTAGGCCCAACCAAACAAGAAGGCCAAATGCAGTTTAATATTTGATATAGGCTGAAAATTGAAGCTCAGCTTTGTTCAGTGGAGGAGAACAACAAGCAGCGGCAGACACCGTTAGTAGGCCCAACCAAACAAGTAGGCCAAATTCAGTTCAATATTTGATATAGACTGAAAATTGAAGCTCAGCTTTGTTCAGTGGAAGACAACAACAAGCAGCGTCAGACACCGTTAGTAGGCCCAACCAAACAAGTGGGCCAAATGCAGTTTAATATTTGATATAGGCTGTAAATTGAAGCTCAGCTTTCTTCAGTGGAGGAGAACAACAAGCAGCAGCAGACACCATTAGTAGGCCCAACCAAACAAGAAGGCCAAATGCAATTTAATATTTGATATAGGCTGAAAATTGAAGCTCAGCTTTGTTCAGTGGAGGAGAACAACAAGCAGCGGCAGACACCGTTAGTAGGCCCAACCAAACAAGTAGGCCAAATTCAGTTCAATATTTGATATAGACTGAAAATTGAAGCTCAGCTTTGTTCAGTGGAAGAGAACAACAAGCAGCGGCAGACACCGTTAGTAGGCCCAACCAAACAAGTAGGCCAAATGCAGTTTAAAATTTGATACAGGCTGAAAATTGAAGCTCAGCTTTGTTCAGTGGAGGAGAAAAGCAGGGAGCGGCAGACACCTTTAGTAGGCCCAACCAAACAAGTAGGCCAAATGCAGTTTAATATTTGATATAGGCTGAAAATTGAAGCTCAGCTTTGTTCAGTGGAGGAGAACAACAAGCAGCGGCAGACACCATTAGTAGGCCCAACCAAGCAAGAAGGCCAAATGCAGTTTAATATTTGATATAGGCTGAAAATTGAAGCTCAGCTTTGTTCAGTGGAGGAGAACAACAAGCAGCGGCAGACACCGTTAGTATGCCCAACCAAACAAGTAGGCCAAATTCAGTTCAATATTTGATATAGACTGAAACCTGAAGCTCAGCTTTGTTCAGTGGAGGAGAACAACAAGCAGCGGCAGACACCGTTAGTAGGCCCAACCAAACAAGTGGGCCAAATGCAGTTTAATATTTGATATAGGCTGAAAATTGAAGCTCAGCTTTGATCAGTGGAGGAGAAAAGCAGGGAGCGGCAGACACCTTTAGTAGGCTCAACCAAACAAGTAGGCCAAATGCAGTTTAATATTTGATATAGGCTGAAAATTGAAGCTCAGCTTTGTTCAGTGGAGGAGAACAACAAGCAGCGGCAGACACCGTTAGTAGGCCCAACCAAACAAGAAGGCCAAATGCAGTTTAATATTTGATATAGGCTGAAAATTGAAGCTCAGCTTTGTTCAGTGGAGGAGAACAACAAGCAGCGGCAGACACCGTTAGTAGGCCCAACCAAACAAGTAGGCCAAATGCAGTTTAATATTTGATATAGGCTGAAAATTGAAGCTCAGCTTGGATCAGTGGAGGAGAAAAGCAAGGAGCGGCAGACACCTTTAGTATACCCAACCAAACAAGTAGGCCAAATTCAGTTCAATATTTGATATAGACTGAAAATTGAAGCTCAGCTTTGTTCAGTGGAAGAGAACAACAAGCAGCGGCAGACACCGTTAGTAGGCCCAACCAAACAAGTGGGCTAAATGCAGTTTAATATTTGATATATTCTGAAAATTGAAGCTCAGCTTTGTTCAGCGGAGGTGAAAAGCAAGGAGCGGCAGACACCTTTAGTAGGCCCAATCAAACAAGTAGGCCAAATGCAGTTTAATATTTGATATAGGCTGAAAATTGAAGCTCAGCTTTGTTCAGTCGAGAAGAACAACAAGCAGTGGCAGACACCGTTAGTAGGCCCAACCAAACAAGTAGGCCAAATGCAGTTTAAAATTTGATACAGGCTGAAAATTGAAGCTCAGCTTTGTTCAGTGGAGGAGAAAAGCAGGGAGCGGCAGACACCGTTAGTAGGCCCAACCAAACAAGTAGGCCAAATGCAGTTTAATATTTGATATAGGCTGAAAATTGAAGCTCAGCTTTGTTCAGTGGAGGAGAACAACAAGCAGCGGCAGACACCATTAGTAGGCCCAACCAAGCAAGAAGGCCAAATGCAGTTTAATATTTGATATAGGCTGAAAATTGAAGCTCAGCTTTGTTCAGTGGAGGAGAACAACAAGCAGCGGCAGACACCGTTAGTATGCCCAACCAAACAAGTAGGCCAAATTCAGTTCAATATTTGATATAGACTGAAAACTGAAGCTCAGCTTTGTTCAGTGGAGGAGAACAACAAGCAGCGGCAGACACCGTTAGTAGGCCCAACCAAACAAGTGGGCCAAATGCAGTTTAATATTTGATATAGGCTGAAAATTGAAGCTCAGCTTTGTTCAGTGGAGGAGAAAAGCAAGGAGCGGCAGACACCTTTAGTAGGCCCAACCAAACAAGTAGGCCAAATGCAGTTTAATATTTGATATAGGCTAAAAATTGAAGCTCAGCTTTATTCAGTGGAGGAGAACAACAAGCAGCGGCAGACACCGTTAGTAGGCCCAACCAAACAAGAAGGCCAAATGCAGTTTAATATTTGATATAGGCTGAAAATTGAAGCTCAGCTTTGTTCAGTGGAGGAGAACAACAAGCAGCAGCAGACACCGTTAGTAGGCCCAACCAAACAAGAAGGCCAAATGCAGTTTAATATTTGATATAGGCTGAAAATTGAAGCTCAGCTTTGTTCAGTGGAGGAGAACAACAAGCAGCGGCAGACACCGTTAGTAGGCCCAACCAAACAAGAAGGCCAAATGCAGTTTAATATTTGATATAGGCTGAAAATTGAAGCTCAGCTTTGTTCAGTGGAGGAGAACAACAAGCAGCGGCAGACACCGTTAGTAGGCCCAACCAAACAAGAAGGCCAAATGCAGTTTAATATTTGATATAGGCTGAAAATTGAAGCTCAGCTTTGTTCAGTGGAGGAGAACAACAAGCAGCGGCAGACACCGTTAGTAGGCCCAACCAAACAAGTAGGCCAAATTCAGTTCAATATTTGATATAGACTGAAAATTGAAGCTCAGCTTTGTTCAGTGGAAGACAACAACAAGCAGCGTCAGACACCGTTAGTAGGCCCAACCAAACAAGTGGGCCAAATGCAGTTTAATATTTGATATAGGCTGTAAATTGAAGCTCAGCTTTCTTCAGTGGAGGAGAACAACAAGCAGCAGCAGACACCATTAGTAGGCCCAACCAAACAAGAAGGCCAAATGCAATTTAATATTTGATATAGGCTGAAAATTGAAGCTCAGCTTTGTTCAGTGGAGGAGAACAACAAGCAGCGGCAGACACCGTTAGTAGGCCCAACCAAACAAGTAGGCCAAATTCAGTTCAATATTTGATATAGACTGAAAATTGAAGCTCAGCTTTGTTCAGTGGAAGAGAACAACAAGCAGCGGCAGACACCGTTAGTAGGCCCAACCAAACAAGTAGGCCAAATGCAGTTTAAAATTTGATACAGGCTGAAAATTGAAGCTCAGCTTTGTTCAGTGGAGGAGAAAAGCAGGGAGCGGCAGACACCTTTAGTAGGCCCAACCAAACAAGTAGGCCAAATGCAGTTTAATATTTGATATAGGCTGAAAATTGAAGCTCAGCTTTGTTCAGTGGAGGAGAACAACAAGCAGCGGCAGACACCATTAGTAGGCCCAACCAAGCAAGAAGGCCAAATGCAGTTTAATATTTGATATAGGCTGAAAATTGAAGCTCAGCTTTGTTCAGTGGAGGAGAACAACAAGCAGCGGCAGACACCGTTAGTATGCCCAACCAAACAAGTAGGCCAAATTCAGTTCAATATTTGATATAGACTGAAACCTGAAGCTCAGCTTTGTTCAGTGGAGGAGAACAACAAGCAGCGGCAGACACCGTTAGTAGGCCCAACCAAACAAGTGGGCCAAATGCAGTTTAATATTTGATATAGGCTGAAAATTGAAGCTCAGCTTTGATCAGTGGAGGAGAAAAGCAGGGAGCGGCAGACACCTTTAGTAGGCTCAACCAAACAAGTAGGCCAAATGCAGTTTAATATTTGATATAGGCTGAAAATTGAAGCTCAGCTTTGTTCAGTGGAGGAGAACAACAAGCAGCGGCAGACACCGTTAGTAGGCCCAACCAAACAAGAAGGCCAAATGCAGTTTAATATTTGATATAGGCTGAAAATTGAAGCTCAGCTTTGTTCAGTGGAGGAGAACAACAAGCAGCGGCAGACACCGTTAGTAGGCCCAACCAAACAAGTAGGCCAAATGCAGTTTAATATTTGATATAGGCTGAAAATTGAAGCTCAGCTTGGATCAGTGGAGGAGAAAAGCAAGGAGCGGCAGACACCTTTAGTATACCCAACCAAACAAGTAGGCCAAATTCAGTTCAATATTTGATATAGACTGAAAATTGAAGCTCAGCTTTGTTCAGTGGAAGAGAACAACAAGCAGCGGCAGACACCGTTAGTAGGCCCAACCAAACAAGTGGGCTAAATGCAGTTTAATATTTGATATATTCTGAAAATTGAAGCTCAGCTTTGTTCAGCGGAGGTGAAAAGCAAGGAGCGGCAGACACCTTTAGTAGGCCCAATCAAACAAGTAGGCCAAATGCAGTTTAATATTTGATATAGGCTGAAAATTGAAGCTCAGCTTTGTTCAGTCGAGAAGAACAACAAGCAGTGGCAGACACCGTTAGTAGGCCCAACCAAACAAGTAGGCCAAATGCAGTTTAAAATTTGATACAGGCTGAAAATTGAAGCTCAGCTTTGTTCAGTGGAGGAGAAAAGCAGGGAGCGGCAGACACCGTTAGTAGGCCCAACCAAACAAGTAGGCCAAATGCAGTTTAATATTTGATATAGGCTGAAAATTGAAGCTCAGCTTTGTTCAGTGGAGGAGAACAACAAGCAGCGGCAGACACCATTAGTAGGCCCAACCAAGCAAGAAGGCCAAATGCAGTTTAATATTTGATATAGGCTGAAAATTGAAGCTCAGCTTTGTTCAGTGGAGGAGAACAACAAGCAGCGGCAGACACCGTTAGTATGCCCAACCAAACAAGTAGGCCAAATTCAGTTCAATATTTGATATAGACTGAAAACTGAAGCTCAGCTTTGTTCAGTGGAGGAGAACAACAAGCAGCGGCAGACACCGTTAGTAGGCCCAACCAAACAAGTGGGCCAAATGCAGTTTAATATTTGATATAGGCTGAAAATTGAAGCTCAGCTTTGTTCAGTGGAGGAGAAAAGCAAGGAGCGGCAGACACCTTTAGTAGGCCCAACCAAACAAGTAGGCCAAATGCAGTTTAATATTTGATATAGGCTAAAAATTGAAGCTCAGCTTTATTCAGTGGAGGAGAACAACAAGCAGCGGCAGACACCGTTAGTAGGCCCAACCAAACAAGTAGGCCAAATGCAGTTTAATATTTGATATAGGCTGAAAATTGAAGCTCAGCTTTGATCAGTGGAGGAGAAAAGCAGGGAGCGGCAGACACCTTTAGTAGGCCCAACCAAACAAGTAGGCCAAATGCAGTTTAATATTTGATATAGGCTGAAAATTGAAGCTCAGCTTTCTTCAGTGGAGGAGTACAACAAGCAGCGGCAGACACCTTTAGTAGGCCCAACCAAACAAGAAGGCCAAATGCAGTTTAATATTTGATATAGGCTGAAAATTGAAGCTCAGCTTTGTTCAGTGGAGGAGAACAACAAGCAGCGGCAGACACCGTTAGTAGGCCCAACCAAACAAGAAGGCCAAATGCAGTTTAATATTTGATATAGGCTGAAAATTGAAGCTCAGCTTTGTTCAGTGGAGGAGAACAACAAGCAGCGGCAGACACCGTTAGTAGGCCCAACCAAACAAGAAGGCCAAATGCAGTTTAATATTTGATATAGGCTGAAAATTGAAGCTCAGCTTTGTTCAGTGGAGGAGAACAACAAGCAGCGGCAGACACCGTTAGTAGGCCCAACCAAACAAGAAGGCCAAATGCAGTTTAATATTTGATATAGGCTGAAAATTGAAGCTCAGCTTTGTTCAGTGGAGGAGAACAACAAGCAGCGGCAGACACCGTTAGTAGGCCCAACCAAACAAGAAGGCCAAATGCAGTTTAATATTTGATATAGGCTGAAAATTGAAGCTCAGCTTTGTTCAGTGGAGGAGAACAACAAGCAGCGGCAGACACCGTTAGTAGGCCCAACCAAACAAGAAGGCCAAATGCAGTTTAATATTTGATATAGGCTGAAAATTGAAGCTCAGCTTTGTTCAGTGGAGGAGAACAACAAGCAGCGGCAGACACCGTTAGTAGGCCCAACCAAACAAGTAGGCCAAATTCAGTTCAATATTTGATATAGACTGAAAAATGAAGCTCAGCTTTGTTCAGTGGAAGACAACAACAAGCAGCGGCAGACACCGTTAGTAGGCCCAACCAAACAAGTGGGCCAAATGCAGTTTAATATTTGATATAGGCTGTAAATTGAAGCTCAGCTTTCTTCAGTGGAGGAGAACAACAAGCAGCAGCAGACACCAGTAGTAGGCCCAACCAAACAAGAAGGCCAAATGCAATTTAATATTTGATATAGGCTGAAAATTGAAGCTCAGCTTTGTTCAGTGGAGGAGAACAACAAGCAGCGGCAGACACCGTTAGTAGGCCCAACCAAACAAGTAGGCCAAATTCAGTTCAATATTTGATATAGACTGAAAATTGAAGCTCAGCTTTGTTCAGTGGAGGAGAACAACAAGCAGCGGCAGACACCGTTAGTAGGCCCAACCAAACAAGTAGGCCAAATGCAGTTTAAAATTTGATACAGGCTGAAAATTGAAGCTCAGCTTTGTTCAGTGGAGGAGAAAAGCAGGGAGCGGCAGACACCTTTAGTAGGCCCAACCAAACAAGTAGGCCAAATGCAGTTTAATATTTGATATAGGCTGAAAATTGAAGCTCAGCTTTGTTCAGTGGAGGAGAACAACAAGCAGCGGCAGACACCGTTAGTAGGCCCAACCAAGCAAGAAGGCCAAATGCAGTTTAATATTTGATATAGGCTGAAAATTGAAGCTCAGCTTTGTTCAGTGGAGGAGAACAACAAGCAGCGGCAGACACCGTTAGTATGCCCAACCAAACAAGTAGGCCAAATTCAGTTCAATATTTGATATAGACTGAAACCTGAAGCTCAGCTTTGTTCAGTGGAGGAGAACAACAAGCAGCGGCAGACACTGTTAGTAGGCCCAACCAAACAAGTGGGCCAAATGCAGTTTAATATTTGATATAGGCTGAAAATTGAAGCTCAGCTTTGATCAGTGGAGGAGAAAAGCAGGGAGCGGCAGACACCTGTAGTAGGCTCAACCAAACAAGTAGGCCAAATGCAGTTTAATATTTGATATAGGCTGAAAATTGAAGCTCAGCTTTCTTCAGTGGAGGAGTACAACAAGCAGCGGCAGACACCTTTAGTAGGCCCAACCAAACAAGAAGGCCAAATGCAGTTTAATATTTGATATAGGCTGAAAATTGAAGCTCAGCTTTGTTCAGTGGAGGAGAACAACAAGCAGCGGCAGACACCGTTAGTAGGCCCAACCAAACAAGAAGGCCAAATGCAGTTTAATATTTGATATAGGCTGAAAATTGAAGCTCAGCTTTGTTCAGTGGAGGAGAACAACAAGCAGCGGCAGACACCGTTAGTCGGCCCAACCAAACAAGAAGGCCAAATGCAGTTTAATATTTGATATAGGCTGAAAATTGAAGCTCAGCTTTGTTCAGTGGAGGAGAACAACAAGCAGCGGCAGACACCGTTAGTAGGCCCAACCAAACAAGTAGGCCAAATGCAGTTTAATATTTGATATAGGCTGAAAATTGAAGCTCAGCTTGGATCAGTGGAGGAGAAAAGCAAGGAGCGGCAGACACCTTTAGTATACCCAACCAAACAAGTAGGCCAAATTCAGTTCAATATTTGATATAGACTGAAAATTGAAGCTCAGCTTTGTTCAGTGGAAGAGAACAACAAGCAGCGGCAGACACCATTAGTAGGCCCAACCAAACAAGAAGGCCAAATGCAATTTAATATTTGATATAGGCTGAAAATTGAAGCTCAGCTTTGTTCAGTGGAGGAGAACAACAAGCAGCGGCAGACACCGTTAGTAGGCCCAACCAAACAAGTAGGCCAAATTCAGTTCAATATTTGATATAGACTGAAAATTGAAGCTCAGCTTTGTTCAGTGGAAGAGAACAACAAGCAGCGGCAGACACCGTTAGTAGGCCCAACCAAACAAGTAGGCCAAATGCAGTTTAAAATTTGATACAGGCTGAAAATTGAAGCTCAGCTTTGTTCAGTGGAGGAGAAAAGCAGGGAGCGGCAGACACCTTTAGTAGGCCCAACCAAACAAGTAGGCCAAATGCAGTTTAATATTTGATATAGGCTGAAAATTGAAGCTCAGCTTTGTTCAGTGGAGGAGAACAACAAGCAGCGGCAGACACCATTAGTAGGCCCAACCAAGCAAGAAGGCCAAATGCAGTTTAATATTTGATATAGGCTGAAAATTGAAGCTCAGCTTTGTTCAGTGGAGAACAACAAGCAGCGGCAGACACCGTTAGTATGCCCAACCAAACAAGTAGGCCAAATTCAGTTCAATATTTGATATAGACTGAAACCTGAAGCTCAGCTTTGTTCACTGGAGGAGAACAACAAGCAGCGGCAGACACCGTTAGTAGGCCCAACCAAACAAGTGGGCCAAATGCAGTTTAATATTTGATATAGGCTGAAAATTGAAACTCAGCTTTGATCAGTGGAGGAGAAAAGCAGGGAGCGGCAGACACCTTTAGTAGGCTCAACCAAACAAGTAGGCCAAATGCAGTTTAATATTTGATATAGGCTGAAAATTGAAGCTCAGCTTTCTTCAGTGGAGGAGTACAACAAGCAGCGGCAGACACCTTTAGTAGGCCCAACCAAACAAGAAGGCCAAATGCAGTTTAATATTTGATATAGGCTGAAAATTGAAGCTCAGCTTTGTTCAGTGGAGGAGAACAACAAGCAGCGGCAGACACCGTTAGTAGGCCCAACCAAACAAGAAGGCCAAATGCAGTTTAATATTTGATATAGGCTGAAAATTGAAGCTCAGCTTTGTTCAGTGGAGGAGAACAACAAGCAGCGGCAGACACCGTTAGTAGGCCCAACCAAACAAGAAGGCCAAATGCAGTTTAATATTTGATATAGGCTGAAAATTGAAGCTCAGCTTTGTTCAGTGGAGGAGAACAACAAGCAGCGGCAGACACCGTTAGTAGGCCCAACCAAACAAGTAGGCCAAATGCAGTTTAATATTTGATATAGGCTGAAAATTGAAGCTCAGCTTGGATCAGTGGAGGAGAAAAGCAAGGAGCGGCAGACACCTTTAGTATACCCAACCAAACAAGTAGGCCAAATTCAGTTCAATATTTGATATAGACTGAAAATTGAAGCTCAGCTTTGTTCAGTGGAAGAGAACAACAAGCAGCGGCAGACACCGTTAGTAGGCCCAACCAAATAAGTGGGCCAAATGCAGTTTAATATTTGATATATTCTGAAAATTGAAGCTCAGCTTTGTTCAGCGGAGGTGAAAAGCAAGGAGCGGCAGACACCTTTAGTAGGCCCAATCAAACAAGTAGGCCAAATGCAGTTTAATATTTGATATAGGCTGAAAATTGAAGCTCAGCTTTGTTCAGTGGAGAAGAACAACAAGCAGTGGCAGACACCGTTAGTAGGCCCAACCAAACAAGTAGGCCAAATGCAGTTTAAAATTTGATACAGGCTGAAAATTGAAGCTCAGCTTTGTTCAGTGGAGGAGAAAAGCAGGGAGCGGCAGACACCGTTAGTAGGCCCAACCAAACAAGTAGGCCAAATGCAGTTTAATATTTGATATAGGCTGAAAATTGAAGCTCAGCTTTGTTCAGTGGAGGAGAACAACAAGCAGCGGCAGACACCATTAGTAGGCCCAACCAAGCAAGAAGGCCAAATGCAGTTTAATATTTGATATAGGCTGAAAATTGAAGCTCAGCTTTGTTCAGTGGAGGAGAACAACAAGCAGCGGCAGACACCGTTAGTATGCCCAACCAAACAAGTAGGCCAAATTCAGTTCAATATTTGATATAGACTGAAAACTGAAGCTCAGCTTTGTTCAGTGGAGGAGAACAACAAGCAGCGGCAGACACCGTTAGTAGGCCCAACCAAACAAGTGGGCCAAATGCAGTTTAATATTTGATATAGGCTAAAAATTGAAGCTCAGCTTTGTTCAGTGGAGGAGAATAGCAAGGAGCGGCAGACACCTTTAGTAGGCCCAACCAAACAAGTAGGCCAAATGCAGTTTAATATTTGATATAGGCTAAAAATTGAAGCTCAGCTTTATTCAGTGGAGGAGAACAACAAGCAGCGGCAGACACCGTTAGTAGGCCCAACCAAACAAGTAGGCCAAATGCAGTTTAATATTTGATATAGTCTGAAAATTGAAGCTCAGCTTCGATCAGTGGAGGAGAAAAGCAGGGAGCGGCAGACACCTTTAGTAGGCCCAACCAAACAAGTAGGCCAAATGCAGTTTAATATTTGATATAGGCTGAAAATTGAAGCTCAGCTTTCTTCAGTGGAGGAGTACAACAAGCAGCGGCAGACACCTTTAGTAGGCCCAACCAAACAAGAAGGCCAAATGCAGTTTAATATTTGATATAGGCTGAAAATTGAAGCTCAGCTTTGTTCAGTGGAGGAGAACAACAAGCAGCGGCAGACACCGTTAGTAGGCCCAACCAAACAAGAAGGCCAAATGCAGTTTAATATTTGATATAGGCTGAAAATTGAAGCTCAGCTTTGTTCAGTGGAGGAGAACAACAAGCAGCGGCAGACACCATTAGTAGGCCCAACCAAACAAGTAGGCCAAATTCAGTTCAATATTTGATATAGACTGAAAATTGAAGCTCAGCTTTGTTCAGTGGAAGACAACAACAAGCAGCGGCAGACACCGTTAGTAGGCCCAACCAAACAAGTGGGCCAAATGCAGTTTAATATTTGATATAGGCTGTAAATTGAAGCTCAGCTTTCTTCAGTGGAGGAGAACAACAAGCAGCAGCAGACACCATTAGTAGGCCCAACCAAACAAGAAGGCCAAATGCAATTTAATATTTGATATAGGCTGAAAATTGAAGCTCAGCTTTGTTCAGTGGAGGAGAACAACAAGCAGCGGCAGACACCGTTAGTAGGCCCAACCAAACAAGTAGGCCAAATTCAGTTCAATATTTGATATAGACTGAAAATTGAAGCTCAGCTTTGTTCAGTGGAAGAGAACAACAAGCAGCGGCAGACACCGTTAGTAGGCCCAACCAAACAAGTAGGCCAAATGCAGTTTAAAATTTGATACAGGCTGAAAATTGAAGCTCAGCTTTGTTCAGTGGAGGAGAAAAGCAGGGAGCTGCAGACACCTTTAGTAGGCCCAACCAAACAAGTAGGCCAAATGCAGTTTAATATTTGATATAGGCTGAAAATTGAAGCTCAGCTTTGTTCAGTGGAGGAGAACAACAAGCAGCGGCAGACACCATTAGTAGGCCCAACCAAGCAAGAAGGCCAAATGCAGTTTAATATTTGATATAGGCTGAAAATTGAAGCTCAGCTTTGTTCAGTGGAGGAGAACAACAAGCAGCGGCAGACACCGTTAGTATGCCCAACCAAACAAGTAGGCCAAATTCAGTTCAATATTTGATATAGACTGAAACCTGAAGCTCAGCTTTGTTCAGTGGAGGAGAACAACAAGCAGCGGCAGACACTGTTAGTAGGCCCAACCAAACAAGTGGGCCAAATGCAGTTTAATATTTGATATAGGCTGAAAATTGAAGCTCAGCTTTGATCAGTGGAGGAGAAAAGCAGGGAGCGGCAGACACCTGTAGTAGGCTCAACCAAACAAGTAGGCCAAATGCAGTTTAATATTTGATATAGGCTGAAAATTGAAGCTCAGCTTTCTTCAGTGGAGGAGTACAACAAGCAGCGGCAGACACCATTAGTAGGCCCAACCAAACAAGTGGGCCAAATGCAGTTTAATATTTGATATAGGCTAAAAATTGAAGCTCAGCTTTGTTCAGTGGAGGAGAAAAGCAAGGAGCGGCAGACACCTTTAGTAGGCCCAACCAAACAAGTAGGCCAAATGCAGTTTAATATTTGATATAGGCTAAAAATTGAAGCTCAGCTTTATTCAGTGGAGGAGAACAACAAGCAGCGGCAGACACCGTTAGTAGGCCCAACCAAACAAGTAGGCCAAATGCAGTTTAATATTTGATATAGGCTGAAAATTGAAGCTCAGCTTCGATCAGTGGAGGAGAAAAGCAGGGAGCGGCAGACACCTTTAGTAGGCCCAACCAAACAAGTAGGCCAAATGCAGTTTAATATTTGATATAGGCTGAAAATTGAAGCTCAGCTTTCTTCAGTGGAGGAGTACAACAAGCAGCGGCAGACACCTTTAGTAGGCCCAACCAAACAAGAAGGCCAAATGCAGTTTAATATTTGATATAGGCTGAAAATTGAAGCTCAGCTTTGTTCAGTGGAGGAGAACAACAAGCAGCGGCAGACACCGTTAGTAGGCCCAACCAAACAAGAAGGCCAAATGCAGTTTAATATTTGATATAGGCTGAAAATTGAAGCTCAGCTTTGTTCAGTGGAGGAGAACAACAAGCAGCGGCAGACACCGTTAGTAGGCCCAACCAAACAAGAAGGCCAAATGCAGTTTAATATTTGATATAGGCTGTAAATTGAAGCTCAGCTTTCTTCAGTGGAGGAGAACAACAAGCAGCAGCAGACACCATTAGTAGGCCCAACCAAACAAGAAGGCCAAATGCAATTTAATATTTGATATAGGCTGAAAATTGAAGCTCAGCTTTGTTCAGTGGAGGAGAACAACAAGCAGCGGCAGACACCGTTAGTAGGCCCAACCAAACAAGTAGGCCAAATTCAGTTCAATATTTGATATAGACTGAAAATTGAAGCTCAGCTTTGTTCAGTGGAAGAGAACAACAAGCAGCGGCAGACACCGTTAGTAGGCCAAACCAAACAAGTAGGCCAAATGCAGTTTAAAATTTGATACAGGCTGAAAATTGAAGCTCAGCTTTGTTCAGTGGAGGAGAAAAGCAGGGAGCGGCAGACACCTTTAGTAGGCCCAACCAAACAAGTAGGCCAAATGCAGTTTAATATTTGATATAGGCTGAAAATTGAAGCTCAGCTTTGTTCAGTGGAGGAGAACAACAAGCAGCGGCAGACACCATTAGTAGGCCCAACCAAGCAAGAAGGCCAAATGCAGTTTAATATTTGATATAGGCTGAAAATTGAAGCTCAGCTTTGTTCAGTGGAGGAGAACAACAAGCAGCGGCAGACACCGTTAGTATGCCCAACCAAACAAGTAGGCCAAATTCAGTTCAATATTTGATATAGACTGAAACCTGAAGCTCAGCTTTGTTCAGTGGAGGAGAACAACAAGCAGCGGCAGACACTGTTAGTAGGCCCAACCAAACAAGTGGGCCAAATGCAGTTTAATATTTGATATAGGCTGAAAATTGAAGCTCAGCTTTGATCAGTGGAGGAGAAAAGCAGGGAGCGGCAGACACCTGTAGTAGGCTCAACCAAACAAGTAGGCCAAATGCAGTTTAATATTTGATATAGGCTGAAAATTGAAGCTCAGCTTTCTTCAGTGGAGGAGTACAACAAGCAGCGGCAGACACCTTTAGTAGGCCCAACCAAACAAGAAGGCCAAATGCAGTTTAATATTTGATATAGGCTGAAAATTGAAGCTCAGCTTTGTTCAGTGGAGGAGAACAACAAGCAGCGGCAGACACCGTTAGTAGGCCCAACCAAACAAGAAGGCCAAATGCAGTTTAATATTTGATATAGGCTGAAAATTGAAGCTCAGCTTTGTTCAGTGGAGGAGAACAACAAGCAGCGGCAGACACCGTTAGGAGGCCCAACCAAACAAGAAGGCCAAATGCAGTTTAATATTTGATATAGGCTGAAAATTGAAGCTCAGCTTTGTTCAGTGGAGGAGAACAACAAGCAGCGGCAGACACCGTTAGTAGGCCCAACCAAACAAGTAGGCCAAATGCAGTTTAATATTTGATATAGGCTGAAAATTGAAGCTCAGCTTGGATCAGTGGAGGAGAAAAGCAAGGAGCGGCAGACACCTTTAGTATACCCAACCAAACAAGTAGGCCAAATTCAGTTCAATATTTGATATAGACTGAAAATTGAAGCTCAGCTTTGTTCAGTGGAAGAGAACAACAAGCAGCGGCAGACACCATTAGTAGGCCCAACCAAACAAGAAGGCCAAATGCAATTTAATATTTGATATAGGCTGAAAATTGAAGCTCAGCTTTGTTCAGTGGAGGAGAACAACAAGCAGCGGCAGACACCGTTAGTAGGCCCAACCAAACAAGTAGGCCAAATTCAGTTCAATATTTGATATAGACTGAAAATTGAAGCTCAGCTTTGTTCAGTGGAAGAGAACAACAAGCAGCGGCAGACACCGTTAGTAGGCCCAACCAAACAAGTAGGCCAAATGCAGTTTAAAATTTGATACAGGCTGAAAATTGAAGCTCAGCTTTGTTCAGTGGAGGAGAAAAGCAGGGAGCGGCAGACACCTTTAGTAGGCCCAACCAAACAAGTAGGCCAAATGCAGTTTAATATTTGATATAGGCTGAAAATTGAAGCTCAGCTTTGTTCAGTGGAGGAGAACAACAAGCAGCGGCAGACACCATTAGTAGGCCCAACCAAGCAAGAAGGCCAAATGCAGTTTAATATTTGATATAGGCTGAAAATTGAAGCTCAGCTTTGTTCAGTGGAGGAGAACAACAAGCAGCGGCAGACACCGTTAGTAGGCCCAACCAAACAAGTGGGCCAAATGCAGTTTAATATTTGATATAGGCTGAAAATTGAAGCTCAGCTTTGATCAGTGGAGGAGAAAAGCAGGGAGCGGCAGACACCTTTAGTAGGCTCAACCAAACAAGTAGGCCAAATGCAGTTTAATATTTGATATAGGCTGAAAATTGAAGCTCAGCTTTCTTCAGTGGAGGAGTACAACAAGCAGCGGCAGACACCTTTAGTAGGCCCAACCAAACAAGAAGGCCAAATGCAGTTTAATATTTGATATAGGCTGAAAATTGAAGCTCAGCTTTGTTCAGTGGAGGAGAACAACAAGCAGCGGCAGACACCGTTAGTAGGCCCAACCAAACAAGTAGGCCAAATGCAGTTTAATATTTGATATAGGCTGAAAATTGAAGCTCAGCTTGGATCAGTGGAGGAGAAAAGCAAGGAGCGGCAGACACCTTTAGTATACCCAACCAAACAAGTAGGCCAAATTCAGTTCAATATTTGATATAGACTGAAAATTGAAGCTCAGCTTTGTTCAGTGGAAGAGAACAACAAGCAGCGGCAGACACCGTTAGTAGGCCCAACCAAACAAGTGGGCCAAATGCAGTTTAATATTTGATATATTCTGAAAATTGAAGCTCAGCTTTGTTCAGCGGAGGTGAAAAGCAAGGAGCGGCAGACACCTTTAGTAGGCCCAATCAAACAAGTAGGCCAAATGCAGTTTAATATTTGATATAGGCTGAAAATTGAAGCTCAGCTTTGTTCAGTGGAGAAGAACAACAAGCAGTGGCAGACACCGTTAGTAGGCCCAACCAAACAAGTAGGCCAAATGCAGTTTAAAATTTGATACAGGCTGAAAATTGAAGCTCAGCTTTGTTCAGTGGAGGAGAAAAGCAGGGAGCGGCAGACACCGTTAGTAGGCCCAACCAAACAAGTAGGCCAAATGCAGTTTAATATTTGATATAGGCTGAAAATTGAAGCTCAGCTTTGTTCAGTGGAGGAGAACAACAAGCAGCGGCAGACACCATTAGTAGGCCCAACCAAGCAAGAAGGCCAAATGCAGTTTAATATTTGATATAGGCTGAAAATTGAAGCTCAGCTTTGTTCAGTGGAGGAGAACAACAAGCAGCGACAGACACCGTTAGTATGCCCAACCAAACAAGTAGGCCAAATTCAGTTTAATATTTGATATAGGCTGAAAATTGAAGCTCAGCTTTGTTCAGTGGAGGAGAAAAGCAAGGAGCGGCAGACACCTTTAGTAGGCCCAACCAAACAAGTAGGCCAAATGCAGTTTAATATTTGATATAGGCTAAAAATTGAAGCTCAGCTTTATTCAGTGGAGGAGAACAACAAGCAGCGGCAGACACCGTTAGTAGGCCCAACCAAACAAGTAGGCCAAATACAGTTTAATATTTGATATAGGCTGAAAATTGAAGCTCAGCTTCGATCAGTGGAGGAGAAAAGCAGGGAGCGGCAGACACCTTTAGTAGGCCCAACCAAACAAGTAGGCCAAATGCAGTTTAATATTTGATATAGGCTGAAAATTGAAGCTCAGCTTTCTTCAGTGGAGGAGTACAACAAGCAGCGGCAGACACCTTTAGTAGGCCCAACCAAACAAGAAGGCCAAATGCAGTTTAATATTTGATATAGGCTGAAAATTGAAGCTCAGCTTTGTTCAGTGGAGGAGAACAACAAGCAGCGGCAGACACCGTTAGTAGGCCCAACCAAACAAGAAGGCCAAATGCAGTTTAATATTTGATATAGGCTGAAAATTGAAGCTCAGCTTTGTTCAGTGGAGGAGAACAACAAGCAGCGGCAGACACCGTTAGTAGGCCCAACCAAACAAGAAGGCCAAATGCAGTTTAATATTTGATATAGGCTGAAAATTGAAGCTCAGCTTTGTTCAGTGGAGGAGAACAACAAGCAGCGGCAGACACCGTTAGTATGCCCAACCAAACAAGTAGGCCAAATTCAGTTCAATATTTGATATAGACTGAAAACTGAAGCTCAGCTTTGTTCAGTGGAGGAGAACAACAAGCAGCGGCAGACACCGTTAGTAGGCCCAACCAAACAAGTGGGCCAAATGCAGTTTAATATTTGATATAGGCTAAAAATTGAAGCTCAGCTTTGTTCAGTGGAGGAGAAAAGCAAGGAGCGGCAGACACCTTTAGTAGGCCCAACCAAACAAGTAGGCCAAATGCAGTTTAATATTTGATATAGGCTAAAAATTGAAGCTCAGCTTTATTCAGTGGAGGAGAACAACAAGCAGCGGCAGACACCGTTAGTAGGCCCAACCAAACAAGTAGGCCAAATGCAGTTTAATATTTGATATAGGCTGAAAATTGAAGCTCAGCTTCGATCAGTGGAGGAGAAAAGCAGGGAGCGGCAGACACCTTTAGTAGGCCCAACCAAACAAGTAGGCCAAATGCAGTTTAATATTTGATATAGGCTGAAAATTGAAGCTCAGCTTTCTTCAGTGGAGGAGTACAACAAGCAGCGGCAGACACCTTTAGTAGGCCCAACCAAACAAGAAGGCCAAATGCAGTTTAATATTTGATATAGGCTGAAAATTGAAGCTCAGCTTTGTTCAGTGGAGGAGAACAACAAGCAGCGGCAGACACCGTTAGTAGGCCCAACCAAACAAGAAGGCCAAATGCAGTTTAATATTTGATATAGGCTGAAAATTGAAGCTCAGCTTTGTTCAGTGGAGGAGAACAACAAGCAGCGGCAGACACCGTTAGTAGGCCCAACCAAACAAGAAGGCCAAATGCAGTTTAATATTTGATATAGGCTGAAAATTGAAGCTCAGCTTTGTTCAGTGGAGGAGAACAACAAGCAGCGGCAGACACCGTTAGTAGACCCAACCAAACAAGAAGGCCAAATGCAGTTTAATATTTGATATAGGCTGAAAATTGAAGCTCAGCTTTGTTCAGTGAAGGAGAACAACAAGCAGCGGCAGACACCGTTAGTAGGCCCAACCAAACAAGTAGGCCAAATTCAGTTCAATATTTGATATAGACTGAAAATTGAAGCTCAGCTTTGTTCAGTGGAAGACAACAACAAGCAGCGGCAGACACCGTTAGTAGGCCCAACCAAACAAGTGGGCCAAATGCAGTTTAATATTTGATATAGGCTGTAAATTGAAGCTCAGCTTTCTTCAGTGGAGGAGAACAACAAGCAGCAGCAGACACCATTAGTAGGCCCAACCAAACAAGAAGGCCAAATGCAATTTAATATTTGATATAGGCTGAAAATTGAAGCTCAGCTTTGTTCAGTGGAGGAGAACAACAAGCAGCGGCAGACACCGTTAGTAGGCCCAACCAAACAAGTAGGCCAAATTCAGTTCAATATTTGATATAGACTGAAAATTGAAGCTCAGCTTTGTTCAGTGGAAGAGAACAACAAGCAGCGGCAGACACCGTTAGTAGGCCCAACCAAACAAGTAGGCCAAATGCAGTTTAAAATTTGATACAGGCTGAAAATTGAAGCTCAGCTTTGTTCAGTGGAGGAGAAAAGCAGGGAGCGGCAGACACCTTTAGTAGGCCCAACCAAACAAGTAGGCCAAATGCAGTTTAATATTTGATATAGGCTGAAAATTGAAGCTCAGCTTTGTTCAGTGGAGGAGAACAACAAGCAGCGGCAGACACCATTAGTAGGCCCAACCAAGCAAGAAGGCCAAATGCAGTTTAATATTTGATATAGGCTGAAAATTGAAGCTCAGCTTTGTTCAGTGGAGGAGAACAACAAGCAGCGGCAGACACCGTTAGTATGCCCAACCAAACAAGTAGGCCAAATTCAGTTCAATATTTGATATAGACTGAAACCTGAAGCTCAGCTTTGTTCAGTGGAGGAGAACAACAAGCAGCGGCAGACACCGTTAGTAGGCCCAACCAAACAAGTGGGCCAAATGCAGTTTAATATTTGATATAGGCTGAAAATTGAAGCTCAGCTTTGATCAGTGGAGGAGAAAAGCAGGGAGCGGCAGACACCTTTAGTAGGCTCAAAAAAACAAGTAGGCCAAATGCAGTTTAATATTTGATATAGGCTGAAAATTGAAGCTCAGCTTTCTTCAGTGGAGGAGTACAACAAGCAGCGGCAGACACCTTTAGTAGGCCCAACCAAACAAGAAGGCCAAATGCAGTTTAATATTTGATATAGGCTGAAAATTGAAGCTCAGCTTTGTTCAGTGGAGGAGAACAACAAGCAGCGGCAGACACCGTTAGTAGGCCCAACCAAACAAGAAGGCCAAATGCAGTTTAATATTTGATATAGGCTGAAAATTGAAGCTCAGCTTTGTTCAGTGGAGGAGAACAACAAGCAGCGGCAGACACCGTTAGTAGGCCCAACCAAACAAGAATGCCAAATGCAGTTTAATATTTGATATAGGCTGAAAATTGAAGCTCAGCTTTGTTCAGTGGAGGAGAACAACAAGCAGCGGCAGACACCGTTAGTAGGCCCAACCAAACAAGTAGGCCAAATGCAGTTTAATATTTGATATAGGCTGAAAATTGAAGCTCAGCTTGGATCAGTGGAGGAGAAAAGCAAGGAGCGGCAGACACCTTTAGTATACCCAACCAAACAAGTAGGCCAAATTCAGTTCAATATTTGATATAGACTGAAAATTGAAGCTCAGCTTTGTTCAGTGGAAGAGAACAACAAGCAGCGGCAGACACCATTAGTAGGCCCAACCAAACAAGAAGGCCAAATGCAACTTAATATTTGATATAGGCTGAAAATTGAAGCTCAGCTTTGTTCAGTGGAGGAGAACAACAAGCAGCGGCAGACACCGTTAGTAGGCCCAACCAAACAAGTAGGCCAAATTCAGTTCAATATTTGATATAGACTGAAAATTGAAGCTCAGCTTTGTTCAGTGGAAGAGAACAACAAGCAGCGGCAGACACCGTTAGTAGGCCCAACCAAACAAGTAGGCCAAATGCAGTTTAAAATTTGATACAGGCTGAAAATTGAAGCTCAGCTTTGTTCAGTGGAGGAGAAAAGCAGGGAGCGGCAGACACCTTTAGTAGGCCCAACCAAACAAGTAGGCCAAATGCAGTTTAATATTTGATATAGGCTGAAAATTGAAGCTCAGCTTTGTTCAGTGGAGGAGAACAACAAGCAGCGGCAGACACCATTAGTAGGCCCAACCAAGCAAGAAGGCCAAATGCAGTTTAATATTTGATATAGGCTGAAAATTGAAGCTCAGCTTTGTTCAGTGGAGGAGAACAACAAGCAGCGGCAGACACCGTTAGTATGCCCAACCAAACAAGTAGGCCAAATTCAGTTCAATATTTGATATAGACTGAAACCTGAAGCTCAGCTTTGTTCAGTGGAGGAGAACAACAAGCAGCGGCAGACACCGTTAGTAGGCCCAACCAAACAAGTGGGCCAAATGCAGTTTAATATTTGATATAGGCTGAAAATTGAAGCTCAGCTTTGATCAGTGGAGGAGAAAAGCAGGGAGCGGCAGACACCTTTAGTAGGCTCAACCAAACAAGTAGGCCAAATGCAGTTTAATATTTGATATAGGCTGAAAATTGAAGCTCAGCTTTCTTCAGTGGAGGAGTACAACAAGCAGCGGCAGACACCTTTAGTAGGCCCAACCAAACAAGAAGGCCAAATGCAGTTTAATATTTGATATAGGCTGAAAATTGAAGCTCAGCTTTGTTCAGTGGAGGAGAACAACAAGCAGCGGCACACACCGTTAGTAGGCCCAACCAAACAAGAAGGCCAAATGCAGTTTAATATTTGATATAGGCTGAAAATTGAAGCTCAGCTTTGTTCAGTGGAGGAGAACAACAAGCAGCGGCAGACACCGTTAGTAGGCCCAACCAAACAAGAAGGCCAAATGCAGTTTAATATTTGATATAGGCTGAAAATTGAAGCTCAGCTTTGTTCAGTGGAGGAGAACAACAAGCAGCGGCAGACACCGTTAGTAGGCCCAACCAAACAAGTAGGCCAAATGCAGTTTAATATTTGATATAGGCTGAAAATTGAAGCTCAGCTTTGTTCAGTGGAGGAGAACAACAAGCAGCGGCAGACACCGTTAGTATGCCCAACCAAACAAGTAGGCCAAATTCAGTTCAATATTTGATATAGACTGAAACCTGAAGCTCAGCTTTGTTCAGTGGAGGAGAACAACAAGCAGCGGCAGACACCGTAAGTAGGCCCAACCAAACAAGTGGGCCAAATGCAGTTTAATATTTGATATAGGCTGAAAATTGAAGCTCAGCTTTGATCAGTGGAGGAGAAAAGCAGGGAGCGGCAGACACCTTTAGTAGGCTCAACCAAACAAGTAGGCCAAATGCAGTTTAATATTTGATATAGGCTGAAAATTGAAGCTCAGCTTTCTTCAGTGGAGGAGTACAACAAGCAGCGGCAGACACCTTTAGTAGGCCCAACCAAACAAGAAGGCCAAATGCAGTTTAATATTTGATATAGGCTGAAAATTGAAGCTCAGCTTTGTTCAGTGGAGGAGAACAACAAGCAGCGGCAGACACCGTTAGTAGGCCCAACCAAAAAAGAAGGCCAAATGCAGTTTAATATTTGATATAGGCTGAAAATTGAAGCTCAGCTTTGTTCAGTGGAGGAGAACAACAAGCAGCGGCAGACACCGTTAGTAGGCCCAACCAAACAAGAAGGCCAAATGCAGTTTAATATTTGATATAGGCTGAAAATTGAAGCTCAGCTTTGTTCAGTGGAGGAGAACAACAAGCAGCGGCAGACACCGTTAGTAGGCCCAACCAAACAAGTAGGCCAAATGAAGTTTAATATTTGATATAGGCTGAAAATTGAAGCTCAGCTTGGATCAGTGGAGGAGAAAAGCAAGGAGCGGCAGACACCTTTAGTATACCCAACCAAACAAGTAGGCCAAATTCAGTTCAATATTTGATATAGACTGAAAATTGAAGCTCAGCTTTGTTCAGTGGAAGAGAACAACAAGCAGCGGCAGACACCGTTAGTAGGCCCAACCAAACAAGTGGGCCAAATGCAGTTTAATATTTGATATATTCTGAAAATTGAAGCTCAGCTTTGTTCAGCGGAGGTGAAAAGCAAGGAGCGGCAGACACCTTTAGTAGACCCAATCAAACAAGTAGGCCAAATGCAGTTTAATATTTGATATAGGCTGAAAATTGAAGCTCAGCTTTGTTCAGTGGAGAAGAACAACAAGCAGTGGCAGACACCGTTAGTAGGCCCAACCAAACAAGTAGGCCAAATGCAGTTTAAAATTTGATACAGGCTGAAAATTGAAGCTCAGCTTTGTTCAGTGGAGGAGAAAAGCAGGGAGCGGCAGACACCGTTAGTAGGCCCAACCAAACAAGTAGGCCAAATGCAGTTTAATATTTGATATAGGCTGAAAATTGAAGCTCAGCTTTGTTCAGTGGAGGAGAACAACAAGCAGCGGCAGACACCATTAGTAGGCCCAACCAAGCAAGAAGGCCAAATGCAGTTTAATATTTGATATAGGCTGAAAATTGAAGCTCAGCTTTGTTCAGTGGAGGAGAACAACAAGCAGCGGCAGACACCGTTAGTATGCCCAACCAAACAAGTAGGCCAAATTCAGTTCAATATTTGATATAGACTGAAAACTGAAGCTCAGCTTTGTTCAGTGGAGGAGAACAACAAGCAGCGGCAGACACCGTTAGTAGGCCCAACCAAACAAGTGGGCCAAATGCAGTTTAATATTTGATATAGGCTGAAAATTGAAGCTCAGCTTTGTTCAGTGGAGGAGAAAAGCAAGGAGCGGCAGACACCTTTAGTAGGCCCAACCAAACAAGTAGGCCAAATGCAGTTTAATATTTGATATAGGCTAAAAATTGAAGCTCAGCTTTATTCAGTGGAGGAGAACAACAAGCAGCGGCAGACACCGTTAGTAGGCCCAACCAAACAAGTAGGCCAAATGCAGTTTAATATTTGATATAGGCTGAAAATTGAAGCTCAGCTTTCTTCAGTGGAGGAGTACAACAAGCAGCGGCAGACACCTTTAGTAGGCCCAACCAAACAAGAAGGCCAAATGCAGTTTAATATTTGATATAGGCTGAAAATTGAAGCTCAGCTTTGTTCAGTGGAGGAGAACAACAAGCAGCGCCAGACACCGTTAGTAGGCCCAACCAAACAAGAAGGCCAAATGCAGTTTAATATTTGATATAGGCTGAAAATTGAAGCTCAGCTTTGTTCAGTGGAGGAGAACAACAAGCAGCGGCAGACACCGTTAGTAGGCCCAACCAAACAAGAAGGCCAAATGCAGTTTAATATTTGATATAGGCTGAAAATTGAAGCTCAGCTTTGTTCAGTGGAGGAGAACAACAAGCAGCGGCAGACACCGTTAGTAGGCCCAACCAAACAAGTAGGCCAAATGCAGTTTAATATTTGATATAGGCTGAAAATTGAAGCTCAGCTTGGATCAGTGGAGGAGAAAAGCAAGGAGCGGCAGACACCTTTAGTATACCCAACCAAACAAGTAGGCCAAATTCAGTTCAATATTTGATATAGACTGAAAATTGAAGCTCAGCTTTGTTCAGTGGAAGAGAACAACAAGCAGCGGCAGACACCGTTAGTAGGCCCAACCAAACAAGTAGGCCAAATGCAGTTTAAAATTTGATACAGGCTGAAAATTGAAGCTCAGCTTTGTTCAGTGGAGGAGAAAAGCAGGGAGCGGCAGACACCTTTAGTAGGCCCAACCAAACAAGTAGGCCAAATGCAGTTTAATATTTGATATAGGCTGAAAATTGAAGCTCAGCTTTGTTCAGTGGAGGAGAACAACAAGCAGCGGCAGACACCATTAGTAGGCCCAACCAAGCAAGAAGGCCAAATGCAGTTTAATATTTGATATAGGCTGAAAATTGAAGCTCAGCTTTGTTCAGTGGAGGAGAACAACAAGCAGCGGCAGACACCGTTAGTATGCCCAACCAAACAAGTAGGCCAAATTCAGTTCAATATTTGATATAGACTGAAACCTGAAGCTCAGCTTTGTTCAGTGGAGGAGAACAACAAGCAGCGGCAGACACCGTTAGTAGGCCCAACCAAACAAGTGGGCCAAATGCAGTTTAATATTTGATATAGGCTGAAAATTGAAGCTCAGCTTTGATCAGTGGAGGAGAAAAGCAGGGAGCGGCAGACACCTTTAGTAGGCTCAAAAAAACAAGTAGGCCAAATGCAGTTTAATATTTGATATAGGCTGAAAATTGAAGCTCAGCTTTCTTCAGTGGAGGAGTACAACAAGCAGCGGCAGACACCTTTAGTAGGCCCAACCAAACAAGAAGGCCAAATGCAGTTTAATATTTGATATAGGCTGAAAATTGAAGCTCAGCTTTGTTCAGTGGAGGAGAACAACAAGCAGCGGCAGACACCGTTAGTAGGCCCAACCAAACAAGAAGGCCAAATGCAGTTTAATATTTGATATAGGCTGAAAATTGAAGCTCAGCTTTGTTCAGTGGAGGAGAACAACAAGCAGCGGCAGACACCGTTAGTAGGCCCAACCAAACAAGAATGCCAAATGCAGTTTAATATTTGATATAGGCTGAAAATTGAAGCTCAGCTTTGTTCAGTGGAGGAGAACAACAAGCAGCGGCAGACACCGTTAGTAGGCCCAACCAAACAAGTAGGCCAAATGCAGTTTAATATTTGATATAGGCTGAAAATTGAAGCTCAGCTTGGATCAGTGGAGGAGAAAAGCAAGGAGCGGCAGACACCTTTAGTATACCCAACCAAACAAGTAGGCCAAATTCAGTTCAATATTTGATATAGACTGAAAATTGAAGCTCAGCTTTGTTCAGTGGAAGAGAACAACAAGCAGCGGCAGACACCATTAGTAGGCCCAACCAAACAAGAAGGCCAAATGCAACTTAATATTTGATATAGGCTGAAAATTGAAGCTCAGCTTTGTTCAGTGGAGGAGAACAACAAGCAGCGGCAGACACCGTTAGTAGGCCCAACCAAACAAGTAGGCCAAATTCAGTTCAATATTTGATATAGACTGAAAATTGAAGCTCAGCTTTGTTCAGTGGAAGAGAACAACAAGCAGCGGCAGACACCGTTAGTAGGCCCAACCAAACAAGTAGGCCAAATGCAGTTTAAAATTTGATACAGGCTGAAAATTGAAGCTCAGCTTTGTTCAGTGGAGGAGAAAAGCAGGGAGCGGCAGACACCTTTAGTAGGCCCAACCAAACAAGTAGGCCAAATGCAGTTTAATATTTGATATAGGCTGAAAATTGAAGCTCAGCTTTGTTCAGTGGAGGAGAACAACAAGCAGCGGCAGACACCATTAGTAGGCCCAACCAAGCAAGAAGGCCAAATGCAGTTTAATATTTGATATAGGCTGAAAATTGAAGCTCAGCTTTGTTCAGTGGAGGAGAACAACAAGCAGCGGCAGACACCGTTAGTATGCCCAACCAAACAAGTAGGCCAAATTCAGTTCAATATTTGATATAGACTGAAACCTGAAGCTCAGCTTTGTTCAGTGGAGGAGAACAACAAGCAGCGGCAGACACCGTTAGTAGGCCCAACCAAACAAGTGGGCCAAATGCAGTTTAATATTTGATATAGGCTGAAAATTGAAGCTCAGCTTTGATCAGTGGAGGAGAAAAGCAGGGAGCGGCAGACACCTTTAGTAGGCTCAACCAAACAAGTAGGCCAAATGCAGTTTAATATTTGATATAGGCTGAAAATTGAAGCTCAGCTTTCTTCAGTGGAGGAGTACAACAAGCAGCGGCAGACACCTTTAGTAGGCCCAACCAAACAAGAAGGCCAAATGCAGTTTAATATTTGATATAGGCTGAAAATTGAAGCTCAGCTTTGTTCAGTGGAGGAGAACAACAAGCAGCGGCACACACCGTTAGTAGGCCCAACCAAACAAGAAGGCCAAATGCAGTTTAATATTTGATATAGGCTGAAAATTGAAGCTCAGCTTTGTTCAGTGGAGGAGAACAACAAGCAGCGGCAGACACCGTTAGTAGGCCCAACCAAACAAGAAGGCCAAATGCAGTTTAATATTTGATATAGGCTGAAAATTGAAGCTCAGCTTTGTTCAGTGGAGGAGAACAACAAGCAGCGGCAGACACCGTTAGTAGGCCCAACCAAACAAGTAGGCCAAATGCAGTTTAATATTTGATATAGGCTGAAAATTGAAGCTCAGCTTTGTTCAGTGGAGGAGAACAACAAGCAGCGGCAGACACCGTTAGTATGCCCAACCAAACAAGTAGGCCAAATTCAGTTCAATATTTGATATAGACTGAAACCTGAAGCTCAGCTTTGTTCAGTGGAGGAGAACAACAAGCAGCGGCAGACACCGTAAGTAGGCCCAACCAAACAAGTGGGCCAAATGCAGTTTAATATTTGATATAGGCTGAAAATTGAAGCTCAGCTTTGATCAGTGGAGGAGAAAAGCAGGGAGCGGCAGACACCTTTAGTAGGCTCAACCAAACAAGTAGGCCAAATGCAGTTTAATATTTGATATAGGCTGAAAATTGAAGCTCAGCTTTCTTCAGTGGAGGAGTACAACAAGCAGCGGCAGACACCTTTAGTAGGCCCAACCAAACAAGAAGGCCAAATGCAGTTTAATATTTGATATAGGCTGAAAATTGAAGCTCAGCTTTGTTCAGTGGAGGAGAACAACAAGCAGCGGCAGACACCGTTAGTAGGCCCAACCAAAAAAGAAGGCCAAATGCAGTTTAATATTTGATATAGGCTGAAAATTGAAGCTCAGCTTTGTTCAGTGGAGGAGAACAACAAGCAGCGGCAGACACCGTTAGTAGGCCCAACCAAACAAGAAGGCCAAATGCAGTTTAATATTTGATATAGGCTGAAAATTGAAGCTCAGCTTTGTTCAGTGGAGGAGAACAACAAGCAGCGGCAGACACCGTTAGTAGGCCCAACCAAACAAGTAGGCCAAATGAAGTTTAATATTTGATATAGGCTGAAAATTGAAGCTCAGCTTGGATCAGTGGAGGAGAAAAGCAAGGAGCGGCAGACACCTTTAGTATACCCAACCAAACAAGTAGGCCAAATTCAGTTCAATATTTGATATAGACTGAAAATTGAAGCTCAGCTTTGTTCAGTGGAAGAGAACAACAAGCAGCGGCAGACACCGTTAGTAGGCCCAACCAAACAAGTGGGCCAAATGCAGTTTAATATTTGATATATTCTGAAAATTGAAGCTCAGCTTTGTTCAGCGGAGGTGAAAAGCAAGGAGCGGCAGACACCTTTAGTAGACCCAATCAAACAAGTAGGCCAAATGCAGTTTAATATTTGATATAGGCTGAAAATTGAAGCTCAGCTTTGTTCAGTGGAGAAGAACAACAAGCAGTGGCAGACACCGTTAGTAGGCCCAACCAAACAAGTAGGCCAAATGCAGTTTAAAATTTGATACAGGCTGAAAATTGAAGCTCAGCTTTGTTCAGTGGAGGAGAAAAGCAGGGAGCGGCAGACACCGTTAGTAGGCCCAACCAAACAAGTAGGCCAAATGCAGTTTAATATTTGATATAGGCTGAAAATTGAAGCTCAGCTTTGTTCAGTGGAGGAGAACAACAAGCAGCGGCAGACACCATTAGTAGGCCCAACCAAGCAAGAAGGCCAAATGCAGTTTAATATTTGATATAGGCTGAAAATTGAAGCTCAGCTTTGTTCAGTGGAGGAGAACAACAAGCAGCGGCAGACACCGTTAGTATGCCCAACCAAACAAGTAGGCCAAATTCAGTTCAATATTTGATATAGACTGAAAACTGAAGCTCAGCTTTGTTCAGTGGAGGAGAACAACAAGCAGCGGCAGACACCGTTAGTAGGCCCAACCAAACAAGTGGGCCAAATGCAGTTTAATATTTGATATAGGCTGAAAATTGAAGCTCAGCTTTGTTCAGTGGAGGAGAAAAGCAAGGAGCGGCAGACACCTTTAGTAGGCCCAACCAAACAAGTAGGCCAAATGCAGTTTAATATTTGATATAGGCTAAAAATTGAAGCTCAGCTTTATTCAGTGGAGGAGAACAACAAGCAGCGGCAGACACCGTTAGTAGGCCCAACCAAACAAGTAGGCCAAATGCAGTTTAATATTTGATATAGGCTGAAAATTGAAGCTCAGCTTTCTTCAGTGGAGGAGTACAACAAGCAGCGGCAGACACCTTTAGTAGGCCCAACCAAACAAGAAGGCCAAATGCAGTTTAATATTTGATATAGGCTGAAAATTGAAGCTCAGCTTTGTTCAGTGGAGGAGAACAACAAGCAGCGCCAGACACCGTTAGTAGGCCCAACCAAACAAGAAGGCCAAATGCAGTTTAATATTTGATATAGGCTGAAAATTGAAGCTCAGCTTTGTTCAGTGGAGGAGAACAACAAGCAGCGGCAGACACCGTTAGTAGGCCCAACCAAACAAGAAGGCCAAATGCAGTTTAATATTTGATATAGGCTGAAAATTGAAGCTCAGCTTTGTTCAGTGGAGGAGAACAACAAGCAGCGGCAGACACCGTTAGTAGGCCCAACCAAACAAGTAGGCCAAATGCAGTTTAATATTTGATATAGGCTGAAAATTGAAGCTCAGCTTGGATCAGTGGAGGAGAAAAGCAAGGAGCGGCAGACACCTTTAGTATACCCAACCAAACAAGTAGGCCAAATTCAGTTCAATATTTGATATAGACTGAAAATTGAAGCTCAGCTTTGTTCAGTGGAAGAGAACAACAAGCAGCGGCAGACACCATTAGTAGGCCCAACCAAACAAGAAGGCCAAATGCAATTTAATATTTGATATAGGCTGAAAATTGAAGCTCAGCTTTGTTCAGTGGAGGAGAACAACAAGCAGCGGCAGACACCGTTAGTAGGCCCAACCAAACAAGTAGGCCAAATTCAGTTCAATATTTGATATAGACTGAAAATTGAAGCTCAGCTTTGTTCAGTGGAAGAGAACAACAAGCAGCGGCAGACACCGTTAGTAGGCCCAACCAAACAAGTAGGCCAAATGCAGTTTAAAATTTGATACAGGCTGAAAATTGAAGCTCAGCTTTGTTCAGTGGAGGAGAAAAGCAGGGAGCGGCAGACACCTTTAGTAGGCCCAACCAAACAAGTAGGCCAAATGCAGTTTAATATTTGATATAGGCTGAAAATTGAAGCTCAGCTTTGTTCAGTGGAGGAGAACAACAAGCAGCGGCAGACACCATTAGTAGGCCCAACCAAGCAAGAAGGCCAAATGCAGTTTAATATTTGATATAGGCTGAAAATTGAAGCTCAGCTTTCTTCAGTGGAGGAGTACAACAAGCAGCGGCAGACACCTTTAGTAGGCTCAACCAAACAAGTAGGCCAAATGCAGTTTAATATTTGATATAGGCTGAAAATTGAAGCTCAGCTTTCTTCAGTGGAGGAGTACAACAAGCAGCGGCAGACACCTTTAGTAGGCCCAACCAAACAAGAAGGCCAAATGCAGTTTAATATTTGATATAGGCTGAAAATTGAAGCTCAGCTTTGTTCAGTGGAGGAGAACAACAAGCAGCGGCAGACACCGTTAGTAGGCCCAACCAAACAAGAAGGCCAAATGCAGTTTAATATTTGATATAGGCTGAAAATTGAAGCTCAGCTTTGTTCAGTGGAGGAGAACAACAAGCAGCGGCAGACACCGTTAGTAGGCCCAACCAAACAAGAAGGCCAAATGCAGTTTAATATTTGATATAGGCTGAAAATTGAAGCTCAGCTTTGTTCAGTGGAGGAGAACAACAAGCAGCGGCAGACACCGTTAGTAGGCCCAACCAAACAAGTAGGCCAAATGCAGTTTAATATTTGATATAGGCTGAAAATTGAAGCTCAGCTTGGATCAGTGGAGGAGAAAAGCAAGGAGCGGCAGACACCTTTAGTATACCCAACCAAACAAGTAGGCCAAATTCAGTTCAATATTTGATATAGACTGAAAATTGAAGCTCAGCTTTGTTCAGTGGAAGAGAACAACAAGCAGCGGCAGACACCGTTAGTAGGCCCAACCAAACAAGTGGGCCAAATGCAGTTTAATATTTGATATATTCTGAAAATTGAAGCTCAGCTTTGTTCAGCGGAGGTGAAAAGCAAGGAGCGGCAGACACCTTTAGTAGGCCCAATCAAACAAGTAGGCCAAATGCAGTTTAATATTTGATATAGGCTGAAAATTGAAGCTCAGCTTTGTTCAGTGGAGAAGAACAACAAGCAGTGGCAGACACCGTTAGTAGGCCCAACCAAACAAGTAGGCCAAATGCAGTTTAAAATTTGATACAGGCTGAAAATTGAAGCTCAGCTTTGTTCAGTGGAGGAGAAAAGCAGGGAGCGGCAGACACCGTTAGTAGGCCCAACCAAACAAGTAGGCCAAATGCAGTTTAATATTTGATATAGGCTGAAAATTGAAGCTCAGCTTTGTTCAGTGGAGGAGAACAACAAGCAGCGGCAGACACCATTAGTAGGCCCAACCAAGCAAGAAGGCCAAATGCAGTTTAATATTTGATATAGGCTGAAAATTGAAGCTCAGCTTTGTTCAGTGGAGGAGAACAACAAGCAGCGGCAGACACCGTTAGTATGCCCAACCAAACAAGTAGGCCAAATTCAGTTTAATATTTGATATAGGCTGAAAATTGAAGCTCAGCTTTGTTCAGTGGAGGAGAAAAGCAAGGAGCGGCAGACACCTTTAGTAGGCCCAACCAAACAAGTAGGCCAAATGCAGTTTAATATTTGATATAGGCTAAAAATTGAAGCTCAGCTTTATTCAGTGGAGGAGAACAACAAGCAGCGGCAGACACCGTTAGTAGGCCCAACCAAACAAGTAGGCCAAATACAGTTTAATATTTGATATAGGCTGAAAATTGAAGCTCAGCTTCGATCAGTGGAGGAGAAAAGCAGGGAGCGGCAGACACCTTTAGTAGGCCCAACCAAACAAGTAGGCCAAATGCAGTTTAATATTTGATATAGGCTGAAAATTGAAGCTCAGCTTTCTTCAGTGGAGGAGTACAACAAGCAGCGGCAGACACCTTTAGTAGGCCCAACCAAACAAGAAGGCCAAATGCAGTTTAATATTTGATATAGGCTGAAAATTGAAGCTCAGCTTTGTTCAGTGGAGGAGAACAACAAGCAGCGGCAGACACCGTTAGTAGGCCCAACCAAACAAGAAGGCCAAATGCAGTTTAATATTTGATATAGGCTGAAAATTGAAGCTCTGCTTTGTTCAGTGGAGGAGAACAACAAGCAGCGGCAGACACCGTTAGTAGGCCCAACCAAACAAGAAGGCCAAATGCAGTTTAATATTTGATATAGGCTGAAAATTGAAGCTCAGCTTTGTTCAGTGGAGGAGAACAACAAGCAGCGGCAGACACCGTTAGTATGCCCAACCAAACAAGTAGGCCAAATTCAGTTCAATATTTGATATAGACTGAAAACTGAAGCTCAGCTTTGTTCAGTGGAGGAGAACAACAAGCAGCGGCAGACACCGTTAGTAGGCCCAACCAAACAAGTGGGCCAAATGCAGTTTAATATTTGATATAGGCTAAAAATTGAAGCTCAGCTTTGTTCAGTGGAGGAGAAAAGCAAGGAGCGGCAGACACCTTTAGTAGGCCCAACCAAACAAGTAGGCCAAATGCAGTTTAATATTTGATATAGGCTAAAAATTGAAGCTCAGCTTTATTCAGTGGAGGAGAACAACAAGCAGCGGCAGACACCGTTAGTAGGCCCAACCAAACAAGTAGGCCAAATGCAGTTTAATATTTGATATAGGCTGAAAATTGAAGCTCAGCTTCGATCAGTGGAGGAGAAAAGCAGGGAGCGGCAGACACCTTTAGTAGGCCCAACCAAACAAGTAGGCCAAATGCAGTTTAATATTTGATATAGGCTGAAAATTGAAGCTCAGCTTTCTTCAGTGGAGGAGTACAACAAGCAGCGGCAGACACCTTTAGTAGGCCCAACCAAACAAGAAGGCCAAATGCAGTTTAATATTTGATATAGGCTGAAAATTGAAGCTCAGCTTTGTTCAGTGGAGGAGAACAACAAGCAGCGGCAGACACCGTTAGTAGGCCCAACCAAACAAGAAGGCCAAATGCAGTTTAATATTTGATATAGGCTGAAAATTGAAGCTCAGCTTTGTTCAGTGGAGGAGAACAACAAGCAGCGGCAGACACCGTTAGTAGGCCCAACCAAACAAGAAGGCCAAATGCAGTTTAATATTTGATATAGGCTGAAAATTGAAGCTCAGCTTTGTTCAGTGGAGGAGAACAACAAGCAGCGGCAGACACCGTTAGTAGGCCCAACCAAACAAGAAGGCCAAATGCAGTTTAATATTTGATATAGGCTGAAAATTGAAGCTCAGCTTTGTTCAGTGAAGGAGAACAACAAGCAGCGGCAGACACCGTTAGTAGGCCCAACCAAACAAGTAGGCCAAATTCAGTTCAATATTTGATATAGACTGAAAATTGAAGCTCAGCTTTGTTCAGTGGAAGACAACAACAAGCAGCGGCAGACACCGTTAGTAGGCCCAACCAAACAAGTGGGCCAAATGCAGTTTAATATTTGATATAGGCTGTAAATTGAAGCTCAGCTTTCTTCAGTGGAGGAGAACAACAAGCAGCAGCAGACACCATTAGTAGGCCCAACCAAACAAGAAGGCCAAATGCAATTTAATATTTGATATAGGCTGAAAATTGAAGCTCAGCTTTGTTCAGTGGAGGAGAACAACAAGCAGCGGCAGACACCGTTAGTAGGCCCAACCAAACAAGTAGGCCAAATTCAGTTCAATATTTGATATAGACTGAAAATTGAAGCTCAGCTTTGTTCAGTGGAAGAGAACAACAAGCAGCGGCAGACACCGTTAGTAGGCCCAACCAAACAAGTAGGCCAAATGCAGTTTAAAATTTGATACAGGCTGAAAATTGAAGCTCAGCTTTGTTCAGTGGAGGAGAAAAGCAGGGAGCGGCAGACACCTTTAGTAGGCCCAACCAAACAAGTAGGCCAAATGCAGTTTAATATTTGATATAGGCTGAAAATTGAAGCTCAGCTTTGTTCAGTGGAGGAGAACAACAAGCAGCGGCAGACACCATTAGTAGGCCCAACCAAGCAAGAAGGCCAAATGCAGTTTAATATTTGATATAGGCTGAAAATTGAAGCTCAGCTTTGTTCAGTGGAGGAGAACAACAAGCAGCGGCAGACACCGTTAGTATGCCCAACCAAACAAGTAGGCCAAATTCAGTTCAATATTTGATATAGACTGAAACCTGAAGCTCAGCTTTGTTCAGTGGAGGAGAACAACAAGCAGCGGCAGACACCGTTAGTAGGCCCAACCAAACAAGTGGGCCAAATGCAGTTTAATATTTGATATAGGCTGAAAATTGAAGCTCAGCTTTGATCAGTGGAGGAGAAAAGCAGGGAGCGGCAGACACCTTTAGTAGGCTCAAAAAAACAAGTAGGCCAAATGCAGTTTAATATTTGATATAGGCTGAAAATTGAAGCTCAGCTTTCTTCAGTGGAGGAGTACAACAAGCAGCGGCAGACACCTTTAGTAGGCCCAACCAAACAAGAAGGCCAAATGCAGTTTAATATTTGATATAGGCTGAAAATTGAAGCTCAGCTTTGTTCAGTGGAGGAGAACAACAAGCAGCGGCAGACACCGTTAGTAGGCCCAACCAAACAAGAAGGCCAAATGCAGTTTAATATTTGATATAGGCTGAAAATTGAAGCTCAGCTTTGTTCAGTGGAGGAGAACAACAAGCAGCGGCAGACACCGTTAGTAGGCCCAACCAAACAAGAATGCCAAATGCAGTTTAATATTTGATATAGGCTGAAAATTGAAGCTCAGCTTTGTTCAGTGGAGGAGAACAACAAGCAGCGGCAGACACCGTTAGTAGGCCCAACCAAACAAGTAGGCCAAATGCAGTTTAATATTTGATATAGGCTGAAAATTGAAGCTCAGCTTGGATCAGTGGAGGAGAAAAGCAAGGAGCGGCAGACACCTTTAGTATACCCAACCAAACAAGTAGGCCAAATTCAGTTCAATATTTGATATAGACTGAAAATTGAAGCTCAGCTTTGTTCAGTGGAAGAGAACAACAAGCAGCGGCAGACACCATTAGTAGGCCCAACCAAACAAGAAGGCCAAATGCAACTTAATATTTGATATAGGCTGAAAATTGAAGCTCAGCTTTGTTCAGTGGAGGAGAACAACAAGCAGCGGCAGACACCGTTAGTAGGCCCAACCAAACAAGTAGGCCAAATTCAGTTCAATATTTGATATAGACTGAAAATTGAAGCTCAGCTTTGTTCAGTGGAAGAGAACAACAAGCAGCGGCAGACACCGTTAGTAGGCCCAACCAAACAAGTAGGCCAAATGCAGTTTAAAATTTGATACAGGCTGAAAATTGAAGCTCAGCTTTGTTCAGTGGAGGAGAAAAGCAGGGAGCGGCAGACACCTTTAGTAGGCCCAACCAAACAAGTAGGCCAAATGCAGTTTAATATTTGATATAGGCTGAAAATTGAAGCTCAGCTTTGTTCAGTGGAGGAGAACAACAAGCAGCGGCAGACACCATTAGTAGGCCCAACCAAGCAAGAAGGCCAAATGCAGTTTAATATTTGATATAGGCTGAAAATTGAAGCTCAGCTTTGTTCAGTGGAGGAGAACAACAAGCAGCGGCAGACACCGTTAGTATGCCCAACCAAACAAGTAGGCCAAATTCAGTTCAATATTTGATATAGACTGAAACCTGAAGCTCAGCTTTGTTCAGTGGAGGAGAACAACAAGCAGCGGCAGACACCGTTAGTAGGCCCAACCAAACAAGTGGGCCAGATGCAGTTTAATATTTGATATAGGCTGAAAATTGAAGCTCAGCTTTGATCAGTGGAGGAGAAAAGCAGGGAGCGGCAGACACCTTTAGTAGGCTCAACCAAACAAGTAGGCCAAATGCAGTTTAATATTTGATATAGGCTGAAAATTGAAGCTCAGCTTTCTTCAGTGGAGGAGTACAACAAGCAGCGGCAGACACCTTTAGTAGGCCCAACCAAACAAGAAGGCCAAATGCAGTTTAATATTTGATATAGGCTGAAAATTGAAGCTCAGCTTTGTTCAGTGGAGGAGAACAACAAGCAGCGGCAGACACCGTTAGTAGGCCCAACCAAACAAGAAGGCCAAATGCAGTTTAATATTTGATATAGGCTGAAAATTGAAGCTCAGCTTTGTTCAGTGGAGGAGAACAACAAGCAGCGGCAGACACCGTTAGTAGGCCCAACCAAACAAGAAGGCCAAATGCAGTTTAATATTTGATATAGGCTGAAAATTGAAGCTCAGCTTTGTTCAGTGGAGGAGAACAACAAGCAGCGGCAGACACCGTTAGTAGGCCCAACCAAACAAGTAGGCCAAATGCAGTTTAATATTTGATATAGGCTGAAAATTGAAGCTCAGCTTTGTTCAGTGGAGGAGAACAACAAGCAGCGGCAGACACCGTTAGTATGCCCAACCAAACAAGTAGGCCAAATTCAGTTCAATATTTGATATAGACTGAAACCTGAAGCTCAGCTTTGTTCAGTGGAGGAGAACAACAAGCAGCGGCAGACACCGTTAGTAGGCCCAACCAAACAAGTGGGCCAAATGCAGTTTAATATTTGATATAGGCTGAAAATTGAAGCTCAGCTTTGATCAGTGGAGGAGAAAAGCAGGGAGCGGCAGACACCTTTAGTAGGCTCAACCAAACAAGTAGGCCAAATGCAGTTTAATATTTGATATAGGCTGAAAATTGAAGCTCAGCTTTGTTCAGTGGAGGAGAACAACAAGCAGCGGCAGACACCGTTAGTAGGCCCAACCAAACAAGTAGGCCAAATGCAGTTTAATATTTGATATAGGCTGAAAATTGAAGCTCAGCTTGGATCAGTGGAGGAGAAAAGCAAGGAGCGGCAGACACCTTTAGTATACCCAACCAAACAAGTAGGCCAAATTCAGTTCAATATTTGATATAGACTGAAAATTGAAGCTCAGCTTTGTTCAGTGGAAGAGAACAACAAGCAGCGGCAGACACCGTTAGTAGGCCCAACCAAACAAGTGGGCCAAATGCAATTTAATATTTGATATATTCTGAAAATTGAAGCTCAGCTTTGTTCAGCGGAGGTGAAAAGCAAGGAGCGGCAGACACCTTTAGTAGACCCAATCAAACAAGTAGGCCAAATGCAGTTTAATATTTGATATAGGCTGAAAATTGAAGCTCAGCTTTGTTCAGTGGAGAAGAACAACAAGCAGTGGCAGACACCGTTAGTAGGCCCAACCAAACAAGTAGGCCAAATGCAGTTTAAAATTTGATACAGGCTGAAAATTGAAGCTCAGCTTTGTTCAGTGGAGGAGAAAAGCAGGGAGCGGCAGACACCGTTAGTAGGCCCAACCAAACAAGTAGGCCAAATGCAGTTTAATATTTGATATAGGCTGAAAATTGAAGCTCAGCTTTGTTCAGTGGAGGAGAACAACAAGCAGCGGCAGACACCATTAGTAGGCCCAACCAAGCAAGAAGGCCAAATGCAGTTTAATATTTGATATAGGCTGAAAATTGAAGCTCAGCTTTGTTCAGTGGAGGAGAACAACAAGCAGCGGCAGACACCGTTAGTATGCCCAACCAAACAAGTAGGCCAAATTCAGTTCAATATTTGATATAGACTGAAAACTGAAGCTCAGCTTTGTTCAGTGGAGGAGAACAACAAGCAGCGGCAGACACCGTTAGTAGGCCCAACCAAACAAGTGGGCCAAATGCAGTTTAATATTTGATATAGGCTGAAAATTGAAGCTCAGCTTTGTTCAGTGGAGGAGAAAAGCAAGGAGCGGCAGACACCTTTAGTAGGCCCAACCAAACAAGTAGGCCAAATGCAGTTTAATATTTGATATAGGCTAAAAATTGAAGCTCAGCTTTATTCAGTGGAGGAGAACAACAAGCAGCGGCAGACACCGTTAGTAGGCCCAACCAAACAAGTAGGCCAAATGCAGTTTAATATTTGATATAGGCTGAAAATTGAAGCTCAGCTTTCTTCAGTGGAGGAGTACAACAAGCAGCGGCAGACACCTTTAGTAGGCCCAACCAAACAAGAAGGCCAAATGCAGTTTAATATTTGATATAGGCTGAAAATTGAAGCTCAGCTTTGTTCAGTGGAGGAGAACAACAAGCAGCGCCAGACACCGTTAGTAGGCCCAATCAAACAAGTAGGCCAAATGCAGTTTAATATTTGATATAGGCTGAAAATTGAAGCTCAGCTTTGTTCAGTGGAGAAGAACAACAAGCAGTGGCAGACACCGTTAGTAGGCCCAACCAAACAAGTAGGCCAAATGCAGTTTAAAATTTGATACAGGCTGAAAATTGAAGCTCAGCTTTGTTCAGTGGAGGAGAAAAGCAGGGAGCGGCAGACACCGTTAGTAGGCCCAACCAAACAAGTAGGCCAAATGCAGTTTAATATTTGATATAGGCTGAAAATTGAAGCTCAGCTTTGTTCAGTGGAGGAGAACAACAAGCAGCGGCAGACACCATTAGTAGGCCCAACCAAGCAAGAAGGCCAAATGCAGTTTAATATTTGATATAGGCTGAAAATTGAAGCTCAGCTTTGTTCAGTGGAGGAGAACAACAAGCAGCGGCAGACACCGTTAGTATGCCCAACCAAACAAGTAGGCCAAATTCAGTTCAATATTTGATATAGACTGAAAACTGAAGCTCAGCTTTGTTCAGTGGAGGAGAACAACAAGCAGCGGCAGACACCGTTAGTAGGCCCAACCAAACAAGTGGGCCAAATGCAGTTTAATATTTGATATAGGCTGAAAATTGAAGCTCAGCTTTGTTCAGTGGAGGAGAAAAGCAAGGAGCGGCAGACACCTTTAGTAGGCCCAACCAAACAAGTAGGCCAAATGCAGTTTAATATTTGATATAGGCTAAAAATTGAAGCTCAGCTTTATTCAGTGGAGGAGAACAACAAGCAGCGGCAGACACCGTTAGTAGGCCCAACCAAACAAGTAGGCCAAATGCAGTTTAATATTTGATATAGGCTGAAAATTGAAGCTCAGCTTTCTTCAGTGGAGGAGTACAACAAGCAGCGGCAGACACCTTTAGTAGGCCCAACCAAACAAGAAGGCCAAATGCAGTTTAATATTTGATATAGGCTGAAAATTGAAGCTCAGCTTTGTTCAGTGGAGGAGAACAACAAGCAGCGCCAGACACCGTTAGTAGGCCCAACCAAACAAGAAGGCCAAATGCAGTTTAATATTTGATATAGGCTGAAAATTGAAGCTCAGCTTTGTTCAGTGGAGGAGAACAACAAGCAGCGGCAGACACCGTTAGTAGGCCCAACCAAACAAGAAGGCCAAATGCAGTTTAATATTTGATATAGGCTGAAAATTGAAGCTCAGCTTTGTTCAGTGGAGGAGAACAACAAGCAGCGGCAGACACCGTTAGTAGGCCCAACCAAACAAGTAGGCCAAATGCAGTTTAATATTTGATATAGGCTGAAAATTGAAGCTCAGCTTGGATCAGTGGAGGAGAAAAGCAAGGAGCGGCAGACACCTTTAGTATACCCAACCAAACAAGTAGGCCAAATTCAGTTCAATATTTGATATAGACTGAAAATTGAAGCTCAGCTTTGTTCAGTGGAAGAGAACAACAAGCAGCGGCAGACACCATTAGTAGGCCCAACCAAACAAGAAGGCCAAATGCAATTTAATATTTGATATAGGCTGAAAATTGAAGCTCAGCTTTGTTCAGTGGAGGAGAACAACAAGCAGCGGCAGACACCGTTAGTAGGCCCAACCAAACAAGTAGGCCAAATTCAGTTCAATATTTGATATAGACTGAAAATTGAAGCTCAGCTTTGTTCAGTGGAAGAGAACAACAAGCAGCGGCAGACACCGTTAGTAGGCCCAACCAAACAAGTAGGCCAAATGCAGTTTAAAATTTGATACAGGCTGAAAATTGAAGCTCAGCTTTGTTCAGTGGAGGAGAAAAGCAGGGAGCGGCAGACACCTTTAGTAGGCCCAACCAAACAAGTAGGCCAAATGCAGTTTAATATTTGATATAGGCTGAAAATTGAAGCTCAGCTTTGTTCAGTGGAGGAGAACAACAAGCAGCGGCAGACACCATTAGTAGGCCCAACCAAGCAAGAAGGCCAAATGCAGTTTAATATTTGATATAGGCTGAAAATTGAAGCTCAGCTTTGTTCAGTGGAGGAGAACAACAAGCAGCGGCAGACACCGTTAGTATGCCCAACCAAACAAGTAGGCCAAATTCAGTTCAATATTTGATATAGACTGAAACCTGAAGCTCAGCTTTGTTCAGTGGAGGAGAACAACAAGCAGCGGCAGACACCGTTAGTAGGCCCAACCAAACAAGTGGGCCAAATGCAGTTTAATATTTGATATAGGCTGAAAATTGAAGCTCAGCTTTGATCAGTGGAGGAGAAAAGCAGGGAGCGGCAGACACCTTTAGTAGGCTCAAGCAAACAAGTAGGCCAAATGCAGTTTAATATTTGATATAGGCTGAAAATTGAAGCTCAGCTTTCTTCAGTGGAGGAGTACAACAAGCAGCGGCAGACACCTTTAGTAGGCCCAACCAAACAAGAAGGCCAAATGCAGTTTAATATTTGATATAGGCTGAAAATTGAAGCTCAGCTTTGTTCAGTGGAGGAGAACAACAAGCAGCGGCAGACACCGTTAGTAGGCCCAACCAAACAAGAAGGACAAATGCAGTTTAATATTTGATATAGGCTGAAAATTGAAGCTCAGCTTTGTTCAGTGGAGGAGAACAACAAGCAGCGGCAGACACCGTTAGTAGGCCCAACCAAACAAGAAGGCCAAATGCAGTTTAATATTTGATATAGGCTGAAAATTGAAGCTCAGCTTTGTTCAGTGGAGGAGAACAACAAGCAGCGACAGACACCGTTAGTAGGCCCAACCAAACAAGTAGGCCAAATGCAGTTTAATATTTTATATAGGCTGAAAATTGAAGCTCAGCTTGGATCAGTGGAGGAGAAAAGCAAGGAGCGGCAGACACCTTTAGTATACCCAACCAAACAAGTAGGCCAAATTCAGTTCAATATTTGATATAGACTGAAAATTGAAGCTCAGCTTTGTTCAGTGGAAGAGAACAACAAGCAGCGGCAGACACCGTTAGTAGGCCCAACCAAACAAGTGGGCCAAATGCAGTTTAATATTTGATATATTCTGAAAATTGAAGCTCAGCTTTGTTCAGCGGAGGTGAAAAGCAAGGAGCGGCAGACACCTTTAGTAGGCCCAATCAAACAAGTAGGCCAAATGCAGTTTAATATTTGATATAGGCTGAAAATTGAAGCTCAGCTTTGTTCAGTGGAGAAGAACAACAAGCAGTGGCAGACACCGTTAGTAGGCCCAACCAAACAAGTAGGCCAAATGCAGTTTAAAATTTGATACAGGCTGAAAATTGAAGCTCAGCTTTGTTCAGTGGAGGAGAAAAGCAGGGAGCGGCAGACACCGTTAGTAGGCCCAACCAAACAAGTAGGCCAAATGCAGTTTAATATTTGATATAGGCTGAAAATTGAAGCTCAGCTTTGTTCAGTGGAGGAGAACAACAAGCAGCGGCAGACACCATTAGTAGGCCCAACCAAGCAAGAAGGCCAAATGCAGTTTAATATTTGATATAGGCTGAAAATTGAAGCTCAGCTTTGTTCAGTGGAGGAGAACAACAAGCAGCGGCAGACACCGTTAGTATGCCCAACCAAACAAGTAGGCCAAATTCAGTTCAATATTTGATATAGACTGAAAACTGAAGCTCAGCTTTGTTCAGTGGAGGAGAACAACAAGCAGCGGCAGACACCGTTAGTAGGCCCAACCAAACAAGTGGGCCAAATGCAGTTTAATATTTGATATAGGCTGAAAATTGAAGCTCAGCTTTGTTCAGTGGAGGAGAAAAGCAAGGAGCGGCAGACAACTTTAGTAGGCCCAACCAAACAAGTAGGCCAAATGCAGTTTAATATTTGATATAGGCTAAAAATTGAAGCTCAGCTTTATTCAGTGGAGGAGAACAACAAGCAGCGGCAGACACCGTTAGTAGGCCCAACCAAACAAGTAGGCCAAATGCAGTTTAATATTTGATATAGGCTGAAAATTGAAGCTCAGCTTTGATCAGTGGAGGAGAAAAGCAGGGAGCGGCAGACACCTTTAGTAGGCCCAACCAAACAAGTAGGCCAAATGCAGTTTAATATTTGATATAGGCTGAAAATTGAAGCTCAGCTTTCTTCAGTGGAGGAGAACAACAAGCAGCGGCAGACACCTTTAGTAGGCCCAACCAAACAAGAAGGCCAAATGCAGTTTAATATTTGATATAGGCTGAAAATTGAAGCTCAGCTTTGTTCAGTGGAGGAGAACAACAAGCAGCGGCAGACACCATTAGTAGGCCCAACCAAACAAGAAGGCCAAATGCAGTTTAATATTTGATATAGGCTGAAAATTGAAGCTCAGCTTTGTTCAGTGGAGGAGAACAACAAGCAGCGGCAGACACCGTTAGTAGGCCCAACCAAACAAGTAGGCCAAATTCAGTTCAATATTTCATATAGACTGAAAATTGAAGCTCAGCTTTGTTCAGTGGTGGAGAAAAGCATGGAGCGGCAGACACCTTTAGTAGGCCCAACCAAACAAGTAGGCCAAATGCAGTTTAATATTTGATATAGGCTGAAAATTGAAGTTCAGCTTTGATCAGTGGAGGAGAAAAGCAAGGAGCGGCAGACACCGTTAGTATGCCCAACCAAACAAGTAGGCCAAATTCAGTTCAATATTTGATATAGACTGAAAACTGAAGCTCAGCTTTGTTCAGTGGAGGAGAACAACAAGCAGCGGCAGACACCGTTAGTAGGCCCAACCAAACAAGTGGGCCAAATGCAGTTTAATATTTGATATAGGCTGAAAATTGAAGCTCAGCTTTGTTCAGTGGAGGAGAAAAGCAAGGAGCGGCAGACACCTTTAGTAGGCCCAACCAAACAAGTAGGCCAAATGCAGTTTAATATTTGATATAGGCTAAAAATTGAAGCTCAGCTTTATTCAGTGGAGGAGAACAACAAGCAGCGGCAGACACCGTTAGTAGGCCCATTCAAACAAGTAGGCCAAATGCAGTTTAATATTTGATATAGGCTGAAAATTGAAGCTCAGCTTTGATCAGTGGAGGAGAAAAGCAGGGAGCGGCAGACACCTTTAGTAGGCCCAACCAAACAAGTAGGCCAAATGGAGTTTAATATTTGATATAGGCTGAAAATTGAAGCTCAGCTTTCTTCAGTGGAGGAGTACAACAAGCAGCGGCAGACACCTTTAGTAGGCCCAACCAAACAAGAAGGCCAAATGCAGTTTAATATTTGATATAGGCTGAAAATTGAAGCTCAGCTTTGTTCAGTGGAGGAGAACAACAAGCAGCGGCAGACACCGTTAGTAGGCCCAACCAAACAAGAAGGCCAAATGCAGTTTAATATTTGATATAGGCTGAAAATTGAAGCTCAGCTTTGTTCAGTGGAGGAGAACAACAAGCAGCGGCAGACACCGTTAGTAGGCCCAACCAAACAAGAAGGCCAAATGCAGTTTAATATTTGATATAGGCTGAAAATTGAAGCTCAGCTTTGTTCAGTGGAGGAGAACAACAAGCAGCGGCAGACACCGTTAGTAGGCCCAACCAAACAAGAAGGCCAAATGCAGTTTAATATTTGATATAGGCTGAAAATTGAAGCTCAGCTTTGTTCAGTGGAGGAGAACAACAAGCAGCGGCAGACACCGTTAGTAGGCCCAACCAAACAAGTAGGCCAAATTCAGTTCAATATTTTATATAGACTGAAAATTGAAGCTCAGCTTTGTTCAGTGGAAGAGAACAACAAGCAGCGGCAGACACCGTTAGTAGGCCCAACCAAACAAGTGGGCCAAATGCAGTTTAATATTTGATATAGGCTGTAAATTGAAGCTCAGCTTTCTTCAGTGGAGGAGAACAACAAGCAGCAGCAGACACCATTAGTAGGCCCAACCAAACAAGAAGGCCAAATGCAATTTAATATTTGATATAGGCTGAAAATTGAAGCTCAGCTTTGTTCAGTGGAGGAGAACAACAAGCAGCGGCAGACACCGTTAGTAGGCCCAACCAAACAAGTAGGCCAAATTCAGTTCAATATTTGATATAGACTGAAAATTGAAGCTCAGCTTTGTTCAGTGGAAGAGAATAACAAGCAGCGGCAGACACCGTTAGTAGGCCCAACCAAACAAGTAGGCCAAATGCAGTTTAAAATTTGATACAGGCTGAAAATTGAAGCTCAGCTTTGTTCAGTGGAGGAGAAAAGCAGGGAGCGGCAGACACCTTTAGTAGGCCCAACCAAACAAGTAGGCCAAATGCAGTTTAATATTTGATATAGGCTGAAAATTGAAGCTCAGCTTTGTTCAGTGGAGGAGAACAACAAGCAGCGGCAGACACCATTAGTAGGCCCAACCAAGCAAGAAGGCCAAATGCAGTTTAATATTTGATATAGGCTGAAAATTGAAGCTCAGCTTTGTTCAGTGGAGGAGAACAACAAGCAGCGGCAGACACCGTTAGTATGCCCAACCAAACAAATAGGCCAAATTCAGTTCAATATTTGATATAGACTGAAACCTGAAGCTGAGCTTTGTTCAGTGGAGGAGAACAACAAGCAGCGGCAGACACCGTTAGTAGGCCCAACCAAACAAGTGGGCCAAATGCAATTTAATATTTGATATAGGCTGAAAATTGAAGCTCAGCTTGGATCAGTGGAGGAGAAAAGCAAGGAGCGGCAGACACCTTTAGTATACCCAACCAAACAAGTAGGCCGAATTCAGTTCAATATTTGATATAGACTGAAAATTGAAGCTCAGCTTTGTTCAGTGGAAGAGAACAACAAGCAGCGGCAGACACCATTAGTAGGCCCAACCAAACAAGAAGGCCAAATGCAATTTAATATTTGATATAGGCTGAAAATTGAAGCTCAGCTTTGTTCAGTGGAGGAGAACAACAAGCAGCGGCAGACACCGTTAGTAGGCCCAACCAAACAAGTAGGCCAAATTCAGTTCAATATTTGATATAGACTGAAAATTGAAGCTCAGCTTTGTTCAGTGGAAGAGAACAACAAGCAGCGGCAGACACCGTTAGTAGGCCCAACCAAACAAGTAGGCCAAATGCAGTTTAAAATTTGATACAGGCTGAAAATTGAAGCTCAGCTTTGTTCAGTGGAGGAGAAAAGCAGGGAGCGGCAGACACCTTTAGTAGGCCCAACCAAACAAGTAGGCCAAATGCAGTTTAATATTTGATATAGGCTGAAAATTGAAGCTCAGCTTTGTTCAGTGGAGGAGAACAACAAGCAGCGGCAGACACCATTAGTAGGCCCAACCAAGCAAGAAGGCCAAATGCAGTTTAATATTTGATATAGGCTGAAAATTGAAGCTCAGCTTTGTTCAGTGGAGGAGAACAACAAGCAGCGGCAGACACCGTTAGTATGCCCAACCAAACAAGTAGGCCAAATTCAGTTCAATATTTGATATAGACTGAAACCTGAAGCTCAGCTTTGTTCAGTGGAGGAGAACAACAAGCAGCGGCAGACACCGTTAGTAGGCCCAACCAAACAAGTGGGCCAAATGCAGTTTAATATTTGATATAGGCTGAAAATTGAAGCTCAGCTTTGATCAGTGGAGGAGAAAAGCAGGGAGCGGCAGACACCTTTAGTAGGCTCAACCAAACAAGTAGGCCAAATGCAGTTTAATATTTGATATAGGCTGAAAATTGAAGCTCAGCTTTCTTCAGTGGAGGAGTACAACAAGCAGCGGCAGACACCTTTAGTAGGCCCAACCAAACAAGAAGGCCAAATGCAGTTTAATATTTGATATAGGCTGAAAATTGAAGCTCAGCTTTGTTCAGTGGAGGAGAACAACAAGCAGCGGCAGACACCGTTAGTAGGCCCAACCAAACAAGAAGGCCAAATGCAGTTTAATATTTGATATAGGCTGAAAATTGAAGCTCAGCTTTGTTCAGTGGAGGAGAACAACAAGCAGCGGCAGACACCGTTAGTAGGCCCAACCAAACAAGAAGGCCAAATGCAGTTTAATATTTGATATAGGCTGAAAATTGAAGCTCAGCTTTGTTCAGTGGAGGAGAACAACAAGCAGCGGCAGACACCGTTAGTAGGCCCAACCAAACAAGTAGGCCAAATGCAGTTTAATATTTGATATAGGCTGAAAATTGAAGCTCAGCTTGGATCAGTGGAGGAGAAAAGCAAGGAGCGGCAGACACCTTTAGTATACCCAACCAAACAAGTAGGCCAAATTCAGTTCAATATTTGATATAGACTGAAAATTGAAGCTCAGCTTTGTTCAGTGGAAGAGAACAACAAGCAGCGGCAGACACCGTTAGTAGGCCCAACCAAACAAGTGGGCCAAATGCAGTTTAATATTTGATATATTCTGAAAATTGAAGCTCAGCTTTGTTCAGCGGAGGTGAAAAGCAAGGAGCGGCAGACACCTTTAGTAGGCCCAATCAAACAAGTAGGCCAAATGCAGTTTAATATTTGATATAGGCTGAAAATTGAAGCTCAGCTTTGTTCAGTGGAGAAGAACAACAAGCAGTGGCAGACACCGTTAGTAGGCCCAACCAAACAAGTAGGCCAAATGCAGTTTAAAATTTGATACAGGCTGAAAATTGAAGCTCAGCTTTGTTCAGTGGAGGAGAAAAGCAGGGAGCGGCAGACACCGTTAGTAGGCCCAACCAAACAAGAAGGCCAAATGCAGTTTAATATTTGATATAGGCTGAAAATTGAAGCTCAGCTTTGTTCAGTGGAGGAGAACAACAAGCAGCGGCAGACACCATTAGTAGGCCCAACCAAGCAAGAAGGCCAAATGCAGTTTAATATTTGATATAGGCTGAAAATTGAAGCTCAGCTTTGTTCAGTGGAGGAGAACAACAAGCAGCGGCAGACACCGTTAGTATGCCCAACCAAACAAGTAGGCCAAATTCAGTTCAATATTTGATATAGACTGAAAACTGAAGCTGAGCTTTGTTCAGTGGAGGAGAACAACAAGCAGCGGCAGACACCGTTAGTAGGCCCAACCAAACAAGTGGGCCAAATGCAGTTTAATATTTGATATAGGCTGAAAATTGAAGCTCAGCTTTGTTCAGTGGAGGAGAAAAGCAAGGAGCGGCAGACACCTTTAGTAGGCCCAACCAAACAAGTAGGCCAAATGCAGTTTAATATTTGATATAGGCTAAAAATTGAAGCTCAGCTTTATTCAGTGGAGGAGAACAACAAGCAGCGGCAGACACCGTTAGTAGGCCCAACCAAACAAGTAGGCCAAATGCAGTTTAATATTTGATATAGGCTGAAAATTGAAGCTCAGCTTTGATCAGTGGAGGAGAAAAGCAGGGAGCGGCAGACACCTTTAGTAGGCCCAACCAAACAAGTAGGCCAAATGCAGTTTAATATTTGATATAGGCTGAAAATTGAAGCTCAGCTTTCTTCAGTGGAGGAGTACAACAAGCAGCGGCAGACACCTTTAGTAGGCCCAACCAAACAAGAAGGCCAAATGCAGTTTAATATTTGATATAGGCTGAAAATTGAAGCTCAGCTTTGTTCAGTGGAGGAGAACAACAAGCAGCGGCAGACACCGTTAGTAGGCCCAACCAAACAAGAAGGCCAAATGCAGTTTAATATTTGATATAGGCTGAAAATTGAAGCTCAGCTTTGTTCAGTGGAGGAGAACAACAAGCAGCGGCAGACACCGTTAGTAGGCCCAACCAAACAAGAAGGCCAAATGCAGTTTAATATTTGATATAGGCTGAAAATTGAAGCTCAGCTTTGTTCAGTGGAGGAGAACAACAAGCAGCGGCAGACACCGTTAGTAGGCCCAACCAAACAAGTAGGCCAAATGCAGTTTAATATTTGATATAGGCTGAAAATTGAAGCTCAGCTTGGATCAGTGGAGGAGAAAAGCAAGGAGCGGCAGACACCTTTAGTATACCCAACCAAACAAGTATGCCAAATTCAGTTCAATATTTGATATAGACTGAAAATTGAAGCTCAGCTTTGTTCAGTGGAAGAGAACAACAAGCAGCGGCAGACACCATTAGTAGGCCCAACCAAACAAGAAGGCCAAATGCAATTTAATATTTGATATAGGCTGAAAATTGAAGCTCAGCTTTGTTCAGTGGAGGAGAACAACAAGCAGCGGCAGACACCGTTAGTAGGCCCAACCAAACAAGTAGGCCAAATTCAGTTCAATATTTGATATAGACTGAAAATTGAAGCTCAGCTTTGTTCAGTGGAAGAGAACAACAAGCAGCGGCAGACACCGTTAGTAGGCCCAACCAAACAAGTAGGCCAAATGCAGTTTAAAATTTGATACAGGCTGAAAATTGAAGCTCAGCTTTGTTCAGTGGAGGAGAAAAGCAGGGAGCGGCAGACACCTATAGTAGGCCCAACCAAACAAGTAGGCCAAATGCAGTTTAATATTTGATATAGGCTGAAAATTGAAGCTCAGCTTTGTTCAGTGGAGGAGAACAACAAGCAGCGGCAGACACCATTAGTAGGCCCAACCAAGCAAGAAGGCCAAATGCAGTTTAATATTTGATATAGGCTGAAAATTGAAGCTCAGCTTTGTTCAGTGGAGGAGAACAACAAGCAGCGGCAGACACCGTTAGTATGCCCAACCAAACAAGTAGGCCAAATTCAGTTCAATATTTGATATAGACTGAAACCTGAAGCTCAGCTTTGTTCAGTGGAGGAGAACAACAAGCAGCGGCAGACACCGTTAGTAGGCCCAACCAAACAAGTGGGCCAAATGCAGTTTAATATTTGATATAGGCTGAAAATTGAAGCTCAGCTTTGATCAGTGGAGGAGAAAAGCAGGGAGCGGCAGACACCTTTAGTAGGCTCAACCAAACAAGAAGGCCAAATGCAGTTTAATATTTGATATAGGCTGAAAATTGAAGCTCAGCTTTCTTCAGTGGAGGAGTACAACAAGCAGCGGCAGACACCTTTAGTAGGCCCAACCAAACAAGAAGGCCAAATGCAGTTTAATATTTGATATAGGCTGAAAATTGAAGCTCAGCTTTGTTCAGTGGAGGAGAACAACAAGCAGCGGCAGACACCGTTAGTAGGCCCAACCAAACAAGAAGGCCAAATGCAGTTTAATATTTGATATAGGCTGAAAATTGAAGCTCAGCTTTGTTCAGTGGAGGAGAACAACAAGCAGCGGCAGACACTGTTAGTAGGCCCAACCAAACAAGAAGGCCAAATGCAGTTTAATATTTGATATAGGCTGAAAATTGAAGCTCAGCTTTGTTCAGTGGAGGAGAACAACAAGCAGCGGCAGACACCGTTAGTAGGCCCAACCAAACAAGTAGGCCAAATGCAGTTTAATATTTGATATAGGCTGAAAATTGAAGCTCAGCTTGGATCAGTGGAGGAGAAAAGCAAGGAGCGGCAGACACCTTTAGTATACCCAACCAAACAAGTAGGCCAAATTCAGTTCAATATTTGATATAGACTGAAAATTGAAGCTCAGCTTTGTTCAGTGGAAGAGAACAACAAGCAGCGGCAGACACCATTAGTAGGCCCAACCAAACAAGTGGGCCAAATGCAGTTTAATATTTGATATATTCTGAAAATTGAAGCTCAGCTTTGTTCAGCGGAGGTGAAAAGCAAGGAGCGGCAGACACCTTTAGTAGGCCCAATCAAACAAGTAGGCCAAATGCAGTTTAATATTTGATATAGGCTGAAAATTGAAGCTCAGCTTTGTTCAGTGGAGAAGAACAACAAGCAGTGGCAGACACCGTTAGTAGGCCCAACCAAACAAGTAGGCCAAATGCAGTTTAAAATTTGATACAGGCTGAAAATTGAAGCTCAGCTTTGTTCAGTGGAGGAGAAAAGCAGGGAGCGGCAGACACCGTTAGTAGGCCCAACCAAACAAGTAGGCCAAATGCAGTTTAATATTTGATATAGGCTGAAAATTGAAGCTCAGCTTTGTTCAGTGGAGGAGAACAACAAGCAGCGGCAGACACCATTAGTAGGCCCAACCAAGCAAGAAGGCCAAATGCAGTTTAATATTTGATATAGGCTGAAAATTGAAGCTCAGCTTTGTTCAGTGGAGGAGAACAACAAGCAGCGGCAGACACCGTTAGTATGCCCAACCAAACAAGTAGGCCAAATTCAGTTCAATATTTGATATAGACTGAAAACTGAAGCTCAGCTTTGTTCAGTGGAGGAGAACAACAAGCAGCGGCAGACACCGTTAGTAGGCCCAACCAAACAAGTGGGCCAAATGCAGTTTAATATTTGATATAGGCTGAAAATTGAAGCTCAGCTTTGTTCAGTGGAGGAGAAAAGCAAGGAGCGGCAGACACCTTTAGTAGGCCCAACCAAACAAGTAGGCCAAATGCAGTTTAATATTTGATATAGGCTAAAAATTGAAGCTCAGCTTTATTCAGTGGAGGAGAACAACAAGCAGCGGCAGACACCGTTAGTAGGCCCAACCAAACAAGTAGGCCAAATGCAGTTTAATATTTGATATAGGCTGAAAATTGAAGCTCAGCTTTGATCAGTGGAGGAGAAAAGCAGGGAGCGGCAGACACCTTTAGTAGGCCCAACCAAACAAGTAGGCCAAATGCAGTTTAATATTTGATATAGGCTGAAAATTGAAGCTCTGCTTTCTTCAGTGGAGGAGAACAACAAGCAGCGGCAGACACCTTTAGTAGGCCCAACCAAACAAGAAGGCCAAATGCAGTTTAATATTTGATATAGGCTGAAAATTGAAGCTCAGCTTTGTTCAGTGGAGGAGAACAACAAGCAGCGGCACACACCATTAGTAGGCCCAACCAAACAAGAAGGCCAAATGCAGTTTAATATTTGATATAGGCTGAAAATTGAAGCTCAGCTTTGTTCAGTGGAGGAGAACAACAAGCAGCGGCAGACACCGTTAGTAGGCCCAACCAAACAAGTAGGCCAAATTCAGTTCAATATTTCATATAGACTGAAAATTGAAGCTCAGCTTTGTTCAGTGGAGGAGAAAAGCAAGGAGCGGCAGACACCTTTAGTAGGCCCAACCAAACAAGTAGGCCAAATGCAGTTTAATATTTGATATAGGCTGAAAATTGAAGTTCAGCTTTGATCAGTGGAGGAGAAAAGCAAGGAGCGGCAGACACCTTTAGTATGCCCAACCAAACAAGTAGGCCAAATGCAGTTTAATATTTGATATAGGCTGAAATTTGAAGCTCAGCTTTGTTCAGTGGAGGAGAAAAGCAAGGAGCGGCAGACACCTTTAGTAGGCCCAACCAAACAAGTAGGCCAAATGCAGCTTAATATTTGATATAGGCTGATAAGTGAAGCTCAGCTTTGTTCAGTGGAGGAGAAAAGCAAGGAGCGGCAGACACCGTTAGTAGGCCCAACCAAACAAGTAGGCCTAATGCAGTTTAATATTCGAAACAGGATGAAAATTGAGGCTCAGCTTTGTTCTGTGGAGGACAGCTGTTTTGAGTGGCACAGACAGACACATGTAGTAGGCCTAAAATAAAAAGTAGGCTAAATGCAGTTCAAAATTGGTAACTGGAGTACACAGGCGGCATAGCTTTGTGAAGTGGAGGACAGCTGTATTGAGTGGCGCAGACAGGCACATGTAGTAGGCCTAAAATAAAAAGTAGGCTAAATGCAGTTCAAAATTGGTAACTGGAGTACACAGGCGGCATAGCCATGTGCAGTGGAGGACAGCTGTATTGAGTGGCACAAACAGACACAGGCAGTAGGCCTAAAATAAAAAAGTAGGCTAAATATAGTTCAACATTGGTAACTGGAGTACACAGGCAGCATAGCTTTGTGCAGTGGAGGACAACTGTAAGGAGTGGCGCAGACAGACACATGTAGTAGGCCCAAATGATAAAATAGGCTAAATGCAGTTCAAAAATTGTAACTGGAGTACACAGGCAGCATTGCTTTGTTCATTGGAGGACAACTGGAAGGAGTGGCTGACACAGTTCGTAGGCCAAAATAGTAAAGTGGCCTAAATGTCTGCCAAAACAATGTTCCTAAATAAACAGGTGGCATAGCTAGGTACAGGGGTGGGCTCCTCTGCTGAGTAGCAGACAGAGGTAGTTTGCGCACAGTATCAACTGGTCTAAATGGAGGGCAGGGCCCCTGTATATTTTTACTATCATCTATAATTTCAACAAATTTGTATTGGCAGTGCCATTGAAGGATTTAACAGCACAGACTAAACACTGGTGGAGCAGTGAGAGGTAAGTTTTGCAAGTGGTAGAGCACTGTTTGAGCTGGGGGGGGAACACTCTCTCGTGGGTGGTGGTACTGGCACAGGGCCCCTCATATTACGACGGTGTGTCTGACGTTGGTTGTGCACCACCACCGTCAGAGACACTTCATTGTACTATGAGGAACCCTGTGTCAGTGACGTCGCTCAAAAGTGGGCACACCCACCTGTCCAGGCAAACGGCACTCTCACAGGTGCTTGCGCCAAGTGGTGACCACGGCCCTGTGGGGGTAGTCAGACCATTTAGGGAGGTATAAAAATGGCCTTTGGTGGACATTCAGCAGCTGCAAATGGAGGAATTGGAGCAGTCAGTAAAAGGAGGCCAAAAGCAAGACATTTTTCAGGCAAGCTACGTGTCAGCAGGGGAAGGTGGGGCAAAATAATTTGAAATCCATGATTGGTTCATTTTAATGAAAGTTAGATCATCAACATTTTGGGTAGCCAGATGAGTCCTTTTTTCGGTCAGTATTGAACCAGCAGAACTGAATACTCTTTCTGATAGCACACTAGCAGCTGGGCAAGCAAGCTCCTGTAATGCATATTCTGCCAATTCAGGCCAGGTGTCTATTTTAGATGCCCAGTAATCAAAAGGGAATGACGTGTGAGGGAGAACTGTTGTGAACTCTGTTTTTGGGCTCCCTCTTGTGGTCACAACTGGTACTGTGAAGTGCTGTCTTTGGGCTCCCTCTGGTGGTTCTTTGTGTCATTCTGCAGGTCTGAGGCTGATCAGCTGTCTCGTTATCTGTTAGCTGGTTTCCTATTTAGTTCACCTGGACTCTCAGTTGTTGCCTGCTGTCAATGTCTTCAGTGCTATTTTGGAGCTCTCCTGCAGTCCTTCGTTATCAGTCTCTTCAAGGGAAGCTAAGTTTTGCTTGGTTCATTTTTTCACCATCAGTGGTCATATGTTTCTTGGTTTATTTTTGTTTTCTTGCCCAGCTTGCTAATATGTGATTTCCTTGCTTGCTGGTAGCTCTAGGGGGCTGAGTTTCTCCCCTCACACCGTTAGTTGGTGTGGGGGTTCTTGTATTCTCAGTGTGGATATTTTGCATAGGGTTTTTTACTGACCGCACAGTTCACTATCTGTCTTCTGCTATCTAGTATTAGCGGGCCTCATTTGCTGAATCTGTTTTCATTTCTACTTTTGTGTTTTCCCCTTACCTCACCGTTATTATTTGTTGGGGGCTTCCTATATCTTTGGGGTGATTTCTCTTGAGGCAAGTGAGGTCTTACTTTCCCTCCAGGAGTAGATAGTTTCTCAGGCTGCATCGAGACGTCCAGGATTTTAGGCACGTTCACCAGCTACCTTTAGTGTGTTGGTTAGGATCAGGTTTGCGGTCAGTTCAGTTACCACCTCCCTAGAGCTCGTGTCTATGTTCATAAACTTAGCTAGTCCATTTTGTGATCCTCAGCCACTAGGATCATCACAGTACAGCAGGCCAACAAGTGTGTAATGCATCGCAGAAGTGGGATAAGAGAAGCCCTGAGTACATTTTTTTTTTCCTCTCTATTGTTGCTGCAGTCTGTCCAGCTTCTCTCATCCCCTTAATCTCTGGGTGGTTTTGTGTTCAGCTGCAGACATGGATATTCAGAGTCTGACTTCTAGTGTGGATCATCTTGCTGCAAGGGTGCAAAGCATTCAGGATTTTGTTGTTCATAGCCCTATGTCAGAGCCAAAAATACCTATTCCTGAGTTGTTTTCTGGAGATAGATCTAGGTTTCTGAATTTTAAGAATAATTGTAAATTATTTCTATCTTTGAGACCTCGTTCCTCTGGTGATTCCGCTCAGCAAGTTAGAATTGTTATCTCCTTGTTACGTGGCGACCCCCAAGATTGGGCTTTTTCTCTGGTGCCAGGAGATCCTGCATTGATGAATGTGGATGCGTTTTTTCTGGTGCTTGGACTGCTTTATGAGGAACCTAATCTTGAGAACCAGGCAGAAAAGGCCTTGCTGGCTCTTTCTCAGGGCCAGGATGAAGCGGAGGTGTATTGTCAAAAATTTCGGAAATGGTCGGTGCTTACTCAATGGAATGAGTGTGCCCTGGCTGCAAATTTCAGAGAAGGTCTTTCTGAAGCCATTAAGAATGTTATGGTGGGGTTCCCCACGCCTGCAAGTCTGAATGACTCAATGGCTTTGGCCATTCAGATTGATCGGCGTTTGTGGGAGCGCAAATCTGTGCACCATCTGGCGGTGTTTTCTGAACAGAGACCTGAGTCTATGCAATGTGACCGAGTTCTGACCAGAATTGAGCGGCAAAATCATAGACGTCAAAATGGGTTGTGCTTTTACTGTGGTGATTCAACTCATGTTATCTCAGCATGCTCTAAGCGCGTTAAAAAAATCGCTAAACCTGTCACCATTGGTACTGTACAGCCTAAATTCATTTTGTCTGTTAATTTAATTTGTTCTTTGTCATCCTACTCGGTTATGGCTTTTGTGGATTCAGGTGCTGCCCTGAATCTGATGGATTTGTCGTTTGCCAGGCGCTGTGGTTTTGTCCTGGAGCCTTTGGAATTCCCTATTCCACTGAGGGGAATTGATGCTACACCATTGGCTGAGAATAAGCCTCAATATTGGACTCAAGTGACCATGTGCATGACTCCTGTGCATCAGGAGGTGATTCGCTTTCTTGTGCTGCATAATTTGCATGATTTTGTCGTGTTGGGTCTGCCATGGCTGCAGGCCCATAATCCAGTTCTGGATTGGAAAGCTATGTCTGTGTCAAGTTGGGGTTGCCAGGGGATTCATGGCGATGCTCCTTTGGTATCAATTGCTTCTTCCACTCCTTCTGAGGTCCCTGAGTTTTTGTCGGACTACCAGGATGTATTTGATGAGCCCAGATCCAGTGCCCTGCCTCCTCACAGGGATTGTGATTGTGCTATAAATTTGATTCCTGGTAGTAAGTTCCCTAAGGGACGACTTTTTAATTTGTCTGTACCAGAACATGCCGCAATGCGGAGCTATATAAAGGAGTCTTTAGAGAAGGGACATATTCGCCCGTCCTCCTCCCCTCTTGGTGCAGGATTCTTTTTTGTGGCCAAGAAGGATGGTTCTCTGAGACCTTGTATAGATTATCGTCTTCTAAATAAAATCACAGTCAAATTTCAGTATCCTTTGCCATTGTTGTCTGATCTGTTTGCTCGGATTAAGGGGTCCAGTTGGTTCACCAAGATAGATCTTCGTGGTGCGTATAACCTTGTGCGCATTAAGCAGGGGGATGAATGGAAAACAGCATTTAATACGCCCGAAGGTCATTTTGAGTACTTGGTGATGCCTTTTGGACTCTCTAATGCTCCTTCTGTGTTCCAGTCCTTCATGCATGACATCTTCCGAGAATATCTGGATACATTTATGATTGTGTATCTGGATGACATTTTGGTCTTTTCTGAGGACTGGGAGTCCCATGTGAAGCAGGTCAGGATGGTATTTCAGGTCGAAGTCCCATGTGAAGCAGGTCAGGATGGTATTTCAGGTCCTGCGTGCTAATGCCTTATTTGTGAAGGGCTCAAAATGTCTCTTCGGAGTACAGAAGGTTTCCTTTTTGGGTTTTATTTTTTCTCCTTCTACTATTGAGATGGACCCAGTCAAGGTCCAGGCTATTCATGACTGGATTCAGCCTACATCTGTTAAGAGTCTTCAGAAGTTCTTGGGTTTTGCTAATTTTTACCGTCGCTTCATTGCTAATTTTTCTGGCGTGGTTAAACCCTTGACGGATTTGACCAAGAAGGGTTCTGATGTGACTAATTGGTCTCCTGCGGCCGTGGAAGCCTTTCGGGAGCTGAAGCGCCGGTTTTCTTCGGCTCCAGTTTTGTGTCAGCCTGATGTCTCTCTTCCTTTTCAGGTCAAGGTTGATGCTTCTGAGATTGGAGCAGGGGCTGTTTTGTCGCAGAGAAGTTCTGATTGCTCTGTGATGAAGCCTTGTGCTTTCTTTTCAAGAAAGTTTTCACCTTCCGAGCGGTATTATGATGTTGGTAATCGGGAATTGTTGGCTATGAAGTGGGCATTTGAGGAGTGGCGACATTGGCTCGAGGGAGCTAAGCATCGTGTAGTGGTCTTAACTGATCACAAAAATCTGATTTATCTCGAGTCTGCCAAGCGGCTGAATCCTAGACAGGCTCGTTGGTCGTTGTTTTTCTCCCATTTCGATTTCGTGGTCTCGTACCTGCCTGGTTCGAAGAACGTAAAGGCTGATGCTCTTTCTAGGAGTTTTGTGCCTGACTCTCCGGGAGTTTCAGAGCCGGCTGGTATCCTCAGAGAGGGAGTGATTTTGTCTGCCATTTCCCCAGATTTGCGACGAGTGCTGCAGAAATTTCAGGCGGATAGACCTGACCGTTGCCCACCAGAGAGACTGTTTGTCCCAGATAGATGGACCAGCAGAGTTATTTCCGAGGTTCATTCTTCGGTGTTGGCAGGCCATCCTGGGATTTTTGGTACCAGAGACTTGGTGGCTAGGTCCTTCTGGTGGCCTTCCTTGTCGCGGGATGTGCGTTCCTTTGTGCAGTCCTGTGGGATTTGTGCTCGGGCTAAACCTTGCTGTTCTCGTGCCAGCGGTTTGCTTTTGCCTTTGCCTGTCCCGAAGAGGCCTTGGACGCACATTTCCATGGATTTCATTTTGGATCTTCCAGTCTCTCAGAGAATGTCTGTCATCTGGGTGGTGTGTGATCGTTTTTCCAAAATGGTCCATTTGGTGCCCTTGCCTAAGTTGCCTTCCTCCTCCGATTTGGTTCCTCTGTTTTTTCAGAATGTGGTTCGCTTGCACGGCATCCCTGAGAATATTGTGTCTGACAGAGGATCCCAGTTTGTGTCCAGATTTTGGCGGATCTTTTGTGCTAAGATGGGCATTGATTTGTCTTTTTCGTCGGCCTTCCATCCTCAGATGAATGGCCAAACCGAGCGAACTAATCTGACCTTGGAAACCTATTTGAGATGTTTTGTTTCTGCTGATCAGGATGATTGGGTGACTTTTTTGCCATTGGCCGAGTTTGCCCTTAATAATCGGGCTAGTTCTGCTACTTTGGTTTCGCCTTTTTTCTGCAATTCTGGTTTTCATCCTCGTTTTTCCTCGGGTCAGGTTGAGCCTTCCGACTGTCCTGGGGTGGATTCTGTGGTGGATAGGTTGCAGCAGATTTGGAACCATGTGGTGGACAATTTGAAGTTGTCACAGGAGAAGGCTCAGCGCTTTGCCAACCGCCGTCGCGGTGTGGGTCCCCGACTTCTTGTTGGGGATTTGGTGTGGCTGTCTTCTCGGTATGTTCCTATGAAGGTTTCCTCTCCTAAATTCAAGCCTCGCTTCATCGGTCCTTATAAGATTTTGGAAATCCTTAACCCGGTGTCATTTTGTTTGGACCTCCCAGCGTCGTTTGCCATTCATAACGTGTTCCATAGGTCTTTGTTGCGGAGGTATGTGGTGCCTGTGGTTCCTTCTGTTGAACCCCCTGCTCCGGTGCTGGTTGAGGGCGAATTGGAGTACGTGGTGGAGAAGATCTTGGATTCTCGTATTTCTAGACGGAGGCTTCAGTATTTGGTTAAGTGGAAGGGCTATGGTCAGGAGGATAATTCCTGGGTTGTTGCCTCCGATGTTCATGCGGCCGATTTGGTTCATGCCTTCCATGTGGCTCATCCTGATCGCCCTGGGGGTTTTGATGAGGGTTCGGTGACCCCTCCTCAAGGGGGGGTACTGTTGTGAACTCTGTTTTTGGGCTCCCTCTTGTGGTCACAACTGGTACTGTGTAGTGCTGTCTTTGGGCTCCCTCTGGTGGTTCTTTGTGTCATTCTGCAGGTCTGAGGCTGATCAGCTGTCTCGTTATCTGTTAGCTGGTTTCCTATTTAGTTCACCTGGACTCTCAGTTGTTGCCTGCTGTCAATGTCTTCAGTGCTATTTTGGAGCTCTCCTGCAGTCCTTCGTTATCAGTCTCTTCAAGGGAAGCTAAGTTTTGCTTGGTTCATTTTTTGACCATCAGTGGTCATATGTTTCTTGGTTTATTTTTGTTTTCTTGCCCAGCTTGCTAATATGTGATTTCCTTGCTTGCTGGTAGCTCTAGGGGGCTGAGTTTCTCCCCTCACACCGTTAGTTGGTGTGGGGGTTCTTGTATTCTCAGCGTGGATATTTTGCATAGGGTTTTTTACTGACCGCACAGTTCACTATCTGTCTTCTGCTATCTAGTATTAGCGGGCCTCATTTGCTGAATCTGTTTTCATTTCTACGTTTGTGCTTTCCCCTTACCTCACCGTTATTATTTGTTGGGGGCTTCCTATATCTTTGGGGTGATTTCTCTTGAGGCAAGTGAGGTCTTACTTTCCCTCCAGGAGTAGATAGTTTCTCAGGCTGCGTCGAGACGTCCAGGATTTTAGGCACGTTCACCAGCTACCTTTAGTGTGTTGGTTAGGATCAGGTTTGCGGTCAGTTCAGTTACCACCTCCCTAGAGCTCGTGTCTATGTTCATAAACTTAGCTAGTCCGTTTTGTGATCCTCAGCCACTAGGATCATAACAGAGAACATCGATAAGGGAGGAAAATCAGTTTGTAACCATCCTGGACAAATGCTGCCTCCTGTCACTTTGAATCGATGCAACAGTACCTGTCGTGTCTGCGGTCATTGCGAAATCACTCCACAACCTGGTCATAAAACCCCTCTGTCCAACGCCACTTCTGATTTGTGCACCTCTAACACCTCTGCCATATTGCCCCCTACAGCTCGTGTGAGAACCATCACCGTCGCTGTGTGCTGGGAATGCCTGAACCAAACGGTCTACAAGAGTTGCTTGTTTGGTAGCCAATATTTGCTCAAGGTTGTCATGTGGCATGATATTTTGTAATTTCCCTTTATATCGTGGATCCAGGAGGCAGGCCAACCAGTAATCGCCAAAGGTCATCATTTTTATAATGCGGGGGTCCCTTTTTAGGATACGCAAGTCATAATCAGCCATGTGGGCCAAAGTTCCAGGTGTCAATTCACTGCTTGTGCTGGGTTGAGAAGCACTTTCTTGCAAATCAACATCACTTGTCTCCCGCAAAAAACCTGTACCTGACCTTGCAACACCACCAGTTTCTATTGCCCCCTGAGAAGCATTTTCCCATAAATATTCATCCCCATCATCCTCCTCCTCCTCCTCCTCTTTGTCCGCCACCTCGTCCAGGAGAGTTCCCTGAGCAGACAATGGCTGACTGTCATCAAGGCTTCCCTCCTCCTCAGCCGCAGACGCCTGCTCCTTAATGTGCATCAAACTTTGCATCAGCAGACACATAAGTGGGATGCTCATGCTTATGATGACGTCGTCTGCACTTACCAGCCATGTGCATTCCTCAAAACACTGAAGGACTTGACAGAGGTCTTGTAGCTTCGACCACTGCACACCAGACAACTCCATGTCTGCCATCCAACTGCCTGCCCGTGTATCTGTATCCTCCCACAAATACATTACAGCATGCCTCTGTTCGCACAGCCTCTGAAGCATGTGCAGTGTGGAGTTCCACCTTGTTGCAACATCGATTATTAGGCGGTGCTGGGGAAGCTTCAGTGATCACTGATGGTTCAGCATACTGCTGGAGTGTATGGGAAACCGGCGGATGTGCGAGCAAAGTCTTCGCACCTTCAGGAGCAGGGCTGGTAACCCTGGATAATTTTTCAGGAAGCACTGCACCACCAGGTTCAAGGTGTGAGCCAGGCAAGGTATGTGTTTCAGTTCTGAAATGGCTATGGCAGCCATAAAATTCCTTCCGTTATCACTGACTACCTTGCCTGCCTCAAGATGTACACTGCCCAGCCATGACTGAGTTTCTTGCTGCAAGTACTCGGCCAGTACTTCCGCAGTGTGTCTGTTGTCACCCAAACACTTCATTTCCAACACAGCCTGCTGACGCTTACCACTACCTGTTCCATAATGGGACACCTTGTGTGCAACACTGGCAGCTGCGGATGGAGTGGTAGGGCGACTGCGCTCTGTGGACGAGCTTTCGCTTCTGGAGGATGAGGAGGAGGAGGAGTGTCAAACGCCTACTGCCATCTGTTTCCTAGACCGTGGGCTAGGCAGAACTGTCCCACTATGGCTGTCCCCTGTGGACCCTGCATCCACCACATTAACCCAGTGTGCCGTGATGGACAAGTAACATCCCTGGCCATGCCTACTAGTCCATGCATCTGTTGTGAGGTGCACCTTTCTACTGACTGATTGCCTGAGTGCATGGACAATGCGGTCTTTGACATGCTGGTGGAGGGCTGGGATGGCTTTTCTTGCAAAGAAGTGTCAACTGGGTAGGTCATAGCTTGGGACTGCGTAGGCCATCAGGGCTTTGAAAGCTTTGCTTTCAACCAACCAGTAGGGCATCATCTCTAACGAGATTAGTCTAGCAATGTGGGCGTTCAAACCCTGTGTACACAGATGAGGGGATGAGTACTTCCTTTTCCTAACGAGAGTCTCTTGTAGGGTGAGCTGGACTGGAGAGCTGCATATGGTGGAACTAGCAGGGGTGGTAGTGGACATGTCAGATTGAGAGAGGGTTGGTGATGGTATTCTTGATGTTGGCCTACATACAGTGTTTACTACCAAGAACCTTGTGATTCCCTGACTGCTTTGGCCTTGCGACGATACCTCCACATTTGCTGCTGTTGGTGTCCTAAGCAGTGGGCTTACAGTGAGGGATGCAATGTAGCGTTGCTGACTATCTTCATTCTGAGCGGGTGCACCAACGGTACGGGACGTTTGGTAGTTAGTCCAAGCTTGCAAGTGCATGCTGGTTAAATGTCTACGCATGCACGTCGTATTTAAATTTTGGACATTCTTCCCTCTGCTAAAGGTCTTTGAGCATTTCTTACAGATGACTTTGCACTGATCCTTCGGATCTTGGTTAAAAAATTCCCACACTGCACTCTTCCTACTATCGAATACCTTTTCAGGCATTGCACACTGTGCTACTTTCACCGGATGGCCACACTGTCCTAAAAGTGTTTTTGGTTTTGTCAAACGTTTTTGGCCACATACGGGCCTGCCAGATGAAAGCTGTTGCGATGTAGATGCCTGCTGCGGATCATCCTCCTCCGCTTCAGAGCTACTGCCAGCGGCACTCTGTTCGCCCAATGGCTGCCAATCTGGGTCAACAACTGGGTCATCTATCACCTCCTCTTCAATGTCATGTGCACCTTCCTCTGTGTCACCGTGTAAGGTGCTATAGCGTTCGGGACGGGGCACCATAGTGTCATCAGGGTCAGATTCTGGCTCAGTACAGTGCGAGGGCAATGTAGTGATCTGAGTCAATGGAACAGCATAATAATCTAGCTGTGGCTGTGCATCTGTGCACTCCATGTCCGATTCATCTTGTAATGGGCTGTTACCTATTTCCCTTTCTAACCCTGGCACGGTATGTGTAAAGAGCTCCATGGAGTAAACTGTAATGTCGACTGCCGCATCCTTCACTTTTGCTTTGGGTGAAGGACACAAGGAAGCGACTTGTTCCTGACCGGGAGCATCCACTGACGACTCGCTGCTTTTATATTTTGAACTTTCTGAAGAAGAGGCGAAAGAGCTAGAGGCTGAGTCAGCAATGAAAGCCAAAACTTTTTCCTGCTGCTCTGGCTTTAAAAGCGGTTTTCCTACTCTCAGATATGGGAGCCTTCGAGGCCTTGTGTAGCCAGACGATGACGCTGGCTCAACAACTCAAGCCTTAGGTGCTATTTTGATTTTCCCACTACCACCAGATGCTCCACCACCACCACCACCACCATCATTACCAGCTGGCAACGACCGCCCATGGCCTCTTCCACCAGACTTCCTCATTTTTGGGAAAATGTAACCAAACTAACAACCATTATATGGTACTGTAAAACAAGGTAGAAGGTGTATATAAACTTGTTGAGAATTTAAATCTCCCTTTTTTGAGGGGGGAGACTGCAGCAAAACTCAGGCCCAGTGTATTACACTACACAGTGTAAGTGGCAGAACGTGACTGGCAGATATACAACAAACAGAACTGACGTATATAAACTTGTTGGCAATTTAAATCTCCCTTTTTTGGGGGGGGAGACTGCAGCAAAAAACAGGCCCTGGGTATTACACTATACAATGTAAGTGGCAGAATGTGGCTGGCAGATATACGACAAACAGAACTGACGTATATAAACTTGTTGGCAATTTAGATCTCCTTTTTGGGGGGGGAGACTGCAGCAAAAAACAGGCCCTGGGCATTACACTATACAATGTAAGTGGCTGAAAGTGGCTGGCAGATATACGACAAACATCTGACGTAGATCCACTTAGTGGCAATTTAAATCTCCCTTTTTTGGGGGGAGACTGCAGCAAAAACAGGCCCTGGGTATTACACTATACAATGTAAGTGGCAGAACGTGGCTGGCAGATATACGACAAACAGAACTGACGTAGATCCACTTAATGACAATTTAAATCTCCCTTTTTTGGGAGGGAGACTGAAGCAAAAAACAGGCCCTGGGTATTACACTATACAATGTAAGTGGCAGAACGTGGCTGGCAGATATACGACAAACAGAACTGATGTATATAAACTTGTTGGCAATTTAAATCTCTCTTTTTTTGGGGGGAGACTGCAGCAAAAAACAGGCCCTGTGTATTACACTACACAATGTAAGTGGCAGAACATGGCTGGCAGATATAGGACAAACAGAACTGATGTATATAAACTTATTGGCAATTTAAATCTCCCTTTTTTGGGGGGGAGACTGCAGCAAAAAACAGGCCCTGGGTATTACACTATACAATGTAAGTGGCAGAACGTGGCTGGCAGATATAGGACAAACAGAACTGATGTAGATCCACTTAGTGGCAATTTAAATCTCCCTTTTTTGGGGGGGAGACTGCAGCAAAAGACAGGCCCTGGGTATTACACTATACAATGTAAGTGGCAGAACGTGGCTGACAGATATACGACAAACAGAACTGATGTATATAAACTTGTTGGCAATTTAAATCTCCCTTTTTGGGGGGGAGACTGCAGCAAAAAACAGGCCCTGTGTATTACACTACACAATGTAAGTGGCAGAACATGGCTGGCAGATATAGGACAAACAGAACTGACGTAGATCCACTTAGTGGCAATTTAAATCTCCCTTTTTTGGGGGGGAGACTGCAGCAAAAAAAAGGCCCTGGGTATTACACTATACAATGTAAGTGGCAGAACATGGCTGGCAGATATACGACAAGCAGAACTGACGTAGATCCACTTAGTGGCAATTTAAATCTCCCTTTTTTGAGGGGGAGACTGCAGCAAAAAACAGGCCCCAGGTATTACACGATACAATATAAAAGGCAGAACGTGGCTGGCAGATATACGACAAACAGAACAGACATATATAAACTTGTTGGCAATTTAAATCTGCCTTTTTTGGGGGAAAGACTGCAGCAAAAAACAGGCCCTGGGTATTACACTACACAATGTAAGTGGCAGAACGTGGCTGGCAGATATACGACAAACAGAACTGACGTAGATCCACTTAGCGGCAATTTAAATCTCCCTTTTTTGGGGGGGAGAGACTGCAGCAAAAATCAGGCCCTGGGTATTACACTATAAAATGTAAGTGGCAGAACGTGGCTGGCAGATATACGACAAAGAGAACTGACGTAGATCCACTTAATGGCAATTTAAATCTCCCTTTTTTGGGAGGGAGACTGAAGCAAAAAACATGCCCTGGGTATTACACTATACAATGTAAGTGGCAGAACGTGGCTGGCAGATATACGACAAACAGAACTGATGTATATAAACTTGTTGGAAATTTAAATCTCTCTTTTTTGGGGGGGAGACTGCAGCAAAAAACAGGCCCTGTGTATTACACTACACAATGTAAGTGGCAGAACATGGCTGGCAGATATAGGACAAACAGAACTTACGTAGATCCACTTAGTGGAAATTTGAATCTCCCTTTTTTGGGGGGGAGACTGCAGCAAAAACCAGGCCCTGGGTATTACACTATACAATGTAAGTGGCAGAACATGGCTGGCAGATATAGGACAAACAGAACTGACGTAGATCCACTTAGTGGAAATTTAAATCTCCCTTTTTTGGGGGGGAGACTGCAGCAAAAACCAGGCCCTGGGTATTACACTATACAATGTAAGTGGCAGAACAAGGCTGGCAGATATACGACAAACAGAACTGACGTAGATCCACTTAATGACAATTTAAATCTCCCTTTTTTGGGAGGGAGACTGAAGCAAAAAACAGGCCCTGGGTATTACACTATACAATGTAAGTGGCAGAACGTGGCTGGCAGATATACGACAAACAGAACTGATGTATATAAACTTGTTGGCAATTTAAATCTCTCTTTTTTTGGGGGGAGACTGCAGCAAAAAACAGGCCCTGTGTATTACACTACACAATGTAAGTGGCAGAACATGGCTGGCAGATATAGGACAAACAGAACTGATGTATATAAACTTATTGGCAATTTTAATCTCCCTTTTTTGGGGGGGAGACTGCAGCAAAAAACAGGCCCTGGGTATTACACTATACAATGTAAGTGGCAGAACGTGGCTGGCAGATATAGGACAAACAGAACTGATGTAGATCCACTTAGTGGCAATTTAAATTTCCCTTTTTTGGGGGGGAGACTGCAGCAAAAGACAGGCCCTGGGTATTACACTATACAATGTAAGTGGCAGAACGTGGCTGACAGATATACGACAAACAGAACTGATGTATATAAACTTGTTGGCAATTTAAATCTCCCTTTTTGGGGGGGAGACTGCAGCAAAAAACAGGCCCTGTGTATTACACTACACAATGTAAGTGGCAGAACATGGCTGGGAGATATAGGACAAACAGAACTTACGTAGATCCACTTAGTGGAAATTTGAATCTCCCTTTTTTGGGGGGGAGACTGCAGCAAAAACCAGGCCCTGGGTATTACACTATACAATGTAAGTGGCAGAATATGGCTGGCAGATATAGGACAAACAGAACTGACGTAGATCCGCTTAGTGGAAATTTAAATCTCCCTTTTTTGGGGGGGAGACTGCAGCAAAAACCAGGCCCTGGGTATTACAATATACATTGTAAGTGGCAGAACATTGCTGGCAGATATACGACAAACAGAAATGACGTAGATCCACTTAGTGGCAATTTAAATCTCCCTTTTTTGGGGGAGAGACTGCAGCAAAAAACAGGCCCTGGGTATTACACTATACAATGTAAGTGGCAGAACGTGGCTGGCAGATATACGACAAACAGAACTGATGTAGATGCACTTAGTGGCAATTTAAATCTCCCTTTTTTGGGGGGGAGACTGCAGCAAAAAACAGGCCCTGGGTATTACACTACACAATGTAAGTGGCAGAACGTGGCTGGCAGATATACGACAAACAGAACTGATGTATATAAACTTATTGGCAATTTAAATCTCCCTTTTTGGGGGGGGAGACTGCAGCAAAAAACAGGCCCTGTGTATTACACTACACAATGTAAATGGCAAAACATGGCTGGCAGATATAGGACAAACAGAGCTGACGTAGATCCACTTAGTGGAAATTTAAATCTCCCTTTGTTTGGGGCGAGACTGCAGCAAAAAACAGGCCCTGTGTATTACACTACACAATGTAAGTGGCAGAACGTGGCTGGCAGATATACGACAAACAGAACTGACGTAGATCCACTTAGTAGCAATTTAAATCTCCCTTTTTTTGGGGAGAGACTGCAGCAAAAAAAAGGCCCTGGGTATTACACTATACAATGTAAGTGGCAGAACATGGCTGGCAGATATACGACAAACAGAACTGACGTAGATCCACTTAGTGGCAATTTAAATCTCCCTTTTTTGGGGGGGAGACTGCAGCAAAAAAACAGGCCCTGGGTATTACACTATACAATGTAAGTGGCAGAACGTGGCTGGAAGATATACGACAAACAGAACTGACGTAGATCCACTTAGTGGCAATTTAAATCTCCCTTATTTGAGGGGGAGACTGCAGCAAAAAACAGGCCCTGTGTATTACACTACACAATGTAAATGGCAAAACATGGCTGGCAGATATAGGACAATCAGAGCTGACGTAGATCCACTTAGTGGAAATTTAAATCTCCCTTTTTTGGGGGGAGACTGCAGCAAAAAACAGGCCCTGTGTATTACACTACACAATGTAAGTGGCAGAACGTGGCTGGCAGATATACGACTAACAGAACTGACGTAGATCCACTTAGTAGCAATTTAAATCTCCCTTTTTTTGGGGAGAGACTGCAGCAAAAAAAAGGCCCTGGGTATTACACTATACAATGTAAGTGGCAGAACATGGCTGGCAGATATACGACAAACAGAACTGACGTAGATCCACTTAGTGGCAATTTAAATCTCCCTTTTTTTGGGGGGGAGACTGCAGCAAAAAAACAGGCCCTGGGTATTACACTATACAATGTAAGTGGCAGAACGTGGCTGGAAGATATACGACAAACAGAACTGACGTAGATCCACTTAATGGCAATTTAAATCTTCCTTTTTTGGGAGGGAGACTGAAGAAAAAAACAGGCCCTGGGTATTACACTATACAATGTAAGTGGCAGAACATGGCTGGCAGATATACGACAAACAGAAATTACGTAGATCCACTTAGTGGCAATTTCAATCTCCCTTTTTTTGGGGGGAGACTGCAGCAAAAAACAGGCCCTGGGTATTACACTATGCAATGTAAGTGGCAGAACGTGGCTGGCAGATATACGACAAACAGAACTGATGTATATAAACTTGTTGGCAATTTAAATCTCCCTTTTTTGGGGGGGAGACTGCAGCAAAAAACAGGCCCTGGGTATTACACTACACAATGTAAGTGGCAGAACGTGGCTGGCAGATATACGACAAACAGAACTGACGTAGATCCACTTAGTAGCAATTTAAATCTCCCTTTTTGTGGGGGGAGACTGCAGCAAAAAAAAGGCCCTGGGTATTACACTATACAATGTAAGTAGCAGAACATGGCTGGCAGATATACGACAAACAGAACTGACGTAGATCCACTTATTGGCAATTTAAATCTCCCTTTTTGGGGGGAGACTGCAGCAAAAAACAGGCCCTGGGTATTACACTACACAATGTAAGTGGCAGAACGTGGCTGGCAGATATACGACAAACAGAACTGACGTAGATCCACTTAGTAGCAATTTAAATCTCCCTTTTTGTGGGGGGAGACTGCAGCAAAAAAAAGGCCCTGGGTATTACACTATACAATGTAAGTAGCAGAACATGGCTGGCAGATATACGACAAACAGAACTGACGTAGATCCACTTATTGGCAATTTAAATCTCCCTTTTTGGGGGGAGACTGCAGCAAAAAACAGGCCCTGGGTATTACACTATACAATGTAAGTGGCAGAACGTGGATGGCAGATATACGACAAGCAGAACTGACGTAGATCCACTTAGTGGCAATTTAAATCTCCCTTTTTTGGGGGGGGAGACTGCAGCAAAAAACAGGCCCTGGGTATTACACTTTACAATGTAAGTGGCAGAACGTGGCTGGCAGATATACGACAAACAGAACTGATGTATATAAACTTGTTGGCAATTTAAATCTTCCTTTTTTGGGGGGGATACAGCATGCAAAAAACAGGCCCTGGGTATTACACTACACAATGTAAGTGGCAGAACGTGGCTGGCAGATATACGACAAACAGAACTGACGTAGATCCACTTAGTAGCAATTTAAATCTCCCTTTTTGTGGGGGGAGACTGCAGCAAAAAAAAGGCCCTGGGTATTACACTATACAATGTAAGTAGCAGAACATGGCTGGCAGATATACGACAAACAGAACTGACGTAGATCCACTTATTGGCAATTTAAATCTCCCTTTTTGGGGGGAGACTGCAGCAAAAAACAGGCCCTGGGTATTACACTATACAATGTAAGTGGCAGAACGTGGATGGCAGATATACGACAAGCAGAACTGACGTAGATCCACTTAGTGGCAATTTCAATCTCTCTTTTTTGAGGGGGAGACTGCAGCAAAAAACAGGCCCTGGGTATTACACTATACAATGTAAGTGGCACAACGTGGCTGGCAGATATACGACAAACAGAACTGATGTATATAAACTTGTTGGCAATTTAAATCTCTCTTTTTTGGGGGGGAGACTGCAGCAAAAAACAGGCCCTGTGTATTACACTACACAATGTAAGTGGCAGAACATGGCTGGCAGATATAGGACAAACAGAACTGATGTATATAAACTTATTGGCAATTTAAATCTCCCTTTTTTGGGGGGGAGACTGCAGCAAAAAACAGGCCCTGTGTATTACACTACACAATGTAAGTGGCAGAACATGGCTGGCAGATATAGGACAAACAGAACTGACGTAGATCCACTTAGTGGAAATTTAAATCTCACTTTTTTTGGGGGGAGACTGCAGCAAAAACCAGGCCCTGGGTATTACACTATACAATGTAAGTGGCAGAACATGGCTGGCAGATATACGACAAACAGAAATGACGTAGATCCACTTAGTGGCAATTTAAATCTCCCTTTTTTGGGGGGGAGACTGCATCAAAAAACAGGCCTTGGGTATTACACTATACAATGTAAGTGGCAGAACGTGGCTGGCAGATATACGACAAACAGAACTGATGTATATAAACTTGTTGGCAATTTAAATCTCCCTTTTTTTGGGGGGAGACTGCAGCAAAAAACAGGCCCTGTGTATTACACTACACAATGTAAGTGGCAGAACGTGGCTGGCAGATATACGACAAACAGAACTGACGTAGATCCACTTAGTGGCAATTTAAATCTCCCTTTTTTTGGGGGGGAGACTGCAGCAAAAAACAGGCCTGGGTATTACACTATACAATGTAAGTGGCAGAACGTGGATGGCAGATATATGACAAGCAGAACTGACGTAGATCCACTTAGTGGCAATTTAAATCTCCCTTTTTTGAGGGGGAGACTGCAGCAAAAATCAGGCCCTGGGTATTACACTATACAACGTAAGTGGCAGAACATGGCTGGCAGATATATGACAAACAGAACTGACATATATAAACTTGTTGGCAATTTAAATCTCCCTTTTTTGGGGGAAAGACTGCAGCAAAAAACAGGCCCTGTGTATTACACTATACAATGTAAGTGGCAGAACGTGGCTGGCAGATATACGATAAACAGAACTGACGTAGATCCACTTATTGGCAATTTAAATCTCCCTTTTTTTGGGGGGGAGACTGCAGCAAAAAAACAGGCCCTGGGTATTACACTATACAATGTAAGTGGCAGAACGTGGCTGGAAGATATACGACAAACAGAACTGACGTAGATCCACTTAATGGCAATTTAAATCTTCCTTTTTTGGGAGGGAGACTGAAGAAAAAAACAGGCCCTGGGTATTACACTATACAATGTAAGTGGCAGAACATGGCTGGCAGATATACGACAAACAGAAATTACGTAGATCCACTTAGTGGCAATTTCAATCTCCCTTTTTTTGGGGGGAGACTGCAGCAAAAAACAGGCCCTGGGTATTACACTATGCAATGTAAGTGGCAGAACGTGGCTGGCAGATATACGACAAACAGAACTGATGTATATAAACTTGTTGGCAATTTAAATCTCCCTTTTTTGGGGGGGAGACTGCAGCAAAAAACAGGCCCTGGGTATTACACTACACAATGTAAGTGGCAGAACGTGGCTGGCAGATATACGACAAACAGAACTGACGTAGATCCACTTAGTAGCAATTTAAATCTCCCTTTTTGTGGGGGGAGACTGCAGCAAAAAAAAGGCCCTGGGTATTACACTATACAATGTAAGTAGCAGAACATGGCTGGCAGATATACGACAAACAGAACTGACGTAGATCCACTTATTGGCAATTTAAATCTCCCTTTTTGGGGGGAGACTGCAGCAAAAAACAGGCCCTGGGTATTACACTACACAATGTAAGTGGCAGAACGTGGCTGGCAGATATACGACAAACAGAACTGACGTAGATCCACTTAGTAGCAATTTAAATCTCCCTTTTTGTGGGGGGAGACTGCAGCAAAAAAAAGGCCCTGGGTATTACACTATACAATGTAAGTAGCAGAACATGGCTGGCAGATATACGACAAACAGAACTGACGTAGATCCACTTATTGGCAATTTAAATCTCCCTTTTTGGGGGGAGACTGCAGCAAAAAACAGGCCCTGGGTATTACACTATACAATGTAAGTGGCAGAACGTGGATGGCAGATATACGACAAGCAGAACTGACGTAGACCACTTAGTGGCAATTTAAATCTCCCTTTTTTGGGGGGGGAGACTGCAGCAAAAAACAGGCCCTGGGTATTACACTTTACAATGTAAGTGGCAGAACGTGGCTGGCAGATATACGACAAACAGAACTGATGTATATAAACTTGTTGGCAATTTAAATCTTCCTTTTTTGGGGGGGATACAGCATGCAAAAAACAGGCCCTGGGTATTACACTACACAATGTAAGTGGCAGAACGTGGCTGGCAGATATACGACAAACAGAACTGACGTAGATCCACTTAGTAGCAATTTAAATCTCCCTTTTTGTGGGGGGAGACTGCAGCAAAAAAAAGGCCCTGGGTATTACACTATACAATGTAAGTAGCAGAACATGGCTGGCAGATATACGACAAACAGAACTGACGTAGATCCACTTATTGGCAATTTAAATCTCCCTTTTTGGGGGGAGACTGCAGCAAAAAACAGGCCCTGGGTATTACACTATACAATGTAAGTGGCAGAACGTGGATGGCAGATATACGACAAGCAGAACTGACGTAGATCCACTTAGTGGCAATTTCAATCTCTCTTTTTTGAGGGGGAGACTGCAGCAAAAAACAGGCCCTGGGTATTACACTATACAATGTAAGTGGCACAACGTGGCTGGCAGATATACGACAAACAGAACTGATGTATATAAACTTGTTGGCAATTTAAATCTCTCTTTTTTGGGGGGGAGACTGCAGCAAAAAACAGGCCCTGTGTATTACACTACACAATGTAAGTGGCAGAACATGGCTGGCAGATATAGGACAAACAGAACTGATGTATATAAACTTATTGGCAATTTAAATCTCCCTTTTTTGGGGGGGAGACTGCAGCAAAAAACAGGCCCTGTGTATTACACTACACAATGTAAGTGGCAGAACATGGCTGGCAGATATAGGACAAACAGAACTGACGTAGATCCACTTAGTGGAAATTTAAATCTCACTTTTTTTGGGGGGAGACTGCAGTAAAAACCAGGCCCTGGGTATTACACTATACAATGTAAGTGGCAGAACATGGCTGGCAGATATACGACAAACAGAAATGACGTAGATCCACTTAGTGGCAATTTAAATCTCCCTTTTTTGGGGGGGAGACTGCATCAAAAAACAGGCCTTGGGTATTACACTATACAATGTAAGTGGCAGAACGTGGCTGGCAGATATACGACAAACAGAACTGATGTATATAAACTTGTTGGCAATTTAAATCTCCCTTTTTTGGGGGGGAGACTGCAGCAAAAAACAGGCCCTGTGTATTACACTACACAATGTAAGTGGCAGAACGTGGCTGGCAGATATACGACAAACAGAACTGACGTAGATCCACTTAGTGGCAATTTAAATCTCCCTTTTTTTGGGGGGGAGACTGCAGCAAAAAACAGGCCTGGGTATTACACTATACAATGTAAGTGGCAGAACGTGGATGGCAGATATATGACAAGCAGAACTGACGTAGATCCACTTAGTGGCAATTTAAATCTCCCTTTTTTGAGGGGGAGACTGCAGCAAAAATCAGGCCCTGGGTATTACACTATACAATGTAAGTGGCAGAACATGGCTGGCAGATATATGACAAACAGAACTGACATATATAAACTTGTTGGCAATTTAAATCTCCCTTTTTTGGGGGAAAGACTGCAGCAAAAAACAGGCCCTGTGTATTACACTACACAATGTAAGTGGCAGAACGTGGCTGGCAGATATACGACAAACAGAACTGACGTAGATCCACTTAGTGGCAATTTAAATCTCCCTTTTTTGGGGGGGAGACTGCAGCAAAAAAAGGGCCCTGGGTATTACACTATACAATGTAAGTGGCAGAACGTGGCTGGCAGATATACGATAAACAGAACTGACGTAGATCCACTTAGTAGCAATTTAAATCTCCCTTTTTTTGGGGGGGAGACTGCAGCAAAAAAAGGGCCCTGGGTATTACACTATACAATGTAAGTGGCAGAACGTGGCTAGCAGACATACGACAAACAGAACTGATGTAGATCCACTTAGTGGCAATTTAAATCTCCCTTTTTTTGGGGGGGAGACTGCAGCAAAAAACAGGCCCTGGGTATTACACTATACAATGTAAGTGGCAGAACGTGGCTGGCAGATATATAAAAAAAATACAAAGACTGTACTACAATAACAATCTCCCTACAGTGATCTCAGGACAAGTATGGCAGCCTGCAATAAAAAGGACTGCTGCCCACAAAAGTGTGGACAAATAAAGAAGATAACTGTGCAGAAAGCAGCAACAGGATTTTTGCTTTTAAAAAAGCAGTTGGTTTGCACAGCGGCATACAAACAGCAATGCAGCTACCAGGGAGCCTTATAAGGCAGCCTAATAAGCTACAGAACTGATGCAGAAAAATCTAGCCTCCACTGTCCCTGCAAAACAAAGGTGGTGTTGGACAGTGGAAATCTCTACAGCACAAGCGGTTTGGGTGTTAATCTTCCCTCCGTAAGGATATCCCTGCTTCTGATGAAGCTGCAGCAACCTCTCCCTATGCTGAGATCGGCAGAAGTGAGATGGTGGTCGGCGTGCACGCCCCCTTATAGCCCCTGTGACGCCGCAGAAAGCAAGCCAATCACTGTCATGCCCTTCTCTAAGATGGTGGGGACCGAGACCTATGTCATCACGCTGCCCACACTCTGCGTCCTCCTTCATTGGCTGAAAAATGGCGCTGAAAGCATCATACGAAACGCGACTTTTGCGCGCAGATCACCGACCTCATGGCCGATCCCACACTGGGATCTGGTCGGGTTTCATGGACCTGACTTTGCCGAAAGTCGGCGATTTTTTAATTTGACCCATCCGTTTCGCTTAACCCTAGTCATGATGTACTGAATAGACCATTTTCTTTTAGACTAGCTGAAGAGCCCGGCGTTGCCCGGGCATAGTAACTAACTGTGGTTAGTTATAACAAATTATAATAATTACATTGCACATAAAGCACAGCTTTGGCAGCACCTTACCCACCTCTTCCATATACAATTGAATAGAAACAATTGGAAACACTTGATCCAAGAGAAATTGCGCTAATTGCAATAATGCATATTGTATACACATGTCTGCATTTGAGGATGTGATTTTCCTCACCAACTCTTGTCATGATCCTATAGGCATAGAAGTCCATGGCCGACACTTTTTTCCCTGAAGGGTTGCCTGTTGCAGGATTTGTCTGAGGTGTTTCAAAGTGATAGCTATATCCTGTCCCTGCCAAAAGATAATTGGATATTGCAGTGCATCATAGGACCTGTGAGCTTCTGCCACCTGATGCAAACCATTGTTACTTTTCTAAAGCACAATGTCACGGCTGTGAAACTCATTACCCACAATCAAAATAGCTACCTCATCAAATGTGGGAACATTGAAATGCCACTGATGCTCATCTTGTGGTGTTTTCTCAGCTCTGATTACAACTTTGTAATTGTCACTTGGCATGCTTTCAAGTGCAGTCTTGAAAAGATGAACTACCTAGCCTTACTCTGCACCAGTGCTTCCTCTCTTTTTAACCAAGCCTGGCTAAGGTTCCTTTCACATTGTATTATTGCCCATGTTTGCTGGTCCCATTGGGGCTTGCGCTTGTACCCCCAGCAAAATGGGATTCGGGCATTTGTGCTGATAGGGTCATTGACTATAATGGTGCTGATAGAGTCAATGTGTGCTATGTTGTGCATAATTTTTAATTATTAAACATGTGCACAGCCTTTGACTTGTGGTGCCCAGGTAGGTTCCAACACCATAACCATATGTAATAAAACCTGGCACTCAACTTATAGTCTGGAAACGTATTTTATTGTCAGCAACAAAACGTTTCGGTCCCAAAACCGGACCTTCATCAGTTACTGAAAGTGCAAACAATATATAACAAAAATATATAAACAAGATACAAAAAAACAAAGTATGTACAAAACTGGACATCCAGTATATAGAGAGTATGGCAACATAGCTATTGTACAGGGACAAAAAACAGTACAGAACCGACCAATATTGGCACAATGCTACTACGGATAGTGAGTGGCTTATCTATTGAGAGTGAGAGGGTAGTCACATACCGTGCTATGCAGAGTATTAGGAGGGTCGTGCCCCTGTGGGCAAATGGTGGTTAGCTTCTGAAATAGAGGATTGAATATATGGGTGATAGGCCAGGGACGTAGTGGTATGGGGGGAGCAAAACCTACCCATAAAGATGCAAAGTATTGGTCTGTGTAATGCTGTATGAGCCATATCCTACTGGGTATAAAACGCATAAGTAGGTTAGGTGAAAGGCATCTGCCTACGTGACCCGACAATATTTAGGGTTACCTTACCATTTGGGGATGGTGTGGCTGACGCGGTGTCCACCGCTAGTCTGAAGCCATGTGTGCTGCTTTGGCGCTATAAATACATATTGTCCGTGAGAGCCTGTGTGACGCTGACCGGAAGTGGGCGTGTCCGGCATGCCAAGATGTTAGCTGGGGCCAGGAACGACGTCACCAACATGGTGGTGCGTTCCAAGGAGCGGCGCTTGCGTGTCACATCAGGAGGCGTGCCTAGTAGGGGAGGTGCTCCCTTACACATAGCGGTGATATGCCAAGTGTGATGGCATATCGCCGTGAGTTATGTGCGTGCCTGGTCCTGGATGGGTGTCGGTACTAAGTGGCACATGGGTACGATGATCCAGTGGGGGCATGCAAAAAGGAGGATGGTGGTTAAATACGAATATATATATATCCATATATACACATCTGTCACAGTGGAGCCTAGTGGATAGAAAAATACAAGGAGGCAATAATACGTATACTTTGCTGAGCAGGTGCAGGTGAATAGAGGGTGAGCCGCCAAACTATAGTGAGTGCCACATGGGAGGATTCTGGATTCAGGAATCAATAAAGACGACTCTAAAACAACACAGAAAGGAGTAATTAGCACACATATGGCAAAAGAGGCAAAATAAATCAATAATGTCATCCCTTACAACAGTGGTATAGTTATTTAGATAAATGCCAGCAAGTCATAACCCCTGTTTAACCCTTTCGGTGTTAGGGTTTCCAGGGTATGTATCCAGAACGCTTCCCGTTTTTTTTGGAGCGCAATCCTATCACCCCCTCGTCTATCACCTGGTATTTTAGTTGTGAGATGGTGTGGCCATGGGTGGAAAAATGGTGGGGAACCGGTAAGAGTAGATTATTGCAGCGGATAGTAGATTTGTGTTTGGATATTCTATCTCGCACAGATTGAGTAGTCTCCCCAATGTATAGCAAGCCACATGGGCATTTAATAAGGTAGATGACAAATGACGATTCACATGTGTAATAGTTTTTAATCTGGAAGCTTTTGCCTGTGTGCGGGTGTTGAAACGTACCGCCCTTTTGTACATTTCCACATTGGGCACAATGTAGACATGGGAATGTCCCCATTCTCGGGTTTGATAGGAATCAATAGGTATAACCGGATTCCTTTTAGTCAGAAATTCAATAGTTTTAGAATCAAGAATCCCCAATGTGGAGTATTTTTGTAATATGGCATCTATCTTGATTTGAATACCACCAGTGGGATTCCTACTGAGTTTAGTGTATATCGACTCATCCTGTAACTGTCGTGAAACTTCCGACAGGTACATGGATTTGTCCATGACCACCAGGGCACCCCCTTTATCAGCTGGCTTGATTATCAGATTGTCTTCCTCCCTGAGGGATCTGAGGGCCTGTCTTTCAACAGTGGATAAATTGGGAGGGAAAAAGAGTCTCCCTTTTTCGATGTCATCACGTATATCAAGAAAAGATTTATATACAAAATTAATGAATGTTTCTACCGCATGTGACCCCTGCGGTGGACGAAAATTGCTTTTACACCTTAATCCTAACTGGGTGATGGATAAAGGGTTGTTAGGTACACCTATATCAGGAGGGGAAGGTGGTATGGTAGAAAAGTACGCCTTCAGTCTAAGGAGGCGAAAAAAACGCTGCAGATCCATTTCTAATTGGAAGGTCTGACATTTGTATGAGGGGCAGAAGGAGAGATGCCATATTACAAAAATACTCCACATTGGGGATTCTTGATTCTAAAACTATTGAATTTCTGACTAAAAGGAATCCGGTTATACCGGTTTTCTACATCTTACCTAAAATCCACAAAAATCTACAGAATCCCCGGGTAGACCGATAGTGGCATCTACAGAATCCATTCTGTCCCCCTTATCCATTTTTTTAGAGAAAGTCCTCACGCCCATTATTAGGAATACCCCATCTTTTCTTCTAGACACAGGGGCATTTTTGAATAAAATTCAGTCTATAGGTACTATACCACCTCAAATCATAAATACCAACCAACAATACACACCCTAAGCAAGAGGTTAATGGGGTGCCAGGATATGAAGCGGTTCAGTGCATGCATATAGGAAAACTAAAAAAGGAAAAAAGCACCAAAGGAACCAAGTAATATAAGAAAATGTAATTTTTATTAATTAAAACAAATAACAAATACTAAAAGCACAGGGAATGACAGGGAACACACCAAAACAAGGTGGCAAGGTGGTAACCAACAGGCAAACAAATACCATAAAAAGAGAGGTAAGTGCTAATATATTAGTGTCACAAGTAACATAAAGAGGAGGCCAGAAGCAAAAAATGACCAAGAGAGTATATACATAAATTGCTACACCGTGTATCAAAGCACTATACAGAAATAGGTCAAAAGTGAACTGGCAGTTAGTAAAAAGACGCGCTAACACATAGTAAATGTAAGTATTCAAGAGTTTACCTGCGGGACCACGATGCCACCCACCCCCCAAAAAAAAGGGGTGGGTGGCATCATGGTCCCGCAGGTAAACTCTTGAATACTTACATTTACTATGTGTTAGCGCGTCTTTTTACTAACTGCCAGTTCACTTTTGACCTATTTCTGTATAGTGCTTTGATACACGGTGTAGCAATTTATGTATATACTCTCTTGGTCATTTTTTGCTTCTGGCCTCCTCTTTATGTTACTTGTGACACTAATATATTAGCGCTAACCTCTCTTTTTATGGTATTTGTTTGCCTGTTGGTTACCACCTTGCCACCTTGTTTTGGTGTGTTCCCTGTCATTCCCTGTGCTTTTAGTATTTGTTATTTGTTTTAATTAATAAAAATTACATTTTCTTATATTACTTGGTTCCTTTGGTGCTTTTTTCCTTTATTGGTTTTACTATACCACCTCAGTCCATCTTAGTTACCATGGACGTGAAGGACTTATACACCTCGATTCCCCATATAGAGGGTATCAATTCAGTCCACTACCTATTGACATCTGCTGGTCTGGACTCCAACCAGATAAACCTATGTGTGGATCTTCTCTCCTTGATTTTGTTCAATAATCATTTTCTTTTTCAGGATCAGTTTTTACTCCAGATACGTGGGACCGCCATGGGTTCCAACGTTGCGCCCCCATACGCTAATGCCTACATGGCACATTTCGAAGAATCCATCATCTATAAGCACCCTCAATTTACCTCTAACATCCTTTATTGGACACGCTATATAGATGACATTTTTTGCTTATGGGGGGGCACGTTGGAATCCCTGGAATCATTCTTCCTGTTTTTGAATGGAGCATGGCCGGGCATAAGGTTTACCATAACCCATGACACTGGGTCTGTAAGTTTCCTAGACACCACTGTTCTGAAAGACAAGGACGGACATTTAACCACTGACCTCCATATAAAATCCACCGACCGTAATAGCATTCTGCATTACGATAGCTTTCATCCTCCAGCAGTTAAACGCTGCATCCCTAGATCACAATACCAACGCGTACGCCGCATTTTTTCTGACCATGACTTACGGGACCAACGCTTACGGGACATGACCACTAAGGTCCACCGACGTGGCTACCCCGAACACATTTTAAAGGAACAACAAAACCCGTCTCCCCAAATCCGGAACAACGATCAGGGTAAACGAGTCCCCTTTGTACACGTCTATCAGCCTTTCACCTCCATTCTCCATAAACATATCAGAAAACACTGGCCTTTACTCTCCACAGCGTATCCTACTGTTTTGGAATTCAAACTCCCTTTCCTCCCATGTTTTAAGAGACCGCAGAATTTGAGGGCCACCTTGGTCAGGGCTGATTTTGGTCCCATATAGACAAAAAAAATCCAGATTCCTATCAAACCCAAGAATGGAGACATTCCCATGTCTACATTGTGCCCAATGTGGAAATGTACAAAAGGGCGGTACGTTTCAACACCCGCACACAGGCAAAAGCTTCCAGATTAAAAACTATTACACATGCAAATCGTCATTTGTCAACTACCTTAATAAATGCTCATGTGGCTTGCTATACATTGGGGAGACTACTCAATCTGTGCGAGATAGAATATCCAAACACAAATCTACTATCCGCTGCAATAATCTACTCTTACCGGTTCCCCACCATTTTTCCACCCATGTTATGGTCTGGTGATTAAGGAGCGACATGCGACTAGCTCTGAGCAGGTGGTAACTATACCGACCGCAGTTCCTAATCTTAACACAGACACTAGCAGTAGCCGTGGGATGTTCCTGTCACTCCCTGGACACCTCGTCACAGCCGGAGAACTAGCTACCCCTAAAGGTAGAAACAGGAAAGCTATCTTGCCTCAGAGAAAATCCCCAAAGGATAGGACAGTGTTATGACCCCAGTGGACAGGGTCTCAGAGGAACGTGTAAGTCTGCGAGATTCAAAAATCCAGCTCATAGGGCTGTGGTAACTGGGTTGACCAAATAGCTACTCCTAACGCCAACACTAGAAGTAGCCGGGGATCATGCCTACGGTGATCGCTAGATGACTCGCGCCAGCCGGAGAATCTAACTACCCCTAGGAGAAGAAAACAAAGACCTCTCTTGCCTCCAGAGAAAGGGACCCCAAAGCAAGATACAAGCCCCCCACAAATAATAACGGTGAGGTAAGAGGAAATGACAAACACAGAAATGAACCAGGTTCAGCAAAGAGAGGCCAGCTTACTAATAGCAGAATATAGCAAGATAACTTATCTGGTCAACAAAAACCCTATAAAAATCCACGCTGGAGATTCAAGAACCCCCGAACCGTCTAACGGTCCGGGGGGAGAACACCAGCCCCCTAGAGCTTCCAGCAAAGGTCAGGATACAGATAGGAACAAGCTGGACAAAAATACCAAACAAAACAAAAGCAAAAAGCAAAGAAGCAGACTTAGCTTGAAATACAGGAACCCGGATCATAGGACAAGAGCACAACAGATTAGCTCTGATTTCAACGATGCCAGGCATTGAACTGAAGGTCCAGGGAGCTTATATAGCAACGCCCCTGAACTAACGGCCCAGGTGAGGATATAGGAAAAGACAGAAGCTCCAGAGTCAAATCACTAATGACCACTAGAGGGAGCAAAAAGCAAAATCACAACAGTACCCCCCCCTTAGTGAGGGGTCACCGAACCCTCACCACGACCACCAGGGCGATCAGGACGAGTGGCGTGAAAGGCACGAACTAAATCGGCCGCATGAACATCAGAGGCGACCACCCAGGAATTATCTTCCTGACCATAGCCCTTCCACTTGACCAGGTACTGAAGCCTCCGCCTGGAGAGACGAGAATCCAAGATCTTCTCCACCATGTACTCCAACTCGCCCTCAACCAACACCGGAGCAGGAGGCTCAGCAGAAGGAACCACAGGCACAACGTACCGCCGCAACAAGGACCTATGAAACACGTTGTGGATAGCAAACGACACAGGAAGATCCAGGCGAAAGGATACAGGATTAAGGATTTCCAATATCTTGTAAGGACCAATAAAACGAGGTTTAAATTTGGGAGAGGAAACCTTCATAGGAACAAAGCGGGAAGAAAGCCACACCAAATCCCCAACACGTAGTCGGGGACCCACACCGCGGCGGCGGTTGGCAAAGCGCTGAGCCCTCTCCTGTGACAACTTCAAGTTGTCCACCACAAGATTCCAGATCCGCTGCAACCTATCCACCACAGAATCCACCCCAGGGCAGTCAGAAGGTTCCACATGACCCGAAGAAAAACGAGGGTGGAAACCAGAGTTGCAGAAAAACGGCGAAACCAAGGTGGCGGAACTAGCCCGATTATTAAGGGCAAACTCAGCCAACGGCAAGAAGGTCACCCAATCATCCTGATCAGCAGAGACAAAACACCTCAAATAAGCCTCCAAAGTCTGATTAGTTCGCTCCGTCTGTCCATTAGTCTGAGGATGGAAAGCAGACGAAAACGACAAGTCAATGCCCATCCTACTACAAAAGGATCGCCAGAATCTGGAAACGAACTGGGATCCTCTGTCTGACACAATATTCTCAGGGATGCCGTGCAAACGAACCACGTTCTGGAAAAACACAGGAACCAGATCGGAAGAGGAAGGCAGCTTAGGCAAAGGAACCAAATGGACCATCTTGGAGAAGCGATCACATATCACCCAGATAACAGACATGCCTTGAGACACCGGAAGATCAGAAATGAAATCCATGGAGATATGTGTCCAAGGTCTCTTAGGGACAGGCAAGGGCAAGAGCAACCCGCTGGCACGAGAACAGCAAGGCTTAGCTCGAGCACAAGTCCCACAGGACTGTACAAATGACCGCACATCCCTAGACAAGGAAGGCCACCAAAAGGATCTGGCCACCAGATCTCTGGTGCCAAAAATTCCTGGGTGACCTGCCAACACCGAGGAATGAACCTCGGAAATGACTCTGCTGGTCCACTTATCAGGCACAAACAGTCTGTCAGGTGGACAAGAATCAGGCCTATCAGCCTGAAATCTCTGCAACACACGTCGCAGATCTGGAGAAATAGCTGACAAGATAATACCATCCTTAAAAATACCAACAGGTTCAGCGACTCCAGGAGCATCAGGCACAAAGCTCCTGGAAAGAGCATCGGCCTTCACATTTTTTGAACCTGGTAAATACGAGACAACAAAGTCAAAACGGGAGAAAAACAATGACCAGCGGGCCTGTCTAGGATTCAGGCGTTTAGCAGACTCGAGATACATCAGATTTTTGTGATCAGTCAAGACCACCACACGATGCTTAGCACCCTCGAGCCAATGACGCCACTCCTCAAATGCCCATTTCATGGCCAACAACTCCCGATTGCCCACATCATAATTTCGCTCCGCAGGCGAAAACTTCCTAGAGAAAAAGGCGCAAGGTCTCATAACAGAGCAACCAGGGCCTCTCTGCGACAAAACGGCCCCTGCTCCAATCTCTGAAGCATCCACCTCAACCTGAAAGGGAAGCAAGACATCAGGCTGGCACAAAACAGGCGCCGAAGTAAACCGACGTTTCAACTCCTGGAAAGCCTCCACGACAGCAGGAGCCCAATTAACCACATCGGAGCCCTTCTTGGTCATATCCGTCAAAGGTTTCACAATGCTAGAAAAGTTAGCGATAAAACGACGGTAGAAGTTAGCGAAACCCAAGAACTTCTGAAGACTCTTAACTGACAAGGGCTGAGTCCAATCAAGAATAGCTCGGACCTTGACTGGGTCCATCTCCACAGCAGAAGGGGAAAAAATGAACCCCAAAAAGGGAACCTTCTGTACACCAAAAAGACACTTTGAGCCCTTGACAAACAAAGAATTTTCACGCAAAATTTTAAAGACCATCCTGACCTGCTCCACATGCGAGTCCCAATTATCAGAAAAAACCAGAATATCATCCAGATAAACGATCAGAAATTTATCCAGATAGTTCCGGAAAATGTCATGCATAAAGGACTGAAAAACTGAAGGGGCATTAGAGAGCCCAAAAGGCATCACCAAGTACTCAAAATGACCTTCGGGCGTATTGAATGCGGTTTTCCATTCATCTCCTTGCTTAATGCGCACAAGGTTGTACGCACCACGAAGGTCTATCTTGGTAAACCACTTGGCACCTTTAATCCGGGCAAACAAGTCAGACAACAGCGGCAAAGGATACTGAAATTTGACAGTGATCTTATTTAAAAGCCGATAGTCAATACAAGGCCTCAAAGATCCGTCCTTTTTAGCCACAAAAAAGAATCCCGCACCAAGAGGGGAAGAAGACGGACGGATGTGTCCTTTCTCCAGAGACTCCTTGATATATGAACGCATAGCGGTATGTTCAGGTATCGACAGATTAAACAGTCTTCCCTTAGGAAATTTACTGCCTGGAATCAAATCTATTGCACAGTCACATTCCCTATGAGGAGGCAATGCACTGGACCTGGACTCGCTAAAGACATCCTGATAATCAGACAAATACTCAGGAACTTCCGAAGGCGTAGAAGAAGCAATAGACACAGGCAGGGAATCCTCATGAATACCACGACAGCCCCAACTAGACACTGACATAGCCTTCCAGTCAAGGACTGGATTATGGGTCTGTAACCATGGCAGCCCCAAAACAACCAAATCATGCATTTTATGTAGAACGAGAAAACGTATCACCTCGCGGTGTTCAGGAGTCATGCACATGGTAACCTGTGTCCAATACTGCGGTTTATTTTCTGCTAATGGCGTAGCATCAATACCCCTAAGAGGGATAGGATTTTCTAATGGTTCAAGAATAAAACCGCAGCGCTTAGCAAATGAGAGATCCATAAGACTCAGGGCAGCACCTGAATCTACAAACGCCATGACAGGATAAGATGACAGTGAGCAAATCAAAGTTACAGACAGAATAAACTTAGGATGCAAATTACCAACGGTGACAGGACTAACAACCTTAGATATACGTTTAGAGCATGCTGAGATAACATGTGTAGAATCACCACAGTAGTAGCACAAGCCATTCCGGCGTCTATGAATTTTCCTCTCATTTCTAGTCAGGATTCTATCACATTGCATCAAATCAGGTGTCCGTTCAGACAACACCATGAGGGAATTTGCGGTTTTTCTATCACATTGCATCATATCAGGTGTCTGTTCAGACAACAACATGAGGGAATTTGCGGTTTTGCGCTTCCGCAACCGCCGGTCAATTTGAATAGCCAGGGACATGGTATCATTCAGACCTGTGGGAATGGGAAAACCCACCATAACATTCTTAATGGCCTCAGAAAGGCCATTTCTAAAATTAGCGGCCAGTGCACACTCGTTCCAATGTGTCAGCACGGACCATTTCCGAAATTTTTGGCAATACACCTCAGCCTCGTCCTGGCCCTGAGACATAGCCAGCAAGGCTTTCTCTGCCTGAATCTCAAGATTGGGTTCCTCATAAAGTAAACCGAGCGCCAGAAAAAACGCATCAATATCAGCCAATGCCGGATCTCCTGGCGCCAACGAAAAAGCCCAATCTTGAGGGTCACCCCGTAAGAATGAAATAACAATTTTTACTTGTTGAGCAGAGTCTCCAGACGAACAAGGTTTCAGGGACAAAAACAATTTACAATTATTCCTGAAATTCCTAAACTTAAATCGGTCTCCTGAAAACAGTTCAGGAATCGGAATCTTGGGTTCAGACCTAGGATTTCTGGTAACATAATCTTGTATACCCTGCACACGAGCGGCAAGCTGGTCCACACTTGTAATCAAGGTCTGGACATTCATGTCTGCAGCAAGCTTAAGCCACTCTGAGGTAAAGGGGAAAAGAAAAAAAAAAAATGAGAGAGGGAAAAAAAACCTCAAAATTTTCTTTCTTATAATCCCACTTCTGCAATGCATTAAACATTTAATACTGGCCTGGCATACTGTTATGACCCCAGTGGACAGGGTCTCAGAGGAACGTGTAAGTCTGCGAGATTCAAAAATCCAGCTCATAGGGCTGTGGTAACTGGGTTGACCAAATAGCTACTCCTAACGCCAACACTAGAAGTAGCCGGGGATCATGCCTACGGTGATCGCTAGATGACTCGCGCCAGCCGGAGAATCTAACTACCCCTAGGAGAAGAAAACAAAGACCTCTCTTGCCTCCAGAGAAAGGGACCCCAAAGCAAGATACAAGCCCCCCACAAATAATAACGGTGAGGTAAGAGGAAATGACAAACACAGAAATGAACCAGGTTCAGCAAAGAGAGGCCAGCTTACTAATAGCAGAATATAGCAAGATAACTTATCTGGTCAACAAAAACCCTATAAAAATCCACGCTGGAGATTCAAGAACCCCCGAACCGTCTAACGGTCCGGGGGGAGAACACCAGCCCCCTAGAGCTTCCAGCAAAGGTCAGGATACAGATAGGAACAAGCTGGACAAAAATACCAAACAAAACAAAAGCAAAAAGCAAAGAAGCAGACTTAGCTTGAAATACAGGAACCCGGATCATAGGACAAGAGCACAACAGATTAGCTCTGATTTCAACGATGCCAGGCATTGAACTGAAGGTCCAGGGAGCTTATATAGCAACGCCCCTGAACTAACGGCCCAGGTGAGGATATAGGAAAAGACAGAAGCTCCAGAGTCAAATCACTAATGACCACTAGAGGGAGCAAAAAGCAAAATCACAACAGGACAGCCCCCCACAAATAATGACTGTGAGAGGCGAAGGAAATGACATACGTAGTATGAAACAAGATTTAGCAAAGGAGGCCACTACTAGCTAGACAGAATTAGTACAGAACAGAAAACTGTGCGGTCAGTAATAAAAACTAGAAAAAGTCCACCGCAGAGAAATGCAAAAATCTCCACACCTGACTAAAGGTGTGGAGGTCAAACTCTGCTGCCCAGAGCTTCCAGCTTAGCTAAATAGATCCATACTGATAAGCTGGACAAATGAGCAAACCATAGAAAATGCCAAACTACAAAGTCCACAACAAGTGAACTGCAAAAAGACAAGCAAGGACTTAGCTTTGCTGAAATGGTCAGAGTGGCAGGGAAATCCTCAGAGAGCCATGACTCCAAGCTCAACAATTGACAACTGGCATTGAATTAGGGATAAGGCCAGACTAATATAGCCGAGCCAGAAAGACGATCAGTGAGAACAGCTGCTGATGCTAAATCCAAGAAGCAGCCATACCACTCAAAACTACAGGAGGGAGCCCAAGAGCAGAATTCACAAAAATGCTACTTATAAGCACCGGAGGGAGCCCAAGAGCTGAATTCACAACAGTACCCCCCCTTGAGGAGGGGTCACCGAACCCTCTCCAGGGCCCCCAGGCCGATCAGGACGAGCCAAATGGAAACCACGAACCAAATCGGCGGTATGGACATTGGAGGCAACCACCCAAGAATTATCCTCCTGGCCATAAACCTTCCACTTGACAAGATACTGAAGCCTCCGCCTTCCTTCGAAAAACGAGAATCCAAAATTTTCTCAACCACATATTCCAACTCCCCCTCAACCAACACCGGGGCAGGAGGATCAACAGATGGAACAACGGGTACCACATATCTCCGCAACAAAGATCTATGGAAAACATTGTGGATGGCAAAAGAGGCTGGAAGGGCCAAACGAAAAGACACTGGATTGATAATCTCAGAAATCTTATAAGGACCAATAAACCGAGGCTTGAACTTAGGGGAAGAAACCTTCATAGGAACATGACGAGAGGATAACCAGACCAAATCCCCCACATGAAGCCGAGGACCAACACACCGACGGCGGTTAGCAAAACGCTGAGCCTTTTCCTGGGACAATGTCAAATTGTCTACCACATAAGTCCAAATCTGCTGCAACCTGTCCATCACAGAATCCACACCAGAACAATCAGAAGGCTCAACCTGCCCTGAAGAAAAACGAGGATGGAAACCAAAATTACAAAAGAAATGCGAAACCAAAGTAGCCGAACTGGCCCGATTATTAACCCCTTAATCCCATATGACGTACTATACCGTCGAGGTGGGGTGGGCCTTAATTCCCGGTGACGGTATAGTACGTCATACGCGATCGGCCGCGCTCACGGGGGGAGCGCGGCCGATCGCGGCCGGGTGTCGGCTGCATATCGCAGCTGACATCCGGCACTATGTGCCAGGAGTGGTCACGGACCGCCCCCGGCACATTAACCCCCGGCACACCGCGATCAAACATGATCGCGGTGTACCGGCGGTACAGGGAAGCATCGCGCAGGGAGGGGGCTCCCTGCGTGCTTCCCTGAGACGATCGGTACAAGGTGATGTACTCACCTCGTACCGAACGTCTTCTCCCTGCAGGCCCCGGATCCAAAATGGCCGAGGGGCTGTATCCGGGTCCTGCAGGGAGCACTTCCGGGTCGGAGCAGGCTGCAGATGAAAGCTGCAGCCTGCTCCGATGAAAGTATGATCACGGATCTGATAGAGTGCTGTGCACACTATCAGATCTGCGATCTGTGATGTCCCCCCCTGGGACAAAGTAAAAAAGTAAAAAAAAAAATGTCCACATGTGTAAAAAAAAAAAATAATAATTCCTAAATAAATAATAATAAAAAAAAAAATATTATTCCCATAAATACATTTCTTTATCTAAAAAAAACAAACAAAAACAATAAAAGTACACATATTTAGTATCGCCGCGTCCGTAACGACCCAACCTATAAAACTGGCCCACTAGTTAACCCCTTCAGTAAACACCGTAAGAAAAAAAAAAAAAAAACGAGGCAAAAAACAACGCTTTATTACCATACCGCCGAACAAAAAGTGGAATAACACGCGATCAAAAAGACGGATATAAATAACCATGTTACCGCTGAAAACGTCATCTTGTCCCGCAAAAAACGAGCCGCCATGCAGCATCATCAGCAAAAAAATAAAAAAGTTATAGTCCTCAGAATAAAGCGATGCCAAAATAATTATTTTTTCTATAAAATAGTTTTTATCGTATAAAAGCGTCAAAACATAAAAAAATGATATAAATGAGGTATCGCTGTAATCGTACTGACCCGACGAATAAAACTGCTTTATCAATTTTACCAAGCGCAGAACGGTATAAACGCCTCTCCCAAAAGAAATTCATGAATAGCTGGTTTTTGGTTATTCTGCCTCACAAAAATCGGAATAAAAAGTGATAAAAAATGGTCACGTGTCTGAAAATGTTACCAATAAAAACGTCAACTCATCCCGCAAAAAACAAGACCTCACATGACTCTGTGGACCAAAATGTGGAAAAATTATAGGTCTCAAAATGTGGAGACGCAAAAACTTTTTTGCTATAAAAAGCGTCTTTTAGTCTGGTTTCACACTTGCGTTTTTATCTGCATGCGTTTTTTAAAAAAACCGCATGTGTGAAAAAGTGCATGTAAACGCGGTAAAACGCATGCGTTTTTATAGAAAAACACAAGAAAACAAGAAAAAAACAAAAAACCCTAACCCTACCCCTAACCTGAAATACGTGGCACTGAAATACGTGGCACTGAAATATACGTTTATATACGTATATACGTATATAAGTGCCACGATATTTCAGTGGCCACGTATTTAAGTGCCACGTATTTAAGTGCCACGTATTTAAGTGCCACGTATTTAAGTGCCACGTATTTAAGTGCCACGTATTTCAGTGCCACGTATTTCAGTGCCACGTATTTACGTGCCACGTATTTTTCAGTGCCTGAAATACGTGGCACTGAAATATACGTTTATATACGTATATACGTATATAAGTGCCACGATATTTCAGTGGCCACGTATATAAGTGCCACCTATTTAAGTGCCACGTATTTCAGTGCCACGTATTTCAGTGCCACGTATTTAAGTGCCACGTATTTAAGTGCCACGTATTTCAGTGCCACGTATTTCAGTGCCACGTATTTCAGTGCCACGTATTTCAGTGCCACGTATTTACGTGCCACGTATTTTTCAGTGCCTGAAATACGTGGCACTGAAATACGTGGCACTGAAATATCGTGGCACTGAAATATCGTGGCACTGAAGTATTTACGTGCCACGTATTTTTCAGTGCCTGAAATACGTGGCACTGAAATCCGTGGCACTGAAATACGTGGCACTGAAATACGTGGCACTGAAATATTGTGGCACTGAAATATCGTGGCACTTAAATACGTGGCACTTAAATACGTGGCACTTAAATACGTGGCACTTAAATACGTGGCACTTAAATACGTGGCACTTATATACGTGGCACTTATGACTGTCAGAAAATGTTCAGTAAACGGTTAGGGGTAGGGTTTCAGGTAGAATTGGGGAGTTTCCACTGTTCAGGCACATCAGGGGCTCTCCAAACGCGACATGGCGTCCAATCTCAATTCCAGCCAATTCTGCGTTGAAAAAGTAAAACAGTGCTCCTTCCCTTCCGAGCTCTCCCGTGCGTCCAAAAAGGGGTTTACCCCAACATATGGGGTATCAGCGTACTAGGGACAAATTGAACAACAACTTCTGGGGTCCAAGTTCTCTTGTTATCATTGGGAAAATAAAAATTTGGGGGGCTAAAAATCATTTTTGTGGGAAAAAAATATGTTTTATTTTCACGGCTCTGCGTTGTAAACTGTAGTGAAACACTTGGGGGTTCAAAGTTCTCACAACACATCTAGATAAGTTCCTTGGGAGGTCTAGTTTCCAATATGGGGTCACTTGTGGGGGGTTTGTACTGTTTGGGTACATCAGGGGCTCTGCAAATGCAACGTGATGCCTGCAGACCAATCCATTTAAGTCTGCATTCCAAATGGCGCTCCTTCCCTTCCGAGCTCTGTCATGCGCCCAAACAGTGGTTCCCCCCCACATAGGGGGTATCAGCGTACTCAGGACAAATTGGACAACAACTTTTAGGGTCCAATTTATCCTGATACCCTTGTGAAAATACAAAACTGGGGGCTAAAAAATCATTTTTGTGAAAAAGAAAAATAATTTTTATTTTCACGGCTCTGCGTTATAAACTGTAGTGAAACACTTGGGGGTTCAAAGTTCTCACAACACATCTAGATAAGTTCCTTGGGGGGTCTAGTTTCCAATATGGGGTCACTTGTGGGGGGTTTGTACTGTTTGGGTACATCAGGGGCTCTGCAAATGCAACGTGACGCCTGCAGACCAATCCATTTAAGTCTGAATTCCAAATGGCGCTCCTTCCCTTCCGAGCTCTGTCATGCGCCCAAACAGTGGTTCCCCCCCACATAGGGGGTATCAGCGTACTCAGGACAAATTGGACAACAACTTTTAGGGTCCAATTTATCCTGATACCCTTGTGAAAATACAAAACTGGGGGCTAAAAAATCATTTTTGTGAAAAAGAAAAATAATTTTTATTTTCACGGCTCTGCGTTATAAACTGTAGTGAAACACTTGGGGGTTCAAAGTTCTCACAACACATCTAGATAAGTTCCTTGGGGGGTCTAGTTTCCAATATGGGGTCACTTGTGGGGGGTTTGTACTGTTTGGGTACATCAGGGGCTCTGCAAATGCAACGTGACGCCTGCAGACCAATCCATTTAAGTCTGCATTCCAAATGGCGCTCCTTCCCTTCCGAGCTCTGTCATGCGCCCAAACAGTGGTCCCTCCCCACAAATGGGGTATCAGCGTACTCCAGACAAATTGGACAACAACTTTTGGGGTCCAATTTATCCTGATACCCTTGTGAAAATACAAAACTGGGGGCTAAAAAATCATTTTTGTGAAAAAAAAAAATAATTTTTATTTTCACGGCTCTGCGTTATAAACTGTAGTGAAACACTTGGGGGTTCAAAGCTCTCAAAACACATCTAGATAAGTTCCTTAGGGGGTCTACTTTCCAAAATGGTGTCACTTGTGGGGGGGTTTAATGTTTAGGCACATCAGGGGCTCTCCAAACGCAACATGGCATCCCATCTTAATTCCAGTCAATTTTGCATTGAAAAGTAAAATAGCGCTTCTTCCCTTCTGAGCTCTGCTATGCGCCCAAACAGTGGTTTACACCCACATATGGGGTATCGTCGTACTCAGGACAAATTGCACAACAACTTTTGTGGTCTAATTTCTTCTCTTACCCTTGGGGAAATAAAAAAATGGGGGTGAAAAGATCATTTTTGTGAAAAAATATGATTTTTTATTTTTACGGCTCTGCATTATAAACTTCTGTGAAGCACTTGTTGGGTCAAAGTGCTCAACACACATCTAGATAAGTTCCTTAAGGGGTCTACTTTCCAAAATGGTGTCACTCGTGGGGGGTTTCAATGTTTAGGCACATTAGGGGCTCTCCAAACGCAACATGGCGTCCCATCTCAATTCCAGTCAATTTTGCATTGAAAAGTCAAATGGCGCTCCTTCCCTTCTGAGCTCTGCCCTGCGCCCAAACAATGGTTTACACCCACATATGGGGTATCAGTGTACTCAGGACAAATTGCACAACAATTTTTGTGGTCCAATTTCTTCTCTTACCCTTGGGAAAATAAAAAATTGGGGGTGAAAAGATCATTTTTGTGAAAAAATATGATTTTTTATTTTTACGGCTCTGCATTATAAACTTCTGTAAAGCACTTGTTGGGTCAAAGTGCTCACCACACATCTAGATAAGTTCCTTAGGGGGTCTACTTTCCAAAATGGTGTCACTTGTTAGGGGTTTCAATGTTTAGGCACATCAAGGGCTCTCTAAATGCAACATGGCGTCCCATCTCAATTCCAGTCAATTTTGCATTGAAAAGTCAAATGGCGCTCCTTCCCTTCCGAGCTCTGCCCTGGGCCCAAACAATGGTTTACACCCACATATGGGGTATCAGCGTACTCAGGACAAATTGCACAACAATTTTTGGGGTCCAATTTCTTCTCTCACCCTTGGGAAAATAAAAAATTGGGGGTGAAAATATAATTTTTGTGAAAAAATATGATTTTTTATTTTTACGGCTCTGCATTATAAACTTCTGTAAAGCACTTGTTGGGTCAAAGTGCTCACCACACATCTAGATAAGTTCCTTAGGGGGTCTACTTTCCAAAATGGTGTCACTTGTGGGGGGTTTCAATGTTTAGGCACATCAGGAGCTCTCCAAATGCAACATGGCGTCCCATCTCAATTCCAGTCAATTTTGCATTGAAAAGTCAAATGGCGCTCCTTCCCTTCCGAGCTCTGCCCTGGGCCCAAACAATGGTTTACACCCACATATGGGGTATCAGCGTACTCAGGACAAATTGCACAACAATTTTTGGGGTCCAATTTCTTCTCTCACCCTTGGGAAAATAAAAAATTGGGGGTGAAAAGATAATTTTTGTGAAAAAATATGATTTTTTATTTTTACGGCTCTGCATTATAAACTTCTGTAAAGCACTTGTTGGGTCAAAGTGCTCACCACACATCTAGATAAGTTCCTTAGGGGGTCTACTTTCCAAAATGGTGTCACTTGTGGGGGGTTTCAATGTTTAGGCACATCAGGGGCTCTCCAAATGCAACATGGCGTCCCATCTCAATTCCAGTCAATTTTGCATTGAAAAGTCAAATGGCGCTCCTTTGCTTCCAAGCTCTGCCATGCGCCCAAACTGTGGTTTACCCCCACATATGGGGTATCAGCGTACTCAGGACAAATTGTACAACAACTTTTGGGGTCTATTTTCTCCTGTTACCCTTGGTAAAATAAAACAAATTGGAGCTGAAATAAATTTTGTGTGAAAAAAAGTTAAATGTTCATTTTTATTTAAACATTCCAAAAATTCCTGTGAAACACCTGAAGGGTTAATAAACTTCTTGAAAGTGGTTTTGAGTACCTTGAGGGGTGCAGTTTTTAGAATGGTGTCACACTTGGGTATTTTCTATCATATAGACCCGTCAAAATGACTTCAAATGAGATGTGGTCCCTAAAAAAAAATGGTGTTGTAAAAATAAGAAATTGCTGGTCAACTTTTAACCCTTATAACTCCGTCACAAAAAAAAATTTTGGTTCCAAAATTGTGCTGATGTAAAGTAGACATGTGGGAAATGTTATTTATTAAGTATTTTGTGTGACATATGTCTGTGATTTAAGGGCATAAAAATTCAAAGTTGGAAAATTGCGAAATTTTCAAAATTTTCGCCAAATATTCGTTTTTTTCACAAATAAACGCAAGTTATATCGAAGAAATTTTACCACTAACATGAAGTAGAATATGTCACGAGAAAACATTGTCAGAATCGCCAAGATCCGTTGAAGCGTTCCAGAGTTATAACCTCATAAAGGGACAGTGGTCAGAATTGTAAAAATTGGCCCGGTCATTAACGTGCAAACCACCCTCGGGGCTTAAGGGGTTAAGGGCAAACTCGGCCAACGGCAAGAAAGCCACCCAATCATCCTGATCAGCAGACACAAAGCATCTCAAACAGGTTTCCAAGGTTTGATTAGTTCGCTCATTTTGGCCATTTGTCTGAGGATTAGTGTTGAGCATTCCGATACTGCAAGTATCGGGTATCGGCCGATACTTGCTGTATCGGAATTTCCGATACCGAGATCCGATACTTTTGTGGTATCGGGTATCGGGTATCGCAACAACATTAATGTAATAATGTGTAAAAAAGAGAATTAAAATAAAAAATATCGCTATACTCACCTGTCCGACGCAGCCGGGACCTCAGCGAGGGAACCGGCAGCGTTGTTTGTTTAAATTTCGCGCTTTTACTTGGTTACGTGAAGTCCCGGCTTGTGATTGGTCAGGGCGGCCATGTTGCCGGGACGCGGACCAATCACAGCAAGCCGTGACGAAATTACGTCACGGCTTGCTGTGATTGGTCCGCGTCCCGGCAACATGGCCGCCATTAACCAATCACAAGCCGTGACGTCACGGGAGGCTGGACATGCGCGTATTTTGAAAAGCGCGCGTGTCCAGCCTCCAGTGACGTCCCGGCAACATGGCCGCCATTAACCAATCACAAGCCGGGACGTCACGGGAGGCTGGACATGCGCGTATTTTGAAAAGCGCGCGTGTCCAGCCTCCCGTGACATCACGGCTTGTGATTGGTTAATGGCGGCCATGTTGCCGGGACGCGGACCAATCACAGCAAGCCGTGACGTAATTTCGTCACGGCTTGCTGTGATTGGTCCGCGTCCCAGCAACATGGCGCCGTGACCAATCATAAGCCGGGACGTCACTGGAGGCTGGACACGCGCGCTTTTCAAAATACGCGCATGTCCAGCCTCCCGTGACGTCACGGCTTGTGATTGGTTAATGGCGGCCATGTTGCCGGGACGCGGACCAATCACAGCAAGCCGTGACGTAATTTCGTCACGGCTTGCTGTGATTGGTCCGCGTCCCGGCAACATGGCCGCCCTGACCAATCACAAGCCGGGACCTCACGTAACCAAGTAAAAGCGCGAATTTTAAACAAACAACGCTGCCGGTTCCCTCGCTGAGGTCCCGGCTGCGTCGGACAGGTGAGTATAGCGATATTTTTTATTTTAATTCTTTCTTTTACACATTAATATGGTTCCCAGGGCCTGAAGGAGAGTTTCCTCTCCTTCAGACCCTGGGAACCATCAGGAATACCGTCCGATACCTGAGTCCCATTGACTTGTATTGGTATCGGGTATCGGTATCGGATTGGATCCGATACTTTGCCGGTATCGGCCGATACTTTCCGATACCGATACTTTCAAGTATCGGACGGTATCGCTCAACACTACTGAGGATGGAACGCTGAAGAAAAAGACAAATTAATGCCCATCTTAGCACAAAAGGCCCGCCAAAACCTGGAAACAAACTGGGAACCTCTGTCAGACACAATATTCTCTGGAATGCCATGCAAACGAACCACATGCTGAAAAAATAATGGAACCAAATCAGAGGAGGAAGGCAATTTAGGCAAAGGTACCAAATGGACCATTTTAGAGAACTGGTCACAAACCACCCAGATAACAGACATCCTTTGGGACACAGGAAGATCCGAAATAAAATCCATGGAAATATGCGTCCAAGGCCTCTCCGGGACAGGCAAAGGCAAAAGCAACCCACTAGCGCGGGAACAGCAAGGCTTAGCCCGGGCACAAGTCCCACAGGACTGCACAAAAGAACGCACATCCCGCGACAAGGAAGGCCACCAAAAGGACCTAGCAACCAAATCTCTGGTACCAAAAATCCCAGGATGACCGGCCAACACAGAACAATGGACCTTAGAAATTACCTTACTTGTCCATCTATCAGGAACAAACAGCTTCCCCACAGGACAGCGGTCAGGTTTATCAGCCTGAAATTCCTGAAGCGCCCGCCGCAAATCAGGGGAGATGGCAGACAGAATCACCCCTTCCCTAAGAATGCCAACCGGCTCAAGGACTCCAGGAGAATCAGGCAAAAAACTCCTAGAGAGGGCATCCGCCTTAACATTCTTAGATCCTGGAAGATATGAGACCTTCTGAACTCCAAATAGGCACTTAGACCCCTTCACAAATAGAGCATTATCACGAAGGACCTGGAATACCATCCTGACCTGCTTCACATGAGACTCCCAATCATTGGAAAAAATCAAAATATCATCCAAATACACAATCAAGAATTTGTCAAGATAATTGCGGAAAATATCATGCATAAAGGACTGAAATACAGAAGGAGCATTAGAAAGCCCGAAAGGCATCACCAGGTATTCAAAATGGCCTTCAGGCGTATTAAATGCAGTTTTCCATTTGTCACCCTGTTTAATACGAACAAGATTATATGCCCCTCGAAGGTCAATCTTGGTAAACCAACTAGCCCCCTTAATCCAAGCAAACAAATCAGAGAGCAAAGGTAAAGGGTATTGGAATTTGACCGTGATCTTATTAAGAAGACGATAATCAATACAGGGTCTCAAGGAACCATCCTTCTTGGCAACAAAAAAGAATCCCGCTCCCAATGGTGACGAAGACAGCCGAATATGCACCTTCTCTAAAGACTCCTTTACATAGCTCCGCATGGCTGCATGCTCTGGCACAGACAGATTGAAAAGTCGGCCCTTAGGGAACTTACAGCCAGGAATCAAGTCAATAGCACAATCACAGTCCCTATGTGGAGGAAGGGAACTGGACTTGGGCTCATCAAATACATCCTGGAAATCTGAAAAAAATTCAGGAACATCAGAAGAGGGGGAAGAGGAAATTGACATTAAAGGAACGTCACTATGTACCCCTTGACAACCCCAACTAGTCACAGACATTGATTTCCAATCCAGCACTGGATTGTGTACTTGTAACCATGGAAAACCCAGTACAACAACATCATGTAAATTATGCAACACCAGAAAACGACAATCTTCCTGATGTGCTGGAGCCATGCACATAGTCAGCTGAGTCCAATACTGAGGTTTATTCTTGGCCAACGGTGTAGCATCAATACCCCTTAAGGGTATGGGGCTCTGCAAAGGCTGCAAAGAAAAACCACAGCGCCTAGCGAATTCTAAGTCCATTAAGTTCAGAGCAGCACCCGAATCCACAAATGCCATGACAGAAAAAGACGACAATGAGCAAATCAGGATCACAGACAGGAGAAACTTAGGCTGCACAATACTAATGGTAACAGATCTAGCGACCCTCTTAATACGCTTAGGGCAATCAGAAATAGCATGAGCAGAATTCCCACAGTAAAAACACAGCCCATTCTGACGTCTGTATCCCCTCTGTTCCGCTCTAGTCAAAATCCTATCACATTGCATAGGCTCAGGACTCTGCTCAGAGGACGCTGCCATATGGTGCACCACTTTGCGTTCGCGCAGGTGCCGATCAATCTGAATGGCCAGAGACATAGACTCGCTCAAACCACCATAACATCCTTAAGGGCTTCAGAAAGACCCTTTCTGAAAATTGCTGCCAGAGCATCCTCATTCCATTTAGTGAGCACAGACCATTTTCTAAATTTCTGGCAGTATAATTCTGCCGCTTCCTGACCCTGACACAGGGCCAACAGTGTTTTCTCAGCATGCTCTACAGAGTTAGGTTCGTCATACAATAATCCGAACGATTGAAAAAATGCATCTACATTAAGCAATGCCGGATCCCCTGACTCAAGGGAGAATGCCCAGTCCTGAGGGTCACCACGCAGCAGAGAAATAACTATTTTTACTTGCTGAATGGGGTCACCAGAGGAACGGGGTTTCAGAGCAAAAAACAATTTGCAGTTATTTTTAAAGTTCAAAAACTTAGTTCTATCCCCGTAAAACAAATCCGGAGTAGGAATTCTAGGCTCTAAGGCCGGAGTCTGAACAACATAATCCTGAATACTCTGTACTTTTGCAGCAAGCTGATTCACATGAGAAAACAACCCCTGAACATCCATGCCCGCATCCAAATCCTGAATCACCCAGAGATTAAGAGGAAGGAAAAAGACAAAACAGACTAAAGAAAAAAAAAATGGCTCAGAACTCTTTTTCTTTTCCTTCTTTTGAGATGCATTCAGCTCATTTTTGGCCAGTTGTACTGTTATGGTCTGGTGATTAAGGAGCGACATGCGACTAGCTCTGAGCAGGTGGTAACTATACCGACCGCAGTTCCTAATCTTAACACAGACACTAGCAGTAGCCGTGGGATGTTCCTGTCACTCACTGGACACCTCGTCACAGCCGGAGAACTAGCTACCCCTAAAGGTAGAAACAGGAAAGCTATCTTGCCTCAGAGAAAATCCAAAAAGGATAGGACAGCCCCCCACAAATAATGACTGTGAGAGGCGAAGGAAATGACATACGTAGTATGAAACAAGATTTAGCAAAGGAGGCCACTACTAGCTAGACAGAATTAGTACAGAACAGAAAACTGTGCGGTCAGTAATAAAAACTAGAAAAAGTCCACCGCAGAGAAATGCAAAAATCTCCACACCTGTATAAAGGTGTGGAGGGCAAACTCTGCTGCCCAGAGCTTCCAGCTTAGCTAAATAGATCCATACTGATAAGCTGGACAAATGAGCAAAACATAGAAAATGCCAAACAACAAAGTCCACAACAAGTGAACTGCAAAAAGACAAGCAAGGACTTAGCTTTGCTGAAATGGTCAGAGTGGCAGGGAAATCCTCAGAGAGCTATGACTCCAAGCTCAACAATTGACAACTGGCATTGAATTAGTGATAAGGCCAGACTAATATAGCCGAGCCAGAAAGACGATCAATGAGAACAGCTGCTGATGCTAAATCCAAGAAGCAGCCATACCACTCAAAACCACAGGAGGGAGCCCAAGAGCAGAATTCACAAAAATGCTACTTATAACCACCGGAGGGAGCCTAAGAGCGGAATTCACAGCAACCCATTGCCACACCATCTCACAACTAAAATACCAGGTGATAGATTCAATTCCCCCACAACGACGAGGGGGTGATAGGATTGCGCTCCTAAAAAAAACGGGAAGGGTTCTGGATACATACCCTGGAAACCCTAACACCGAAAGGGTTAAACAGGGATTATGACTTGCTGGCATTTATCTAAATAACTATACCACTGTTGTAAGGGATGACATTATTGATTTATTTTGCCTCTTTTGCCATATGTGTGCTAATTACTCCTTTCTGTGTTGTTTTAGAGTCGTCTTTATTGATTCCTGAATCCAGAATCCTCCCATGTGGCACTCACTATAGTTTGGCGGCTCACCCTCTATTCACCTGCACCTGCTTAGCAAAGTATACGTATTATTGCCTCCTTGTATTTTTCTATCCATTAGGCTCCACTGTGACAGATGTGTATATATGGATATATATATATTCGTATTTAACCACCATCCTCCTTTTTGCATGCCCCCACTGGATCATCGTACCCATGTGCCACTTAGTACTGACACCCATCCAGGACCAGGCACGCACATATTTCACGGCGATATGCCATCACACTTGGCATATCACCGCTATGTGTAAGGGAGCACCTCCCCCTACAAGGCACGCCTCCTGATGTGACACGCAAGCGCCGCTCCTTGGAACGCACCACCATGTTGGTGACGTCGTTCCCGGCCCCAGCTAACATCTTGGCGCGCCGGACACGCCCACTTCCGGTCAGCGTCACTCAGGCTCTCACGGACAATATGTATTTATAGCACCAAAGCAGCGCACATGGCGTCAGACTAGCGGTGGACACCGCGTCAGCCACACCATCCCCAAACGGTAAGGTAACCCTAAATATTGTCGGGTCACGTAGGCAGATGCCTTTCACCTAACCTACTTTGCGTTTTATACCCAGTAGGTTACAGCTCATACAGCATTACACAGACCAATACTTTGCATCTTTATGGGTAGGCTTTGCTCCCCCTATCCCACTACGTCCCTGGCCTATCACCCATATATTCAATCCTCTATTTCAGAAGCTAACCACCATTTGCCCACACGGGCACGACCCTCCTAATACTCTGCATAGCACGGTATGTGACTTCCCTCTCACTCTCAATAGATAAGCCACTCACTATCCGTAGTAGCATTGTGCCAATATTGGTCGGTTCTGTACTGTTTTTTGTACCTGTACAATAGCTATGTTGCCATACTCTCTATATACTGGATGTCCAGTGTTGTACATACTTTGTTTTTTTGTATCTTGTTTATATATTTTTGTTATATATTGTTTGCACTTTCAGTAACTAATGAAGGTCCGGTTTTGGGACCGAAACGTTTTGTTGCTGACAATAAAATACGTTTCCAGACTATAAGTTGAGTGCCAGGTTTTACTACATATGTGCATAATTTTTAGGCATACAGTTGTGCTCAAAAGTTTATATACCCTGTTATGATCCCAGTGGCTGGGGATCACAGGAAATACTAGCTAAGTAACTAAACATAGACACGAGCTCTAGGGAGGTGGTAACTGGACTGACCGCAAAACCTGATCCTATCCAAACACACTAAAGGTAGCCGGTGAACGTGCCTAAAATCCTGGACGTCTCGACGCAGCCTGAGAAACTGACTACCCCTAAAGAGAAAGCAAGACCTCACTTGCCTCAAGAGAAATAACCCCAAAGATATAGGAAGCCCCCAACAAATAATAACGGTGAGGTAAGGAGAAAAGACACACGTAGGAATGAAAACAGATTCAGCAAATGAGGCCCGCTAATAATAGATAGCAGAAGACAGATAGCGAACTGTGCGGTCAGTAAAAAACCCTACCAAAATATCCACGCTGAGAAATCAAGAACCCCCACACCAACTAACGGTGTGGGGGGAGAAACTCAGCCCCCCAGAGCTACCAGCAAGCTGGGAAATCACATATTAGCAAGCTGGACAAGAAACATATAGAACACTGATGATCAAAAAATGAACAAAACGGAAACTTAGCTTCTCTTGAAGAGACTGGGAGCAAGGTAGTCAGAAGGAATCAGAATAGCACTGAATACATTGACAGCAGGCATAGACTGAGAGTCCAAGTGAGCTTAAATAGAAAACCAGCCCACAGATAACGAGACAGCTGATGCCAGTCACAAACCTGCAGAAAGACAGCACTCACACAGTACCACTTGTGACCACAAGAGGGAGCCCAGAAATAGAGTTCACAACAGTACCCCCCCTTGAGGAGGGGTCACCGAACCCTCATCAAGACCCCCAGGGCGATCAGGATGAGCCGCATGGAAGGCACAAACCAAATCGGCCACATGGACATCAGAGGCACCACATACCTCCGCAACAAAGACCTATGGAACACATTATGAATGGCAAACGATGCTGGGAGGTCCAAACGAAAAGACACCGGGTTAAGGATTTCCAAAATCTTATAAGGACCGATGAAGCGAGGCTTGAATTTAGGAGAGGAAACCTTCATAGGAACATACTGAGAAGACAGCCATACCAAATCCCCAACACGAAGTCGGGGACCAACACCGCGACGGCGCTTGGCAAAGCGCTGAGCCTTCTCCTGTGACAACTTCAAATTGTCCACCACATGGTTCCAAATCTGCTGCAACCTATCCACCACAGAATCCACCCCCGGACAGTCAGAAGGCTCAACCTGACCCAAGGAAAAACGAGGATGAAAATCAGAATTGCAGAAAAAAGGCGAAACCAAAGTAGCAGAACTAGCCCGATTATTAAGGGCAAACTCGGCCAATGGCAAAAAAGTCACCCAATCATCCTGATCAGCAGAAACTAAACATCTTAAATAAGTTTCCAACGTCTGATTAGTTCGCTCGGTTTGGCCATTCATCTGAGGATGGAAGGCCGACGAAAAAGACAAATCAATGCCCATCTTAGCACAAAAAATCCGCCAAAATCTGAACACAAACTGGGATCCTCTGTCAGACACAATATTTTCAGGGATGCCGTGGAAGCGAACCACATTCTGAAAAAATAAAGGAACCAAATCGGAGGAGGAAGGCAACTTAGGCAAGGGCACCAAATGGACCATTTTGGAAAAACGATCACACACCACCCAGATGACAGACATTCTCTGAGATACTGGAAGATCTGAAATAAAATCCATGGAAATGTGCGTCCAAGGCCTCTTCGGGACAGGCAAAGGCAAAAGCAAACCGCTGGCACGAGAACAGCAAGGCTTAGCCCGAGCACAAATCCCACAGGACTGCACAAAGGAACGCACATCCCGCGACAAGGAAGGCCACCAGAAGGACCTAGCCACCAAGTCTCTGGTACCAAAAATCCCAGGATGGCCTGCCAACACCGAAGAATGAACCTCGGAAATAACTCTGCTGGTCCATCTATCTGGGACAAACAGTCTCTCTGGTGGGCAACGGTCAGGTCTATCAGCCTGAAATTTCTGCAGCACTCATCGCAAATCTGGGGAAATGGCAGACAAAATCACTCCCTCTTTGAGGATACCAGCCGGCTCTGAAACTCCCGGAGAGTCAGGCACAAAACTCCTAGAAAGGGCATCAGCCTTCACGTTCTTCGAACCAGGCAGGTACGAGACCACGAAATCGAAACGGGAGAAAAACAACGACCAACGAGCCTGTCTAGGATTCAGGCGCTTGGCAGACTCGAGATAAATCAGATTTTTGTGATCAGTCAAGACCACCACACGATGCCTAGCTCCCTCGAGCCAATGTCGCCACTCCTCAAATGCCCACTTCATAGCCAACAACTCCCGATTACCAACATCATAATTCCGCTCGGCAGGCGAAAACTTTCTTGAAAAGAAGGCACAAGGCTTCATCACAGAGCCATCAGAGCTTCTCTGCGACAAAACAGCCCCTGCTCCAATCTCAGAAGCATCCACCTCGACCTGGAAAGGAAGAGAGACATCAGGCTGACATAAGACTGGAGCTGAAGAAAACCGGCGCTTCAGCTCCCGAAATGCTTCCACTGCCGCAGGAGACCAATTAGTCACATCAGAACCTTTCTTGGTCAAATCCGTCAAGGGCTTAACCACGCCAGAAAAATTAGCGATGAAGCGACGGTAAAAATTAGCAAAACCCAAGAACTTCTGAAGACTCTTAACAGATGTAGGCCGAGTCCAGTCATGAATAGCCTGGAACTTGACTGGGTCCATCTCAATAGTAGAAGGAGAAAAAATAAAACCCAAAAAGGAAACCTTCTGTACTCCGAACAGACATTTTGAGCCCTTCACAAACAAAGCATTAGCACGCAGGACCTGAAACACCATCCTGACCTGCTTCACATGGGGCTCCCAATCATCAGAAAAGACCAAAATGTCATCCAGATACACAATCATAAATTTATCCAGATATTCTCGGAAAATGTCATGCATAAAGGGCAGAAACACAGAAGGAGCACTAGAGAGTCCAAAAGGCATCACCAAGTACTCAAAATGGCCTTCGGGCATATTAAATGCTGTTTTCCATTCGTCCCCCTGCTTGATACGCACGAGGTTATACGCACCACGAAGATCTATCTTGGTGAACCAACTGGATCCCTTAATCCGAGCAAACAGATCAGACAATAATGGCAAAGGATACTGTAATTTGACCGTGATTTTATTTAGAAGACGATAATCTATACAAGGTCTCAGAGAACCATCCTTCTTGGCCACAAAAAAGAATCCTGCACCAAGAGGGGAGGAGGATGGGCGAATATGTCCCTTCGCCAAAGACTCCTTTATATAACTCCGCATCGCGGCATGTTCTGGTATAGACAAATTAAAAAGTTGTCCCTTAGGGAACTTACTGCCAGGAATCAAATTTATAGCACAATCACAATCCCTATGAGGAGGCAGGGCACCGGATCTGGGCTCATCAAATACATCCTGGTAGTCCGACAAAAACTCAGGGACCTCAGAAGGAGTGGAAGAAGCAATTTACACCAAAGGGACGTCGCCATGAATCCCCTGACAACCCCAACTTGACACAGACATAGCTTTCCAATCCAGAACTGGATTATGGGCCTGCAGCCATGGCAGACCCAAAACTACAACATCATGCAAATTATGCAGCACAAGAAAGCGAATCACCTCCAGATGTACAGGAGTCATGCACATGGTCACTTGAGTCCAATACTGAGGCTTATTCTCAGCCAATGGCGTAGCATCTATTCCCCTCAGTGGAATAGGAAATTCCAAAGGCTCCAGAACAAAACCACAGCGCTTGGCAAATGACAAATCCATAAGATTCAGGGCAGCACCTGAATCCACAAAAGCCATAACCGAGTAGGATGACAAAGAACAGATTAAAGTAACAGACAAAATGAACTTAGGCTGTATAGTACCAATGGTGACAGGTTTAGCGATTTTTTTTAAGCGCTTAGAGCATGCTGAGATAACATGAGTAGAATCACCACAGTAAAAGCACAACCCATTTTGACGTCTATGACTTTGTCGCTCAATTCTAGTCAGAATTCTGTCACATTGCATTGACTCAGGTCTCTGTTCAGAGAACACCGCCAGAGGATGCGCAGATTTGCGCTCCCGCAAATGCCAATCAATCTGAATGGCCAAAGCCATTGAATCAATCAGACTTGCAGGCATGGGGAACCCCACCATAACATTCTTAATGGCTTCAGAAAGACCCTCTCTGAAATTTGCAGCCAGGGCACACTCATTCCATTGAGTAAGCAATGACCATTTCCGAAATTTTTGACAGTACACCTCAGCTTCATCCTGACCTTGAGAGATAGCCAGCAAAGCCTTTTCTGCCTGGTTCTCAAGATTAGGTTCCTCATAAAGCAGTCCAAGCGCCAGAAAAAACGCATCCACATTCAGCAATGCAGGATCTCCTGGCGCCAGAGAGAAAGCCCAATCTTGGGGGTCGCCGCGTAACAAGGAGATAACAATTTTAACTTGCTGAGCGGAATCACCAGAGGAACGAGGTCTCAAAGATAGAAACAATTTACAATTATTCCTAAAATTCAGAAACCTAGATCTATCTCCAGAAAACAACTCAGGAATAGGTATCTTTGGCTCAGACATAGTGCTATGAACAACAAAATCCTGAATATTTTGCACCTTTGCAGCAAGATGATCCACACTAGAAGTCAGACTCTGAATATCCATGTCTGCAGCTGAGCTCAAAACCACCCAGAGATTAAGGGGATGAGAGAAGCTAGACAGACTGCAGCAAAGGAGGAAAAAAAAAAAAAATTGTACTCAGGACTTCTTTTATCCCACTTCATGCGATGCATTAAACACTTTTTTGGCCTGCTGTACTGTTATGATCCCAGTGGCTGGGGATCACAGGAAATACTACCTAAGTAACTAAACATAGACACGAGCTCTAGGGAGGTGGTAACTGGACTGACCGCAAAACCTGATCCTATCCAAACACACTAAAGGTAGCCGGTGAACGTGCCTAAAATCCTGGACGTCTCGACGCAGCCTGAGAAACTGACTACCCCTAAAGAGAAAGCAAGACCTCACTTGCCTCAAGAGAAATAACCCCAAAGATATAGGAAGCCCCCAACAAATAATAACGGTCAGGTAAGGAGAAAAGACACACATTGGAATGAAAACAGATTCAGCAAATGAGGCCCGCTAATACTAGATAGCAGAAGACAGATAGCGAACTGTGTGGTCAGTAAAAAACCCTACCAAAATATCCACGCTGAGAAATCAAGAACCCCCACACCAACTTTCGGTGTGGGGGGAGAAACTCAGCCCCCCAGAGCTACCAGCAAGCTGGGAAATCACATATTAGCAAGCTGGACAAGAAACATATAGAACACTGATGATCAAAAAATGAACAAAACAGAAACTTAGCTTCTCTTGAAGAGACTGGGAGCAAGGTAGTCAGAAGGAATCAGAATAGCACTGAATACATTGACAGCAGGCATAGACTGAGAGTCCAAGTGAGCTTAAATAGAAAACCAGCCCACAGATAACGAGACAGCTGATGCCAGTCACAAACCTGCAGAAAGACAGCACTCACACAGTACCACTTGTGACCACAAGAGGGAGCCCAGAAATAGAGTTCACAACAATACCCCAGCAGAATTTTTGCTTTCTTGGCCTTTTTTCAGAGAATAAGAATGTTAACACCAAAACTTTTTCTCCACTCATAGTAGTGGTTGGGTGAAGCAATTTACTGTCAAACTACTGTGCTTTCTCTTTTTAACTCATAATGACAACCCAAAACAACCAAATGACCCTGATCAAAAGTTTATATACCCTGGTGATTTTGGCCTGATGAAGACATGCAAAGAAGTTAACACAAATTTGTTTGGATGGTTACTAAAGGTAACATCCACACCTGTGACCTATTTGCTTGTAATTAGTGTGTGCATACAAGCTGAGTGAGTTTCTGGGATCCAGACAGACTCTTGCATCTTTCATCCATCCACTGACATTTCTGGATTGTGGGTCATGGGGAAAGCAAAAAATTGTCAACAGATCTACGGAAAAAGGTAGTTGAACTGTATAAAACAGGAAAGGGAATCAAAAAGATATCCAAGGAATTGATAATGCCAGTCAGCAGCATTTAAACTGTGATTAACAAATGGAAAATCAGGGGCTCTGTAAAGACAAAACCACGGTCAGGTAGACCAACAAAAATGTTGTCCACAATTGTCAGTGGGAGCTCACAGGAACAGATAACAGTCCTCTCCCTCTCAGCCACTGGTTGAGACTGCCAAAACCAGAGGTCTTTTTGTCCTCCCACACACAATAAGTAGGGATTAATAACAGGAATGTTCAGGATCCATACCGGAAACCTAGTGTCTGGTACCGAACCTCAAACACAGACTTTTTACTGTACGTGCTGTTTCCGGTTGGGGTTCACCAGTCTAATAAATCCTGTTGAAAGGCTGAAGCACAGCCAATCAATATGCTTTTAGACTGTAGGCACTTCAAGAGCCATCATAGCGCATGGTTGTGATTGGCCAGCACACAATGTGACCGGGCCTGTAACAAAGCCAGATCGTAAGTGGCGCTGCCATTCTGCTCTCGTAAGCTTAAGAATAGGATGCAGCTGGAGTGAAGGACATATTCTGACTGTGCACTCTTCAAAAAAACTCTGTGTGTAGTTTGAAACCCATTTCTATAGTAGTACTGTGCCAGTACTGTGTTAAAAGCCACTGTGTGCACTCTTCAAAACTTTCTGTGGGAGTATTGTGCTCAAAACCACTGTGTGTACTCTGTGCCCCCTGCCTGTGGTAGTACTGTTCCTTTAAGCCTCTGTGTGTTTTCTAGTAGTCAGGTAAATAAATAATTGGCATCAGCCACCTCATTGCCATTAGTAGGCCAAATAAATAATTGGCATCAACTGTCTCATTACCATTTGTAATCCAAATAACTAATTTTTCAGGATCGCTGTGTCCTTTCTAGTAGTGCTGCAAATAGATAATTGGCATCAGTCGTCTAGTTGCCATTTGACTTGATTTGGAAAGGCACACACCTGTCTCTATAAGACTTCACAACTCACAGTGCATGTCAGACCAAATGAGAATTATAAGGTCATAGAAACTGGCCAAGGAGCTCAGAGAAAGAATTGTGGCAATGCACAAATCTGGCCAAGGTTACAACAGAATTTCTGCAATGCCCAAGGTTCCTAAGAGCAGAGTGGCCTCCATAATCCTTAAATGGAAGAATTTTGGGACCACCAGAAGTCTTCTTAGACCTGGCCATCCAGCCAATCAGAGCAATCGTGGGAGATGAGCCTTGGTGAGAGAGGTAAAGAAGAGCCTCAAGATCACTGTGGCTGAGCTCCCGAGATGCAGTAGAGATATTATTATTATTATTATTTATTTATTTATTTATTTATTTATTTATTTATATTAATTCCATGGTGCTGTACATGAGAAAGGGGTTACATACAGAGTTATAGATATCATTTACAGTAAACGAATTAACAATGACAGACTGGTACAGAGGAAAGAGGACCCTGTCCTTGTGGACTTACATTCTACGGGATAATGGGGAAGAGACAGAAGGTCTGGGTTGCTGCAGCTCTGATGTTGGTGAGGTGGAAGCTCGGGTGGTGGTGAGGCGGCAGAATGGTTATTGCAGGCTGTATGCTTTCCTGAATAGATGGGTTTTCAGGTTCCGTCTGAAGGATCCGAGGGTGGTGGATAATCGAACATGTTGAGGCATGGAATTCCAGAGGATGGGGATATTCGGGAGAAATCTTGGAGACAGTTGTGTGAAGAAACGAATAAGTGTGGTGAAGAGTAGGAGGTCTTGAGAGGATCAAAGATTGTGTGAGGGAAGATATTGGGAGACTTTTTCAGAAATAGGGAGGGGACTGGTTGTGGATGGCTTTGTAGATCAGTTAGTAGTTTGAACTGGATTCGTTGGGGAATTGGGAGCCAGTGGAGGGATTTTCAGAGGGGAGAAACAGGGGAGTAGTGAGGAGAGAGGTGGATTAGGCAGTCAGCAGAATTGAGGACAGACTGGAGTGGTGCAAGAAAGTTAGCGGGGAGGCCACAGAGGAGGGTGTTGCAGTATTTGAGGCGAGAGATGATGAGGGCATGCACAAGAGTTTTAGTAGATTGAGGGCTGAGAAGGGGACAGATTCTGGCAATATGTTTGAGTTGGAGGTTACATGAGGCGGCAAGAGTTTGGATGTGCGGTTTGAAGGACAAGGCAGAGTCTAGAGTTACTCCGAGGCAGCTGTTTACAGGTGCGGGAGAGAGCATGGTGCTGTTTACCATAACATACCATATACCAGAGATAGGAGAAAGTTCCACAAAGTCAACTATCACTGCAGCCCTCCACCAGTTGGGCATTTATGGCAGATTGGCCCAACTGAAGCCTCTCCTCAGTGCAAAACATATGAAAGCCCCCATAGAGTTTGCTAAAAAAACATGAAGTACTCCCAGACTATGTGAAATAAGATTCTCTGATCTGATTAGATGAAGATAGACCTTTTTAGTGATAATTCTAGGTGGTATGTGAAGAGAAAACCAGGCACTGCTCTTCTCCTGCCCAATACAATCCCAACAGTGAAACATGGTAGTGGCAGAATCATGCTATGTGTGTGTTTTTCAGCTGTAGGGACATGACGACTGGTTGTCATTGAAGGAAACATGAATGCGGCAAAGTACAGAGATATTCTGGATGAAAACATTGAAAACCTCTTCCAGAGTGCTCTGGACCTCAGACTTGGCCGAAGGTTCACCTTCCAACAAGACAATGCCCCTAAGCACACAGCTAAAACAACAAAGGAGTGACTTCAGAACAATTCTGTGACCATTCTTGACTGGCTGAGCCAGAGCCATGACCTAAACCCAATTGAGAATCTCTGGAGAGGTCAGAAAATGGCTGTCCACCAATGTTCACCATCCATCCTGACGGAACTGGAGAGGATCTGCAAGGAAGAATGGCATAGGATCCCCAAATCCAGGTGTGACAAACTTGTTGCATCATTCCCAAGAAGACTTATGGATTTACTAGCTCAGAAGGGTGCTTCTCCTCAATACTGATCAAAGGGTCTGAATACTTGTGACAAGTGATATTTCTGTTTTTCTTTTTTAATAAATTTGCAAAAATTACTACATTTATGTTTTTTTTTCAGTCAAGATGGGGTGCAGAGTGTACATTAATGAGAAATTAAAGGGGTATGAATACTTTCCATAGCCACTGTAAATATTTTTTCAGGACTGCTTTGTGTTTTCTAGTAGTGTTGCTAATAAATTATTGGCATCAGCGATCGCATTGCCATTGGTAGGCGAAATAAATAATTTTTCAGGACTGCTGTGTGATTTTTAGCAGTCTGGAAAATAAATAATTATCATCAGCTATCTAGTTGCTATTTCTAGGCCAAATAAATAATTTTTCAGAACTTCTGTGTGATTTTAGCACTCTGGGAAATAAATAATTGGCATCAGCTGTCTAGTTGTCATTTCTAGCCCAAATAAACAATTTTTTAGGACCGCTGTATGTTTTCTAGTAGTGTTGCATATAAAAAAATTGTCATCAGCTATCTTGTTTCCATTTATAGACCAAATAGTTTGGTTTCCTGTATCGCTGTGTCTTTTCTGGTAGTGTGGCAAATAAATAAATTTCAGCAGCAGCTGTTTCATTGCTATTTGTAGGCTAAAAAAACAATTTTCTTGTGTTGCTGCGTCTACACGAGTATTGTTTCTAAAGAATTTGTATACTCTGCAGCTGTGTTTTTGGGAGTAGTGTGTCAAAAATAAAATTCTTCTCTGCAGCCGCCTCTTTCCCATTTGTGGGCCGAAAAAAGTATTTTATTTTACCTCTGTGTCTATACGAGCCGTGTTTCTTAAATTTTTCTATTCTGCAGCAATTTTTTTTTAAGTTTTGTATCTAAAAAGTTTTGTACCATGCAGCCATCTCTTTCCAATTTGTGGGTAGAAAAAAGTATGTGATTCTGTTGCTGAGTCTATACAAGCAGTGTTTCTAAAAATGTGCACACTCTGCAGCCATGTTTTGGGGTAGTATGTCTAAAACAAAATTCTACTCTGCATCCAATTCTTTCCCATTTGTGGGCCAAAAAAAATATTTTATTCTACGCAATGTCTATATGAGACACATAGTAGTGTGTCTAAAAGATAATTATACTATGCAGCCGTCCTTTTGTGAATAGTTTGTCTAAATAACCATTCTACTATGCAACTGTCTCTTTCCCATTTGTGGGTTGAAAAAAATCTGTGTGTACTCTGCAGCCCTGCCTCTCTGAGTACTGTGTCAAAAAGCCTCTATGTCTACTGTGCCAAAAAGCTTAACGAACAACTGTGCCAAAAAGCCTCTAGGAGTACTATGCCAAAATGTCTTTGTGTGTGTTGTGCCAAAAAGCCCTTGATAATACTGTGCAAAAAGGTTGTGTGTGTACTGTACCAAAAAGCCTCTCTGTGTACTCTGCAGCTGTGTCTGCACAAGTTGTGTGCTAAAAAAAATTATACTCTGATGCTGTATCTGTACTAGTTGTGGGCCTAAAAAATATGAAGGAGTGTGGCTTGCTCGTGAAAAGATAGCGGCCGTGCAAGAGTGGCCTACCCTGACAACAGTGAAAGATGTTCCGGCCTTCTTGGAGCTTACCAGGTACTACCAAAGGTTCTTGAAGAATTTCACTCATCTCGCTAATCCTCTATTGAAACTACTAAAGGGAGTGCCATCTGGTTCAAATAATTGAGTTATTCAATGGGGAAGCAGGCTGGAAGAAGCCTTCAGAGCCTTGAAAATGGCCTTGATAGAGGCCCCAATACTCGCCTATGTGGATTTCTCACAGCCCTTCATCCTTCACACTGATGGAAGTCTACATGGTCTGGGGGCCATTCTATCACAAATGCAGGAAGGAAAGGAATGAGTGATAGCCTATGCGAGGCCATCTCTTCACAACTCGGAATGGAACCTGGACAATTACAGCCCCTTTAAATTGGAACTGCTGGCGTTGGTGTGGGCAATAACTGAAAGGATTGCAGAGTATTTGTCGGGGTCTGAAGTTCTGCTGCAGGCTTATAATAATCCCCAGCCCACCTGGAAAATGCTAAATTGGGGGCATTGGAACAACAATGGGTGGCCCATATGGTGAAGCATTGGTACTAGATCGCTTAACAGGCCATGGCCGAGATTACACATGCTGATGCTCTCTCAAGGGTGACTCATGAGCAGCCCAAATGTGACCGAGATGAAGAATTGGAGGCAGAAGAGATTCCTGGTTTTCGGGACCTTGCTAGGTCCATTGGTGACAATGAAGGATCAGATCGGAGAGGCGTCTGGGGAATAGGTGCTGGGATGACCTCAGGATGACTGGGCGCAACTCCAGCAAGCAGATAAAGAACTTGCCCAGCTGAGACAATGGGTGGCCCGGAAGCAACTTTCCAGCCAGCAATAGTCGTTCTGTCTCCAGGGTCCCTGCAGATTGTGAGACATTGGGAGAGGCTCCAGTTGGAAGATGGATTGCTATACAGAAGAGTACAGCTAGTATGAGAATTGGGGGTCACTTGGAAAGTGGTGCTCCTAGAAAAGCTGAAACGTGTGGTGGCTATGGAGGCCTATAAGAGAGGGGTTTACTTCGGTGTGGAGAAGGCATTCCAGTGGTTACAGAAGATGGTGTATCACCCCCGATTGAGGACTGCAGAAGATTAAGCCTGTCAAAGATGTCGGAGCTGTGAACTAGCTAAACTTCCAGAGCAGAGGGTCCTGACACAGAACTTCATGACTTCTGCCGCCTTGGAGCTATTGATGATTGACTACTTAGCCATAGGCCCTGCACATCTCAGGTATGAACAATGTCTGGTGATAACCGACCACGTCACTGAGCTGACTACGCCCTATCATCCTCAGGGGAATGGAGCTTGTAAGTGTTTTAATCGGACATTGATCTGGATTCTCCGAACATTGGAGGAAGATTGGAAGATACAGTGGCCTGAGTTTGTGGCTGAACTGGTGTGGGTGTACAACAATTGAGTGCACAGTACAATGGCATACACCCTCTATACCTTGCTGTTTGGGCGAAAGGGACGAGAGATCACCGAGCTGGAGTTAGACACAGAAGAAGACTACACATGGATATGGGTGTCATCCTGGGTTCTGGAACACTGTCATCGACTACAGACTTTTCACCGGCTGGTGCAGACGAAGTTCCGAGTACTCCAGCACAATGAAACAA